>NC_139628.1:36799601-37509601 GCF_964638095.1 Poromitra crassiceps
GTCATATTTTGCTATGAACTCTCTCACAACCTTAAGGTAAGGCTCCAGTGAGAAAAGGTACTACTGCTTTTTGTTGCTTTCTTCTGTTTATTTGCTAGCAAAACATGCATGCAAATACTGCACAGATGCATTCCTCAATCATTCATTAGTTCCCTTCAAACCAGAACTAGGTGTAGGCCTACAGGGTAATGTGGTTCTGAGACGAGAACCTACGGTTTAAGCCCTTCTGGAGGTCCAATGTGACTGACATAACTGTAGATATTATGGCAAACTAAAACTGAGAGGAAAAAGACGAAAGGTGTTTAAAAAAACGTTGTAAATTGAAATAAAATGTTTAAACTAGACTTAAAAAATAAAATAAGTAAAATAAATTAAAATAAATTTAACTTTTAAAAATCAAGGAAATGTATCTGGCATTTCTTCTTTTTTTGTATAGAAAACATACTGAACCGTGAGACCACTGTGTTGCACGGAACCAAACCGTTAATTTTGTGAACTGTTACAGTCCTACTGGACTAGCATCTCTCATCACAGAGAGAACTGTTACACCCTTACTGGAATACCATCTCTCATCACAGAGAGAACTGTTACAGCCCTACTGGACTAGCATCTCTCATCACAGAGAGAACTGTTACAGCCCTACTGGAATACCATCTCTCATCACAGAGGGAACTGTTACAGTCCTACTGAACTAACATCTCTCATCACAGAGAGAACTGTTACAGCCCTACTGGACTAACATCTCACATCACAGAGAGAACTGTTACAGTCCTACTGGACTAACCTCTCTCATCACAGAGAGAACTGTTACAGTCCTACTGGACTAGCATCTCTCATCACAGAGAGAACTGTTACAGCCCTACTGGACTAGCATCTCTCATCACATAGAGAACTGTTACAGTCCTACTGGACTAGCATCTCTCATCACAGAGGGAACTGTTACAGCGCTACTGGACTAGCATCTCTCATCACAGAGGGAACTGTTACAGTCCTACTGGACTAGCATCTCTCATCACAGAGGGAACTGTTACAGTCCTACTGGACTAGCATCTCTCATTACAGAGAGAACTGTTACAGCCCTACTGGACTAGCATCTCTCATCACAGAGAGAACTGTTACAGCCCTACTGGACTAACATCTCTCATCACAGAGGGAACTGTTACAGCCCTACTGGACTAACATCTCTCATCACAGAGATAACTGTTACAGCCCTACTGGACTAGCATCTTTCATCACAGAGGGAACTGTTACAGCCCTACTGGACTAGCATCTTTCATCACAGAGGGGAACTGTTACAGCCCTACTGGACTAGCATCTCTCATCACAGAGGGAACTGTTACAGGACTAGCATCTCTCATCACAGAGAGAACTGTTACAGTCCTACTGGACTAGCATCTCTCATCACAGAGAGAACTGTTACAGTCCTACTGGACTAGCATCTCTCATTACAGAGGGGAACTGTTACAGTCCTACTGAACTAGCATCTCTCATCACAGAGGGAACTGTTACAGTCCTACTGGACTAGCATCTCTCATCACAGCGAGAACTGTTACAGTCCTACTGGACTAACATCTCTCATCACAGAGATAACTGTTACAGCCCTACTGGACTAGCATCTCTCATCACAGAGGGGAACTGTTACAGTCCTACTGGACTAGCATCTCTCATCACAGAGGGGAACTGTTACAGTCCTACTGGACTAGCATCTCACATCACAGAGAGAACTGTTACAGTCCTACTGGACTAGCATCTCTCATCACAGAGGGAACTGTTACAGCCCTACTGGACTAGCATCTTTCATCACAGAGGGGAACTGTTACAGTCCTACTGGACTAGCATCTCTCATCACAGAGAGAACTGTTACAGTCCTACTGGACTAGCATCTCTCATCACAGAGATAACTGTTACAGCCCTACTGGACTAGCATCTTTCATCACAGAGGGGAACTGTTACAGTCCTACTGGACTAGCATCTCTCATCACAGAGAGAACTGTTACAGTCCTACTGGACTAGCATCTCTCATCACAGAGGGAACTGTTACAGCGCTACTGGACTAGCATCTCTCATCACAGAGGGAACTGTTACAGCCCTACTGGACTAGCATCTTTCATCACAGAGGGGAACTGTTACAGTCCTACTGGACTAGCATCTCTCATCACAGAGAGAACTGTTACAGTCCTACTGGACTAGCATCTCTCATCACAGAGGGGAACTGTTACAGTCCTACTGGACTAGCACCTCTCATCACAGAGAGAACTGTTACAGTCCTACTGGACTAGCATCTCTCATCACAGAGAGAACTGTTACAGTCCTACTGGACTAGCATCTCTCATCACAGAGAGAACTGTTACAGCGCTACTGGACTAGCATCTTTCATCACAGAGGGGAACTGTTACAGTCCTACTGAACTAGCATCTCTCATCACAGAGGGAACTGTTACAGTCCTACTGAACTAGCATCTCTCATTACAGAGGGGAACTGTTACAGTCCTACTGGACTAGCATCTCTCATCACAGAGAGAACTGTTACAGTCCTACTGGACTAGCATCTCTCATCACAGAGAGAACTTGAAAAAGACAATCTGAAAAAGTGGCTCTGGCTATAAAAGCTCACTCAAACTCACTGGACTGGATCCAGGTAACTTCCCATCTGCTATTGAGATGATTGAATTACCTCTAATGGTGGGAACTACTGTACAGTATATGTGGAGGTCCGCCTTCAAGCAATATCATCTTTGTTCTTTTGGACACATTGTAGCCGTCAGGTCTGGCATCAGTGGATCTCCTGTCCTGAGTCTGCTTCTGTGTGGTCGCACATTAGGAAGAGAAACGCCACAAGCTGGCCTAGCTATGTTCTCAGGGCTCACCAAATCATTCTTACAGCTTAGCCATACCGCCTCTTTAAATCTTACTGTTTCTCATTACGCAGTGGCCGGCAGGAATATAGCTGTCTCATACAGACCCTCGTGTGCATTAATTGACCACTTTGCCGTTCCTTTTTCTCTAAAGATATGTCCAGATATTAAACAACTCGTAGTTGCAGGACAGTCGGCGCCTCCGCCAATCTGGGAGCAGAGTGAAAACATGGGAACGTTTTGGGCAGCAACGCCAATCAATAACCAGTCAAATGCTCTTGTTACTTTATGTGCTTCCTGCCACTGCAATAGAATTATAGAGCCAGCGTGAGGTGCCATTTTCTCACACTTAATAGTAGCAAAATACAGTTACTACAGTAACTGAATACAACTGCAAGGTAACTGATGCAATACGCAGTTATTGCGATGAGATCCACAGGCATCTAATACACATCATGAAATAGCATCTTAAATGTGCATTGTTTCTCAAGGCCTTTTAGAAGGGCCCTACTATTTATCATCGGGGCAGTAAGATTATCTGCCTTAGTTACAGTTTGCAAGGTGACTAGAGGGACCCGTGTATGATAAAACCAGGGCAGAGGCACTGTCTATCATTATGATGTGAGAGAGGGTAATAGATTATAGACGTCTTATACTGAATGATGGAGTTTAGGGTGACCAAGGGCAAAGAATGATGAAAAGGAAGGGGTGGTAAATTACAGTTCGACTAATTCAGTTTTTCTGGGAAGAGCGGACAAAGCATTTTCAAACAATAAACAAAAACAGTGTTTTATACTGTCTATATAGAGAGAAGAGATGTAATGGCAAACAGTAACGATGATGACCCATAGAAGTTGGGTAGGCAAATGATCCTTCTGACTGATTCATCAGCATACATTTTCAGGCTTTGTGGAGAGGGAGGAACATTAGATAACTGGATAGTAAACTGTATGTACAGGATGTTTTGCTATCTTTACCAGGATGAGGGCATAATGAGAACATATAGCCTACTACCTTACTGACAAGTGTATATACTGTGTCAGTGATTTCCAGTCATCGCCGATTCAAGTGATTGCCAAGTCATCGTAGGGAAATTTGGAGTCAGCACACTTGTGAGCCTGAGGCAAAACATAAATCATTCAAAGAGGGAGAAACTGAAAAACAATAAAAAAAATAAATGAGATAGGCACAGAAAACAAATCAGCATTATGGTTCTGGGGAGTTATTTATCTCATTATTCAACCTTGGGAAAGCTGTGGCTTGGTGAGCAAAGACCCAGAACTCTCTTTGTGAAGGATACACTTTGAACTGCAAATTAACACACTAGCCAACATGTTTTTCCTATAAGCATGGCTATGGCGTCTATAGTGAACAGAGTTAATCATGTACTTAATTCCAACATATTTCAAATCAAGTCCTGCATCCACTTCCAAGGGCAGGAAACCATCGCACTGCTTACTCCTGTTCCTGTATGTGCTCAAATGTAGATTCACTGATGTCTCTGTATAGTGGGTAATTGTACTTTGCCTTTGTCACGATCAAATGTTTTGCGATCAGAAAATTGTTGCGGCTTTGCCTTTATGTACTATAGGTGAAGACTGGCTGAAAACAGTGTGCATAACAGGCGAGTTATATACAAATGTGCCCCATACAGTTGTTCTAAAAGGTGAAATTAGCTATATAGGCCAAAACCGTGTTATGGTCCATTGTGTAAACATGCTTAATCACTGTTACAAAGTGGGGTATTTTAACATGGCGGTGAACAGGAATCACTCCCTTCCGAGTCCAGCATCAAGTGGCTATTCGAGGAACTACAGCTTTCAGGATCACTTCTGCAGCTTCCTCTGCAAAACCCTGAGCTAGCCCACTGATTCAAACAGTCCCCATCTCCGATGCATCCCTTAGACATGTCAATTCCCAGCACTTTATGCAATTCATGCAAAGTACAGTAAATACGGTACAGAAATATAGTGTACACACAGCTACAGAGAGTAGCCGAATTTATTCCTCCTTTGGTGTGCCATAAAACGAGGTGTTGCTTAGTTTTCGTGAAACAATGTTTTAGTTTTTTGTTTTTAATCTAAAACAGCGCCTTATTCAAATGTTTTCCTTTGGGGCCAAATGAAATGACAAACAACTGTATGTGTTTCATGTACAGTAAGTGTGCTGCAGCATAAAAAAAAAAGACTGAGAAAAGCTTCGTCTTTATTTAAAGTCTTATCGGATCGCTGGTGCTCATGAAGACAGCAGCCCTTCATTGAACTTGATTGAATATCCAAAGTTTTCGTCTCTCAAATGTCTCAAAGTGAAATATGAACCAACAGTCTGATGCTTTACTTTCTCCCCTTGAGTGAAACTTTGTTCCCTTGCGATGAGGGGGGACATTGATGTTTTCTTCAGTGAACACAGAGACAGAGAGGGAAACGCTGTGACTGTGAGAGTGAAGATAAAAACAGAGAGAAGTGTCCTACAAAGGCAGTGTCTCATCTTTCTCTATTTAGCACCAAAGAGGGGCTGGCATGCGGGGTCCTACTCCCGACAGGCCTTATTATTACAAAACAACTTTGAATGGGCCACTGATGGCCATTTTATTTGATAAACAATGATCTACAGTGGATACACTTTAGGTCTTAGGTTAGAATGTAACTTCTTTGTTGCTCTTAATCATGATTTTGGCTCACTACCAAATATGTCCCAGAGTAATTCCACTTGGGGCCCAAACATGTAATCACATATCCCTTGAAGAAATAAAATGAAATGTCTGAAGGCATACAGCTCACAGCTCTCATTACAGTCACTCAATGCTTGCTTCGAGACACTGGGAGCATCAATGTACTATTATATAACTTTCCCACAATTTCAGAATGAGTAAATTATCATAATGTTGTTGACTATTAATTCTCAACTTGCGCTTGTCATAGGGATTTCTGTTCCAGTACCAGTGATTTAGAAACAACATAGCCTTTTCAACTACTGCTAATGTTGAAACCTCCAGTTGCTTAAGAGATAACTCCATAACAACTAGGTTTACTGTTTTTTTCCCCTTCAGATTTCCCCCTCATTTTCTTCTTAATTGTACTTGGCATTAGCCAAGTAGAGCTGCCCCGGTCACTGCTGCACCCTCTGCCGATCTGGGGAGAGCCATAGACTAGTACCATGCTTCCTCCGACACGTGCAATTGCCAGCCGCTTCTTTTCATCTGATGGAGCTTCACCGGCAGGACGTAGAACGTGGGAGAATCACGCTATACCCACAAGTTCCCTTCCGCCTTCGACCGACCACAGGAGGCGCTAGTGCAGCGACCAGGACACACCCCGCAATCCGGCTCCCACCCACAGACACAGCCAATCGTGCCTGTATGGACACCGGCCAACTTGAGCAATTGTGTCACTCAGTGATGACATCACTTGGGATGAGCGTACTCAGTTGAGCAATTGTGCACCGATGATGTCAAGAACGATCAACTCAAGTGGTGTGTGTGACATCATCAATGATGACATCATCACTGATGACATCACAATTGCTCGAGGGACATCACTGATACCAGGGAAGGACGAAGGAAAGATCTTGAGAGGTAGGAAGGCGGTAATGGAGTGAGAGTAGGGAATCAGTGGATGGATAAATCCAGAAGGAGGAGGTAATGCAACATACTGTAAAGGATGCCAACTGCCAAAACATCACAGAAGAAGAAGCACTGATGACATCACTCACTGATGATATCAGTTAGGCATAGAGTTGGTGACGTTGAGATCTCAAGTTGCACCGGCATCTGCAGGGAAGGCATTATGACATGGCTGATGATGTCACAACATCTATGACATCATCAGTGCCTGAGCACTCGATGAAGTCATCAGTGAGTGATGTCATCAGTGATGATATCACCAGTGATGTCACCCGAGCAATTACAATCTTATACTACATAGGGCAGTGTTTACTACTATAACCCTGACCACCACAGTGTGTGTGTGTGTGTCTGTGTGAAACAGGGTTAAGGACCGCTGATGCATCTTTTAAGGACTTGTGCTGCGCGGTTGCGTCTTCTCAGCCCTTTCCAGGTGGCTCAGACTCTCGGCCAGCAGCGGCCGGCCATGCTCACCGCCACCGCTGGCACCATACGGACATTTCAGCCAACCAGGTGCTACATGGCGCCGGTGGCTTCAGAGCCGTTTCTGAACGGGACAAGCTCCAACTATTTGGAGGAGATGTACTTCGCCTGGTTGGAGGACCCCAAGAGCGTCCACAAGTCGTGGGACGTGTTTTTCCGTAATGCGAATGCCGGCGCTCCTCCAGGCTCAGCCTATCAGAGCCCCCTGTCTCTGTCTCCGGGGGCCGTGGCCTCTCCTCAGCGATCCTCGCTGGTCGGAGTGCAGCCCAACGTGGAGGATCACCTGGCTGTCCAGACCCTCATTAGGGCCTACCAGATACGAGGTCACCATGTAGCCAAGTTGGACCCCCTCGGGATCATGGACACCGATCTTGACTCGCAAGTCCCCACTGACATTATCACTTCCTCTGACAAGCTGGGCTTCTATGGTCTGGATGAGTCAGACCTGGATAAGGTGTTCCGTCTGCCCAAAAATACCTTCATCGGAGGATCAGAGAGCACACTCCCACTGAAGGAGATCATACGACGACTGACAATGGCGTACTGTCAGCACATCGGTGTTGAGTTCATGTTCATCAACAATCTGGAGCAGTGTCAGTGGATTAGACAGAAGATTGAGACTCCAGGAGTGATGCAGTTCAGTCTAGAGGAGAAGAAAACGCTACTGGCCCGCATGGTCCGCTCCACTAGGTTTGAAGAGTTTCTGCAGAGGAAGTGGTCTTCAGAGAAGCGTTTTGGTCTGGAAGGATGTGAGTCTCTGATCCCCGCTCTGAAAACCATAATTGACAAATCCTCGGAGAATGGCGTGGAGAACGTCATCATGGGCATGCCTCATAGGGGGCGTCTGAATGTTTTGGCCAATGTGATTCGTAAAGACCTGGAGCAGATTTTCTGTCAATTTGCCTCCAAGCTGGAGGCAGCTGATGAGGGCTCTGGTGATGTCAAGTACCACCTGGGCACGTACCACCAGAGGATCAACCGTGTGACGGACCGGAACATTACACTGTCTCTGATGGCAAACCCGTCCCACCTGGAGGCCGTGGACCCTGTGGTGCAGGGCAAGACCAAGGCCGAACAGTTCTACTGTGGAGACACAGACGGGAACAGGGTGATGTCCATCCTGATCCATGGAGATGCAGCGTTCGCGGGTCAAGGCATCGTATACGAAACCTTCCACCTGTCTGACCTGCCCTCCTACACCACGCATGGCACAGTGCACGTGGTAGTCAACAACCAGATTGGTTTCACCACAGACCCTCGTATGGCTCGTTCCTCTCCATACCCCACGGACGTGGCTCGGGTCGTCAATGCTCCCATCTTCCATGTCAACGCTGATGACCCGGAGGCTGTGATGTACGTCTGCAAGGTGGCCGCAGAGTGGAGGGCTACCTTCCACAAGGATGTGGTGGTGGACCTGGTGTGTTACCGGCGTATGGGTCATAATGAGATGGATGAGCCCATGTTCACTCAGCCTCTGATGTACAAACAGATCAAGAAGCAGAAGGGAGTTCTACTGCAGTACGCTGAGAAGCTGATCACTGAGGGGGTGGTGACACAGCAGGAGTACGAGGAGGAGATAGTGAAGTACGATAAGATCTGTGAGGAGGCGCATGCTCGCTCCAAAGACGAGAAGATCCTCCACATCAAGCACTGGCTGGACTCTCCGTGGCCCGGTTTCTTCACTCTGGACGGCCAACCCAAGTCGATGAACTGTCCTTCCACCGGCCTGACTGAGGAGAACCTCACCCACATCGGACAGGTGGCCTCCTCTGTCCCTGTAGAGGAATTTACCATCCACGGAGGTTTGAGCCGTATCCTTAACGGCCGTGGCGAGATGGTGAATAACCGTATGGTGGACTGGGCTCTGGCAGAGTACATGGCCTTCGGATCGCTGCTGAAGGAGGGAACACATGTCCGCCTGTCAGGACAGGACGTCGAGAGAGGGACATTCAGTCATCGTCACCATATCCTCCATGACCAGAATGTTGATAAGAGGACTTGTATTCCCATGAACCACCTCTGTCCTGACCAGGCACCCTACACCGTCACTAACAGCTCTCTGTCTGAGTACGGAGTCCTGGGCTTTGAGCTGGGCTTTGCCATGGCTAGTCCCAACGCCCTGGTGCTGTGGGAGGCTCAGTTTGGAGACTTCCACAACACGGCCCAGTGCATCATAGACCAGTTCATTTGCCCCGGCCAGGCGAAGTGGGTCCGCCAGAACGGCATCGTGCTGCTGCTGCCACATGGCATGGAGGGCATGGGTCCAGAACATTCGTCAGCCCGTCCAGAGAGATTTCTGCAGATGTGTAACGACGACCCTGATGCCATGCCTACTCTGACAGAGGACTTTGCGGTGCATCAGCTGTATGACTGTAACTGGATTGTGGTGAACTGTTCTTCTCCTGCAAACTACTTCCATGTCCTGAGACGACAGATCCTCACTCCCTTCAGGAAGCCTCTGATTGTCTTCACTCCCAAGTCTCTGCTGCGCCACCCAGAGGCCAGAGCCAGCTTTGATGAGATGCTGCCTGGAACCCATTTCCAGAGGTTGATTCCAGAACGGGGCTTGGCCTCGGAGCATCCTGAGGAGGTGAAGAGGTTGATCTTCTGTACAGGAAAGGTGTACTATGAGCTGACCAAAGAGAGGAAGAGCAGAGGCATGGAGGGCATGGTGGCTATTGCACGTGTCGAGCAGTTGTCTCCCTTCCCGTTCGACCAGGTGAAGGTGGAGTCAGGGAAGTATGCAAATGCGGACCTGATGTGGTGTCAGGAGGAGCATAAGAACCAGGGTTACTACGACTATGTCAAGCCCCGCATCAGGACCACCATCCAGAAAGCCAAGCCCGTTTGGTATGCGGGTCGTGAGCCAGCAGCAGCTCCAGCTACAGGGAATAAGAACACTCACTTGATGGAGATTCGCCGCATGCTGGACACTGCCTTTGGTCTGGATGCCTTCAACGACCAGCAATAAACAATAATTAAAGAGATGACGACAACTCCCACCCTGGCCCCTTCACCCTCCTGGGCTCGTTGAAAACATCACATCTTTACTGCAAAGTCTGCAAATACTACTCACTAAATACTATACAATAATAATACTCCATACTACACAATACAAAGTACACAATAATAATTTAGATTGGATTAAAAAAGTGCCTTTCTCAAACTCAAGGTGGAGGGGGGGGGGTGGCTAATTACTGGCCAAAATGACTCAAGACAGGTTCAGCACCATGGAGACTTCTAGAGTGGAGGAGCCCCCAGTTAATCCAGAGTGGAGCAGCACACAGGTGGGCAGAGTTTCTTAATCAGCCAGTGAAGTCTGGGGAGAGAGGGGAGAGACTGCATCCCAACTTTGAGCGAGGCCTGACTAACTGGCCAGTCAGGGATGGGTATTCTCTAGTAGTTATAATAATATCATGATTACGATTACTATAATAATTACTGTGATAAATAGAATTTAGTCACAGGGGAACAGAAAATGTAGGCTACTATAATATCCAACACAAAACCAAGAAAAGCACAAAACAATGAATAATGAACACTAGTGTGGTGGTAGTGGTTAACCTTTCTTTGAACATTCTGCCAACCAATACAACACTGAATGTGAATACTGCCTGATAATATCAAAAGTGCACTATACCTAAAAGCAGAGAATCCATAGAGACACTGCAGAGTGTGTCGTCATTCAGAAACCACGCCCAAAACGGGGGAAAACAAAAACTGCCCCCCAAATCCTGGCGTTCTATGTCACATGCATGGTCGCGTGTTGCACACAAAGATCATATATACGGAAGATGAACACTCCAACTTACTTCCTTGACAGCTAGATCCACATTTTTCTTCTCGCCAATTCTCAATGGCTTCCTTGTTTTGCTCAGGAGTACAACAAAACTTTAATTGGTGATTTTCTTCTTTACATTTGTTGTCTGTGCAGCCCACCACACAGCAGCTTTTAGCTATGTTTAATTCAAGGAAAATGACGCTGGTGTATGGGAGTGAATGGATTCAAGATTCAAGATTCAAGATTTTTATTGTCACTCCATGGTACAAGTACCACGTGTGAAATTCTTGTGCAGTGGACTCCGTTTACGACATAGTACAAATAGGCAACAAGCAATAAGTAATAGGCAATAAGAAATAGGCAGAAATAGGCAATAAGACAGCAATAAGGCAATAAGAAATAGGCATCTATAAGCAATAAGACAAGTCGGTGGCTTATACGACAGTGGCATATTCATTGCACATAGGTGCACATGTCATGTGCATACGTTAGACGTGTTCAGACATTCCAAATTCGACGTTTTATACATACATGTGCAAATAGCATGTACCTTATTAAACATACACTTAAATTTACAATTAAACGTTAGGCACCTTATTAAACATACACTTAAATTTACAATTAAACATTAGGCATCCGTAATAGTAGCAGCTGCAGTACGGTACGGTACGACTACTGCACTATTTGTGCATATTTAGGAGTCTCGTGGCCTGCGGGAAGAAACTGTTCCTCAAGCGATTTGTGCGTGTTTTTGGAACCCTGTATCTCCTCCCTGAGGGTAGCAGGGAGAACAGGCTGTTGTGGGGATGGTTTGTGTCTTTGATGATCTGGGATGGGAGGCGCTCTGGCAGAGGGGTCGAATCTAGCGTAGAACGCGTTGAGTTCATCCGGTAGGGTGGGTGACGTGCTGGGGTTCTGTCGTTTCACCTCTTTGAAGTCTGTAGCAGCATGGAGGCCTTTCCACAGGTGTCTGGGGTTGTTTGTGTCCAGTTTTGACTCCAGCTGCCTTCCGTAGTCTCTCTGTGCTTTTTTAATAGCGGTCCGGAGGGCATATTGTGCCTGCTTGTATTGATCTGGTGTGCCAGAACTGTAGGCGGTGGTCCTGGCGTGCAGGGCTGCCTTGACCTCGCTGTTGATCCAGGGTTTCTGGTTGGGCATTATTTTGACTTTCTTTGTCGGGACTATGTCTTCGGTACACTTCTTAATGAAGCATGACACCGTCTCTGCGTACGCACCCAGGTCTCCTGCCACTCTGAACTCCTCCCATGCTACTTGGTCAAAACAGTCCCTCAGGATGTCGTCTGATTGGTCTGACCAGCAGTGGGCGGTTCGGAATGCTGGGGGCTGTTTTTTCAGTTTGTGTTGATACCTGGGCAACAGCAGAATGGAGGCGTGATCTGATTTGCCAAAGGGTGAACGGGGTACGGCCTTGTAGCTGTGGCGGATATTTGTATAACATTTATCCAGTGTGTTATTGACTCGAGTGGGGAAGTGAACATGCTGGTGCAGCGTTGGCATTCTTACTTTCAGGTTTGCTTTGTTAAAATCCCCGGTCACTACCAGGGCCATTTCAGGTTGTTTAGTCTCATGTGCGCTGATTGCTCGTTGCAGCTCTTTCAGCGCAGCCGTAGTGTTTGCCTGTGGGGGGATGTATACACCCATCACGGTTACTGTACTGAATTCTCGAGGACTCCAGAACGGCACGCATTGGAGCATTACATATTCTAGGTCCTCCGAGCAGTATCTTCCTATGACTGTGTTGTTCACGCACCAGTTTTCATTAATCATAAGACATCATGGAGCGCTTTCCCCCGTGATGGGTGTGGCCTATTTCATGCAGTGTCTCTATAGCCTATCCTACAATTTTTCTTTCAAGCAGGTGTTCAAGAAATTCTGTACGACCATTGATTCAGTAAATGCAACTGCAAATGGGATGAAACAACAAAGGCTGATGATCTCAGGCAAGATTCCTTGAGCACAGTGTGACCATAATTGGATTAGAAGGCTAGTTGTTACAGACAGAATGGGAGAGAGGAGTAAGTAGCTTTTGCATTTATTCTCTTTTGTGTGCTTGGAGCTGATTATGACTAATCAATGCTGGCAAGTTTCAGAGGGCTGCCTGCTGATATAAATAAGGCTCTGTCCATATCTATATATCTATATATATCTATATCTATATATCTATATCTATATCTATATTCACCAACCTGTATCTGCACGACAGTACCATTGTAACAGAAAATGTCTCGCCATCATCTTTTAATTATCGCATATCTTTTTTTTCAAGGCAAGTATAGAGACACTGCATGAAATAGGCCACGCCCATCGCGGGGGAAAAGCTCCGTTCATTTCCACACACCAGCGTCATTTCCCTTGAATTAAACATAGCTAAAAGCTGTTGTGTGGTGGGCTGCACAGACAACAAATGTAAAAAATCGCCAGTTAAAGTTTTTTTGTACTCCTGAGCAAAACAAGGAAGCCATTGAGAATTGGTGAGAAGAAAAATGTGGATCTAGCTGTCAAGGAAGTAAGTTGGAGTGTTCATCTTCCGTATATACGATCTTTTTGTGCAACATGCAACCATGCACGCGACATACTGTAGGACACACATGGGCAAAATACGTTTGTTTGTTTGTTTTGTTTTTTACACACACACACAGTGCACCTGAACGCAACATTCATGCAACGTTCTCCTACAGTTGATATACAGTGTAGGAGAACGCCAGGATTGGAGGGGGGGTTTCTGTTTTCCCCCGTCTTGGGCGTGGCTTCTGAATGATGACGCATTACGCAGTGTCTCTATACAAGTATTAAGTGCAAAGTTTCACAATACAGTGCACTCTTGGGACGGGTCAAATTGATCACTATAAGCGGATGATCATTATTTTTATTATTTTTCAAATTGATCACTATAAGCGGATGATCGTTATTTTTTATTATTTTTCTTTATTTCTCATAAGATTAGATTACCATCAAATTGACATTTGTATGTGTATTACATGAATAGAGCACATATAAAGTCAAGGAATGTTATTGAGTTTAAAAATCCATACAGTAAGTTAGGCCTCCAGCTGTTCCAAACACAGCGGCCTCGCGTAGACAGACACACCACCATCTCTCCACAGACAGAGATGCCGCGACCTCTCCATAGACAGACCGACATGCACCGAGTATGCTGCTGTATCTCGTTTGTTCATTTTTGGCAGTTTGTAAGTAAAATAAATAAATAAAATGTTTTAACATTTTTCCATTGTTCTCAGGTGGGACAAGGGCCAAAATGACCACGCGGAGTATTGATCACAATAAGTGAATTATTTAAACAGATAGGAATGATTCGGGATGAAGATTTTTGATCAGTAGGCTATAAGCAGTTGATCACTATAACCATGATCACTATAAGCTGATTCCACTGTATATCATTTCAAAAATACATGCTCACAGTTCCTTACAGAATTTCCAGTGTTATCCAGTTAAGGATGTACAGTACTTTGTAAGATAGAAGTCAGAGGCCACCCTAAATCCTCGTCTCCTCAAAGGCTAAAACAATATCCCAGGGCACACTTGAATCCCTATTAGTTATATAACTACCTTGGTTACACTGCCCTCAGTGTCAAAAGTAATCTTGTCCTGTCCTCTGGAGTGCCACTGCACTTAATAACACCCAGTCCATGATAGCATCTGAAGAGTTTCCCCATTTTCTCTGTTACATGAAAATGGCCACCACTTCATCAGCTCTCATTCCAACTCTACTTGATCAAAGGAGGTGAGAGTGGGGGTTTAGGTCGAGGTCCGTTATTAAGTGAATGATATGGCATCGAGCAAATCAGATGAGTGCAGATCTTAGACCTATTTGAGGAATTGAGTGGTGGTGAACAGTTTGAGTTGTTGCACATTGTCAGATGGTAGGCACTTGTTTCAATTGCATAAAGTGACACGCGTTCAGGCAGACAAAATGACACTTTCAGTTTAAATATTTCTGATAATGGTGCATTTTAAACACCAGGGATCATTTGCAAACAGTCCATCGCTACCTTCTGACATGATGGAGACATACAGTAGATAGTCACTTGAGCAAAGCTGAACTTTGAACTTGTGAAAAGGGCATCGAGTGTGTGTGATGTCGACATCGAGTGATGTGTGTGTGTGATGTGGCTTGTTTTTGAACAAACAACTCTACAGTATATCTCCATGACAGACAAGTCCGTGTATCCAGGATGACAGTGGGCTATCGTATCTCTTTAATCTTGTATTCTGTTTGCCCCGCTGCCTAACGCTGGCAGCCTCTGCACTTTTCTCCCCCAGGCTGTGGTGGCATCACATATTAGTGACCTTTGAATGAAGATTGAAATGTTTTGACAGCTAAAGGCAGTCAGACAGCGATACCAAGATTTGATACCAAGGTCAGCGATATCAAGATTTGATACCAAGGTCAGCGATACCAAGATTTGATACCAAGGCCAGCGATACCAAGATTTGATACCAAGGACAGCGATATCAAGATTTGATACCAAGGACAGCGATACCAAGATTTGGTACCAAGGTCAGCGATACCAAGATTTGATACCCCGGTCAGCGATACCAAGATTTGATACCAAGGTCAGCGATACCAAGATTTGATACCAAGGTCAGCGATACCAAGATTTGATACCAAGGTCAGTGATACCAAGATTTGATACCAAGGTCAGTGATACCAAGATTTCAGACTAGCACCCTATGATCAGTTTTGAACTTGATACTCAAGACTCTCCTCGTGTTTCCAAGAAGATATATATGTAGGCCTACAGGGATAGAATTGTAAATCTGTTCATTCTGAACAAAACAAAACACAGTGACAGAAATGCATGGAATTAATTCAAAAGGAAACAATAGAAAGGACCTAAAAATGAAAACAATATCTGCACTTTAACACCATGCTGCCTCACTCATCAGAAACGGGATTGCTCAACCAAGGACCATTCATTACTGAGTATATTTAGAGTACTGTATATGTTGCCCCCCCCCCCCCCCCCCCTCAACATCACCTCATCACAACTGTTGAGTCCAAATTATTCGCTTTGGAAGCTCATGAAGTCAGAAAGCTACTGCACCATTATGAGCAACTAATTAATCATTGCAATGTGCGACACGGTATAACACAGAGGCATTTCCCCACAAGCCTCAGGCTAACAGAACTCTCAAACACCAAACTAAATAATAACCCAGCTTTCCTACGACAACTCCGCTCTGCTTTAGAGTCCAGTCTGCCGCACTGGTGGGAACGTCCCCGGTGCTGGTTCCGTGTCTCTCTCTGCTTCCTCAGGTGACAGGGTGAGTCATTGCTCAAATCCAATTTGCCTCAGAGCCTTTGTGTTGCGCGCTTCACTCAATATGTCTGTCTTCTGACATATGAAAACATCTCTCTCTCTCTCTCTCTCTCTCTCTCTCTCTCTCTCTCTCTCTCTCTCTCTCTCTCTCTCTCTCTCTCTCTCTCTACCAGTACCTTTCTCGTTTTCTCCTCCCCCCACCCCAACATCAGTCGGCGAGAGGGGCAATGAGTGGAGAAGATGCCACTTTCACCGAGGGCCAGAGAAAATGAAGCCATTCATCTACCACCATGAAGAGAGATGGGAAACTGAAGAGGGGAAACATTGCTCTACTTTCTATTATATTTTTGGAGATGGGGCGGCTGTGTGGATGCCTCTCATTAGAGTCGTCCCCCTCCCTCCCAGGCCCTACCACCCGTGGCATCGACTCCAGCCCGTGCTGGCTGGTGCCACTATGCCCAGCTGTGAACAGATGGGTGGTAGGGAACAGGCCGATATGTCAGGGCTGGTGCTACTGGAGGAAATATGAAGGTTTTGCGCTCAGTTTAGACAGTTCAAACGTGTTGTGGAAGGTATTTAAAATGTGGTGTGTCAAAGGTCCACTTTGACAGAGCAGCATTCATTATTACAGTGTGAAAGATTGATTTGATCAAACCCTGAAACCCATATTTCTTTTTACCCGCTTGCTGTCTCACTCCATAAAAGGGATACATTATAATGTATGTGTGCTGATGCCATGTTTAGTCGATCAGGTTGAGCACCAGCTTCTTAGCCAAGAACTCCATCTTGACGGAGTTTTCCCTCGTTTGTTCTTTCTCCGAGGTCAAGTATCCAGAGGGAAAGCACAGCTCTTGTAGGTGATGGTGACACAGAACAGGTTCTTCTGAGGTCAGTGCGGTTGATGGGGACAACTGCTGACTGAAAGCTTGCTGCAGAAACGCTGTAAAATTAACAGCAGCAATGACCAGGAGTGGATGAGTCACGGTGATGGTGAGCAGAAAGTGTGTCAACTCCTGACTGTTTCCATGCCATTGCATCTGGAGTATTTTAAGGTCTCTTTCCGTAACATTAAAGATGAGGTTTTGCAGGTACTAAAGGTATGTGGAATGTCTTAAACTCTGAATGTTGTAGTTTTGCATAATACAACTGTACTGAGCTGGCCAGCTTTCAAATCTGGCTTCGGGTGGATTGTGGACACAAATCAGGCTTGCCTGTCTATGCTTGGTATAGTCTGTATTTGGTGGCGGGGGGGCCTTTGCCTATCATTGTAATGTAATTTGAGGATAATTAAATTGAAGGAACATGCTACAGTATCAGTATGATTTGAATAAGTCAGTCCTGGGTCTTGTCAGAAGAGGCAAGGATATAAATCTTCACTTCTTCTTTTTTTCTCCAAAAGAAAGGTAAGTTGTATTTGAGGTTTGGAAAATGAGTGAATATCCAAATATGAAAAGGCAGCAAAAATCAGCAAGTTGTGTGCTGGTGAGCTGACTACACTTGGTTTGATAGCTTCCTTTCACATGAAATGCTATTTTCAACTTTGAAACGTTCTTTCATTTAAATGTGTTTAAAATTAGATTTTCAATTCGTACCTCTTTATATTTGACCAATGCATAGCATACTCCCCCAAAGATTCAGAATGGATTGATGTAGCATGGAAAAAATATCTGCTTTGTAACACAAGAAGATAAGAGGTGAAATCATTTGCTTCTTAAATAAGTGACAAAAATGACTGATGACTGTTATGAATGAACTCATGAGTGAACTTTTGATGTGGAAAAATGTGAAAAAACCAAGGAAATTAAATTGTTGTGATTGTTTTGCATACATTGTTAAATAGGTGCACTTAATAACCAGGGATTTCAGTTCGACTTTAAATCATTGATGTTTCGGCCCGCAAAGGAAGATTGTAATTGGCTTACATTCTGATGCAGGCCTTGCCTTTGTGGGCAAAACAACAATGGAATGATATTAACTGTGTAGAAAATGTACAGTATATCATCAGCAGAGTGACGCCTCTTCACATGATCTGTGGATCTTTGGAGTAGAGCAGTCAGCGTGCACAGGACTGTTGTGGACTGTCAATCATAATGAAGAGAATCATGGTAATCAAACGGCAAGATCCAATCAACACTACTGCAGATGCCAATAGAGAGAGAAAATTAAAAAAGATGTGCAGAAAATGGAACGTGTGAGAAAAATAAGCAAGCACATCTATCCGTCACTTCTAAAGACAGCCTATGTCATCTTTCTCTGATAGTATTATTGTATTATGCCCCAAAATTTCTCAAATTTCCCCTCAAAATTCTCAAATGTTCCTGCTATAATAAATGTATATCAATGCTTGTCATGTTCAATTGTCTGTCTTGCATTGTAAAATCCTGCTAACATTTTTGTGGACATTGAGGTTAGAGGCGGCGAGTAACTCGCCCAGCTGATTTCTCATGGACTCCTTGCGTTGGATTTTATGTACATCTTTTACAAGCCCATAAGCACCTTATGTGGCTGGTAGCACCACGTTGTAATGTTGTAATGTTGATGATGTGTATTTTCTTTTCTCGTGTCTGAGTTTGTTTGTTGTTTTTGTTTTTCATGTTCTGAAAATTGAAGAATAAAATATTGGTGGGGAAAAACATTTTCGTGGACATCCATATTAGGATGTGTTCAGTCAAAGCAGCGTTTGAGACAGACCCCTAATGTGTTGTCATTTCAACACTCTCCATGACTCCATTTCTCCACGCGGTCAAGTGCTGAAGCAGGCAATGCTGCACAGCTTGTCCTCTCCCCCCTCCAAATGCCGAGATGGACTCCTCTGATGAATGATTAGCTTGATGAGGAATCATGATCTAGATCAAGAGCAGGCTAATGTCAGCAATCTGTGTTGTCCATCTGTCCCGCTACCCAAGCAGCCACCTAGTTAGCAAGCGCCACAGAGAAGCAGAGCTGGATTCTGCATATGTAACTGTACAGATGTGAATGAATGAATTTAGGATGATCTCCCTCCAAGATGCCTGTAAGAGCTTTTTTAATGTATAATGTAGGGCCTACAGTGGTGAGAAAAAAGTGAGAAAACGGCAAGAGAAAACTAGCATAATGATACAATGAATGGATGATAACTCACCTTCTATCTATCTATGGAGCTGGGGCTCTGTTTGTTTCTCTGTCTGTCCCACTGATGACATCATCAGTGATGTCATAAATTCACACACACACACACACACACACACACACACGTACGCACGCACAAGAGACAGACAGGCACACACATGCACACCCAAACACACACACACACACACACACACAAGAGACAGACACACACACTGATGACATCAGTGATGCTGTCAGTGATGATGTCATCAGTGATGCTGTCAGTGATGATGTCATCAGTGATGATGTCATCAGTCTGAGGCTGAGCCTGAGGAGGCTCACGAGAGAGACTGAGGGAGAGGGAGAGGGAGAGAGAGGGGTAGAGTGACTGAGGGAAAGGGAGAGAGAGGAGAGGGAGAGAGACTGACGCCTCATGCACACCTACAATGGCAAAATCGCTTTTCCGCTGTGACGCAGCGTTTTGTGGGCGTGGAAACCAGCTTCCAGCTTGGAGCTGTAGAAACGTTTTCAGGTAGATGTACACAGAAGGGTGGGGGGAGGAAATGTGTAGGAAGAGCTGTCATTGGGTAGCTTAACGAAAGGTCCCGCCCTAGTCCCGCCCCGCGAGCGTTAAGCCGCTCAGAGACAAGCCGCCTCTAGTCTGCGACAGCGAAACGCAGGGCGGTTCCTGCGGCAGGGGGCGCGAGGTTGAAATGGACCAATCAGACGTGGAAATAGAGCAAGACAGCCTATCAAGCTGCAGCATCAAAGAGGCTTTCACAGGAGGCATGCCGCCTAGCGTTTCATGATGTGCATGAGGCGTGAGGGAGAGGGAGAGAGACTGAGGGAGAGGGAGCGAGAGGGGAAGAGACTGAGGGAGACAGAGGGCGACATTGTGCGCGCGCCAATAGGGCAGGCAAGACCACACAGCGGCTGAGCTGCGAATGCAAGCTGCAGGGCCAGCTCGGCGAGATGCAGGACGGGCGAGCCCGTGCAGCGTGCGAGCCTAGGAATCGAGCGCACGAGATGCCTAGTTTGACAAATGTACTGTAAGATTACAAAATAAGAAATGGAGTGAAAGAGTTGCAATTAGTATATTTTCATCATTTATTCTAAGATTTTTCCATTTTCCCTTTTCTCTCAAGTGCCCCCTGTAGTACCTCCATATACCCCTAGGTGTACGCGTACCCCAGTTTAGGAAAGCACTGATGTAGGCTATGGTACAGTATGTGCTGTTTCCCACCCTCACTTCCTGCAATGTGTGGTTATTTCCTGACATACCGGCGGCCCTGAAGCATTTATCTTGTTCACGGCTAAATCTTCCCATGGAGTGATGCTGTCGGAGAGCAGCCAGCGCACAGCCGCCTTGCATCATATGAGCCTGTAAATCATAAGCAGATCATGTTAAAGCGTTTGCTGTGATGAAGGGAGAAAGGGAGGGAGAGAAGCAGAAAGAGAAGGAGAGAAGGGCTGGCCTAAGAGTGAACCTATGCGATGGGAAACCATAAAAACGCGTGTTTGAGTGTGTATATTAATTGTAGGTGGGGCTTGGGATTCATAATCTAGAGGTTATGGGTTTACGGGGGGTGGGGGGGGGGGGCAATTCACACACAATGATGGCCACTAGGGACGAGCAGAGTACTCTGATGAAGCGAGTATCCGGTGCAGATAATGTCCTTTTTACGAGTACGAGTATCATCCGAGTACAACGTGTCAATATGGGTACTTGTGATTGGGGTTGGGTATCGTTTAAAAAAGTTACAATACCAGTACCAATACCGATATAAGTGATCATTGATACCGATGCAAATAGAGTAAGTACAACCAGAAACAAACAAAACTTACAGTAAGCGACCCCCACCTTCAGTCTAAACCCCGCCCACTTTTGATTTAAGCCACCCCCCTCCGAGTACAGATACGGATACAGATCATTTACAGATAAAGATAATGGTGTACTCGCTCGTCCCTAATGGCCACACACTGCATTGGCGCTCACTAGCATTCGGAAGGGCAACCTGCTAACTTCGACAAAGACAAAATGTTATTGCAGATTGAAGGCTTCAAAAAGCTGGTTTAATGTGGTTTATGATTATTGCAATGGAGCTACAAGTGTATTCGTGAATTAAATCCTATCTGTCGGGAGAGAAGCAAAGACGGGTTTGTCAGGACATTTATAAGAAAAAGAGAACAAGGTAGTAACGTCTGTGTCATCGTGTGCATCTCCCCCGTTCATATCACTATGGATGTCAGAGCGAGACGTCTGAGAGGTTCTTGTTGTCACATGAGTCCACATGCAGGCAATGTAAAGAATAATGCTGAGTGATGTGGTGAAATGGCTCACAAAATGAAGTCCTGCTCACTTGAGCTTTGCCGCGCGGCGAGCCATCAATTCGAATTATCCGCGGTCCGGTGGACACACCTCGTGTGGCATACGACGTTCATGGGAAGGCGCTCAAAAGGCGCGGTGCAATATGTGGCTGGCAACGTGAGAGGTGCACAATGACAGTGTTCATTTTTCAACCCTGTTACATGACAGAGGTCTCAAAAGTGTCAGATACTCGGGGGGGGGGGGGTTTGTTTGGAGCGGTTCTTGGGGAAAACATGGCTAGCATCTGATTGGACTTGATACAGTGCCGGAGTGAAGTTTATATACAGGCGGCAGAGAGGTGTGGAGCTGGGAAGAGACCAATAGTTATTAGCAGAGGACTCCAGCAAGGGGGGGTAGCTTGTAGCCAATGCGGAAGGGTCTTGAACCTGCATTCTTTTGAATGGTCACTGGCTGCAAAAAAGAAGTCGATTCTATGGAAGTCAATAAGGGAAATGAGCCAAATTCTCACTTGATTCATGGCCCCAGTAAACACTTTCCTGATGAGTTGATGGTCTCAATCACTAGTTTAAAGTCTTCCTCAATACAGTATGATGTTCATTTGGTAATTTATGGTCCTATTTTGAGTAAAATAGATGATAAAGCAGGCTGTTTGGGTGCGCGATTGACACGTCGCCTCGTCACTTCTGGCTCCGAATAACCAAGATGGCGATGGTGAAAATACCAACCTCGAGGCTTCAAAATAGGAGTCCAAAAACCGGTGGCTACATCCTTATTATTATACAGTCTATGGTCTACTCTGCAGGCAAACAGAAGAGTGCACATAAGCCATCTATCTCTCTGTGTCTCTCTCTCTCCTACACACACACGCACGCACACACACACACACACACACACACACACACACACCCACACACACACACACACACACACACACACACACACACACACACACACACACGCACACCGAGTTGAAAAGCTCTGATCTCAGTGGAAAACAGGTGGGATGACAAGGAATTATCCCTTGCTCTCAAACAATTACAGCATCTGATTTAGCGTGTCAAGCACCGGGCACAGCCAAAGTGTGTCAGCCCTCTGCATCGCATTAGACAGCAACCGCTACAGATTTCACCAGTGAAGAAGAAGTGTCTCCGCTCTTACATCACTCGTCCCACACGGGCAGCTGACATCCCAGTGCAGCCTGTGAGGGATGCCAACCTCCCATCCTGGCACTCACCTGGCACACAGGCTGCTGCCTGTGGCAGGTTCACCGGCCCCCTTCCCTCGCACGCCATGGCTGGCTAAACCCGTGGTCACTTCCTGTCTTGGCTTGGCACAAGGCTTGTCGTAAGGTCTTTAACCCGGTGTGAGGTTGCCAAGCCATCAGAGGGAGTAGTGCAAAGTCCGAGCGGTGCCGTCGGTGCCGTTTCAGCACAGTTATAAAAGTACAAGTATCACCATTTTTGGACGGTTTTGAGACGTTTATATCTCAGTTGAGCTCCAGGGGCCACATTACAGAAACTCCCTATCTTATGTCTTAAATTAGGATAGGACTAGTTTAAGATTTTTTCTGATTTCGTATTACAGAAGCAAATCCTAACTAACTTTAGGAATCCTATCTTATCTTGCTAAATCCTATCTTATGTCTTGTTAGGAAATCCTAAATACTCATCCAGCATCGGTTATCAACTTTTCTGTCTGTTACCCTAGCAACCACTAGCAACAGACACCTCCTCCTTTCTCAACTCGCGGGGGAAGTAGGAACGCTAGTGGCCTGCTATTAGCTAGTAGGCTAACGATGTGTGTTGTTGTTGTCGAACATTTTTGAGATTGTGGGGCAATGGACCAAAAACGAAGGGCATTTAGGCTACTTTACGTGAGCTTAACAGGAAGAGGGTTCTAAGCACTTGACAGGCCATATAATTTCTCCGTGCAGAGCCCAGTGTCGCCCGTGTCGCCTAGTCGGTCTCTCCAACACAGGTCTCAGCTCCTCGGCTAGCTGCAGTATCATGTCCCGGGGCAGTCTGTATCGATTAACGAGCGTTCTGTCATCAAAACGCAAAACGTCATTCGGGTCCCGCATGAGCCTTTCGGAAAATAAATTGCGCCTGTTGACATTTTGTTGGTTTTGCAAATGTAATAACAGCGCAGCCATAACGTAGGTAGGTAGGCTATAAATAGGCTATAAATTATAATGAGATGCAAGATGGCTGTTGTTCCAGTTGAAAATAGCGTAAATTAGTTAGGACAGCATAGCTGGCATCTTAAAGTTAGGAGAGCTTTTTTAAGATTTTGGGGAGTTGGGAGTTGGGTGTTTTCCTAAATCAAGTCCTAACTCTAATTACCATGGTTACCAATCATTTAGGATAGGATTTGGAATTTAGGAAGTTTCTGTAATGTCGCCCCTGGTGACCGTCTTTAGATTCCTCATTCACACATGCACAGGCCAATGCAAATGACCGCCACAATCCCTCTCGAGGGACACACCAATGATCGCAGATTTGCCAAATCCAGGCAAAGTTATTTTGCAGCCTCGTGGCCTCAGAGGGATAACATTACAGTTATCGTGAGCGGAGACGTGGCCGGAAAAATGAAGAAATATGAGCAGCGTTGAAGGACTGTGAACCTAAAACCCAGAGGCCATACATTATCCCGATAAAGCTTAATTTATACTTATTATAAAGTGTCGCTCAGCACATGGTCGCAGACGAAAAATAAAGTGTCGCTCATGTTGCTGCATTTATGCTTCTCTCCACGGCGCAACGGTCACGTGACGCTAGAGACAGAGGGAGGCAGAGAACTAGTGCAGTGTAGACAGGCAAGAGAGGGAATGCTGTCAGTGAACCCACGTCGCCGCATATAACGACACACAACCACACAATCACTTCCTCTCTCTCTGGGAAGTTGGTCACGGTGTTCTTTGTGATTTTCACGAAGTCATACATCAAGGACAGGCTGATAAAAATACCGGGGACACGCTCATTAATTTCATTTCAGCGAAAACTAAAACAAGGAAGTCGCGCGTGCCCGTCTATATAGCCAATCAGACATGCGCGACATTATGTGACGTAGTCAGCGACACTAGACATTTCACCAGGTAGCAGACACTGCTCGCAGACACTTGAAAGTGTCGATTCAAGTCCTCATTTCTGTCGGCGACCATTTCAAAAGTGTCGGCAGACGAAGCATAAATTGGGCTTAAGTCCTGTCCACCCGAAACCACGGGACTCATTGTCGAGCCCCCGCCACCTAATGACGGGAAACTGATAAGCGGGCGCACCATGTCAGCCATGGTGTAAAACAAAAATAGATCCAATTAATCATATGAATCGCCATTAAAGAAGAAATAAGATGATGGGACAGGCTCCGGCCAGGTGGGAGGGCCTAATGAAGAGTAATCAGTCAGTGAATCATTAGGATCGGAGTGGAAGGGCATGTGATGTGACTGCCTGCATGACGGATGGTCGACGTGCTGGACTATCTTTAGAGACAGGACCCCCGAGTGGATGAATGAATGAATTGCACTCGAGTTGACATTATCACTCTTGTGCTTTTCAATGACTGTTGATTGATCGCTGCTGATGCTGCAGGCTTACTGTACACCTGCACATGTGATAAGGTATTACTCATTTAAATAACGATTGTTTGAAATTGTTGCATAGGCAGCATATATGAGAAGTGTTTCATTATAAAACAGTATATATATATCCATATTTGAAAAAGAAAGTGTTACTTGTAAGTAGAGCTGCACAATTAATCGTATCTTCATCGTCATCGCAATATGAACATGCCCAATAAACACATCGCAAAGACTGCCTGAAACGCAATGAATAACAAAAGTGGTTTTATTTACATGCGTCATGCATTCCCACTCAGCATCTGATCATTTTGTCTTGTGTTGTAAATCCAGCGCACACCTTTCCCTTGCAACAGTGCGCTCCGCCCATCTGCCAAAGCCCAAACAGGCTGTGTGTAGTTTCAGATAGAGTCAGTGTGTATTTAATTTCTTTAATCAGTGGGCATAGGCTATGTTTGGGGTCTATGTTAGCATTATTAAAGCAGAAAGACATAGGAGCTGTATAGCTAATATGCATACTTCAATATTTGTTTATTTATCGCAAGTCGTATCGTCATCGCTATATTGAACAATGTTATCGCACATCGCAGATTTTCCTCATATCGTGCAGGCCTACTTGTAAGTCATTAGTCAGTATTTGAAATAGTATTTCATAACTATTTTGTTACTGAGGGTCTTAACCCCCCCCCCCCCCCCTGTTTTTACCAGCAATCATTTTGTCAGAGTAGGCATGCATTTGTTTTGTCCTAATAGTGAATATGAATGCATAATATGGACAGATATATATATATATATATAGGGTTTACATAATGCATACCCTATGGTCTACAAAGCACAGTACAGAGGTTTTAACAGTCACAGCCTTACAGCA
Source organism: Poromitra crassiceps (assembly GCF_964638095.1). NCBI lineage: Eukaryota > Metazoa > Chordata > Actinopteri > Beryciformes > Melamphaidae > Poromitra > Poromitra crassiceps. The sequence continues at coordinate 36,825,506 of NC_139628.1, forward strand.
CTGCGATGAATAACACTGACATACAGGGCAAACAGTTTCATTGATGTTAAGCCATATGTCAACCACCAACACATTAACTCATTGAACATGTTTCAGTACCATATTTCTCTACTGCCATCCAGACAAAAAAAAAGAATAATAGACCAGGGGTTCCCAACCTTTTCCGACTCAAGGCGGCCCACTTGAAAATCGCAAAAATGTCTGCGGCCCACATCCGACTGTAAACAGTATGCAGGCCAAATAATGTGTTCTTAGAGCACTTTTTTATTTTAGCGAGAAAAGGAGCTGTCCATCAGCACCACACAGAAATCAGAAACTAAGTGAATGGCTGTCTGCAATAGGCAAAATAAATCAAAAATCAAAAACCGGTAGCGTTCAACAATGGAGAAATGCATTCTGATAAATATTAACAATAATAACGATCATAATGTTTTACAAATGGCCTACCTGCAATACCTTCGCGTCCCATTAGTGGGCCCCGGAGGTTGGGAATGGCTGGAATAGAGTATTGGTAATACATCTGATCTTTGATCTTCTCCCCAAAGTTGAAGAGATTTTTCCAATATACTGTATCTGCATTGTGACAGCTAATATCCTTGGATCCTTGCAATATTGTATGCAGCCATGCATTGATTGTTTAGCTTGAATAAGACATCACTGTGAGCTAATGAATGCAGAAATCATAGAGCCTAAAGCAAAAATTAGTGATGGAATACAATAGCAGCTCAGAAGTCTAGCCAGTCGCAATGAAATGTCAGCAACACAGTGACCTGGAACAACCTTGACAGAGGTAGTCAAGGCACATTAACCATGTCTGGCAGGTTCTGCTATACAATATATAACTAGTTCAAAGGGTCACACTGGTTTTAAACAGAGATGTGTGATTGTATAATACAAGGTCTTGTTTTCCTCTATCATCTTTGTAAAAGGTAAAATGCATTAGCATAATTGTCATTATGGATAAACAGTAAATTAAGAAGAGCTTGTTCATTCTAAAATAAAATATATTCAGCTTGAGGGAAAATAAAACTGTTACTGAAATAGATTCAGTATTTCAAAAACATTGGTGATATACCATCCTTAATCAGTTGTCTTAAGATAGCCATAATGCACCCACCCCTCAAATCATAGGTATCTCATCAGATTTTACTTTACATGATGAAGGACTTGAACGAAAGGAGTCTTAGGATTTTCATATCCAGTTAATTGAAAGTGAAAGATTAACATATTTATTTTTTATTAAAACAGCAAGCTTCATACAAAAATGTAATTTAAGGCACTAAGGAACAGTGTGCAGTGTCTGCCTATTGCGAAACTGGTTAAGGTGGACTGACTTGCTTGGAGACATCATCGATGCCCCATGAAATGTGAAATTAATATCTGTATCTTTAGGCGAGTGAGGAGAAACAAGTCTAATCGCCTTTTACACCAAGTCATTTATTTATATATCAGATTTGTGTCCAAAAGTCTATTTCAGTACTGACATCTACGCTTCAAGCCCCACTACTCCAATCATGGCTTTGGGAATCTGATAAACTGATAATAGCATGTCCCAGTAAACTGTAACATTGTATTTTATAGTGACTGCAAATTAAAGCTGCCTGAAGGCTCCTCTTAGCTGGGACTCAATCACAGCAGATCAACGTTACTTTGCATCAATTTGCTTGTTTACTTAAAGTAATAACTCACCCTAAAATCAAAAACACAGTTTTCCTCTCACCTGTAGTGCTATTTATCCATCTAGATCGTTTCGGTGTGAGTTGCCCAGTTTTGGAGCTATTGGTTGTGAGAGATCTGCCTTCTCTCAAATACAAAGTACTTCTTTTTTTTGTACTTAGAAATCATGACCATATTACTCAAAGTAATCCACAGACCTTGTTGTGATCAGTTTCAGGAAGTATTTTATTTTAACCGAACTACCCCCGCTAGCTAGTTCCTACATGAAACTGCAGCTAGCAGCAGCTAGCTAGCAGCAACTAGAGCTTAGATCGTTAGGTTTTCTTCTATATCAGACACAGGTTTTTGTTCCTACCTGACATGTTTCGACGGCAATACTTCCATCTTCATCAGAGGTGTCACTAGATGGTGTGTGACGTGTCTTAAACAGCTGATGTTGTTTACAGAGGCGTGAGAAAACCTAACGATCTAAGTAAATTATAGACACTATGAACCTTTTTGGATTAGCAACTAGAGCTGTAGCTAGCAACTAGCAGGTGTACTTCGGTCAAAAGAAAATAGTTCCTATGAAACTGCTCACGACAAGCTCTGTGGAGTGTGGATTATCTTGAGTAACCAGGTCATGATTTCTGGGAAGTGATTGCTGTTGAGTTTTAATGTACACTTATTAATCTGATCAGTAGCTAGTTTTATCTCTCTATCTCTTTATGTATTTATTTGTCTATCAGGCATTCAATGACGTGTATTTTGTTGATCCTGGGACATGTGGGAGGGTGGGCCGGTGTTGTGTCTGTGCTGTCTGTTTTCATGCTTGTTTATTTGTTGAGACAGTTTATTATATCTGAAAAGTGTCAAACTTCCTACTTGCATTTTATCTGTATCATGCTTTGGAGTTGGGGGGTTGGGGGGGGGGGGGGGGCAGCACTCCTACAGTACACTGCTTTCCCCAAACTCCCACTTGTCTGTGAGAGTGACGTGACCTCTCAGATGGAGGTTTTATATCTTTAGGCAAGAGGTAAGCATCATGCCACACACTCTTCTACATTATAAATGTATAGCTTTCCTGCGTTGGCGATGTGATGGCCTGACACTCATGTCGCCTCTCACCCTGCTACTGAACAAGGGGTCAAAAGAGGTCTTGAAGGTGCATGACCGACCACCATCCACACACACACACACACACACACACACACACACACACACAACCTCTGGCACGCATTTGTATTCTACCAGTAGACCGAGGAAATCATTTCAAACTGGTACACCCCGGACGTATTAATCACACATTTTTTTTTATATGTCATCCAGAGCGGACTGGTTGATTTTTAGACAGAGTAAATGCTTGGAACCACTCAGACTAATCTTGTGGTATTGTGATAAATCTATGCTAAACGGTAAACCTGAATAGTAAATCCACTATATTTTGTTTATGCACAACAAAATATACATGTCATATTGAGATTGATCTGTGGGTTTGAAAAGGTGTGCAGTAAAGTAGTACAATTACACATATAATACACCAACCATGAATTTGACCAATTAATTTATACATCATACACTTGAATTTAACTTAGAGCGGTGTTTCTCAACCACTTGGTCATAGGCCACAAGCGCCCTCTAGCGGAGGGCGCAAAATATTTTCAAGTTGAAGCTCAGAAGATTAGTGGGCCATGAGCCGACGTTTGACGAGGTCTGGCGAGTTTTTAAGCTAGAGCAGAACTTCTGGTATTGGCCGAAACTAGACGGATCCAGACGGATACGTAGGTACCAGCAATGCTATGCTAGCTAACTGGGAAGCAATTGTAAATAGCTCCAAAGTCAACAAAGTTTTTGACAAAGGTAAATGGGCATGAGTATTTTCGAATGGGTCCCGTGACCTCTCACATCAAGATATCTGAATGAAATTGGGCTCATTAGAACCGCAAGAGTCTTGGCTTTACAGCCATGTCTGACTGACATAAATTATGTTAGCTACACAGGGTTTAAGAGCTCCAGGGTCCTAAAGACATAGCATTCTGCATGCAGTGAAATTGTTATTCTCGCCTTTTTTTCTTCCGCTATTTCCAGACACTGTGGTACCTAAACATAAATAATAATTAAAAAAAAAGGCAAATTAAAATGCATACATTCAATGACCAGTTATGTTTGAATATCACCACGCAGCTGACAGTGGCATGACACACGGGGCTCTATTCTCCCACAGGCCATCGGCGCTATTACGGGCCTTAACCGCAAAAAAACGTGCCTTGCGCCTGTTTCGGCAAGATAGCAATAGGCTTTAGGCTGCCAAATGCGCTTTAGGCCGAATGGGCGTGGCGCAGTCCCAAAGTGGGCGTGTCGGCGCTAAATACCAGCCTAGTCATATCTTGGGAGCTGGCCTACATTTAGCGCTTTGCGCTTTTGAAAAGCAGGCCTATTCTTTGCCTTCACTGCTTCTTCTCTGTCACCCTTCTCTCTCTCTCTCTCTGAGTTCCCAGCATGCATTGTGTTTCTTCATTTCGCTACTAAATAGCCACCAAATGAGCCAAAATAGATATAAAAGGTAGTTCTAAATTAATGTGTAATGGTAACACAGCCTGCCATTGTCAACATTTCAATATTGGACCAAATAAAACCTCGAAATGAAAACACCACCCTATGTGAAACATATATGTCCTCCTGGGCATATATATACCCCTTGTCGAGTTAACGTGATTTAGAGAAGTAACAGCGGAACGCGCTTCGGAACGCGCTTCTAATGGCATCTGCTATACTGTGATGTCCGTCCAATAACTTGGCCCTATTTCACATTTAGTTTTACAATAAAAACACATTTATGCAATGACTTGACATAATGTAGGGTATATTTATGTGCATCATCCTTCCTGCAGCAGGCGAGAGAAAATGATATCTTTCTGGACAAACTTTCACCAATCTAATAGGCTATATTTTTCTAGCTGATGCATAGAACATTATTTTCACTTTGATCTTGCTATAGTGTAGCGTATTTACATGCTTGCAGTATTGAAACTGCAGTTAGATTGCTTTGAGAAGCATAATAATATGGAATAATAGCCTATAATGCAGACAGACAGGCTGGATGAAGGGAGGGGGGGGGGGGCAGAGCGTTTGGCTTTCGTCTGGTTTTGCGGGATCACTGGAATTGGAGCTAAAAAGGCAAGCGTGCGATTCGTTTATTGCACTTATCCAATGAGCATGACGGTGCATAATTTTACGCCTAAAAGGCGTGGTTGTAATGCTTTGGGCTGCATCTAGCGCCAGCACGACGATATCAAGTGCGCCTTTCCACGCCCACTGCTTTGATCTGCGCCTGCCGCTCGGCCTAGAAACTGCGCCGATGCAACGATAGGGGCCATACAGCCCAATTTATTTTTTCTCCTTTTCTCTCTCATTTATTTGGGAAGGTGCTCCTCAGAGGTTTTTTCAACAATCAGAAGTTACAAAAGGTTGCACAGGGAAACTTTAGACTTTTACTATTGTAGCTCTTGAAGTAATGAGTACTATATATAGATTATCTATGAGCTGATAAGAGCTATTGGTCTTTTAGATGCTTTTTTTTTATTATCATTTTCCTCCACTCCCACCTTTTTAACTTCACTTGTGTCCTCTTGACTGATCCCTGTCTTCCCTTCCTCAGCTGTAGCTCCTCTGTTCCTCCTCTACCACATTTAATTCACACTTTTCCTCTGTCTTCCCCCCTCTCCTCCTTTCCTCTGTCTTACCCCTAGGGGTGCTCCGATCCGGCTAAGCCACGATCTGATTCTGATTCCTGGGGTCACGATCCGATTCCAGAATCGATTCTCGATTCCAGAATCTAGAATCGATTCTCAATTATGTAGTTTTATATTGCAATAACACACAAAGGTAAATCTAAGACAAAAATGACAAATGTATTAATGCTGAACTTCAAATTCAACTTCTGAAGTATTGCAGTCAGGGCCTAAATTCATTTAGCAAACTAGGGGGGAATTCCCCCCTTATGTTCTTCAGATAAGATGGATTTATAGGCTGGGGGGGATCTGTAGACTTTGAGAAGGATTTATAGATTTTGGGGGGAATACATTACAGAGTTCAGTACACATAACAAATGACATGAACATTTGGACACTTATTCAGCTGGTATCTTGCATGTTGCGTTCAGGTGCACTTAAAAAAAAAAAAAAAAAATACGAAGAAGAATAGATTCTTGGGAGTTTGGAATCGATCCAGGAATCGTGGCATTAAGAATCGCGATCCTTTCAAGAATCGATTTTTTGGAGCACCCCTCTCCTCCTTTCCTCTGTCTTACCCCCTCTCCTCCTTTCCTCTGTCTCTCCTTTACCCCCTCTCCTCCTTTCCTCTGTCTTACCCCCTCTCCTCCTTTCCTCTGTCTTACCCCCTCTCCTCCTTTCCACTGCAGTGCACCATCCTTCTCTTCTTCACACTCGTTCACTATCTCCCCTCCACAGAGGGCACATAAGCGGAATGTTCTGGGCGCCTCCAAAGCCTCTGGCTTCCAAGCCCATACATCCAGCCGGCCAATATGTTTGCGCGCACAATGTCCCTGTACACAAAGTACACTTGTGACTGCTTGCTTGACTTGTCAAATACAAAATGACTGGCCAGCGGGAGTCTTTGAGCTTCACTGCAGTTCTAAAAACCTCATTTCCGTGGCGTTATTTTGCTCACAAGACACACGAGAAACAGGAAGGAAGACAACCATTTCAGAATTTGAGCTGACAACTTAGGAATTGGTGGAGATTTTTAAAGCAATATCTATGCAACACAGGAAGAGGAAATGGTGCCTTAAATTGCTTATGTTTCCACAATCCATGACGAGAGAAAAGTGCAAGCTGTTGTTTTGGTAGTGCGCCGCAGATGACTTTGACTTTTTTCCATTTGCAAATGGGTCATTATTCAGTCTCTTTTCCCGTTCTAACATGATGGACCAAAGCAAGAACATATGGCTTACTTGGACTTCAGTTTCAACAATATGTGGACATATACTGTAGGCCAGGGGTGGCCAAACTTTTTTGGTTGTGGGCCGCATACAGAAAAATATAAGGAGTCGCGGGCCAAACAATATTAAGCGCGGCAGTTTTCGCGGCAGAAAAATTGGACCAGAAAACCCTTGTGCCATCAAAAATTTAATTTCTACCTAAATAAATATATGACACATAGTTTATTGATGTGCTCACCTATTACAATGGGTATTTCTGTATGTTTTAAAATTTTCTTTTCCTGTGCCAACAGGTTAAGACAGAGATAATTTAACATAACATTAGTATTAAACATTCATGTAGTATTAAAAATGTTTAAAAATAAATAGACCAGGTCAGGGTACTCAAGTATAACCCATTTTCAATGGTTTTAAATTGAAAATGGGGGCAATCAGTTTTTTTGTTTTTGTTTTTACGTTTCTTTTTCTTTATTTTTTTGTTTTTACGTTTTTTTCCCGTTTTCGCTTTTTCGTTTTCGTTTTCCGTTTTAAACTTTAAAACAGAAAAACTTTTTTAGCAAAAAAAAAAACGGGCAGCGGGCCACAGTTGGCCCGCGGGCCGTAGTTTGGCCACCCCTGCTAGGCCTACAGCAGCTTCCTATGTTCTTCTGCAGACAGACATAGGAGATACATTTGAAATGCAAAGCATGAAAGCCTAAAAAATAACACCTCGAAGAAATGATTGGCTTACTTAGAATAAGGTCAGTAGTGTGATTATTGCAGTCCATGTAAACGTGGTCATTGAATTCCTTCAAAATAATTGTTTTAATAATATGAAATAATAATCGTTCAAAATATCGTCTTTACCAGCCGCGACAGCGTCTGCTGCTATTGTTTTCAGCTTGTGAGACTGTGAAAACATCTATGGTACAGGAGATGTGTGGAAATGAATTCATACTATGCACCTCCACTAAATGTTTTGGAGAAGCACTGAGGCCGGATAATAACTACTGTAGGCTTGGCTTGGTACGTTAAAACCTGCTCACACATCCTCCAGTCCGGTCAAAGAGCAGACAGACATGTGAAAGGCATCTTCGGTTTCTGCCACACACCCTCTCGCTTGTTCATTTCACAGGCTGTTAATCATCGCTGTGATTATTTAATTAAATAACTTTTTGATCCAACCACCCCCCCCCCCCGCGCGGCCCCCGAGTCGACAAAGAGCGTGCAGTTGCCAGCAGCAACGGTGTACGTGGGAAGGAGGGTGGGCTGACATAATGACAGCACCAACGTCTGTAGGAGTGGCACCGGGGATGGCTCGAGTGTCCTTTCAACTAGTCCACAGTCGGATTCACATGGCAGAGATGTGCTGATGTCGACAGAGTTTCCACTCTGTTTCACTGATGAAGCTCACCATGAGGACAACAAGCCACCCTGTCATATATTACAAGGCTCCATCTGCAAGACGATTAGCAGGAGTATCGATGCATGGGCATCATTTTCACAGCTCACACAACTGGTTAGGTCAGGCAATACTCATCAAGAGTAATAAACACTGGATGAGCTAGTTAAGTGTTGCGTGGGTTGATTGCATTGGGCTGACTGCGAGGGCTGTGTAACATGACATTTTCCTGGGAAATTTAACGGCATTTAATTTGAACGTTTTTATTTGATCTTATTTTAGGATTTAGTAGGAATAACCCTTAAGGATAAACCTATAGAACACAATCCATGCTTACAATACATGCGTGCAAGTTAGGGCTGGGCAATATTGACTAAATCAAATATCACTATTTTATACCGAATACCTTGATACAAATAATGTGGTCATATTTTGGGTAAGTATTTGTGATTACATAAGATATATACACACAAGAACATAGTGAAAAGTTGTAATGATCATCACTCATAACTAAGTGATGTGGAATCAGTCAGTAATGTAGAAATGATGAGCAGGTAAATGCAACATTGTTTATTTTACTCAGGCAGAGCAGGCTAATAAGTTCAAAAGACGCAATTCCACAATAATATTATCATAACCAAAATCCCAAACAAAATCTAGTCTCATATCCCAATATTGACATTATACAATATATCGGCCAGCCTGAATGCAAGTGTAAGAACACACGATGCACTGTAAAAGTCCATCATACCACCAGAGTTCTGTCCTCAAAAGCAGGCTTTTGAATGTCAAGGACCCTGAAGGCACCACAGAGAACTTCTCAAACGGTGCGATAACTCAACAGCCAGGCCCGTGTCCTCCCTGCGTCTTATTGAGCAGGTATTGGCAGCCGCTCAGAGGCGCTGGGCCCTTCAGGTGCCTCCACTCCAATAGCGTTCCATTCCTCTCCATTAATTCGTCATCCGTATGGATTCGTCTTTTGTTGATGGTGGCTCCCTGGCACCTTCCTCGCCCTGTCACACTGGCCCCCGGACGACCCCGCGTGAATAGAAATGAGGCCAGTTGCTTCCATCATGGCCGTCATTGTGCCATTTGTTTGCGTAAAACACGCGGGCCCATTATTGGAGTGTCATGACGCCGTGTGCTTGGAAGGCGACAAATCACCGCAGGCTGTCGCCCGGGCAGGTTTGCAGCATTACTCTGCGCAGAGGGGGAATGCTGTTAATGCTGACAAACACTGGAGAGCGACGGTCATTTACTAAACATCCATTAAGCAGGTGCCAATAGTCCACCGGGGGGGGAAGAGATTTCTCTCACTCCGCAGGGTCGTGTGTTCACATTCGGCTGCCCAGCGTGAAATCTCTTTCTGGGGCTCCGCAGGACAATGAGAGGGAGGTATGGGGAAATGGTTGTTTGTGTTTGTCGGATTCACAGCCCATTGGGAGTAGTTGAAATCTGAAGATAGGGATATGCACAATATATCAGCTATCATATCGGTATGGGCCAATGTTAGTCCTTTTTTTGATATACAATTCCATTATTGATTATAACATTCCATATTGAGAGGAAGCAATGCGGTAAATAAGATTTATGGGCTTTTCCAAATGTTTAGGAAATAAAGACAGACTTTATTCTTCCAATTCACAATGTTTACATGTGTTTTCCAGTATGTACAAAATTAGAAAATGAAATAAAAAATATAAACTTGTTTTTATACAGATCATATCCACATTGGTGAATATCGGTTACTGGCCATAACAGCAATGTTAAAGGAGAACTAAAGGAGTTGACTCACTTCACTCAAATCAACTCTCAATAACTGTCAAAACTAAACGAATGACTGCAAAACTGTTTACAGTTTTCGGATATACTACGGTACTCATTTTGTAACGATACAAAGCTGGTTGAAAATTAGCCTGTGAGTGTTCCTTTAATATCGGTTATCGGTATCGTCCAAAATGTTCATATAGGTGCATCCCTATCTGAAGACATGCATTCAACTGCGTGGCTCTACTCAGCCTATCCATATATCTATTCATCAATCTATCATATCCATTTGTGTCGCTCATCCATCCATCCATCCATCCATCTCAGGGTCAAAGAGTGGTGGAATTGAAATGACAACGATGATTCATCCCAAGGCGACTCATGATATCTCCCTCTCATATCAGACATTGATCCAAAGAACAGGCCACAAGTTGTTTGCTTTTCGTCAAAATGCCCAGGGAAGCCTTTCACTGTTGCTTCACACGGTGTCTTCTTTTTTCTGGTGACTACAAGAAAGATCACAGGCTTCAAAACCCTTTCAAAGCTGTTAGCCCAGGGCTCCGGTTAAAGCTCATTAAAAAGTCTAATCAAAACACGGCAATAGCATAATAACACCTAATGTTAATTTGCTAAATGTATTTTTTTCCCCCTTGATGAGCAAGAGACCATAACAATATGCACCCTCCTGGCCCCCATGAAATATTAAAGATATGATCGCCGATGACTCCCAAGTAACAGCTCACTTCATTTGAATTCCAAGGAAAATGTAATTTATGACTTTACTCCGAACTAATTTTTCCTTTCTAATTGTTGATATTGCCTTAAGGCGCCTTTGTTGGATTTCTAATTTACGTAAATGAGTGAAAATCACTCCCCCCCCCAACCCTTGGAAGTCAGGTGTGGAGACACTTATTTCCTCAGACAACTGAATTGATGTCACAAAAATGTGTGTGACACAGAGTTAACTGTTTGATATCTTGGCTTGCGATGATTACATTTCTGCTTCCTTACAGAAGGGATTTTGAAAATAGTGTCATATTTTCACGAGGACACTTTAAGCCACATGGTATGATGGATGGGTGAGGCATTTCAAATCTGACATGAAATATGAATTATTCGAATTGACATTTGCTGACCTGCTCCCATGTGAAGACTGCAAAAGGTCCTCTTTGAATAGACAGCTTGAGTCTCATAAATATGACATAGAAGCACCTATGACCAAGTCTAAGTCTAGCACTGAACACTGGCATAAAGCTAACACGGCTAATCTGCACATTTCATGCGTCATTAAGACATCAGTTCAGAGGACTGAGGAGAAGGTCATTTCAAAGCACCATGCTGTTACAAATGGTGTGTAATCAACCAATCAATGATTTGTTTTGACTCTCGAAAATGTGGATATTCAAATTCGAGATAAGCTGTACGAGTGTCAAGATTTCCAGTGGGAGGGTCGATTGGTCGTGCGTGTATGTGTGTATCGGAGTCTTTGCTGTACTGTATGCACTGCAATGCCTGTATGGAACGACGTGCTTCAATGTCACCGATGATGATTCATTTTGACCAATGGTTGCAGAATTGTTATGACTCTTATAAAACTGCCCATGGATCAACTGTGATCGACTGCCGCGGTCACAACCCTGCACCACAATAGCATGCTACAAACCATGGATGACGGCCGCTGAGATGACATACGTAAACAAAAACCTTGAAACATGTTGCTCATAGAAACGGTAATTATAGGCTAGGGTTTGAAATCGGCGGCATCCATGGCAGCTGCGAATGAAAACAGACTGTTGTTTATGTGGGAGAGTGGGAATGGGTTTGTAAATGTGTGCAAACGCAATGGGCATTAAATGGCGGAAAACGTCGGTGGAAATAATACCGTGTGAATTGCATTGAATGAGTTCCGTGAATGTATGCCCACTGAGTTTGGTCATGATGTTTAAGTAACGTGCTCAATCTAGCAATCTATCAATCTATCTATATATAGAGGATCCACTCTCTTTCTCATTTTTTCAAGCAACTACTTAAGTTTTTAAAAAGTTGCAATCATTTCTTTTAATTTTGTTATATTGATTCTCATCTATCATTTTGTACAAAAAAAAAACGATACGATTATAAATACTGGATTTTCCGATAGCCGTTTTCTTTTGTGCAGCAGCAGGAAAACATGTTGCTCTCTGAAAACGAGCCTCTTTCCTAGCGTGTCACATGAAAGATGAAGAAGAATGCATACAAGAGTGCAGTGAACTGTAAACCAACTAAAGACAACACTCAGATGTTGCAATAACAAAGCAACAAAATACGCTTGGAGGCCAGTGAGTACAGTAGCTTTAAGTTTCCAAGTTACGGGCTACTCATGTGAAAATATGCATGTTTATTGCGATGGATTTTGGAGCTTTTTATAGTGAAGTGGGGGAGGAACATCAGGTGGGCTCCTGACAAACACTACAATTAAAAACAGCCCGCAAAATCTGCATAGCATAAGCATATCATTAACTCTCAGGAACAATGTACTCTCCAGGGTGGCATCCAAAGATAGGCCCAAATCCACCCTGTGTAGGTGGTTGCCACAAAAAGCTCCTCAAACTAATAATCCACACAATATTTACCACTTCCATACTGTAAAATTGGTATACAGTACAATCGCACAATATCTGTAATTCCAATAAAACCTTTCGAAAATCCTGGAAGAAATGTCACTTCGAACAGATAATGAAATATACGGTATACCGGTGTTTTGCTGTGATAAAGGTTTAACTGTATCCTTTTTGTATTTAGAACTACTATAAGTATACTATTGGCCAAGGATTGCTAAACGAACGTTAACTCCCCGTCTCCCCTGCACTTTCTCATAAATACACTATTATTCACTGAAAAGCAAACAGGTCCCCCTGACCAGGGTGGGACTTTCGTCGTTTTAGGGGCACGGCCATTTGGCCTTCGGCGTCACTTATTTTATTAGGGCACAAGGCCACATGCCAGGGCACAAAGGCCATTGCTCAACATCGTGAAGAGTGATTTCTCTGAAATGTGTGTTAAAATGAGCAAATGACACATCCTTTGGATAGGGCAGGTTACATTAAACTGAGACCACCGACGCTTTTAAAGCAACGGGCTGGTAGCAGGGCACTGATCTCAGGGCATCACGGCCAGAGGGAGGGGTAACAGAGGCTATGGCCTCCGTGTAATTCCCACCCTGCCCCTGAACCTGGTATTCAACACTAGACTCTATCCTGATGACATGAAATCAAATCAGCTTATCACAGCCAGTCGTCTGGCTCATCACAACATACTCAGCAGACTCAGTGTAGCTACTGTAGAAGTCTACCTGATGCCCTGTCTGTACACACATGACAGACGGTGCCTTAACTGCTCTGTTCTATAGTCGTGAGCGTTATTATCTGTATTTGTCCATGGTTCAGTGAATGTTATGCAAACTTACTGGCGGCGGTTAGCCAACTTAGCCTTGCTCGCGTCGGGCCCTAGGCTGTGTGTTCCTAGAGAGAAAGCTCTGCTGCTGCTGCTACTGCTGCTGCTGCCTTTGATGTCTTTTTGAAAACAATGTGAGACTATGCCTTGTGGGAGGTTGAGCAAACCTGCAGGAGGACAGACAGCAGTACAGCTTCTGATTGTACTGTAGCAAACACATTGGTGGGTTTTACGGGCGGTTTCACGGGGTGTTATTCCTTAACCGTGCTTTAGCTGTCCCTTTGTGCGTCTATTGTTTCTGTGCTGGAAATGAGCAGCTGGACCTCGAGACGAGACAGCCCCCTGCCTCCCCCTGTTGAGGCACGAGAAGGAAGCGCTTCCTGGTGTGACGGGGTGGATGAACAGTGTCCTCTGGGTTATAGTCTGGGAAGTGGCGCACAACCTTTCACGACCAACTCAATCCAGGTGAAATGTTGCCTGCTGTGACGTGTGAAGTGCTACAGGCATGATTGTAGCGATGTCAACACTAGGTACATTCACTTTTCATAAGTGTTGTACACATTTAATGCCTATTTAACTTACCCTGTAAATTTCATGTACATTCAATGTAAACTCTATTTAACTCCCACTGTAAATTCATGTAAATCCACTGCCTATTTAACGTCTATTTAACTCAGTCTATAAATCTCATGTAAATTCAACGTAAATTCATATTTATTATCCACAGAACACTTCACCACTCATGTACATATTGTATATATTTACTGATTTGATTGCACTTGCAACTTTGTGATTGTCTTTAGTTATCTTCCTACTTCTTATCTCTGTATATTGATGTGACCGCTACGCTGCATACAGACACCAAGACAAATTCCTCGTATGTAACTTGCATACTGTGGCAAAAAAAGTGATTCTGATTCCGATTCTGATTCCGATTCTGATTCTCGGAGCACAACTTTCAATTCAGATTTTTTCTGACCGCCGGAATAGTTGCGTTCAACACTGTTTTTAACGGTCGGAGTTACAAAGACATACACAGCTAGCTAATTTCATTGGTAAAATAGCTGTTGAATTCAACAGCTATAATCAGAGCAGAATCGAAACAATATAATCACATATTGCATAATTACACCTCAAATTAGGTCAACAAACACTTTGATGTCCGCCAAAATCGGAGCTCAAAATGATACCCCGAATTTCGGTCGGAGCCCATTTTTTTCTTGCGTTCCAAGTTGTCATGAACGCGATAATTACCCCGCCGTTTCAGATCGGGGTGATGTTAACCGATGTTATGCAGTCAGAAGGATCACATGCCACGAGCGACACGCAAGACCAAGAATGCATCGTCCTCATATTCTCCTCCATTTAACCCAGGCATGTGTAATATCTCCTTATGAATCTTGTCTCTAAATCCTCTACTCGTTCTTCCAAACCAAGAAACCAGAGACAAACGCTTAGGAATCGTTTGCAGATTTGCAGTATAAAGCCCTCGGCCCAAAGGGGGCAATGAAAAGGTTCAGCGAACGACCAGTTTCACAAGATGAACAAAGAAGAAGAATCCACATAGTTCCCTTCTATAAACAAGGCGTGTTGTTCAGTCCAAGTACAGCCATATGGAACTCTCTGTACCATAGCCACTGGGTTCAAATAACACTGTTAGAGGCCAAAGTGGGAGGAAGTGAGGAATACTCGCATTTATTTATTACGGCCTAAAACGGAGGGTCACAAATTGTCGGTTTCCCCTGAAGTCATTTGGAAGAAAAAAAGGGGAAAAAAAACTCACTCAACTCGTTCACCCGGCGTTGAGGGCCTGGCGACCAAGCCAAGTCAGAGAGTGAGGAGTCCTGGGAAAGTGGTGAGCGCGTGTGGTGGTATTGTGTGTGTGTGTGTGTGTGTGTGTGTGTGTGTGTGCGCGTGTGGTGGTATTGTGTGTGTGTGTGTGTGTGTGTGTGCGTGTGGTAGTATTGTGTGTGTGTGCGTGTGTGTGTGTGTGTGTGTGTGTGTGTGTGTGTGTGTGTGTGTGCGTGTGCGTGTGGTGTGTGTGTGTGTGTGTGTGTGTGTGTGTGCGTGTGGTGGTATTGGCCATGGAACCTCCAGGAGAACTAGAGTTTGTGGAGGGGGATCCACCCGAGGGAGAGGCGGTTTGGAGGAAGGAAAGGCATAAAACTGGCTCGGACTAAAGGAGTTTCACACGCACACACACACACACACACACACACACACACACACACACACACGAGCCCGACCGATACTGGATTTCTGGGGCCGATACCGATATTAGGGAGTAAAAAAAATCCGATGTTGATATATCGACATCGATATTCTTATATTATATATACACATTATATTACACAATGTTTTTGCAATGATCCCTCAAATATCAAACACGTGACAAAGATATGACTTGACATGACTTGAGATATGTAATGTACGCAGGATATTTGACAGCTTATCAATATCCTTGATTGTCCAAAATGACATCAATGCAATGAAACTGTAAACTTCACTGGGAATTTAATAATTATAAATAACTAGATATACACATTATATTACACAATGTTTTTGCAATGATCCCTCAAATATCAAACACGTGACAAAGATATGACTTGACATGACTTGAGACATGTAATGTACGCAGGATATTTGACAGCTTATCAATAACCTTGATTGTCCAAAATGACATCAATGCAATGAAACTGTAAACTTCACTGGGAATTTAATAATTATAAATAACTAGAAATACAAAAACACAAATAGAATAAATATAAGTTGAGTTAAAGTCCCTGGAAACCAGAAATATTTTATTATTATTTAGCATTTTGAGTTCATCACATCACAGGAACCTATGTTAATAAGCCACCAGCCAAATTTGAACGATGATGAACGTCGCAAAGTATATAAATTTAGGTTCGACAGTCATGGCAAAAGTCATGTGAATCAATTACATTTATTTTCTCCCGCGGACTGTGTGGGCGTGTCCGTCTGCAGCAGGTATTTTCCTCTCTCTCTCTCTCTCTCTCTCTCTCTCTCTCTCTCTCTCTCTCTCTCTCTCTCTCTCTCTCTCTCGGAGGAGGAGAACTCTCTCTCCGTTAACGGAGAGCGAGAGAGAGAGAAGGAGAGAGAGAGAAGGAAAGAGAGATGGACTGTGTGTGTGTGTGTGTGTGTGTGTTCGCGCGTTGCTCGGCGAACACACTCGCCGCTGCGCTGCGAGTGCACAGCGCTACTGTGTGTGTGTCAGTGTGTGTGTGCGCGCGTGCGTGGATGCGTGTGTGTGATTCGATTAAATCTTATGACGTGATAAGCTCCTGCATTTTAGCACCGCGCGCACCGCTCTCTTCAATGAGGAAATGGAAATCCAGACCTTGTAGAAAAGTGGCGATTTTAAGGCTTTGGGTTGAAAGTAATGTATCATAATTTCTGAGGCACACAATTACTAACATAAGACCCTAAATAACATAGTTAGAACGTTTTTGTGGATTTTGGTTTCCAGGGACTTTAAGAAAAAAAGATCAAATATACACAACATGCTGTCTATAACTTAAAAAATACAGAATAAAAAAATATCGGCCAATGATATCGGTGGACCGCGATATCGGTCGGGCTCTAACACACACACAAACACACACAGACTCACACACACACACACACACACACACACACACACACACACACAGAACTCTGGAGAGCCTGGACAGAGTTTTCTGTGGGTATGTGTTTGTGCTTGCGTTTGGACAGGGTTGAAAGGGCAACAGCAAGTGGGGAAAATAAAGCGTGATCTTGTGTGTAATTGCAGGGATTTCTCTGAACTGACTCAGTTGACCTTGCTGCTGCTGTTCATCACCTCATTTGAACTTTGTGTGTCTCATATTTGCAATGCATGAGACCTTTGATTGGTGGTTGCCTACACTGGGTGTGGCCAACCACCCTTTTTAGTTCATCATGGATATACATCATCCCAACAGGGCATAACAAATATATTGTTCTCATTTTGAAATCCAATAAAAGTAGAATATATTATTCACACTGTGTTAATGTACTTGGCAGAAAAAAAACATTTCCAGCTGTTTCTAAACAAAGACCCCTCATATCTAAAAAGGTAAAATGGGAAAATATCCTGCTCTGGCTAGCCGGACATGGTCCAGACTTCATGTTTACCGTAATAGTGGCTTATGAAACATTAGCTTCTATCCTAAAACCCTCACTATTGGTGAAAATGAAACAACTGTTCCCTGATCAGTGTCACGTCATTTCTGCCTCTCAAGTATCCAAGAGCATGAACACCGTTGTCACAATTGGAGATTACTATAGGCCTTCAACACTCCGTTTGCAGAAGAATAAAAAAAAAAGAGAAATCCCATAGTTTCCTTATATTTTAAATACATGTAGACATTATACTTCTAACAAACATTTTAGCTTTTGTCAGTTGTATTTGAACATTAACTTGTAGCTACAACTACTATTGTACCTTGTTCTTTTTTTATGTCACAAGATAAATATGCCAAATCTGAAACCATTTTCCAAGAAATGTGTTGTGAGAGTACTGCAAAAGGATTAAATAGTTAAGACAATAATAAAATAATAATAATAATAATAATAATCAAAGGCATTGGGGAGTCAAGGAAGACGTTTGACGAGAGGAAGGTTGAAGAGCTAGGGGGAGGTGTGTGTTTATGTGGGTGGCGGTGGGGCTACAGCAAGGGAAGAGGTGAAATAGGGAACCACACAGACGAGGCTGTTTGACATAGATAAATTCTGCTTATTCAGAGTAACCGGAGGGCGCCAAAGCAAAAATAATAGGGCCATTTGCTGGATGGAAGGTTGCCAGATCGTACTCTGTTGTTGAGCAGATGCCAAGCCAAAAATGCATTTGTGGAAGTTGACTTGCCACTGCCAATATGGATGATTTGTTTTGTCTTTAATTCGCGTTGCCACAGTGCTGAAACGCAAGGCATAGAGACACTGTGGAGCGCGTCATCATTCGGAAACCACGCCCAAAACGGGGGGAAACAAACCCCCCCCCCCCAATCCTGGCATTCTCCTATGTCACGTGTTGCACAGAAAGATCATATATACGGAAGATGAACACTCTTCAACTTACTTCCTTGACAGCTAGATCCACATTTTTCTTCTTGCCAATTCTCAATAGCTTCCTTGTTTTGCTCGGGGAGTACAAAAAACTTTAATTGGCGATTTTTTACATTTGTTGTCTGCGCAGCCCACCACACAACAGCTTTTAGCTATGTTTAATTAAAGGAAAATGACGCTGGTATATGGAAGTGAATGGAGAGCTTTCCCCCGTGATGGGCGTGGCCTATTTCATGCAGTGTCTCTCCTCAGGTACGCTTACAGTACATTCAAAGAGTAGCCCTGTCGCAAAGCAGTCGATATATCTCTCCATCCCCCTTTGTTCAGCCAGCGTTTATGATTGATTTCCCCGGTGATGGTATTGATTGGTGCACGCCGCTATACACACACCTTTTACTAATTGCATGTGAATCAAATCAGGCGTAGATCATTAGGTCGTTGGGTCAAGCTACACCCTCGTAGGTCACTGACAAAGAGATATAAGAACAAATATCCTTACAAAGGACCCTCACAAAAATGCATCACATCGACTGGATCAAGAAGATCCCCTTGGACCACCGTGAACAGCCTTAAATGTGATGTTGTAAATGCATCTAGTCTGGACCAGAAACATCTTCTGAAGCGCTGCTTCTAA
Source organism: Poromitra crassiceps (assembly GCF_964638095.1). Taxonomy (NCBI): domain Eukaryota; kingdom Metazoa; phylum Chordata; class Actinopteri; order Beryciformes; family Melamphaidae; genus Poromitra; species Poromitra crassiceps. The sequence goes on from NC_139628.1 coordinate 36,844,421, forward strand.
AGTGCTGTTGGGAGAGGTTGTGGTCGTGATTGGGGAGCCATAATCCGGCTCGATCGATATGTGGCAACTGTACTGTATTATTCTGTGCTTTATTTGATCCCGAGACGTCAGCTGGGGTTGTGGTTGGCAGAGCCAAGATCCAAGCACGATCTTAATAGCCTCCTCTGGCAGGGCAGAGTGGACGTTGCTTCGGTGTCGCTCAGCTAAAGTCAACTCAGGGGTCGGTTAGGGTCAGTTAGGGGTCAGTTAGTGCTTGTGATCCGATAAACTCATGATGCATCAGCTCAACTCTTCTTTCTTTTTTTTTATTTCCCCCTTTTTCTCCCATGGCCAGTCTCCCCGGTCTAAATGGTCCTGGTCATTGCTCCATCCCATCTGCTGATCTGGGTTGTAGACTCCTCCTTTTTCACCTGACAGCGAGGATTTTAACCGGCAGGACGTAGCATGTGGGAGGAGCTGTTCCCCCCAGTTCCCCTCCCCCCGAACAGGCACCCCCCCCCGACCGACCAGAGGAGGCACTAGTGCAGCGACTAGGACACATACCCTTGTCTGGCTTCCCACCCTTGTCTGTAGGGACGCCCAGCCCAACCGAGCCGGAGGCAACAACGGGGGCACAAACCTGCGAGCCTCGTGTTGGTAGGTGAGGGAATGGAATAGACCCATCAACTCAACTCTGAGGCAGATTTTTAGGCAAAACCTAAAAACAAAGAGTTCTACTTTGTCTCAACTGATCGTTCAAACTGTCAGAAGAATGGAGCTGTATCTATACGTCAGGGATGTTTTTTAGGGGGGTGGGGTGTGAAGTACAGTATGCCATGTCTTGCCTTGTCGTCTATGCGTTGCAATATGGTCACACAGCTGTGGGTCTTGGTTTCCATCGTTAGCTAAATCCAAATTTAGCTTTCCAACTGGCTGCAACAGCTAGCCTGCGGCATAATTCTTTCACTGCGGAGCCAAATAACCAAATGAAAAAGAATTTTCATCATAGACTATGTTGGAAGACTGCTGAATTTTTTACTTTGAAACCAGGTTCGTTTATTTTTTAAACAAAATATCGACTAGTAGATGTTTCGTAAACCTGTTGTTGACTCCACTTGGTCCAACTGACCTCGACTCCTCTCCCCAATGGTTGAATGAACTCCACACTCACATCAGGATGCAAGAGACTCTGTAGCCTTTCTTCTGTTGTTGTAACCTAAGAATATACAGTATTTCTTCTGAAACACTTCTTACCCGCTCTTCCATATGAATCACTTCCTCCTATCCCATATCTCCCCCTCTACACTATTTGCTCCAATATGTTTCAAAATACTTTCTACTTCTCTCACTTTCTTACCTCATGCGTCTCTCTCTATTGGTGGTTTCTAATGTCATTGATCTAGCAATGTATAGAGACACTGCGGAGCGCATCATCATTCAGAAACCACGCCCAAAACGGGGGAAAACACAAACTCCCGTCCAATCCTGGCGTTCTCCTATGCATGGTCTTGCACAAAAATATCGTATATACAGAAGATGAACACTCCAACTTACTTCATTGACAGCAACATCCACATTTTTCTTCTCGCCAATTCTCAATGACTTCCTTGTTTTCCTCGGGAGTACAAAAAAACGTTAACTGGCGATTTTTTACATTTGTTGTCTGCGCAGCCCACCACACAACAGCTTTTAGCTATGTTTAATTCAATGAAAATGACGCTGGTGTGTGGAAATGAACGGAGCTTTTCCCCCGTGATGGGCGTGGCCTATTTCATGCAGCGCCTCTATGCTTATTCCGCCATTACATTCCTTCTAAATTGGATAAGATGGCAAAAATGTAATGGAAACCAAATTTTATTTTATTGGCCTTTGGAGGTCGGGAATCAGACACAAACAGATACTGCGACAAACCGCGATGATCCGAATCGAGATTGATAACGAGAGGCAGAGAGAGGGATAGCAATCAGGGGACGCGGCACAAGAGGGTGAACTGTACCAAAATGTAAAAAGGAGTCACACACACAGACTGCAGAGGGAGCGCGGGCGGAGAGATTACTCTCTCAGGCTCATTACTCCCCTCATAGCCATGCCAAGTGCTGACCCAGCAACATCCCAGCCCCCACCCCCATCCTCCTCTCGCCCTTCAACCCCCCTCCCACGGCAGGTGAGGGAGTCACATGGCCGTCAGGCACACCCGCTGTCAGCCCCACTTGGCCCGTGACACCCATAAAGCCACGCGGGGACGCTGGTGTGTTCCGAGAGCTTTTAAAGCAGGGCGACGACGACGGCTTTAATGGATAGATACACTATTTAGCTTAATTCATGCTCTCTCACTGTCTGTGCAGGCCTTGCGGGGAGGCTTTGACCTCTGTTAGGTTAAATAATGGTCCCTTAGCTTAGATGGGTTGGTGGTGGGGGGGGGGGGGCAAGGAGGAGATAAATGCACTGTGACAACCAGTTCACTTCAGCGTCCCCCCGCGTGCAGTTTGAGAGCAGTCTATTAGGCACACGCTTTGCTTAAACATGGGGAGACTTATTGGACGGGGCAACGATGACTGGGGGCCGTGTGCACGCGACGGGATTTGAAGAGAGTAGCGGGTGTGGGCAGGGCTTGACAGCCACTATTTATCAAGGCAAATGTGGAAATGAACGAGAGAGAATGCCCTCAAAAGGGTCAGTAGGAGGACACATTTAGGGGCCCCACGCTTACAAAATGTAAGGCGTGTATAGAAAGTGTGGAACTGTTAAGACTACGTTATTATGCAGTGTGTGTGTGGGTGGGGAGGACACGCGCTGCTTAAAGTTGCATTAAGTCTTCAAAGTTTTGCTCATATACACCCAGAGCACATAATGTTCATCTGAAGCAATATCTGCGAGAGTTTAATAAGGATGTTGATCGATGCCAGTGACTCTGAAGGATTACTTACTTAAGATTTTTGGCTTTCAAAGACTCACTTTCGGGCCCGCGCACTCTCTGTTTTGGAACGACGATGTTGCTGCAATTCTTTGGTTACTGACAGAGGTCGATAAAAGTCATAAATTGCGTAATACCTTTTTAAGTAAGCAATAAAAATAATGAAAATACTGTAAGCGCGGTTCATATTCTTCCATCCAATTTCTGTGACTTCATGTCAAACGCAAAAATGAACGAAGATGTATAGCATCAGAAAGTTTCACTACACAAATCCTTATTTCTATGACACGTCTAATGTCTTCTGCACACAAAAAATGATGAAAACATGTTTGCAGTCTGTTTTATGGGATGGCTGGATGCTAATTTCAGCTCCGAGCTTTAGCTGATTACAGCGATCACCCACCGCACCAGCGTGTGGGAGGGTCAGCAGCAGCGTGTGGGAGGGTCAGCGGCAGCGTGTGGGAGGGTCAGCGGCAGCGTGTGGGAGGGTCAGCGGCAGCGTGTGGGAGGGTCAGCGGCAGCGTGTGGGAGGGTCAGTGGCAGCGTGTGGGAGGGTCAGCGGCAGTCGCTGGGCAGCCGTAGCACTTAAGATAATCACATCAGTTTGATTTTCTTGGAGTATTCTTCAGCGACTTGAGATGTGCAATGACTTTTTGAGCACCACTGGCCTGGAAAGACCAGGAGCAGCCTTTCAAAATGCGAGGCACACTGTTATTAACATTTTGATGGTGCTCTAAATGTGCTGCCAACACTGGAAGTGAAACAAATCATATCGAAAAACCATCTAATGTCTGTGACTTAAATACACTAGAATACCAGGTGCTAAAAACATAAGAATAATCAAACCATTGTTTGCATGCAGCAAAAAAAAAACAAAAAAAAACAAAATGGCCACACGTCACTATGCATTGTTTTTAGCATTACATTTTACATGTATTGATTTATATTTCTCTTCCCAGCCCTAGTGCTCTTGATCCAAGTTGGCAAATTCCACTGTTCCTCCTTATGGAGCAGCTGACAGCCACTGCACACGCCACAGCCATCCTACCCCCCGACCAGTTTCAGAGAGAAGACGTCGGAAAATTAAAATGTCAGAAATATTCCATATGGCAGCACCTGAGTGTTTGCCCAGTGGCGCTGTGGCGTCTTCTCACCCGCTGCCTGCACCACTTTGTGCTACGGGGAACGCAGCGATGCACCATTGAAGTGTGATCAATATGTGCATCCTGGTGGCCTTCGGGCTACACTACACCTACATGAAGAGGTTGTTCCCATCCAAACAGGTGCCGTCACTGAAGCGGTCCATCAACACAACATACTCTGAAGGAAGCCATGATTCCCACAGCAAGTCTCTTACAGTACATTGTCCCTTATGGTTCAAAATGTATTCTAATAAAAAGGACAACAACAATAATTGAAGGTGATTATTAACCCTTAAAGCTCAGAATGGATGTCGTATGTGTTTAGGCGTTCGACCTGGGGGGGGAAGGGGGGGGGGGGTCAATGTGTTCAATGTTCAATACCGTAATAAACCATCTAAACTCATTTTGATGCAACTAATGGTTTAGTTTAGTGAATTTTGAAGATATTTCACAATAAGAAATATTTGGCTTATAGATTGGATATTCCACCGAGCTAATAAATGACTAATGTGCTTTCTAACACCATGCCAGTCATCTCCAACACCAGTTTAAGAGATGCCAACTACGCTAATTGGCTTGTGTGCATAAGGTCAAATATTTGCATTTGGCTGCAGCAGCCACTTCAATCTTAATAAAGCCCTTGTCCTTCTGAGGACATCATTTTTTAGCCATTCAAAACTACCGACGTAGTTTCTGTCCGAGGTCAAATTTGAATTAGAATGAGTTTAACCGAATTATATTTAATTAAAATGTTCTCGACACAAAGAGACAACTCCACCTTATCGGTCATATCACTTTCGCGCCAACGCTTTAGCGTGGTCTGAGGCGAGAAAGAAGGTACGGTTTCACGCACAGTACCTATTTTCTGTGTTCAATACATCACTTTATGTTGTATACATTTCTTCCGCCGGTGTTTCGTCATTTCTTTTTCATAGATTTGAGTATTTGACTTTGTAGCATGATACTCTCCTATGTTTGTTGTTGTTGTTTTTTCCTCCTCATATCTGTCTAAGATCTCTCTGCGGGAATCACTATGTCTTGACACCAACGTCACTGGTGATCATCTGTTTGAATCAATGCGAGAGAATCACAGCCGCGTGGGAGCCTTTAGGAATAATGACGTTTCTCACAATGGTGATGATAATGAGAACTGTCTGTTCGTCCACTCGCACCGTTCTATAGATTCATTTAAATGACTGCAGCATGTTTTCAATGTTGCCCACATTATCTGTTGCAGGGAGGTTGAATATGTGAAGGTCCATTATCTTCTTTGTGATCCATCTCCATTGAATCGATAGGCTGGACTGAAGCGATCAGTGAGGCATAGCTGTGGCTGAATGAATGATTGAATAACTCTGCCCCCCCGACAGTATCACGACACACATGACTTGAAGGGCACATCCAGTGACATTAATGTTGATAGGACCTGTTCATCTGTCAGTGGCTAGCTGTCGGAACATCATTTGCCATTGTCAGTGAGACACATGGTTAAGGGTAGGAGGAGCCTGATTTCTTTCCTCTTTGTTTCATCGTGTGGAGACTTTTATTCGTCCGCTTTATTCTTCTAGAAACAAGTGAGATTATGATATTATCTTGAAATACAACAGAAAAGTATATTAGTGTCAAGAGAATATTATGTGATTCCAGAAGATTTTTGGAACAAGCTAATTTGCATTGGAAGCCAGTGAAATTGGACGACCCCCTCTCCCCCACTAATTGAAAGATAAACAAGATTTTTAGCCTCCATACTGGAATAAATTAATAGTTAAGATGGATACATTTTCCATTGTGATCAGTGCTTAGTTGTTTAGAATGTCTTTTAGACTGAAATCATACTATGTTCATTCTTTCCAAACAATAATTAGCATTCAATGTAACAACTTCCATTACGAACTGTCATGATGATGGCTCTGCGAGACCCCGTTAAACTGTGAGAGGAACAATCAAGTGACCCAGGATTGCTAAATGACATGTTATCCATCCCTCTGCCCTCATTCATTTCTAGAACGTGAATCTGTTGACCCCTCGACTCTGTTGCTTTAGCTGCTCCGGAGATGCAGGTTCGTACGGAGCTCCGGGAGAGACGCGCAAAGGGTCAGGGCGAGTTTAGCCATGCTGTCTCTCCCCATCTTTCTCTCTGCGAACCTCCTAACATCCGACCCCATCTGCAGATTCTCAGAGTGACAAAACTAGTTAGCTGAGTAATAAATCAAACCTTGGCTGCCCAATTTGGTTTCCTAATCGAATTAATAAGTGCTAAAAGCGTTTAACCGGGCCATAATTTGCGGATGCCACTTGACGTGACTATTTAAGGAAAAGTTTGTGTGCACATGAAAGGAAAATGTTATTTTTGTGACCGTATCCCTGCACAAAATGGACTCATACAATGACGTGCAATGAGCACACCAAAGATGAAGACAATCATCTGTATAATTGTGCACTTCGGTGAAATATTTGTAATTGTCCATATTTGCCTAATCAGTTATGCAAAATAACAGATTATGGTACCAGATGGCAGTCTGAGTATCTGTAATGCACTATAGTTATTGCACAATAGTTACGACACTAAGATAATCTACATAATCTTGAAATAATGCTTGATATTGGTTGCAGATGATGAGACCGCATAAAAAAAAAAAAAAACGAAAACAATTACAATTTCAGTTTCGATCCGGTACTGTAACAGATGACATTTTGAAAGTAAGTAACCTTCCCGATCCTGAGCTTTATATCCTTTGCTTTACCTCGGACAAATCATTATCGACAGCATCCTCACACTCTGCACTCCAGCCTATCAAAAAGATTGACTCTCTCGGGAGGGACCTATCAATTAAATCTCTATTACTTGGGGACCCAATCCCTGTAGTCACTTCCAGACTTGCTTAATCCTCTCCTTCACTTTCTCTCTCTGCAGCAAACCACAGAGAGGATAGCACAGACTGAAGCGAGCAGGGGGGGGGGGGGGGGAGAGGAAGTGTGTGTGAGACAGAGAGGGAGAAAGGGGGGGAGGGGGGTGATTGGCGAGGAGCAGAGCTTGTCATGAGTGGATTTATGGCTGGGGAGACAGCGGCGGGAGGCGGGCGAATTGATGGCTGACACATAATCAGCCCCCTTATCGCAGCCCCGCAAAAACTGGATTGCATCCAGAGGCTTGTGATCCGTCCGGATTTGGCTAATGTCTCCCACTCCTCTCCTGAGCCCCGACAGGCTCTGCGTTATCAGGGCCCGGCCCGGGCTTCCTCTGCCTCCCTACCCACTGCTGCTATCCCCCCCCCCCCCCCCGCCCCACTCCACGGCGTCTGTATCTTGACGTTGAGTGTCAGGTGGTGCGGCTGCCGAGGTGTCCGCGCTGACCAGGTCTGTCCGTCCACCTCTCCTCCTCTCACACTCGCTCTCCCCCAGCACCATTTTAGCCTCTTTCTCTCTGTGTGCATAGCTGGCATCATACATTTTCACTGGAAGCGTTTATCGTGTGTTCATGTGCTGTCGGGAGTCATCAGAAAAACGTGATTCCGAGAGGGAAAATTCACGTGAACGGCCGCTCAAGTCGGCAAACTCTGTGAGAATTTTGGTACACGAGTTGCCGACTTGACGTCATATATGCAGAAAACATGGCGGACAGGAGTGGATGTTTTGTTGACACTAGGGGTGTCAAAAATAATCGATTATAAGATGCATCGTGATGCGGACGTGCACGATTCTGCATCGATTCACAAATGTCAAAAATCGATTATTAAAAAGAAAATCGAATCGTAGCCCTCTGAATCGTAATCGAATCGTGAGGCCAGTGAAGATTCACAGCCCTAGTTGACACTAAGAAACATTTTATGTAAATAGTGTATTTTGCATCAACTATTTGCTCACATGTGACCTAGTTTACTTAGAACACGTATCTATTAGGCTATGTGATAACAACCCGGAGCAATAAGGTTATCTGCATGGTGCCCCTTCACCAGTAACGTTACATTCCCACAGATATTGCTTGCAGACTACAACCAGTCTAGTCCAAAACCACTAATATGTTTCAGCCTACGTGGATAGCAACATGACTCTGCAGTGGGATGTTGTTTCTATTTTTTTTGGCGCTGGTTGCTATGGTTTCCATATTTCCGATCATCCCGACACTAAAAGCACATGAACACCCACGCGTCGGTAGAACGACTGGCCAACTCGGAAAATCGAACCATCTGAGGAGCACATGAATGCACGATTAGTGATTCACCGATGTGAAAATGTTGGCCAATAGCGATAACTGATCGGACCAATACCAATATATAAAAAAATTACTAACATCGGCCAATACCGATATGATTGCCAATATATCATGCATCCCTATAAGCATTACTTCATTCAATTCAATATTGAGTGAGACATCTCCAATTGGAAATATTTGTATTGCATATGGGGCTAAACTAGAACAGAACCCATTCCATATTTTTACAATAATCATTCTGAAAGCAAATAAAACGACAAAGTTTCCAGAGGATAAAACTCAAAATATCCTCCCAACCACATGTTTACAGTAGTGTGGGCAAAGAGGAGAGCTAACCCCTCTGACGTGCCACTGCTGCTGAAGATGGCCCGATGGCGCTCTGTAAACCGTTTGTGTTTGCATTGTGTAAGCCGACAAGCCGGTTTGTGTCGGGGGGATGTTTACGGCGTCGTGCCTGGAGTTACAACAGCAAAAGGCGGACGGAAGGAGTGAATCACGGTCGGGTTCGACGCGTCACCGTGTGGTTTTCTGTGGGGGAAAAACACAGCCATGCGATGACATAGTGCTCCGGTTCATTCACACGACATCCTCGCATGCTCTCCAAAATCTCCCAGGGAAGTGGATGGCGAAATGCTTGGTTTCTTGAAATAATGCCATTGGACGGGATCGGCAGTGGTGGGCGAGGTGGGACATGATGATCTAAGCTATAGAAAACAAAAGCGCAGGTCTGCACATGTGTCATGATGTCATGATTTGAAAAACAGGTGAAGCCCCAAAAGAATATAGTCTAATAAAACCGTATATTTTCAGTAACATTGAGGCCAATAGCAATAGCCCACTCAGCAATGGGGTAGATGCATTTTGCTGACATTGCTAATCTCCATTTTCATTTTGGTACACAATGAGGGGGAAAAACAAAAACACCTTCAGAGTAGTGTGGCAATTTCTGCCACATTGCTCAATGCGTTGGCGAGCAGGAAGCGGACACACTGTAGTAACGAGCTTAATTGCTTTGCTTTAGAGCTAACCTGAAGCTCCGCTGCCACACTGGTGGCTTAAACAGAGGGATGCTCACATTACTGATGGGGTTACCTGAGCTAACCTCCTTTCACAGGAGGAAGCAGGCAGCACGAGTTGATAATAATAATATTTATGAATGAAATCGTTGACTCAGCTTTTAGGCCTGAAATCATTGCCTTGCACTCTTAACTCACTTTGATGTTTATATAGCACACTGCAGGCAATTATTGACTCAATTAAAACAATATGCATCACGGTAGGACATGCTTATTTAGATCATTCACTCTATATAAATATGGACGATGTGTCCCCACTTCCTATGCAAAAAATGAAGCCAAACTATCTCGTTTCAGCGGGATGCCATCTTGCTTGTGTGACGTCATTTGCAACCAGAGTCTACGCAGTAGAGTCAGCCGTGCCGCCGTCTGATGGAGGCTTTTGAGAGTGGCTGTCACAGCTGTCAATCAGTTGCCTGGGTTCACACCCTCGAATCCGCCCACTCCACGGAGTTGAGTTTGGCTGCTTCTGGTCTGGCATCGTCATATGAAAAGGCCTTTTCTCCGGTTTGACCAGTGATTCACCAAGCGGCGCAGAGGGGGGACTAACGATTGGTCAATCAGCGTCAATGAACAGCCCAATGGGTGGGAATAAGCCGTTGTCAAGCGGTTGTCAAGTGCACCCATAGGAAGTGCTCCAAGGAGTGACATTAATAACTACAATGGCTGTGGCCGTCGTCTGCTATCGAGGCTGTTTTAAATTGATTAAACGTGCCAATTACTTTGAAATCCAAACGACACGCTGCTTGGAAGGCATTTATTCAAAGGGGAGATGTTTTTATTACGTTCTTCCGACTGGAGTGAATTTCATTAAACAGTGTGATCTCAGACTAGAAGGTGGAAATGAGTGTAACGAGTTGACAATTCAGTTTGATATCAGGCTAGTAAATCAGCCATTTTCATATCATCAAATAACTAACTGAAATCAAACTTGTAAAAAAAAAAAAAGAGAGCATTTTAACACATGATAAGAACTACCTAAAATGACAGAAACCATTTTTGGGAACATTTTTATTTTACGTGTACTTTGATTGTTTCATTTGGCTCGTGTCCCGTCCGCTAAAATGGAGGGGGCATGATTTATGAGCTATACTGCAGCCAGCCACCAGAGGGCAATCAAGATGTTTTGGCTTCACTTTTTGGGAGATGACGTGACGTGACGAGTCTGACGACATCTGTATTTTATACAATCAATGATTTAGACAAAATCAAGAACATTGATTTCTGGAGAGAGAGAGAAAATCCCACCTTTTTCCTTTTGCACTACAGTTTCTGAAACTACAAAAAAAAATCTCTTGACAGCTCTCAAATCAAAACCAAGTTTGGTGTGCGAGTTTGGCCATAGAAAACAATGGCAGTGGTAGAAACCAGCATGCACATGCACATCTGATGGTCTCAGGGTCTAATGGAATGAACAGTCTAAATATACAATTCACAAATAGCTGGTCATCTATAGTGTAAAAGAGTCATTGATATGCATAGGCCTGCTACCATGGCCCAATGGCATGTCAAGAAAACCAGGAAGTGAGATTCTAATAAACTTGGCGTAATGAGTCTCAATGCAGCAAAAATAATGCTTTGCATTCTAATCTCACACTTACTGCCTCACACTGTAAAGTGCTGACTCAAGGCTTTAGCAAACATGTCATGGACCATTTACTCATTGTACAACGATGCACTGTGTGTGTGTGTGTGTGTGTGTGTGTGTGTGTGTGTGTGTGTGTGTGTGTGTGTGTGTGTAAAATAATCAGAGGTCTTCTTCACAAAGAGCACTACAGACAGTATTTCACATCCACTGAAGTGGCTTGAATAGGGAAACAAATTAAAAGCTAACGTGAAAGCAAAGAGATACATGTCACGCAGAGATGCCGTCACTCTTCATGTACCGTTTGCCATCATACAGTATAAACCTTGTCGCAGAAGCTAGGCGAGCACAATGTAAACTATGCAAATCGCTGGCCATCAGAAGGAAAATACAGCCAGACAATGACATTGATTGCGGTTGCCATCTTGAACGAGGACACAAAACAAAGCCAGCCCACACTGACATGAAACAATAAGCTCATTACGCAGCAAATATTACATTTACATATAAATTGAGTGAAGTCACATTCCGCTGCTGTTGCTTTAAGCCTATTCAGTCTTATCAGTAAAGGAGTTCGGTGGGGTTTTTTTTTTCTGTCACTGAAAAGCAGCATTGTTGACAGCATTAAAATGCGGACAGAAAAAATTATTTCCTTTGCGTTGAGAGCCTTAGAAAAGATTAGCCAAGTCAGTTTTAAGATTATCCTTTAGGTGAACTTGTGACGCTGCATAATGCTGAGTGAGTCTTGATGAATCCGCACAAGGACACACACACGTTTTCTTTTCATATAATATACTTTCTGATTTCTTCAACTGAAATATGAGAGATGTTTTTTTTCGCCCCCCTGTCCTCATCCTAACCCCAAAATAGAATACAAATTCACTGGAACCGTGTCTGGCACACAGGTGGCGGCCAAGGTCAAGCGCCCTCGGTGTGTATTACAGAGGCAATCATGTCGTTTTTGTGTTCGCGCACATCTTGGTTTGCGGAGCCACTGCGTGTGTCCTTTTATAAGAGAATAATGCTGATGATGTTCTACACTCTGGGTTAGGTACATCCGAGCCCCCCCCCGGGGGATCCATACTGCTAAGAGATTCCATTGCACAAACAGTTGCGATTAGGAAGAAAGATGCATGGGGAGACACTTTGCCACCATTATGAGAGTCGCAGGCTATTGGATCCCCGTTAACCACTGTGAGAAGCGGCCATTTACGAAAGGTGGCTACGTGACTGCGTTTGCGATGGTCCTTCTACTACAGCAACAGCAAAACCACCATGACAAATGAATGCTTAAAAAGCAGTTTAAGAGGATTACGGTCTTTTTCTGCGGTGTGTGTGTGTGTGTGTGTGCGGGTGTGTGTGTGTGTGTGCGCGCGTGTGTGTGTGTGTGTGCGAGAGAGAGAGAGTATATGAGTGAGTGAATGAGAGCCCACCACTGTTGATGTATTGCTTGTGGAACTACACGAGGAAAACATTTACCTTGGTGAGTTAGCAAACGCGAGAGGGAGCGCGATGATTTACTAAGCCCCATTCACGGTCTTCAATGCCTCGGAGTCATCCGGGTTTTGCCTTGAACCGAGCCACGAGTCTGTCTGGCCGTGTGTTAAAAACATGTCGCTTGTGAAAAGGAGGATCTGGATTGACACAGGCTTCTTCTTGTTGTTGTTGTTGTTGTTGCTGTTGTTTAGAGTGCGGTGTTATTCTGTTTTAATGGCGATTACTCATTGGCGACAGTGGGAATGTTTTGCCCGCGGCTGATAAATGATTGAATCCTGTTGCTTCACACAATTGGAGGAGGAAGGGTTTTCATTTTCTTGAATGAGTGCCCCACGACGGCCATTTGTTATCGCACAGTGCCATCCCATATTGATCATCCGGAGCGGCCAGGCTATTTGATACCACCTCGTCTCAGTCATCATGGAGAGTTTCACCATCTCCTCCAGATCAGCTGTTTGGGGGCGGGGGAGGGGGGAGGGGGGGGGGTGCTCTGTTATGTGAGATAAAACTCACAACACAACATGTTACGGGCGCCCGGGGTAGTGCGGCGGTAGATTCCCTGCCGACCCACACGAGGGCCACAGGTTCGAGCCTTTACCTCCAGCTTGGTCGGGCGTCCACACAGGCACAATCGGTGTCTACGCGGTGGGAAGGTGGATTGAGGGTGTGTGTCCTGGTCGCTGCGCTAGCGCCTCCTACGGTCGATCAGGGCGCCTCTTTGGTGGGGGAGCGGAACTGGGGGGCAATAGGGTGATCCTGGTTGATCCTGCCGGTGCAACTCGTCGCTGTCGGGGGGGAAAAGTCGCGGCTGGCGACTGGCACATGTATCGGATGGAAGCGTGAGCTAGTCTACTACGGCTCTCCCCGGATCGGTGAAGCAATGAGCGGTGACCGGGACACCCGAGCCCACACACAGTACTGTGATTCATGAATGCTCTCTCTGATGGTGGGAACCACTTGCATCCATGATCAATGGCAGCTCCGCCTGGTCATTAGGTGCACTTGACTTGTTAGTGTGGTTTGCCTGGCCTGCATGCCGTGAGGTTTGGACACCGCCACCACAGCCTGTGTGGTGTGTAGGTCATACGTATCCGATGGCTCAGAGCTGGGCTGGTCCACCACCGCCCACAGACTGTCTGAAAGTGTGTTCTTTAAACAAAAACATTGCCTTTACGAGGTGGCCTCGCTCGGAGGGAAGGGAAAGTTCGAGAAAACATCGAAAACCACAAAGCTGTGTTTTTGTCTCTTTGATCGCGCCACGGTTTCGTTTTATGCTGTTTGGCGTATAGAATAGCGACTGAGGAACATTCAATCAGAACTATATTAATATGTGACTGTAGTAAGATAAAAAATGTTTGACTGTACTATACTGACATCTACTGATAAGTACTGCATACAATATCAAGTCATAATTCAGCTGATCATATTATTTTCCGCTTGATGGAAATATATGTTTGCTAATTGATTCTGACTGGCAAACTGACTAGTAAGACTATACAGACAGTAGAAAAGTGTTAATGACAAATGGCGTCTAATCTGAGCTCGAAGTACTTTCACAATTCACCTCCCAAAAAATCCTCCTCTACTTATGGAGAGCATGGATACCATAAAACGCTTGCAGGACATGTTGAGAACGGGATAATGGCTCGAAAAAGTGTCATTCTTCAAAAGAGGCTAGCATCATGGTGATATGATGATAAATAAAAATGTTGTCACTCGTCACTTTTGATCAAAAAAAGTAATCAACAAAGGAATAAAATCAACATGAGGAGGTGCATTATATAAGCAAGACGACCATTTGCTTGTGGGGCAGCAACGCTGGGACCGCTACGCTGCATACAGACACTAAGACAACTTCCTCGTATGTAACTTGCATACTGTGGCAATAAAAGTGATTCTGATTCTGATTCTGAATAATGGATGGAAGCATGCAACTATTGTTAATTTTATATAGAACAATACAGGAACAAGACAAACGAACAGGCTCAGACACAGCAAAAGAAAAGAAAAAAACATACATACATCATCGACATTCAACATTACAACGTGGTGCTACCAGCCGCATAAGGTGCTTCTGTGCTTGTAAGAGATATTGTGGATGGGATCCCACGCAAGGGGTCCATGAGAAACCAGACAGGTGAGTCATCCGTCGCCCCCTAACCTCTGTGACATGTCATTCTTAACCTCGTCAAAGAAGGCAAAAAAAAACGTCTCCCAGATAGTTGAGAATCTTTTATTTTCAGTAGATCATTAACAGCCTTGTGTGTGGTTTGGAATTTGACGTCTTAAAATAGCCTATATTGTACCAAAAGCAGTATAGAGGGAGAAACCCAAGTGCAAGTCCAAAAACCCACAGGGAAAGCTTGAAGAAAAGAGCCTGGCTATACATGTCAGGACACTTGCTGATAGGAAAAAAACCTGGCCGACGATAATAAATTGAGGTGAGAAGAGGAGGGAGCGTGGAAGACGTCCTTTGTGACACCGGCGCTCACTCCGGTGAGCACGCGTTGGAGTCCTCCTGCCTCTCTGATCTATGGACTGTCAGGACCGATATTTGCTGAAATACTTTATCCTCCCTGTTCTGCCGCACAAATATGAACTGCCTCTGACACTTGCTAGAGGGAAGGAGGGAGCTTGTAAAAAGAAAAAAACACACAGGATACCTCCGTTTCGACAGCATGTAAATTAAAGTTTGGCGAGCAGCAAGCTCGACTAGAAAACAGGAATATATATGTGAAAGATACCGGGGTGGATGTCAACGACAACAGTGGGTGGGGGGGGAACGGTTTTGAGTAGACGTTTTGGCTGTGTGTTTTTTGTTTTCCACGATTTTGTATGGGGAAATATGATTCATGCAGGCACTGTTGTGGCTGAAACCTTGACACGTTGACTCCAATTCAGACCTCAAATGAGTCCCAGGCAGGTTCCACTGGAGGACAGGACCTCATAGCATGACGTGCTTAACCAACAGAGTCCCATTTTGTTTGTTCTTTGTTAGCTCGGCAAGAAAGCCCAGAGATAATCCAGTGGTTGCATGTTCCCCTCCACTTTTCCCTCTGCTTGAATAAAGACAATAAAAAAGCATGAAGATTGTTTGTGGATGTCCCACTCTGCTTGAAAAACACAAAACAAAAACTTCTAATACCACCCACTGCTTTCCTTTAAAAACAACTGTCAGTTTGAACCCTGTACTGATTTTATGGTTTGCGGCTGCCATGACATGATCATTAAATACTGTAGTGGCCATTCTGGTTACCAGGCTACCTACCATGGTGGTCAAATGCAATGACATGTGTTTGATGTAACATGTTTACAAGTTCCAAATATTGATGAACCCATCACTGCTGGCGTACTGTAAATGTTTGTCAGAATGCCCACAGACCAGCTACATACGCATACTACACTATACATTTTTTTGGTATAATGTTCCTATATTCTCAGAAACGCTGACGCTAGACTTTGTCCTGACGGCATTTTGTTAACTAATGCAATGTGAAAGAGCAATCACATGTGAAAATGTAGAAATGTAACTCTTGTCTGGATTCTAACAGTTTGACTTCCTCTATGAATAGCTTGACCATAGAATAATATTGTAATGAAACAATGATATTATCGTGACGTGACAATTATATTCTAAAGACTAACAATGAAATGAAAAGGAAAAATACTAATTAAAATCCCTCAAAATGAGATCTGAAACAAATAGAAGAGAATAGTTTGGGGGGAATAATATATGACAGTTTTATTAGCATGCAGTCAATGCCATGAAAATCAATCTGATCATGGGTTGTTTTTTCTCCATCTATTTTTTATTTCCTCTTTAAGGCCGTTTCACACACATGCGGTTCGAAATGCGGTGCGGGAATGTGTGCGGGTCCGGGGTGAATTATTCGCATTCCCACGTTCAACGGAAAAACGGTGAGAAGAGAAAATGGAGTCAAGCAGTACCAGCGGACCTCAACTTTGATGCTAAACTGCTAGTTAGCACTTGGACAGGGCCGCGGGAAGTAGGGGTGCCCCTAGATTTTTTCAATTTTTTCAATTTTCTTTTTTTTTTACAAATGTAATTAAAAATATTTTGCAGTGCACTATGTTCCTTTCTTGTTTAAGAATGTTCCGGGAAATGAAAATGTAGCCTATTTAAATAGAATTATCAACAATAACAATTAAGGAAGTTACATGCTTGTAGGCTAGAGAAGAAGAAGCGCGCATGCACGCACATGTTGTGTTGAACCAACCAACAACCAATACGAATTGTTTAATCTGGCAATAAAGAAATGTGAACTTGACATGCTATTTTAATAGCCTACTCAAAAATGCACCTCCCACTATACAGCAAAGAGAGGAGTCAATGTTTCTTGATATATGCCATTCAGATCAGAATAATTAGTCTAGTCATTAAGTTTGCTGATAATATTTCTATCATGTTAAGTCTGTGTCATGTTAACTGGTGTAATCAGAGCAAATAGGGAGATATAGAGCATTATCATCATGCTATATATCTCCCTCTTTGCTCTGAATGAGTGAGAAAAGGAGAAAATAATTAATAATTACATCACAACAGTATCCTAATGTTAGAAATGTAATTTTGTTTTAGGCGGGGCCCTTGCGGGCACCACCGAGATTCCCTTCCTCCCAGCACCCCCTGCTTAAAGTGACTTCCAGCGGCCCTGCACTTGGATACAAGTGGCTAAGGTTAGCTCCATCCGTTTACAACGTTAGCAAGTAGATTTCATTACATAACAGCTACATTAGCATCTTCTTTGTCGTACAAAATTCTTTGTCGTACAAAATTCTTTGTCGTACAAAATTGCATGTTGAGAAACTAAATGATGAGCTGGGTTCCCCCATTTTAGCAACAAGCTACCCGGCAAGCTAGCTACAGTACTGGAGATATGACATCAGGATCAAGGATTTCATTGGTCAAACGTATTTCTCCGCAGGTGGAAATCCGCGGATGTTGAGGTCCGTCCGGAAAAGGAAAAAAAAGCCGTACAAATGTTCTGCCGCGGTGTGCAAGCTTAAATTACAACTCATTAAAACATTTTTTTGTGAATCTCCATGCGAATAATCGGCACGGATATCCGCACTGGTGTTAAACGGACTTTACTCTTCTCTTGAAAGCAGCTACAGTACAATACAGTAGTGGGTGGCGGTACTTGACTACAACTTAGGTTGCTAGTTCAAATCCCTGGATCCATCGATATCCAGGTAAAAAAAAAAAAAAAAGACCTGGAAGTGGAAGCGCACCTCCCTCCCTCAACCATTACTGAGGAAATGTCCTTCCCAAAGGCACTCGTGCCTCACCTGCTTCAGTGCTCAGGTCCTAAGTGTGTAACAGAGTGTGAAACGGCATTGCTGAAAAGCAGTATCTGCTGGGCAAACAATCTCAGGGGTAAATAAAGATGTATGACGTTGTTATGCTACAGCATGTACGCGGAGGAAAACTGCCTGTGTATTCATCTACATAATGGCAATTCTTTCTTTTTACAGCACTATAATGAAAATATTTTAAATAATACACCTAGACTTCAAAACATTTGCAAACTTTAGACTAGGTAAGACCATAGACATAAATAATATGGACGTAGCTATCGTTTAAACGGTGGGTGTCACCATCTTGATTTTTCTTCAGCAGAATGTGAGGGAATGGGTTGAGTCCTTCCGCATGTCACATGAGATGGGAGTTTCCCGGAGCCGCAGCTGCGCCTGCTATTGGTCTCTGATCGGCAAA
Source organism: Poromitra crassiceps (assembly GCF_964638095.1). Taxonomy (NCBI): domain Eukaryota; kingdom Metazoa; phylum Chordata; class Actinopteri; order Beryciformes; family Melamphaidae; genus Poromitra; species Poromitra crassiceps. The sequence goes on from NC_139628.1 coordinate 36,862,561, forward strand.
CTGCGCGATCACTGGACAGGCGACCTGTCAATCACCCCCTTTTCTATCATCCATTTTACTCCAAACGGGCGAGTTACTGTATATAAAAAATTAACCCCCCTACAGTTGTTATGAAAAGGTGAAATTAGCTATATAGAGAAAAACCATGTTTTGCCCCTCACTGGAAAGATGTTTGATCCTGTTACAAAGTCGTGGCATTTTAACATGGGGAGAATGCCTACTGCCCCCGACGCCTAGTGGCCATTCGAGGAACTACAGCTTTTCAATTCACTTCCGCATCATCAGAGGGAAGGGGGTGGCCTTGCCCACCGAGTAAAACTGACAGAGCTAGAAGTACAACTTCTGATGATAATGCAGTTTAGTTTTGAAGTTGGACTAATATAAGGTGGAATGAACGGTGTTTTTTTCTAAATCAATTTTCAATTTTTTACCATTATGCACCATTGTAGGGTGAGTAAATTGAAGAGGTCTTCTTTGAGAATCCACGACAGCTCCACAAACATTAACATTTTCATTCTCCTCTCATCGCTAACAGCCCCGGGGAGGCCCAACCATGCGTATTCTATTAACAAAAGGCACGCACAGTGCTCCCAAGTCACAGTCTCCATTCGTACACATCCACAAATCCCTTGGCGCAAGCTGTTTGTGTTCACTAGAGCCTGCAAACGGGACAGCAAGAAAAAAGAAACGGCAAGAGACAAAGAAACAGCCAGAGAAGGAGAGAGAGACGTAAGTAAAAGGCGAAGTGCAGACACTCCAGAGAAATGTCACTTTTTCACAACAGCACCCAGGACTTGAGACAACATGACTGGGCTTCTTCATGTTCATCTGGGTAAAACGGCCATTTTGCCTTTTCGGGGTGCAACATTGGTTCCTTCATCAGCCAGCAGATCCATGAAAGTGCCTCGCCTCCAGCCTTTAAGCCTGACAAGCAGGCGCCTTCCCTGGATCGATGCCCGCTCCTCTGCCTGCCTGGGAGATCAAACTCAATGTGATCGTTTATTTGAGGCGTTACGACGGGGCGACGCGCTGTGCATTCGCCGAGTCGTACCCCGCCACCGTAACCACATCCCCAAAGACAGTGAAAGGCCATGCTGGAACTGTGTGCGAAGGAAGGCGAGGGCAGGTCAATTCTAGGTGAGCTCATACATACAGGCTGCTCTTTACTGCCCCCTTGAGGACACTTTGGTTAGCATTTTTAGCAATGATCAATATTTTCCTCCTGAACAGATCACTGGTAAGTTGAATCGAAGCAGCCGGGGAGAGGGACTTCCCACACCATCCAGATTGGTGAAAAAGTACATTGGAGAGGCACAGGCTCTCCAGCAACGTAGCAATGTCAAACTGTGGTTGTTCTATAACAAGTGTAAACTATTCACCATATGCAGCCCCGCCCACTTGACCCATTGTATCATGACTTCCTGTTCAAAAGGCCGGCTGTTTTACCTGCTCAAACTAGTCTGACTCACCTGGTCAAACGTAGTTCCACTCACATTATCATCAGAGTCAGAGGGAACTTCCGATTATACTTCCAGTTAGTCTCTCAAGCCAGACTGTCTCGTCTGCATAAGGTGAATAGAGACAATGCAACAATAATAACGTCTGAACACATCCCTTATCTTTTGCTAATGGCATGTGTATGTCTTTGGCTTGAGTGCAACAAACAACATTTCTCCCTGTTTAACTGGTATAATCAAATTTGATGTGTATCAACTGATGAGAGTGACCTTTTTACAGGCTGAGATGAGACTGAAGGGACGATACAGCAGACACAGGTGGCCCACCTATCAACCCCCCTCCTGACCCCTCCAGTTAATCCAGTGGTTCCCAACCTTGGGGTGACGACCCCCGATTGCCTGAAATGTATTTAATAAATAAATAAATAAATAAATAAATAAAAAATAAAACTACAGAAGAGGATTAGGGCCAGGATTTCTTGGGTGACACCTATGGTGATGGATGGTAATTGTATGCATGTACCGGTATACATATTAGGGCTGTCAAACGATTAATTTTATTAATCACGATTAATCGTGCGATTAACTATAGTTAATCGCGATTAATCGCATCTTTGTATCGCTCGTTTAAAGTGCCATTATTTTGCATTTCAAAGCATTTTTAATTAGATATGAATCATTCTTACCAGTGTGTCATGATTGGGAATCAAATGAATGCAAATAAATGTACTTTGTGATCTTGAATTTTAGATTTGGAATGTAGACAGGAGGTAACAATGTCTACAAAATATATCTAGAACCGATACTTCCGGCGGCGGCGCTGTGGAGCAGTCGAAACCCAAAATGACACAGCCGAAGAAGGCTGTATCTGAGCTAAAAACGTTGGCACTTCCATGTGAATAATGGCTCGGTATTGGAAACTTTGTATTGATAACATGTATATCGCGTGAAGCCATTGGAGCCGACCTCCCAGTGGTTAGAGGACCCGCGCATCCGAGACTCTGAAGGAAGAATGAGTGATGACTGATGAGTCTCGCGCTAGCTAGCTGGCCGCTAGCTACATTTAGGTGATGGCTCGCCTCAAACTCGATGTACTTCGGTGATATTTTAATTCCGTTTTACACAAGGTGCAAACTACGGCTCTTGACTTGTCCACTGTGCCATTTGGGGAGTTTTTTTTAAAGTAAAACGAGCCATTTAAAAGCGTATTGCTGTCGTTCTATTCCATGCCTCCTGCACAAGCAGGAGACAGGAAACCGAACGGCTTGACTACAAGTACAGGTGCAACGAAGGGACAAAATAGCGGCATGCGATTAACGAGATTTAAAAAAAATAACGCGTTATGATCGGCACGCATTAACGCGCGATTAACGCATTAACGCTGACAGCCCTAATATATATATATATATATATATATATACACACACACACATACAATAATTAATAATTGTATATGTTATATATATATACACATACATGTATATATATATATAAAGCTTTTATGTTGGTCATAATTAAACTAATGCTTTCAAAACATGCTGTTGCTGTGATTAGCATAAGAACGGTCTCTCTCGCCGCGTGGTTCAGTCCAGATGATATGTGCTTCTATTACGACCTTAGTGACACAAGTGTGCGCGCACACACACACACACACACACACACACAGTGCAAAGCCACTCTGGGTAAAACATGTGCAGAGCGGTGACATCATTGATATGTTGAAAAGGCTTTGAGCAGGAAAGAGTGCAAGAGACGAGGTTCACATCGCCGCCGGCAACACAGGCTAGGATTAAAAAGCTTGATGCTACCCAGGGGAGGCAAAGCAGAGGGTGGTAGGCTGAGCCCACATTTGCATATGAGGATTTGATATTAGAGAAAATCAAGAGTGCGAATTAACCACCCTCCCCCCCCCCCACTCTCGACGAGTCGACTCTGATGTATTGTGTTCATCAACCAGAGAATGAATATAATATTTCACAGACAAGCCAATATTCCTTCAATTTAATAGTTTGCTCCTTTGCACACCTTTGCAAGTTTTCTGCACTCCAAACTCAAGTGGAGTGTGGGGAATCGTTTTCTTGTCTGATAGAAATTGAATGCATAGTTAATTTCACAGTGGGTATATGTAGCGCCACGTAGAAGTGCTGATGTTGGAGGTTGTTCACTCAGCAGGTAAGCAACACATCGCTGACATTTGACTCTGTTCATTTGCACAAGGTCTGGAGCCTGCTGTGAGCTAGACCTGTCACACTAGCAAAATGGTGTCCGCAGTCGTAGGCAAAGTAGAGGAACCAATCACACCTAAGAAATAGCCTCTATGAGGCAGTAATGAAATTCACGGGGTCATGTAAAAAGCATATTTGGAGATTGCCTTGGTATACAATTGTGAGCAATGGACCAGGAGCAACTAGAGAGCGCCCTCCTACTGTAGACCGAAACAATTTGATCCCGACAGCTCTTCCCACAACACAATGCACAGCAGGCGTTTGTGCTGCGAGCGCAGATGAGAGCGACAGTTAGGTATTATTAAGGTAATAGCGTTAAACTAGGCTGTCATTCTAAAGCATCTGGTCCATTTCCCCACACACACCGTCCGCCTGTGCTGCCTTAACCCACCACATTGAGAGAAAGTAGACACAAAGTCAGTTTGCGGTGCGTCGTATGACCACAATTATATGCCTTCATGCAGGGTCCACATTTGAGTTAAGTTACACAGAGTCGATCCAACAACTTCAGTCCAACTCTGTGGGACTCACTCGGTACTGCGCCGCGCTGGGCTCTGATAGGACTCACTCGGTACTGCGCCGCGCTGGGCTCTGATAGTGAAAGGTGTTTATCACGTAATGGTATCCACAGTGGAGCTACTGCAGGGCGCAGATAGCAGGCTGCTGTTCTCAGATCAGTTCTGTTCCAGGCAGCACTCATAATGGCTGTAGTAGCTATGATTGGCGTTGGAGAAACAGCCCTTGGACCCTTTCTCTCTAGGCCAAGTTGGAGTGGTTCTGAAGTGATTCTTGGCTCAAGTGGCATACTGTATGCTTGCATAGAAAAACAATCAAATGCATTAACAAACACACAATTGTGTTCTCTTCATGTATTCTACTGCAGTACATGTAGTCCCTGATCCTAACCCTACAAGCATCAGTTTCCCTTGGAGGTCTTTCTGGATGTTTGAAGCCAGCGAAAACGGCAAAAACAGACGACACACACACACACACACACACACACACACACACACACACACACACACACACACACACACTCTCTTCAGAGTTTATACTGTAACTGTATGATAAGGGGGTGATCCAAAAAGGTTCATAGTGTCTATACTTTACTTAGATTGATAGGTTTTCTTTTATATCAGTCTGATATAAAAGAAAACCTATCAATCTAAGATAAGGGGGTGCTCGATACAGCATAGTATTGCGATATTTTGTGTGGCAAATATATTGCATCGCACGACTGCCACGTATCACAATATTTTACAGTATTAGATTTGTCGAGTGCTGTGCATGCAACATTTCTGACAGGGTTTTATGGCAGTCTTGGTCAGTCTGCCTGCTTCACAAACCCATTTTGCTGCAGTAAAAATGACTGAAGTGAGATGAACAGACTGGAAACTTTATCTCATTAGATAAAACAGATGTTGTCTAAGTTTTCTTTTCCTTTTGGGACATAATTCACCGTTGGAAAAAAGGTAGTATATTCATCGCAATATTTTTAAAATCACAAGAATCTTGTATCGTGACTCAAGTATTGTGATGATATGGGATCGTGGAGACTGGTGATTTCCCGACCCTACTGCATGAGGCTGTCATTAAGGTCTGTACAAAGCAGAGCTTGATAAGCCACAGCTACAGTATCAGAGGGGAGTCTGGGCCTTCAAAGGATTCATAATGTCATATCCAAGCTATATGACATTCTCTCGCAAGTCTATTTTTCCCTCACTTCTGTCTAGTCTTCATTTCCAAACACCCGGCCCCTTATACCAAAAGCCTTCCCAAAACGTGGTGCTCGTTCCATTTTGGGTGCGCCCTCTCCCTCGCTTCAACACTGAGAGAGAGCTACTGAGAAGTGAGAAGTGAATTCCAGCCACATCTTTGCATACTACTGCAACAGAAGTTGTGACTGGAGACAATGAAGGACAACACTGCCACCTAGTTGTAGAAGATGTAAAAACCCAGCAGAAAAGCTGAAGGAAGGGGGGGGGCGTGTGTGTGGGGGTGGTGTTGAGAAAGAGGAGATGCCATTTCAGCAGACAAGAAGGGTTTCATACATCTCCAGAAGCCCATAATACGCTACTTTGGTAGACTGGGCTTTGCCATCAAAAATATGTTTAATTTAAGAGATTGTGGCCGTTGTCTGTGCCTTGATCAAACACTCGAAGAATGGCAACACTTTCAGGTATGTAGCGTGACTACAAAACAAATACACAAGGCTCTCCTAAACTTGGATAATTCCCCCCCCATCTCATTACTTGAAAAAGCGAGGTGATTTTGGTACTGTCTGGAGACAGAGACAGGGAAAGACAGGAGACCGAGAAAGGGGGTGTCCTGAATCACCAGGCCTCCGTCTAGGTCTGTATCTTTACAGTGGAAGATCTTCTGTACCTCACCTTTTTTCTTCTTCTTCTTCTTTTCTCCCCCCTCCCCCTCCCATTATTAACACCCTCGCGCCCCCGAAGTGAAGCTAGGACAACCGTCTCCATAAAAGCAAGGCAGCGAGCCCATCGACAGCTCTTGAATCCTCTCTCTCTCCTCGGTCTCTCATCTGCAGCTCAACTCGTCGTGCCTGGCTGTAGCTAATCTGGCTCTGAGTGGCGTGGGCGGCAGCGGGCAAGGACACAAGGGGGCTGCTGGGTAAAAAAAAAAAAAAAAAAAAAACGGTGCGGAGACAGCAGTGATTGACGGCTATAATTAGCCTGCTGAAGTTGTGCCGACAGAACGAGGCCGAGGGAAGCTGCGGTGTTTAGAGAGCGTCCGGCGCGCTTGGATATACATGTGTGCATGTGTGTGCACACGCGTTTATGCAAAGAAGTGTCACAACGTTTGGGCAACAGAAATGCATACTCCTATAATACATTGGAGGATAATATACAAAGCCTACATAAGTACAACAGTATAACATAGTGTATAGAGACACTGCGTAACGCGTCATCATTCAGAAACCACGCCCAAGACGGGGGAAAACAGAACCCCCCCCCTCCAATCCTGGCGTTCTCCTATGTCACGTCATGCATTGTTGCGTGTTGCACAAAAAGATCGTATATACGGAAGATGAACACTCCAACTTACTTCCTTCACAGCTCGATCCACATTTTTCTTCTCGCCAATTCTCAATGGCTTCCTTGTTTTGCTCAGGAGTACAAAAAAACTTTAACTGTCGATTTTTTTACATTTGTTGTCTGCGCAGCCCACCACAGTCACACAACAGCTTTTAGCTATGTTTAATTCAAGGAAAATGACGCTGGTGTGTGGAAATGAACGGAGCTTTTCCCCCGTGATGGGCGTGGCCTATTTCATGCAGTGTCTCTATGGGCTCGCATTCCCACTTCTCGTGTTGTTTTGGGACGAAATCGTTCCCTACTTTTTTCTACTGAATCAAAGCTCACCAAATGAAGACATGATGACAGATGTGAATATGTATGTCATCATATGGTGCATAATAAGGCCCGGCAAGTACAGTACATACATCTTCACCTACCCAAGTTTTAGAATCATCAGTGCAGTGGGTCTAAATGGTTTGGACAGCATACAAAGTTTTCACAAACAAAAGCAGGCACACCTTAGAGCGAGATACCCGGTGCACTGACTATAAAACACTAATTTTCTGTGACATCATTAGCAGCGTGTAATGGGAGAATAGGGAGGGCGATAATGGGCAACCCTGACAAGGCCTTGAAGCCACACAACTTTTGATCACGGTAATGGAAGTTTTGCGCCCCGTCTCTCTCCTCTTGGCTGCTGTTATGTGGAATATCATGTCACTGTCAGCGTGGCCATTAAGGCAGAACGGGGGGGAAGAGAGGCGCAACTCTGCTGCCAAATGATCCAGAGAAATAAGGGTTCCATCAGGCTGACAGACCCCTTGCCGGCTTTCTGAAAAGGTGTCATTTGCTTTAATTTGATTGGTTTTCGGTGGCCATCAATATGGCTTTTATTTAGCCCACCTGCGGATCTCCCTCCGTTTGCCTCTCGGCAAATAGGCATATTACTATTCAGAGATATTTGCGAGCACTGTATTTATAAGCAAGGCTTTGAGAGCTGAAATGATCATCAACAGCAACAGCTTTTGATCCAGAGGAAGCTCTCTGAATTTGGATTTTGAGCACCGATGTATGTAGGGCTGCAGAATATATCGTTTTGGCATCGTCGTTGCAATGTCTGCATTTTCGCAATGGTCACATCTCCGGACGTGCAATGTCAAGTAAGGCAAATGAACTCAAACACGTCATGCTGTTTGATATATCGTAGCTGTAACAAGCTTTTTACTAAAGAGTGCCGACAAACTCTGCAGTGGAGAACTGGCACTTTATTTCGGTACAGCAGCGTACTGTAGTGCACAGCCCCTCTGTGATGTGCTGAGCTCTTTTCCCGCTAACTACGCTAACTTGACTCACTTAGCATCCAGCAATTCAATCTGAATGCGGCTAAAAACACACTCACTTCCTACTCCATCACCCCCGCCCACAAGGCCACCTTCTTAAAGGTGCCAGGCTTAATAGAGCTATTCAAGTCATTTGGTGGAAAGTCCTGTATTTCCCATATCGCAATATATATATCTTGCAGAAATAAAATATATTGCAATGTCAGTTTTTTCCAATATCGTGCAGCTCAACACCGATGCCATTTTACAGAGGTTTATTTAATTTTTTCCCTGTACTGTAGATGTTTATGTTGTCCTCCATCTCCAGAATGGCTTGGAGAAAAATATATTGTTGTCTTATTATTATTCATGAAGGGTGTAGCGTAGAACTTTATGCAGCTGCTCAGATGATGTAAAGTATTCATCTTGCTCTTTACCTCAGTTAAAAAAAAAATCCAATGGAGATTACATAACTTGTGTCTCTAGTAATACCTCACTAGGAGCATCCCGAATCGACATTATGGTTATGACTGCAACATTTCATATGATCATTCATAAAATATTCACTAGAAACATCACATAAAAAGATGAGGAAAAATATGTATTTCCCTACACTTATGATGCCCTGGTCTGTTTACAAGTTTCAACGACATATTCACACACACACACAAAATGGCCTGGGTGCATGCATACGGATGACAGTCACCCAGATGAACGCCATTCTGTCCTCTTCCCATCCCAAACTGCCACACCGTCGCTTTCAACATCTCACAAACTGGCAAGAGTGGATGTTGATGTCTGGGGCACGGTGTACTGTGGGGGACACATAATGACTTGCAGGAGGCTGCCATCTTGCCGCACCAAATCCATTTCATATCAGCGTTCCATATCTTCACTTCCAAATTCATTTTCCCCTGACAGACGTGTGTGAGAAAATTGTCGCACCATGTCCTGAGATGCCTGGGTTTTTTACGGGGGGCGTATGGATCCACTGTTGTACTTTCCCTAAAAACCTCTCCATCTCGCCTTCTCTGCATCGGTGTCCACCAAACCGCACGCGGGACTCGGCAGGAAGTGAGCAACCTGCGCCGTGATTTAGGACAGCTTAGCCGCTACATCTGTCAGCAGCCCCCTTCCGACACGCACAATTCATCGGCGCCAGCTCTTATTTTAATAAGGTCTGAACGCTCCCAGGCTGCGCCATCATTCTTGTGAGGGGGAGGCTTAAGCACCGCTGTCATCATTTAGTGCTGGCCAATTATCACACCTCTGGATGTGTCCTGGGGTACGGGGCAGTGCTTCTTACCTTAACATGTTTGTCCAAAGCAGCTGTGTGTGTGTGTGTGTGTGTACTGTATAGAGACAGGACTGTCCCTTGACTACATGTGATTGACACCGCCATGGCAGTGGGTCCAGGAAGGTCATTGGAGGTACCATGCCCTTCCCATTACAAACTGCTAATAGAGACTAAGTCGACAACACCAAGACAGAGGTGTGCTACGTTATTATGAGGGGCCTAAATTACATTTTTCTTCCTCGTTTATCTGGCGCGCCCTCTTATCTCTGGGGTACTTAGGTGGTGCTTTAATGAGAATGTTAAGCAGGTTCCACAAGGCAAGACTTTAGCCGCACACTATGTGTGCAAGAGAACCACTTGAAATGAACAATGGGGCAGTCGGAGAGCGCAGACCTCCGCCTTAAGGTCAATAGTAGAGTCTGCTATGATATGCAAATGTTGCGATTCGGATCGGATCCGCTCCGAGGTTTAATGGGTTCTTCCTTGGCCCGTGCTACACGACTCTTCCACAAAGTTTCATGAAAATTGTTCCGTTCCTTTTGCTCGTAATCCTGCTAACAGACAAACAAACGGCACCGAAAAGGTAGGAGGTAATAACCATGAAGAGGACAAAGAAAGCGGAAAAGCATTCCGATCCACGCGCGAGGCAATGGAGGAATGAGTGCAATATCTCCTCCAATAAAAACCATAAATTGCCCAACAAAATATCACCAACACAGTGAATGTAGTGGGCGTAAATCATCTGGGTGAGCTGGTGGAACTGAAGGGAACAAGACATGGTGTGTGTGTGTGTGTGGGGGGGGCGGGGGCGGAGGTGATACAACCCACCGAGGAAATATTACCACTACATTGATCTGACTAGCAAGTGCCTCTGCCTGTCCAATGTGCATTGCATTATGGGCTTACTGCTGGACTGTAGTGGAGCAGAATACCTCCATCCTCTGTGACTGACAAGTCCTCCCTCTCGAGGGAGCGTGTGGGTACACTCAGGAAATTAGAAAATGAAAACGTGATTTACAGATTAGACAAACGCCACAGGACCACGCTTCTATCCACGGCAGATGAACTGGCCGGCTGACGGCAGTATGCCACCGGAGTCACATGTCCACTACTTCACAAGAAGGCGCTGCAATCTCACAAAAAAAACACAAACTTTGGCTTTGCTGCTGCTTCCAAACTGTGATGTTTTGCTCCGTCTGTCTAGCCTGAGGCTATGATGAGCTGTTATTTGTCTTTCTCTGAAAATGTGCGCATACAAGTTATTTGCTGTCAAGAAGGTATAGGAGCCATGTCATGCACTAAAGATGTGCGGAGCACCTTCAGTGGTTGCAGTGTCGGGGGCCCCAACAGATACCTTAATGATGGCCTTATGCTCCCCCCCACACCCGAAAAGACATACTGTATATATTATTAACACATGCTAAAATGTTTACATTATTTGAAGGCAGAATACTTTTTTTATTACTTGTTGACACTGCATTTCAGCGGAATGTCCACAATCTGTGCACCTATACTAACTTTTATGATAAGAATTAATTAATAAAAATGCCAAGACACACCTGAATTGAATTCCATAAAAAGCACAGATTTAAATGGAGAGAGTAAGCCTGCTCTTCTCCAGCGATGGTCAATTCCTTATTCTCAAACTTACCTAAACTATCGCTTCAAACTCATGTGGCTAAACACAGTTCTCCTCTTCTGTCAAAATGTCTCCTCCCTCATGGATGCACTCTCCTATCTCTGTCTTTTCTGCCCTAAAAACACACAATAAGTCTCATATTGTGCGGCTCTAAGCCCTCTGTTTACTGGCAGGTTTAGTGCGGCAAGCCCTTAATTGCATTCATTATCTGAAGCTCCAGGTCTGGGCCAAGGTTGTGGGAAGAGATGGGGGATTTCACTTATCTCTTGTTTATTCGAAAATATATATAATAATAACTTCCAGCCGATAATAAGTAATGAGCATGTATTGTGGAAATAAATAATGAAACGGGCAAGGATTTCCGCTGCTCTTTTATCATCTCCGTTTTCCATACAGAGAGGAAATAAGGACGTGTAGGCCATCATTGCTAAAGAAGTATTGGAAAGTGTGGAGGAAAATGGAAGTTTCTTAATGTGGAGGCACACAATGGAGTTGCATCCCCAAAGGTAAAGTGGCGAATGGGGATCTAACTGAAAAGTGGTACATGAATATAGAAGATGGGATTTTGAATAGACCTATCAGGGAATAGCATGTCAGCTGACATTGGAGTGCAAGGTGGGGAGCAGGGGGGTGGGGAGTTTTCAACTAAAATATGAATAGCAATAATTTCCTAAAATGATTCAGTTCTGATGTTATGGTACCCGACTCTTGCCATTCAGCACACGGCAGTGATCTTGACATGTTAACGACGTGGTGGCACAACCACTGACATTTTTTGACAGAGTTTGGAAAGTTTGGAATGCTTTAGAACATGACGTGCTCACTTTACCCAGGGAAATGACAATATTTGGCAACAATCTCAGGAATATCAATTCAGATATTTTACCGATATAACGCGATTCCTACTGGGCCTTTTACAGGAGGTACTGTAGAAGAAGACAGGATTTTTACCGGCACGAGCTAATGGGACTACAGGACTAAAATTACAGACATGCTCCGATAATGATTACATTACTTACCTCGCATTGTAAAACTAACCTCGTCCAAATAGGGCTTAATTTAGAACAGTCTCCTTTAGCCAGAACGATAAGAGGGTATCCGACCTCCTAATCAGTGATACCGCACCAACAAACGCAGCACTAATTCACAGAATGAATTGTAAAACATGAGAGAGGCAACAGTGTAACAGTGTTGAGGATACTCTTCAGTGTAACAGTGTTGAGGATACTCTTCTGGGGATCTGGCTACATTCTCTGGTTTGAGAAACAGGCAATCGTATAGTTAATGTGGATTTGAAAGTTCACAGTCACTCTTTTGGGTCCACAAAAAAGAGCCTCGAATCCATCATCGCATGAGCAGCTGCGTGCTGCGCATTTAATGGCGCCACAGACGAGCGTCTTGGTTCTGTGAGTTCCCAAATTAATCTGTATTCTCTTTCAATGAAAGCATTCATACATTACCCCCTGAATGAATGTATTACAACCACTTGGCAGCCAAACATGCGCGTGCTTATTCTGACTCAGTAAGGTGTTAAGCTCCCATCCCGGTGAGTTACATCAGATGACATATGCAGGGCCAGATGGGATGGATCGTTCTTTGCAGGTTTATTTATCAAGGATGTCGGCAGCATGTTGTACCAACTGGTCAAGCCAGGTGCCAAATCAGATAACAACCTGATTGATGAAAGCTGCTCTACCCCACAAACACCCGCCTGAGTATGGAAAACACTGAGGGAGAAAATGTGGCGGCTTAGACCCCCGACGCCTTGAAAATGGTTGTAAACTGAACGTGCGATAAATCAAATCATCTTCACTCATTCATTACACAAAAAGCTAATTACAGACTAACGGTATCTAGCATTTCAACATTATTTAACTCCTATTACCAGATTGCACATACTCCAAAATGATGGGACACTAAATAATGGCAGGCTACAAAAGTTGTATCAATAGCTCAAGCTTGTTCTCGCCGGTCGCACCGTCTGTCACAAGACACGATGACCAGAGAGCTGAATAGGGATGATGGTGATATGGATCAAAAATCATATCTCTATTTTTAGGCTTAACGGCGATACACAATATAGGCTTGACCTATTATACTATCAATGGCTATATCTCAGTATTTTCTACAAAGTGGGCTAAATGTTCAGTTGTAAGTCAAAGTCACATGAGAGATGTCTCAAGCACTTTTATTGAAACAAGTCTGTGATCAAAAGTCTTTCCGTGACTATTGGTGCTTTCACAAAATATGAGCATTTTGGATAAATAATGATCAGTAATGTGGATATAGTGACTACATGTAAGTGGTAAAGCCAAATCATAGAAAAGCTATAACAGTCTGGTAAGTTCAGAAAATGATGTCACTGTACTGTAATGCAGCCTTTAAAACCAGTAAAAGACAACATACTTATGCCATATAACGTGTTCTATAACTGTCATATAACTGTTCTATTATATCCAAAATAGAAGACAATATCTAGTCTCATATCATCAGATTTAGATTAGATAGATTATCTAGATTAGATAGATACTGTAGATAGATAGATAGATAGATAGATAGATAGATAGACAGATAGAGATAGAGATATAGATCGCCCTATAGAGCTGAAGTACTCGCTTTCACTCCATGCACATCGCTGGCGAGGATGGCATCATGACCATATGTTCTTCCCTATTCCTAGTGAATAGTAGTAATATTCATTCATTTTCCCTCCCTCACTCTCTGTCTCTCTCTACATCCCTCTTTCTTTCTCTCCCTCCCTCTCTATCAACTGTATACCTGGCAGCCATCCCAGAGTACACAACAGACCTAATGGACTCTCCAGAGTCCAGAGACTTCTCGCCCTCCCCAACTCACTCCCTCCCCTAACTCCCCCTCTGTTTCGCACACTCTCTCTCTCTCGTTCCATCCCTCTCTCGTCCTCTGCCGCTCTCATACGCTGTCAGCGGCCTGCCTGGAATACCCCACGCATCCAGCTGCTCTTGAAATAGAATGAGTGTAGGAAGGCACCGAGGCAGGCTTGCGGAAATATGAGTTGTATAACATGTCATCGTTGACCCAGGCTCTGCAACGCTAGGCAGGAGACACGGGCCAGTTAGTCACCTCCACCTCACTCGCACCCTTTCAACTCTATTTAAAGCTGCAGTGATGTATGATAGCATGACCGGTGGCCGGTTACGGTAACAAACGTGTCCTAGACCTACACAAAACACCTTTCACTAAGCCAATCATTCAGACTATTGTCTATTCAGTGTAGCCCGTACAGTAGAAGTAAGAGCTTTTAGTTGCACCACCATGGACAGAAATAATAGAAAATCGTTTCAGACAAACTTTAAAAATACAAGACTAAGCTAATATCAAAAACACAGAGAATTCTTAAAGGGACACTCCGCCGATTTTCAATGGTGATTTATTTTGCACAGAATCTCACACATATCCGAAAAGTGTCAACAGTTTTGTAGGCATTCATTTAGTTTAGGACAGTTATTGAGAGTTGATTTGTGTAAAGTTGTAGACCAGTGACGTCATTCATGCACAAATTACATCACTGGTCCACACCGTAACTCAAATCAACTCACAATAAGTGTCAAACTAAATGAATGCCTGCAAAACGGTTGACACTTTTCGGATATGTGTGAGATTATGTGCAAAATAAATCAGAATTGAAAATCGGCGGAGTGGCCCTTTAACCTTCCTACAGTATATTGCATCTACAGATGTTGCTAGTTTCCAACGGCAGTACCACTGCAAAAGTACTGCCACAGTGGTGATGGTAATGGCTCGCTTTTTTTGTTTGCTTGTACCAGTAAGTCCAACAAAACGTGAAAGAAAGCTAAGAATCCACCTATTTCAATGGTATTACTCTGATCACTCTACGACCAAAACTCACTGAACTAGCAGCCAAAGGAAAACACGTACTGCATGGCAATAGTGCCCCTGGAAACTAGCAACATCTGTAGCATGAAGATGCTAAGCGCTAAATAAGTGAAGCGCTGGATAGCTGTTGCGAGTGGGCTTCCTTCACAGGATGCCGTGAGGCAGAAAAGGAAACACTGGTTGATAACGCTAGTGAGGGGAGTGATTTCAGTATTGTTATGCAAATCTCTTCCCCTGCTTTTTTGGTTTCCAAGGCCTCGTCTGTTTTACTCCACTGGAGCAATAAAGAAAACAACCGAAAAGCTATTTCAATAATGGTGTCACCACCTCGCTGAATTTATAAGCCTTTTAATATGGCGGAGGATGGCAGGGAAGAAAGAGAGAGGGGAGGAGGGGGACGATTTTTATCTGGGAGAGGAAGAATGACAGTTCCATTACCTGAGAGTCGAGGATGTTGCCTGCGATCCAACAAGTAGGAGACTCCCCCACACCCCGCCAACGAGTGCTTATCAATACAGGAGGCATGCTATTTCCAACCATCAGCCGAGAGGGCTCTCATCGATCACTCCCTGAAAAGTCAATTATGGTTTTCACTAATCAAAGCCTGCAAAGATTTGTGAGTCATCTTTGGACTGCACTCACTTTGAGTACTCTAGCCATAATACTGTATCTGATTTTTTTTTTTAAGTCTCGTCGTAATAAATAGGGAAGATTGGAGTCATTAGACAGAGTATAGTGCATCATAAATTTGACTAAATCACACGGGGGAGGGAATACAATCTCTTGCAATGAACACTTCAGCAGACCCCAGGAAGGTTGACACCAAATATTTTTGAAGACCAATAATACTGATCAGGAACATAATCATTTTGGGATGGAGGCAGGCAAAGTGAGCTGTGTGAGGCTCGTGTCAGAGAGCGTTTATTTTGAGCGAGACGGCTCAGCTGCCAGTCAATTCCTGTATGTGTTGTGTGGTTTTTGCCACTGCCACGCCCCTTTAGGGGACTAGTGGCAGGTCCTGAGTCTATCAATCAATGGGAGAAGCAAACGTGAACACAGATGATGACTGATTCTTTCGCGCCATAGTCACCAAAGTAATAAAGTAAACGAACGTAATTTTTCACAAGTCACATAATCTTCTGGGCATTCTGACACAAAAAAAATTCACAGTCAAATCAGGGGGAAATTAACTTTGTTCGAGATTTGGCAACAGATCTTATTGTAACTAACGTTAGCTAGTGATTAGCTAAAGCTACATGTGAAGTTCGCAGATTACTTAATAGCTAAATCTGTGATTGGATCCCCCCCCCCCCAGCGGATATCTTAGTTACAACTCAAAGGCGCTTTCAGGCTTTTCACGTGCAGAACCGCAAATTCCAAGTAGCGTCAAGTCAGGCAGTATTAAACGAAAACTTCCGGGTATAACCTTCGCAATAATGGCAATTAAATAAAGTAAATGCACGTGTAATGTTTTTTTGTGTGTGTGATCCGAAAGATACAGAACAGAGATAAACTGGAAGAATATCTGCTCCCTTCGAAAAGTCAATTTTAACCCGTAGTGAGTCGACCGTTCTGATTTTTTGTTACAAAAAAAAAAAAAAAAAAAAAAAAAAAAAGTAAGTAAGTAAGTAAGTAAGTAAGTAAGTAAGTAGTAAGTAAGTAATACATTTATTTTATTTTGAAGGTAAAAACGTCTAGCTTCCTGTATTCTGTATAATTCTAGTAGGATTGATGCATTTTAGGACTGAACATAGCAAAGACCCGTTTTCTTTGTAGCGCTTGAGACTCGAGGAAATCGATGCATCTGGGCATGAGTTGTAGGGTTGTTGAATTAATTACTAACGTTATGCGCAAACGATTATATGCCGTGAACGTTAGGCAGTTATCGCCCATTATGTATTTTTAGCAACTTGTTTTCAGACTGCATGTCGTGATAGTTTGTTGAATGTCAATGCGATTCACTTAACAGTGAAGTGCAGCTGTGTGGTCAGTTTTCAAAACTCCCCATTGTGTGGTCATGCCCAGATTCCCCCCACCCCCGCCCCCTCTCTACTTTACACCCGGAGGTGCTCCACATGTGTGAAAGCAACATGCCTCATGTCTGAAAGGGTACACTTCACGTATCCCCTGGGTCAGGCTCAGGGGAAGCGACCCTGACCTGACCTGGAGTTCATGTCTGAAAGTGGCTCAAGTTGGCTTGCTACGTCAAGGGCCGGTGGGGGGTAAACGGTATCAGACAGGGGGGAGAAGTGACCACACCCATTTAAGTGACCAGAACATTTAAGTGACCAGAAGAGTTACAATTTAATATACATAATTGGCTCTGCCTGTAATGCGTCATCACTAGTGTATTAAGTATCTTTGCGTTTATGGGAGCTGGTATGCACTGGGCAGCATGCTGCTGACCCTTCCCTGCCCTACAAACAAATACGGCCGGGCCAAATGTTTGGCCTGCATCTCATCAACAATCAGCAATTAGTGTTGTCAAGACGGCCCCTCCCACTCCCACTTCCTTATGGTGTGAACGAGCTCACTAATGGTAATTAAACTTCAAATATAGATCAGTTGAGCACATGTAAGCAATCATCTTAGGGGCATCGGGGGCCCTAATGTAAAATGGCAGCCAGGCATGAATAATCAATTTGCCCAAAATGCCAGAGTTAAAATCATGGATTGCAGTAGGACACTTGATTTCACATCTGATTTCCCACTGCAGCGACCTTCTCTCGTCTCGCTGCCGGTGCCGAGGTCGGACATGGAGATCATGGAAATTCAGGGATAGTGACACCTTCAAGTACTTCTTCTCAATGAGGGGATACAACATTTTAATCAGCATTTGTATTATGTTCCAACACCAGCTCGTGTGAATTGGTGTAAATTTCAAGCACCACCGGACAAAGATACAAAGTAGCGCTGAACAGTTAAGCTAATATCATTATATGTTAAAGACCTTCATTTCAGAGCCGTACCACAGCATACCCACGAGCCATTGGGTTTAAACTTTAATATCTATGAATAATTAAAGCTCTGGGAAAAGACCATTTAGCTGGCCAATAAAAGTGGAGGGAGCTGCCATGTTAAATGTTGAAATTATGAATAGGCCTTGAATAGCCCTCATTTGGAAAGTGCTAAATTACATTTGATTCATTTTGTGGTCAATAAGGTTAAAAGCCATCAGGCCCACTAAGTAACGGGTAATAAGACCCCAGGGGTTACCCCAGAGTATCTAAACAGAGGCGATCCGAAGCTAACTGCCCTAACAAATAACATTTATTTAACTCCTGAGCTTGTTAGGAGTGTGTTGGAACTTTATGGGGCTGCAGTAAGACCAACAGGATTAGAGAGCTCCAGGATGAGACCGAGGCTGAAAGGCAGTGTCTTTGCTGAGCAAGCTAGCTCGGCACCACGCAACCCTGTCATGTTATTTTGTGTGTGTGTGTGTGTGTGTGTGTGTGTGTGTGCTTCAGTCTCACTGTAAAGGGATCAGTCATTGCGATAACTACTAGCCCATGTAGGCAGAGTGGAGTCACACATCTGCAAAGACTAAACAGTGGGAGATGAATTAAAATCCCCTGGTCATTGAGCAGAGTCGAGTTGCCATCACAGCGGGAGGGGAGAATGATAGGTCTTAAGGAAAACAAGGAGCATCCACATGCCATGGTGGCTTCATGAGAGCACTCCAAGTCATCATCTTCACAAGCATGAATGATATTCTCACCTATCACTGCTGGGCAAAAACGTCATGACACAGACATGAATGCATAAAGACTCAAACTAGACATTACATAGACATGAATGCATAAAGACTCAAACTAGACATTACACAGACATGAATGCATAAAGACTCAAACTAGACATTACACAGACATGAATGCATAAAGACTCAAACTAGACATTACACAGACATGAATGCATAAAGACTCAAACTAGGCATTACACAGACATGAATGCATAAAGACTCAAACTAGACATTACATAGACATGAATGCATAAAGACTCAAACTAGACATTACATAGACATGAATGCATAAAGACTCAAACTAGACATTACACAGACATGAATGCATAAAGACTCAAACTAGACATTACACAGACATGAATGCATAAAGACTCAAACTAGACATTACACAGACATGAATGCATAAAGACTCAAACTAGACATTACACAGACATGAATGCATAAAGACTCAAACTAGACATTACATAGACATGAATGCATAAAGACTCAAACTAGACATTACACAGACATGAATGCATAAAGACTCAAACTAGACATTACACAGACATGAATGCATAAAGAATCAAACTAGACATTACATAGACATGAATGCATAAAGACTCAAACTAGACATTACACAGACATGAATGCATAAAGACTCAAACTAGACATTACATAGACATGAATGCATAAAGACTCAAACTAGACATTACACAGACATGAATGCATAAAGACTCAAACTAGACATTACACAGACATGAATGCATAAAGACTCAAACTAGACATTACACAGACATGAATGCATAAAGACTCAAACTAGACATTACACAGACATGAATGCATAAAGACTCAAACTAGACATTACATAGACATGAATGCATAAAGACTCAAACTAGACATTACACAGACATGAATGCATAAAGACTCAAACTAGACATTACATAGACATGAATGCATAAAGACTCAAACTAGACATTACACAGACATGAATGCATAAAGACTCAAACTAGACATTACACAGACATGAATGCATAAAGACTCAAACTAGACATTACACAGACATGAATGCATAAAGACTCAAACTAGACATTACACAGACATGAATGCATAAAGACTCAAACTAGACATTACACAGACATGAATGCATAAAGACTCAAACTAGACATTACACAGACATGAATGCATAAAGACTCAAACTAGACATTACACAGACATGAATGCATAAAGACTCAAACTAGACATTACACAGACATGAATGCATAAAGACTCAAACTAGACATTACACAGACATGAATGCATAAAGACTCAAACTAGACATTACACAGACATGAATGCATAAAGACTCAAACTAGACATTACACAGACATGAATGCATAAAGACTCAAACTAGACATTACACAGACATGAATGCATAAAGACTCAAACTAGACATTACATAGACATGAATGCATAAAGACTCAAACTAGACATTACACAGACATGAATGCATAAAGACTCAAACTAGACATTACACAGACATGAATGCATAAAGACTCAAACTAGACATTACACAGACATGAATGCATAAAGACTCAAACTAGACATTACACAGACATGAATGCATAAAGACTCAAACTAGACATTACATAGACATGAATGCATAAAGACTCAAACTAGACATTACACAGACATGAATGCATAAAGACTCAAACTAGACATTACACAGACATGAATGCATAAAGACTCAAACTAGACATTACATAGACATGAATGCATAAAGACTCAAACTAGACATTACACAGACATGAATGCATAAAGACTCAAACTAGACATTACATAGACATGAATGCATAAAGACTCAAACTAGACATTACACAGACATGAATGCATAAAGACTCAAACTAGACATTACACAGACATGAATGCATAAAGACTCAAACTAGACATTACACAGACATGAATGCATAAAGACTCAAACTAGACATTACACAGACATGAATGCATAAAGACTCAAACTAGACATTACATAGACATGAATGCATAAAGACTCAAACTAGACATTACACAGACATGAATGCATAAAGACTCAAACTAGACATTACATAGACATGAATGCATAAAGACTCAAACTAGACATTACACAGACATGAATGCATAAAGACTCAAACTAGACATTACACAGACATGAATGCATAAAGACTCAAACTAGACATTACACAGACATGAATGCATAAAGACTCAAACTAGACATTACACAGACATGAATGCATAAAGACTCAAACTAGACATTACACAGACATGAATGCATAAAGACTCAAACTAGACATTACACAGACATGAATGCATAAAGACTCAAACTAGACATTACACAGACATGAATGCATAAAGACTCAAACTAGACATTACACAGACATGAATGCATAAAGACTCAAACTAGACATTACACAGACATGAATGCATAAAGACTCAAACTAGACATTACACAGACATGAATGCATAAAGACTCAAACTAGACATTACACAGACATGAATGCATAAAGACTCAAACTAGGCATTACACAGACATGAATGCATAAAGACTCAAACTAGACATTACACAGACATGAATGCATAAAGACTCAAACTAGACATTACACAGACATGAATGCATAAAGACTCAAACTAGACATTACATAGACATGAATGCATAGACTCAAACTAGACATTACATAGACATGAATGCATAGACTCAAACTAGACATTACACAGACATGAATGCATAAAGACTCAAATTAGACATTACACAGACATGAATGCATAAAGACTAAAACTAGACATTACATAGACATGAATGCATAAAGACTCAAACTAGACATTACACAGACATGAATGCATAAAGACTCAAATTAGACATTACACAGACATGAATGCATAAAGACTCAAATTAGACATTACACAGACATGAATGCATAAAGACTAAAACTAGACATTACACAGACATGAATGCATAAAGACTCAAACTAGACATTACACAGACATGAATGCATAAAGACTCAAACTAGACATTACACAGACATGAATGCATAAAGACTCAAACTAGACATTACACAGACATGAATGCATAAAGACTCAAACTAGACATTACACAGACATGAATGCATAAAGACTCAAACTAGACATTACACAGACATGAATGCATAAAGACTCAAACTAGACATTACACAGACATGAATGCATAAAGACTCAAACTAGGCATTACACAGACATGAATGCATAAAGACTCAAACTAGACATTACACAGACATGAATGCATAAAGACTCAAACTAGACATTACACAGACATGAATGCATAAAGACTCAAACTAGACATTACATAGACATGAATGCATAGACTCAAACTAGACATTACATAGACATGAATGCATAGACTCAAACTAGACATTACACAGACATGAATGCATAAAGACTCAAATTAGACATTACACAGACATGAATGCATAAAGACTAAAACTAGACATTACATAGACATGAATGCATAAAGACTCAAACTAGACATTACACAGACATGAATGCATAAAGACTCAAATTAGACATTACACAGACATGAATGCATAAAGACTCAAATTAGACATTACACAGACATGAATGCATAAAGACTAAAACTAGACATTACACAGACATGAATGCATAAAGACTCAAACTAGACATTACACAGACATGAATGCATAAAGACTCAAACTAGACATTACATAGACATGAATGCATAAAGACTCAAACTAGACATTACACAGACATGAATGCATAAAGACTCAAACTAGACATTACACAGACATGAATGCATAAAGACTCAAACTAGGCATTACACAGACATGAATGCATAAAGACTCAAACTAGACATTACACAGACATGAATGCATAAATACTCAAACTAGACATTACACAGACATGAATGCATAAAGACTCAAACTAGACATTACACAGACATGAATGCATAAAGACTCAAACTAGACATTACACAGACATGAATGCATAAAGACTCAAACTAGACATTACATAGACATGAATGCATAAAGACTCAAACTAGACATTACACAGACATGAATGCATAAAGACTCAAATTAGACATTACACAGACATGAATGCATAAAGACTCAAACTAGACATTACATAGACATGAATGCATAAAGACTCAAACTAGACATTACACAGACATGAATGCATAAAGACTCAAACTAGACATTACACAGACATGAATGCATAAAGACTCAAACTAGACATTACACAGACATGAATGCATAAAGACTCAAACTAGACATTACACAGACATGAATGCATAAAGACTCAAACTAGACATTACACAGACATGAATGCATAAAGACTCAAACTAGACATTACACAGACATGAATGCATAAAGACTCAAACTAGACATTACACAGACATGAATGCATAAAGACTCAAACTAGACATTACACAGACATGAATGCATAGACTCAAACTAGACATTACACAGACATGAATGCATAAAGACTCAAACTAGACATTACACAGACATGAATGCATAAAGACTCAAACTAGACATTACACAGACATGAATGCATAAAGACTCAAACTAGACATTACACAGACATGAATGCATAAAGACTCAAACTAGGCATTACACAGACATGAATGCATAAAGACTCAAACTAGACATTACACAGACATGAATGCATAAAGACTCAAACTAGACATTACAGAGACATGAATGCATAAAGACTCAAACTAGACATTACACAGACATGAATGCATAAAGACTCAAACTAGACATTACACAGACATGAATGCATAAAGACTCAAACTAGACATTACACAGACATGAATGCATAAAGACTCAAACTAGACATTACACAGACATGAATGCATAAATACTCAAACTAGACATTACACAGACATGAATGCATAAAGACTCAAACTAGACATTACATAGACATGAATGCATAAAGACTCAAACTAGACATTACACAGACATGAATGCATAAAGACTCAAACTAGACATTACATAGACATGAATGCATAAAGACTCAAACTAGACATTACACAGACATGAATGCATAAAGACTCAAATTAGACATTACACAGACATGAATGTATAAAGACTCAAACTAGACATTACACAGACATGAATGCATAAAGACTCAAACTAGACATTACACAGACATGAATGCATAAAGACTCAAACTAGACATTACACAGACATGAATGCATAAAGACTCAAACTAGACATTACACAGACATGAATGCATAAAGACTCAAACTAGACATTACACAGACATGAATGCATAAAGACTCAAACTAGACATTACACAGACATGAATGCATAAAGACTCAAACTAGACATTACACAGACATGAATGCAGAAAGACTCAAACTAGACATTACACAGACATGAATGCATAAAGACTCAAACTAGGCATTACACAGACATGAATGCATAAAGACTCAAACTAGACATTACACAGACATGAATGCATAAAGACTCAAACTAGACATTACACAGACATGAATGCATAAAGACTCAAACTAGACATTACACAGACATGAATGCATAAAGACTCAAACTAGACATTACACAGACATGAATGCATAAAGACTCAAACTAGACATTACACAGACATGAATGCATAAAGACTCAAACTAGACATTACACAGACATGAATGCATAAAGACTCAAACTAGGCATTACACAGACATGAATGCATAAAGACTCAAACTAGACATTACACAGACATGAATGCATAAAGACTCAAACTAGACATTACACAGACATGAATGCATAAAGACTCAAACTAGACATTACACAGACATGAATGCATAAAGACTCAAACTAGACATTACACAGACATGAATGCATAAAGACTCAAACTAGACATTACACAGACATGAATGCATAAAGACTCAAACTAGACATTACACAGACATGAATGCATAAAGACTCAAACTAGACATTACACAGACATGAATGCATAAAGACTCAAACTAGACATTACACAGACATGAATGCATAAAGACTCAAACTAGACATTACACAGACATGAATGCATAAAGACTCAAACTAGACATTACACAGACATGAATG
Organism: Poromitra crassiceps; assembly: GCF_964638095.1. Lineage (NCBI taxonomy): Eukaryota > Metazoa > Chordata > Actinopteri > Beryciformes > Melamphaidae > Poromitra > Poromitra crassiceps. Next base: position 36,887,207 of record NC_139628.1, read on the forward strand.
CATAAAGACTCAAACTAGACATTACATAGACATGAATGCATAAAGACTCAAACTAGACATTACACAGACATGAATGCATAAAGACTCAAACTAGGCATTACACAGACATGAATGCATAAAGACTCAAACTAGACATTACATAGACATGAATGCATAAAGACTCAAACTAGACATTACACAGACATGAATGCATAAAGACTCAAACTAGACATTACACAGACATGAATGCATAAAGACTCAAACTAGACATTACACAGACATGAATGCATAAAGACTCAAACTAGACATTACACAGACATGAATGCATAAAGACTCAAACTAGACATTACACAGACATGAATGCATAAAGACTCAAACTAGACATTACACAGACATGAATGCATAAAGACTCAAACTAGGCATTACACAGACATGAATGCATAAAGACTCAAACTAGACATTACACAGACATGAATGCATAAAGACTCAAACTAGACATTACACAGACATGAATGCATAAAGACTCAAACTAGACATTACACAGACATGAATGCATAAAGACTCAAACTAGACATTACACAGACATGAATGCATAAAGACTCAAACTAGACATTACACAGACATGAATGCATAAAGACTCAAACTAGACATTACATAGACATGAATGCATAAAGACTCAAACTAGACATTACACAGACATGAATGCATAAAGACTCAAACTAGACATTACACAGACATGAATGCATAAAGACTCAAACTAGACATTACACAGACATGAATGCATAAAGACTCAAACTAGACATTACACAGACATGAATGCATAAAGACTCAAACTAGACATTACACAGACATGAATGCATAAAGACTCAAACTAGACATTACACAGACATGAATGCATAAAGACTCAAACTAGACATTACACAGACATGAATGCATAAAGACTCAAACTAGGCATTACACAGACATGAATGCATAAAGACTCAAACTAGACATTACACAGACATGAATGCATAAAGACTCAAACTAGGCATTACACAGACATGAATGCATAAAGACTCAAACTAGACATTACATAGACATGAATGCATAAAGACTCAAACTAGACATTACACAGACATGAATGCATAAAGACTCAAACTAGACATTACACAGACATGAATGCATAAAGACTCAAACTAGACATTACACAGACATGAATGCATAAAGACTCAAACTAGACATTACACAGACATGAATGCATAAAGACTCAAACTAGACATTACACAGACATGAATGCATAAAGACTCAAACTAGACATTACACAGACATGAATGCATAAAGACTCAAACTAGGCATTACACAGACATGAATGCATAAAGACTCAAACTAGACATTACACAGACATGAATGCATAAAGACTCAAACTAGGCATTACACAGACATGAATGCATAAAGACTCAAACTAGACATTACATAGACATGAATGCATAAAGACTCAAACTAGACATTACACAGACATGAATGCATAAAGACTCAAACTAGACATTACACAGACATGAATGCATAAAGACTCAAACTAGACATTACACAGACATGAATGCATAAAGACTCAAACTAGACATTACACAGACATGAATGCATAAAGACTCAAACTAGGCATTACACAGACATGAATGCATAAAGACTCAAACTAGACATTACACAGACATGAATGCATAAAGACTCAAACTAGGCATTACACAGACATGAATGCATAAAGACTCAAACTAGACATTACATAGACATGAATGCATAAAGACTCAAACTAGACATTACACAGACATGAATGCATAAAGACTCAAACTAGACATTACACAGACATGAATGCATAAAGACTCAAACTAGACATTACACAGACATGAATGCATAAAGACTCAAACTAGACATTACACAGACATGAATGCATAAAGACTCAAACTAGACATTACACAGACATGAATGCATAAAGACTCAAACTAGACATTACACAGACATGAATGCATAAAGACTCAAACTAGGCATTACATAGACATGAATGCATAAAGACTCAAACTAGACATTACACAGACATGAATGCATAAAGACTCAAACTAGACATTACACAGACATGAATGCATAAAGACTCAAACTAGACATTACATAGACATGAATGCATAGACTCAAACTAGACATTACACAGACATGAATGCATAAAGACTCAAACTAGACATTACACAGACATGAATGCATAAAGACTCAAACTAGACATTACACAGACATGAATGCATAGACTCAAACTAGACATTACACAGACATGAATGCATAAAGACTCAAACTAGACATTACACAGACATGAATGCATAAAGACTCAAACTAGACATTACACAGACATGAATGCATAAAGACTCAAACTAGACATTACACAGACATGAATGCATAGACTCAAACTAGACATTACACAGACATGAATGCATAAAGACTCAAACTAGACATTACACAGACATGAATGCATAAAGACTCAAACTAGACATTACACAGACATGAATGCATAGACTCAAACTAGACATTACACAGACATGAATGCATAAAGACTCAAACTAGACATTACACAGACATGAATGCATAAAGACTCAAACTAGACATTACACAGACATGAATGCATAAAGACTCAAACTAGACATTACACAGACATGAATGCATAGACTCAAACTAGACATTACACAGACATGAATGCATAAAGACTCAAACTAGACATTACACAGACATGAATGCATAAAGACTCAAACTAGACATTACACAGACATGAATGCATAAAGACTCAAACTAGACATTACATAGACATGAATGCATAAAGACTCAAACTAGACATTACACAGACATGAATGCATAAAGACTCAAACTAGACATTACATAGACATGAATGCATAAAGACTCAAACTAGACATTACACAGACATGAATGCATAAAGACTCAAACTAGACATTACACAGACATGAATGCATAAAGACTCAAACTAGACATTACAAAGACATGAATGCATAAAGACTCAAACTAGACATTACATAGACATGAATGCATAAAGACTCAAACTAGACATTACACAGACATGAATGCATAAAGACTCAAACTAGACATTACATAGACATGAATGCATAAAGACTCAAACTAGACATTACATAGACATGAATGCATAAAGACTCAAACTAGACATTACACAGCCATGAATGCATAAAGACTCAAACTAGACATTACACAGACATGAATGCATAAAGACTCAAACTAGACATTACACAGACATGAATGCATAAAGACTCAAACTAGACATTACACAGACATGAATGCATAAAGACTCAAACTAGACATTACATAGACATGAATGCATAAAGACTCAAACTAGACATTACATAGACATGAATGCATAAAGACTCAAACTAGGGCCACTGGGGGAACCAGGCTGACTCCCTCTTTTCCAATAGAATCTACTAATGACAACTACTTCCGGCTTGGTCAGGCGTTCCTACAGACACAATTGGCCATGTCTGCGGGTGGGAAGCCGGTGGGGTATGTGTCCCGGTCGGTGCACTAGCGCCTCCTCTGGTCGATCGAGCGCCTGTTCGGGGGCGAGGGGGGCAATAGCGTGATCCACCCACGCGCTGCGTCCTGCCGGAGAAACTCCTCGCTATCAAGTGACATCAAGTAGCTGGCGACTGCACATGTATCTGAGGAGGCATGTGCTAGCCTACTCTATGGCTCTCCCAGATCAGGGTGGAGCAACAGCCGGGGAACAGCAGGGCGAACTGGCCATGTCCAATTAGGGAGGAGATACAGTAGGAGCTTATAAGGAGCTTTCTTGATGCATATGGAGACATGGCGGCCAAAACACTGATGATCTTTCATTACGAGTCCAGCAGACTTGACCTCCAGCAGGCAGCACGGGACAGGGAAATTATCTTCCATTGGTACAGTAAACAACACAAAGAAGCACTGACCCACCACTGGCCCAGTCATGTCATGGTGAACGCTCGGCGCTCTCCTCTCGCTCTCCCAGGCTGCGCTGCGCTGCGTCCTTCAGGCTGACGGGGAGGTCAAACGGACTGAACTCGGCCCGTCGGCCCGGCCCGTGATGGATGGGCTCGGGCACGTCGGGCGTCCGGCCACGAGATGCCGCGCCCCCAGATAAATGCCTGTGCTTAAGGGTTTAAAGCATTCTCTTCCCCTAATAAAGATGTCTATCATCGGTGAATAAGTAACCCCGTCGACCCGCCGAGTCGGTGCCGAGCACGGGGTGGAAGGCGAGATCAGCAACCCACAAATCAATCACGCATAAACACCGCGACAAGATGAACTCGCCCACGATAACAACTTCCAGGGAATATTGCGGCATAAAAATGGATAATGAAAGGAGAGAGAAGCCGCGCCAGTAATAGCATCGAGCTAATAAAAGAGATAAGCAATCAAATGGGAAGCTGACTGGCGGGAAAGGGAACAATATCAGCTCCCATTCTTTGGGATGACAGCGGGGGGAGGGGGGGGGGGGGGGTAACCCAGCTTAAAAGGAAGCCTTTTCAAAATATCACCATGCTTTAAGAGCTAGGAGCTAATTAAAATCAATAACTTGAGACAATAGAGGCTTTTGGTGAAAGGCGTGACAGGAACTGGTAGTAGCCTTGCTGGCTGTTATATACATCCTCTTGCTTCTATAAATTAATATGTGGGGGGGAACCTTTCACAGATGTGGATTGCAAGCGCTTTAGAACAAGGTGTCTGAATGGAGTGTTTATGGCTTGCTCTGGACGTTCACTTGGAAAGGAAATCCACACAGTCACATCCTTTTACATTGGCTGCTGTATGGAGACTATAGGCAGACTGTGACTGTGTTCAGAATATATGAATGATGTGCGATGGTACAGATAATGTGCGATTCACGCTGAAGGCCAGACAGAGAGTACTGCTGGGGCATTACACTCCTATATACGACAAGACATCGTGTCCTGATGTCATTCATACTGTCAATGTTCCATCTACACATTTCCAACCAAGTGGCTTTTTGGTGCACTGTGTTGAACTATCCACCTTATTTTTGGCGGCCGTTTTGCCTTACGTTAACTATGGGTTCTATTTCCGGTGTAACCAATTTAGATAACCCCCCAGCCCCCAACAAAAAAAAACGTCTATGAGGATTTTACCCTTTTACAGCAGAGCCATTCTGCTCTACAGCCGTGTCGTTCGGGTGCTGGGCTAACGTAATGCATTGTGGGTAGTCGGCTACTAACTGTGGCTAATGTTAGCGGCTAGCTAGCTATGTTACATGGCAGTAAAACGCCACCAAATTGATTTAACTTTTAACCATTTCGAGTAACACACATTTCGAGTTTCCATACGGACCTCCAGCGTTGGTTAGTTGTTTATAACGTGACTATATTTATAACTTTTATAACGGACTCCAGCTTCTGGTTTATAATTCGGGTCTGCAGCCAGAGTATAACAAAGGAAATGGCAAGCGGCAACAATGAGTCACGTTAAACCGGACCTTGTACCCACGATTCTTTTTTACAGTGGGGCATTCAAAAATAAGGTGGATACAGGAGGTGGTTTACAGAAAACAGTCTAGTACTGTTTTGAGCCGACTAGGGCCGTCTTCTGAAAGTCCACGATTCGATCATCAGTCGAGAGACCCGTGAGTCGACGGAGATTCCTCAAGTCGAGCAGTCGTGTCTTTTTTTTCTCTCCCTCCCCTCCAGTCAGTGTGGTGTGCTGTGCTCTTACAATGCTGAACACAACCTCGTCAAAGTTCGCACATGTCTTAATTATAGTTAGTTTCTCGCTGGATGTGTCATTACATTATTAATATCTTACCTGGATAAGCTCAAATTATGTTGTTTATGTTATCAGTCCGACTTGGAGGCACTCTCTCTGAGATTCCCACTGTCTCCCATGGCCCAGAGAGGGGATGAGAAGAGGCTGACATTCCATTTGCATGCTTAAACAAGTTTGTAGCCTCGGGATAACTCGAAAACATTTTATTGATCTATTCACATCAGAGGAAGCCAGGATTAAACAAAACCATATCAGAAATGCACAGTGCGTCTGCCTGTGTGTCTTTTCCGGGTATAGTGTCCTCCTCGCTGGGTAGGTACAGACGGAGGTAGGGCAGGAATTTAGAGCTTTGAGTGACAGATTGAGGGCGAATGGCGTTACGAGAATTACTCACAAGCTTGTTTTAATGCTTTTCCATTGGTTGCATTTTGTAAAACCCACACAGAGACGTGAAGCGTTATTACGGAACCCACCGCGGTTTTGGGCAGACCACGCCCTGTGCCCGCCTACGCAGCAGTCAAGCGCCGGGATTGGCCAGGCGCCCATGCTCCGTCAGCCAATGAGCCAATGGGACGAGTATTTATTTTGACAAGCTGTGGCTGTGCTTCCTTGACAAGTTGCATGAAGCATGACACGACGCTATGTCCCAACCCCCCCCCCGATCTAAATTGATGTTATTTCTTGTTTTGACTTATTTAGGCCTTGAGAAGAACTGTAGCCTAGGCATTGGACATGTCATTTCAAAGCAGCGGCAATGTCCTTTATACTTTATTTTTTTTAAACCAATTGCATATTGGGGGTCAACTAGTTTTACTACTTAGTTACGTTTGACTACTGAAAGTATAAAGTGCCATATTAACCATAGATAGAGCCCAAACTAAACAGAAAGTAAACAGTTGCCTTTGGGGGGAGCTTTCTTCTTCTCCCGTCATGCCGAAATGCATTCTGGGCAGTGTCGAATTATCATACCAGAGGGTCAAAATGCTACTGGTTTTGCGGGTAAATTATCGTACAAATACGATAATTATCATACGTTTGGTGTTTTGGAAAGTTTTCTGCTGTACACATTGACTGTATGTTATTATTATTACAGTAAGTACAGTACACTACGTATATATATATAAACACACATTATATATATATATATATACACACACACATACATACATATATATATACACACATACACACAGTTACACAGATAGATAGATAGATAGATAGATAGATAGATAGATAGATAGATAGATAGATCACAGTAACACATTTCCATAATAATAATAACCGCCGGGTGGCAGCATCAAAACTCTCTAATGGGCCAGTTGTTTCAGCATTCAGGCCAGTAGCTTTGAATATTGAGGCCAATATAAACCCATGGCCACTTTAGGAAAGACTGAGGTTTGTGTTGATTCCTGTATCGAACAGATCTGTCTGCAGTGCTTACACAGGGCCCAGGGGAGAGTGGGTGTGAGAGCTGCTCTTTATAAATTGGACCTTACAACTTATCACAAGGTACTTAAAGGCCGGGTTTTCCGTGGGGAATATGAATATATATTAAATCTCACGCCCCTAAGGTTTTAGAATCCGTTGAAATTTTTGAAATTGGTTGTTTACAGCCTGAGATATCACCAGAAATCCACTCTGTGTGTGGGGGGGGGGGGGGTGGTGGGGGGGGGGGTGCGGGGACTCGAAATACTACATTTCCCACAATGCACTGGGCTCGCGTGGCCTTCGTTTCCATGCCCACCCCTCAGGCGTTTGGCTGATATCAAACTCCAGTAGGTGGCGGTAATGCACATATATGTTTGCCAACCGCCATAAAACTCAAAGAAGAAGAAGACATGGAGAGAAGACATGGAGAGAAGAAGAAATAAATCGAAAATAAATCGAAAATCAATTGCCTCCAAATTGCACCAAATGTAAACGGTAGTATATATGTCGGGAGATGTCTTCATAAAAAATTTTTCATGCATTTTAAGGCATTTTCGTAGGAGTTACGCGCATCTGATGTTGTAACTATTTTCTGTAAAAATGTGTAAAAACGGGTACATTGCTCAGCGTTGATTTCGTTACTTCAACCCACCTACTACTAGATGTAAAATTTGACGAGCTTTCCAATGCCGCCAGTCCCGTGTCGATTAGTGCTTCCGTTCCCGAGATAATGGTCTCTTTGCAAGGAACTATGGGAAGCTAATATTAGCTACAGCAGGCTAGGCGGTTGACAAGATGGCTGCGTTTTTGTTTTGGTCAAGGCCTCTGAAGGGGCGTGGAGGACCTCTAGAGGCGGGACCATGGCCAACAACAGTTGTAGTTCATAGGTGCACGACTTCCGCAAGGCGGACTTAGGCCAGATGACGCGAAACGCGTCGGCTGGCCCAAAAAATATGTGAGAGATGCTTGATATCTCTGGCAGTGAATATCCAATTTCAAAAATTTCAACGGATTCGAAAACCTTAGGGGCGTGAGATTTAATATATATTCATATTCCCCACGGAAAACCCATCCTTTAAGTAAAAATTGACTTTTACACTCTTACCACTTGCTGCCAAGCCACATTAAGAAATGCATTTAGCAGAGCATGTAGCAAAATAAGCAAGACATTGGATGATGTCCAATAACCTCCAATACTTTGAGTACATGTACTATACAGTATATAGAGAGGCAAAGTGACCGCCTACTTCCTGCTTTAGCACTGTAGCAGAGATTTTTATCCGCCATTTATTTTCCCATAGACATTTTGCAAAATGCTTATAAAAATAGTTTTACTTCATCAAACCAAACGGTTCCGCTATATTTAGAATCGGGAGAGATCATAGAACATTTCACTCGGACCAAAACTTTAAAAAACTACATCGAACGAATATTTTCTTTAAATCCGCTATTTTTTTACGTTTTGGTCCGAATGAAATGTTATGCGATGTCTCCTGTTTCTAAATATAGCTGAACTGTTTGGTTTGAACCAGTAAAACAATTTTTATAAGCATTTTACAAAATGCCTATGGGAAAATAAATGGCGGATGAAAATCTCTGGTACAGTGCTGAAAGCAGGAACTAGGCGGTCACTTTGCCTCTCTATACAGTCTATGATGGCAACATATACAGTATATTATATCCTGGTTGGCCACAGGGTGCCCATTATTATAATTCAATGTAATGTATCTGGACGCTTGTGCAGCAACTGATTAAGCAAAAAAAACAAAAAAAACGTTAAATTGAACCGTGAGTACAGTGTACTACAGTAGTATAGAGGCTGTATAGAGGTATGATGTTTTTTGTTAGTAATCCAACCAGGTGTAGACATGACTGAAAATGCGGAAAAATATGACTGTTGGTGGTTTCTCTCTGATAGATATCTCAGATAGTGTGTGTATGAAAACGTACTTTTTGTGATGTGGGAGTCTTTCAGGAAATGTCATTTGGGATGTTTTCGAGGCCCCATCACACTTGTGGTCCCAGGTGTTGGAGATTCTTTCTAATTGCCCCCCACGGCTCAACTGTCTGGTATACACCTGGATTTTGACGAAGCACACTGACAGTTAAGACTATATCAAAAAAGCTTAGATGCTCAAGTAGTCATTTTTGTCCGTGCCTTGTCACAGAGAACAGTTTTTTTTGACAACCCTCAGAACTCCGTGAACTTTTTAACTTGATGAGTTTATAAACTCAAGGCGGCAGGCGACGCCGTGGAGCCTAAAGTGAGACCCACCCTAAAAAATAAAAACCGAAAATTCGATTCCCCCCCACCCGCTTTTTATTTTGGCTCCAAGTGAAATGTTTTATGATGGCTCATGATTCAGTAGGTGGCTGGCTGGCTTGGTTCCAGCCTTAAAACTTGTTATATAAGGATTTTTCAAAATGTCTATGGAGAATATGAATGGGGAATTCTCTTCTGGGGCTGGAGACATCCCATGACTGTTGAGCTCTATTAGGGAGAAAACGTGAAGTTTTGTTTTGACTGTTACTACAATTTTTGTATCTTTTGTATCTTCTATTCAATCTCTGTCCCAAAACACAATAATGGCCACATAATGGATGGAAAGCGGCCATATTAGCCCCAAAGCTTATCCTCAACCCCGTTGACAGCGTCTAACTAAGTTGCTTTGACTCTTGCTGATGGCCTGGTGACGGCTTCAGGACACGGTAGAGTGCAAACAAACAAGCTGTTTGTTTATCAAAGCCGGGCCAGTGTGCCATCTGACTGCGTGTCAAAAAGTCCATTCATCTTGCTGAACGAGGTGGCAGAGGCAGCAGGGCAGCTTTAAAGAACTGGGTCTCTGGCCGACTCTCACCTTCAGCGCTCTCTCCGCGCGGAATGAGAGTGCTCCATCATCCGGCGCACTGCGTGACACCGGCGCCCGGGCACCCGGGTGGAAAGAGCAATGGGGTGTCGTGCTCTCCGCGAGCGCCTTCCTCGTGGCGGCGACCCCACCTGCTTTGGTTTCACCTCACGCCCTCAAACTGCACATGGACAAGGAGGAACCGTCATGGTGGCTGTCCACGATCAAGACCATTTTAGCATTCAGTTTGGTACCCTATATAAAATATAGGTTCCACACTTTAAGTTCAGCAGTTATTTTTTGGCCAGAGGGGCTGGACAGTTGGTTATGTGATGTGTATCAGCATCACCACGCAGCAGAAGACTACAGTATTAATAACATAATTTCCCTGAGGTAAAAGACATTACTTCAACAGGTTTCTCATTTAGGCTTATGAAAAGCATGGCCTCCTGTTTGACTTTCTCTCCTTCAACTTGTTTTTCCAACAAGACAACGCTTCCCCTTGTTTGCATCACATAAATTTTAATTAGAGATTGTGGGCATCGCGGGACGACAACATGTACTTTAATTTAATCTAATTACCTGAAAAGCAGGACTCTATCCATAACTGTCACTTTTTAATCATCAGGTTCCTTTAAAAGAGCAACAAAACAAGTGCAATTTGAAGAGTTTCTCATTGCAGTATCATAACCTCTTAGACAATTAAACAATGCTGTTTTGGGGGATAAAAAAAAAAAAAAAGTTTGATTTTAACAAAATATGAACCGCAACATTTCCTGTCAATTACTACCTTACAATACGTATTATTAATTTGCATGCATAACATGTATGCACTTTAAGATGTAGAAAAATGTGTATCTGGAATGCACGGGGAGTTCTTTCACATTTGCCCCCAAACAGTCATGCTGAAAATCTGAGGCAAATTTTCATTTTACGGCCTGTCAGCTCCCTGATACGGAGCAAATGAATGCAGCAGCAAACAAATCTATCAAATCCTACATCAAAACAAGCGTGCTCTCCCTCCCTGTGACTGGAGCTCTCTCTCCCTGTGACTGGAGGACACAGACACAGCAGACGGGAGAAGTGGGGGAGGAGAGGAGGAGGGGGTGCTGGTGGTGGTGTTGAAAGGAAAGGAGAGGGAGGTAGTGTGAGCTATGTTAAACCTTTGATCCAACCTGCTGACTTTAGAGAAGCCCTATAGCGAGGAAGCGCTTTTGCTTCAAACCTGGGTAATTGTAGACTTAATTTGACCAGGGATGGCAAATTATTGCCCCCAGGATCATGTCTTATACACAGCCAATGGAGCATTGAACTCTAATGAGGGATATATGGCTTCAAAAAGAAGGCCCAGAAAATTAATGAATATCTGGATTTTAATTATGCATTGACATTACAAGAAAAGAAAAGAAAAACATATAAATGTATTCTAGCTACGGATGGGTATTGTATTTTTCCGATACCGGTGCTAAAACGATACTTTTAAAATGGTATCAGAGCCTAAACGGTGCCTAAACCGATACTTTTTAAAGTTTTAAGCGGATTTAAAGTGGATTTTTATTTTTTTAAGAGGATTTCAAGCGCTGCGCTCCAAACGATGTTAGTGAAGGTGCCTTGTTAGTTAGAGAGTTCTTTACGGGTTTGAAAGGCGCAGCAGACTCTCTCTCTGAGCTTGGGGGGTTACCCAACCTTTTCATCTTGTAGATACAGTATGAACCTGAATCGTGGAAGCCTGCAATGCCATAGGCACACTTGTAAGAGTATGTCAGAGGTCCCTCTCTCCCATAACCCGCTGACTAACTGGATGTTGGCCAGCACCTCCTAGTGGTCGATTGGGGGGTTGAAGCCACCTTGCATGCCATTTCTGTCTTTCCTGTTCAGCCTCGTGGATCCTCTTCCGTATCGGACGCATGTAGACATCAGGATCCCAATCATCTCTGGCATGGAGCTTACGTTTGCCCATTGGATCTCGAACTTTGTGTTGCTCTGAAGCCTCGAACACTGTTCCCGGAGAACCTTGTTCTTGTGCGAAACTTGAAGCCGTGAGCGCCTCTATGAGGTACGTGTAGTACTTGTCAAACCTTCAGGAACCTGTCGAACCTTGAACTGTCTTCCATGTTAAGCCTTGAAGCCTTGAACACTGTTCTATTGAAACACGAAGCTTGTGTTCCTCTGATGTCTCGAACCTGCTCTGCTGTGCTGCTCTGCTCTTCTATGAAGCACGTGCTGAACCTGGAGTGTGCGCTGCTATATGGCCTGGCTGGCATCGGAGGTATGACATCACTGGTGATATCATAACGCTCATCTCTTGTCCACGCTTAGTGATGTAACACTTGTTTGCTGATGTCATATTGACTATATATAGTCTGGCATTGTCTGGCTAGTTATGACATCATCGGTGATGTCTGATGTCACCGATCGCATTGTGATGTCATCGTCGCAGTGATGATGTCATCACCGCAATGTCATCCAAGGATACTTCCAGGGAGCTGGCTGGATCTGAAGCCCTGGTCAGCCCTTGGTGGCCGCCATTGAATTGGTGTTGACGCGAAAGCTATGTAACGCATGGTTTCGGTTTCAGAGCACCGGAGAGCGGATAGTTCACTCAGCAGCTGAGTTTTCTCCGGGTGCTCACCATCAAAGACAGGTATGTTAGGGTTAATACTCCTGTCAGTGGCCCTGACCAAGGCAATGGCAAAATAACTGGAGTTGGTCCCCGGGCGCTGCACTGCGGCTGCCCACTGCTCCTAGTTCTAGGAAGGTTCCTAGTAGAGGATGGGTCAAATGCAGAGGATGAATATCCCCCATGGGGATAAAGGATAACTTAAACTTAAACTTAATAGACCCCATGACGGGCGCGACTTCAAGATCTACCAAAATGTGCGGGAACGACGAGCGTTTGTTCTCAACGCAGGCTGGGGGAAAAACAAAGGAGCATTCGAGAGCAATGCGGCGCGAAGACGGCAGATGGAAGTACAGGTTGGAACAACTACAAGTGCAGCAGTGGCGTATAAGGGCAGTATCAGTTCAGTTCAATGCATCTCCAGGGGCCCGGTGGTGGGTTGAAAATGTCAATTTCATGCCGTTTAGACTTGATTAAAGAGCCTAATGGATACCTGTCTGGAACATGACAGGTTAATCAGTGTCTTCTCATCAAGCTTTTTTTGTCCGTCTCCGCTTGAGCGTTTCTTGCCTTCATCGGGAACGGCAAGCAAAGAAAGGGAAAGGACGCTGCACAAGACGAGACATTCGCCCTTTTAATTAGAGGCTTTACTCTTGAGCCGCTCAGTGATTCTGCAGAAGGCACGCTGCGTATTGATGTTCGTGACAATGCTCCGAGGCGCTCGCATTGTTCTTGGTCCTCCATGCATAACGACACAATAACTGGACCTGGAATTTGAGGGGCCGTTTCAATACTAATATGTCAGAGAACAGTAGTCTGATATCGACGTGACACTGCTAACGTGCACACTGCATGTGCGTAGGGGCAGACACGAACTCTCTCAGACACACACACACACACACGCGCGCGCGCGCACACACACCATCTATACAAAACACTATATTAAATGTTTGAATGATCCTTTAGGGGCATACCTGTGATAAGATCGACTAAAATGAGGCTCTGCCTTCTTCGCAGTATTCATTTCTCCAGCAAGTCATTGCACATGAAAGGATGACTTGGGAGAAATGAACGTGGCGCCGGGTTGCTTTCAAAAGGCAGAGAGTTCTGTGTGAGGGGGAGCAGAGAGTTCTGTGTGAGGGGGAGCAGAGAGTTCTGTGTGAGGGGGAGCAGCAGAGAGTTCTGTGTGAGGGGGAGCAGAGAGTTCTGTGTGAGGGGGAGCAGAGAGTTCTGTGTGAGGGGGAGCAGCAGAGAGTTCTGTGTGAGGGGGAGCAGAGAGTTCTGTGTGAGGGGGAGCAGAGAGTTCTGTGTGAGGGGGAGCAGAGAGTTCTGTGTGAGGGGGAGCAGAGAGTTTTGTGTGAGGGGGAGCAGAGAGTTCTGTGTGAGGGGGAGCAGAGAGTTCTGTGTGAGGGGGAGCAGAGAGTTCTGTGTGAGGGGGAGCAGTGTGAGGGGGAGCAGAGAGTTCTGTGTGAGGGGGAGCAGAGAGTTCTGTGTGAGGGGGAGCAGAGAGTTCTGTGTGAGGGGGAGCAGAGAGTTCTGTGTGAGGGGGAGCAGAGAGTTCTGTGTGAGGGGGAGCAGTGTGAGGGGGAGCAGAGAGTTCTGTGTGAGGGGGAGCAGAGAGTTCTGTGTGAGGGGGAGCAGAGAGTTCTGTGTGAGGGAGAGCAGAGAGTTCTGTGTGAGGGGGAGCAGAGAGTTCTGTGTGAGGGGGAGCAGAGAGTTCTGTGTGAGGGGGAGCAGAGAGTTCTGTGTGAGGGGGAGCAGAGAGTTCTGTGTGAGGGGGAGCAATGCAATCACTCATCAATGGCCGTAAATTTCATTGCAGAGTAAAGAGAGACCGGCGCATTTGTGCTGACACTGTAAAATAGTTTGACAGAGCGCTGGCTTGGTTTTACAGTTATTTTTTCGCAATGAGCTTTTCCATTAGGATAATATCTACTCCCAGCCCATATACCCCCATAGAGGTGCGGTGTGTGTGTGTGTGTGTGTGTGTGTGTGTGTGTGTGCGTGCACCTGTGTGTGTGTGTGTGTATGTGCGTGTGCGTACGTGCACCTGTGTGTGCATGCGTGCACCTGTGTGTGTGTGTGTGTGTGTGTGTGTGTGTGCGCATGCGTCCGTGCGTGCGTGCGTGCGCATGTGTGTTCATGTGTGTGTGTGTGTGTGTGTGTGTGTGTGTGTGTGCATGTGTGTGTGTGTGTGTGCGTGCGTCCGTGCGTGCGTGTGCATGTGTGTTCATGTGTGTGTGCATGCATTGTCTGCGTACGTCACTGCAGCAATAGATGGTGTCATGGTGAGGAAGCGAGTGGCTGCTGGGTGAGGTCATTTCCATCCGGAAAAGTGCCATTAAAAGTGTTTAATTTAATAAGCCTTAAGTCATTGTGTCAGCGGGACATATTAGCTCGGCACCTGAGTGATGGATTGCACTTTAAAGGCAAATAAAGGCTATCAGAAATCTTCCCTTTTAATGAGCATGTGTACTGAATCACATCACCTGCCACCTCGCGGACAGGAATGGAGCTTTGATGCTAATGCCAGACCATCCGTCAGAGTCAGATGGTGGTAGGACAAACAAATAAAATATGTGGAAATAAGCTGTAACACACTGCTGCACTACGGTACTACAAGACATAATGATACTGTGGACGCAATGAGCTACGGTAGCAAAAAGAAAATGATTTCTTTAAAAAAAAAAGTCAGATGGCTAGGTGCCCAACATGGGTACAGTACATAGATCATTATCTTAGAAATTATATGGAGGTGTAATGGAACGGTTGCAACAGCTATTTAGACCCACATATTTACAGATTTCCAACTGCACCTCAAAATGGTCAAGCCACAAGATCTACTGTCGCCTCTTAATTTTGCTCTCAAAGTGCACCATATTGATGCATTTAACTTTCAAAATTACATTTTCTCCCCCCATTTGACCACCCTAGAGGGTGCGACTCCGAGGTCCACCCACCACAGTCACACACATTTTGTGAGACTGTGGTGCGGTCATGCTCCCAATTTTGGACATTTTAAAGTTAAATGCATCACTTGAGACAGCACTTTGAGAGCAAAATGAAGAGGCTAGATCTTGTGGCTTGACCAGTTATTATCTGTAACAGTAACATATAACAAATGTAAACTTTTGATAGCCTTCAAATGGTCTATATGTACATCCCATTGCTTGTATGGAATGTTCAGCAGAGCTCTTCATTTCGGAGTGAAGAAATGTCTTCAAACCTATAAATCACTATTTGGGAAGCTTATCCTCAGAGACAATTACCACAACAACGATGTTAAGCTTCTCAAATCAACTTACTTTCATTTGTTGCAGTCACACATCACATGCTACAAAATGAAGCATTTAATTCTAAATTTTAAATACTTGTGGGAAACAATCTTTTGTTGATTGCAAATGTGCTACCTATTGCAAATGCTTATGTGTCAAAAAAAATATCCTTTGCTTAATTGCTTCTTTTACTTAGAAAACAGACAACTGATCAGAACATCACATAATATATTTGGTACAGTATATATTTTGTCTCTATTCAAGTCTGTCATTCAGTCATTTTCCCATCATCAGTCATGATTTTTCCGGTTGTGTTTGATATTAAGATTGATGAAGAGTTAAGATTGATCTGGCAGAGTTGGAGAAGTAAGGGATCCAGCATCCATGTCAGTCCATACTGTTCATTTTTTAATATCTAATGTATATTTTTACAATATTTACAATATTTTTTATTTTCATACTTCATCTGTAGTAGGAAGGAACCCATCAAAACAGTCCCAGTCCATATGACCAGACTGTGCCAAACTAAGTGCTAATTGCAGACCCTCTGTTTCGGCAAAGTGTTGTTTCTTCTAATAGGCTAGTTCATTTGGATTAAATGTTTGTCTCTGTGCAATACAAATAAACAACATACTTCCTGGACACCCATTAATGGCCACAAAAAATACAGAAGCAAAGCAATATAATTTACCCTTTCCATCAAAGGTTATGAAAAGATACGATCATTTTATTCAAGCTCAGAATTGAATTTGCAATGATTATGGGCTGAATAGACACTTTCATTTGATGAGTTTTAAGAAAAGCATATTAGGCAGATAAGTTTTTAAAGAAAACTTCTTCTTTAAAACGTTTTTAATCTCTGACAGTATGCAAATTTACAGGACCTAGGGTACAACCATCATCATGCATCTTCTGCAGGATAACTGCTGCTCAATTTGACATAAAAATGGTGGGCTGGACAACCTGTAATCAAATTCATACCCTAGAATCACCTGTAATTTGAGTGACAGCCTGGAATGACATGAAGTGTTGAGGCTCTTTTTGATGTTCTATATATACTAGGCATCGATTTCTAGGCTCGCCCCCTGCGCGGGCTCGCTATCGCCCATCCTGCAGCTCACCGAGCTGGCTCTGCAGCTCGCATTCGCAGCTCGGCCGCTGGGCGGCCTTGCCCACAGCTCGGCTGCTGTGTGGCTTGCCTGCCCTATTGGCGTACAATGTCTCCCTCTCTCTCTCCCTCAGTCTCTCTCCCCCTATCTCTCTCTCTCTGTCTCTCCCCTCTCTCTCTCCCTCTCCTTCTCTCCCTCTCTCCCTCAGTCTCTCTCGTGAGCCTCAGACTGATGTCATCAGTGATGTCACTGATGATATCTGATGACTGATGTCATTTTTTTTTATTAATTTCTACACCATACAGTCATTAAAAAAATATATGTTTGTTCAGGGATGCATGAAGCTGGGGGCGGCAGGAGAACGATGAAGGTTGGGGTAGTACAGTTCCTGCAAGAAATTCAAACCACTTTCACCCCTGACTATCGTAAAGTAGTCACTGTTGAGATGCTGTGAATGAACGTGACTGACGACAGTAGAAGGGTTAAGATGGGTGCTATATGAATGTTACATTGCTGATATAACTTTACAAGTTTAGCCTGTTGAATTGTTGAATTTCAGCCCAATTATGGCAAATTCTGCAGTATTCCATGTTTTACAGTTGATTCCATTTTTATTGGTCAATTCTGCGATTCCGTCCGCAGATCCATGTGCAAACCCTTGGGCTTGACACACTTGATACCTGGTAAACCGGAACTGCCAACAGGCAAACTTGCAGGCAAGAACAAAGACTAGACGTAGACAGACAGTTGCTGAAGTTGATGTTACGATCTGACAGCGTGAAGCTGGCATCATGACGACATCATAATGTCAAGAGTGACATCAGTGAAATCATCAATGATGACATTGTCATCAATTATGACATCATCACTGTTGACATCGTCACTGTTGACATCCTTGAAGACATCAGCAGCAGCAGCAGCAGCAGCGGTGACATCATCTAACATGCATTTAACCGAAATCCCAATTCTAAATCCGATAGCCTCTTCCCCTTACGAACCAACATGGCGGGGATTTGCTACTTCTGACTCATTCCTGCAGTACTCTATAACTGAAAGGAAAACTTTTAGTCTTTAGTCATCTGGCTGTATGTCACACACACACACACACACACACACACACACACACACACACACACACACACACACACACACACACACACTTTAATCATTTGGATTTCCATTATCACAGCTTCCTCTCCTCATTACTCAACCTAGTTCTCTTCACTAGTGAGCCATGAGCCAAAATTAATTAATTACCACGTCTTCACTACAAGATTCCCATCCTAGCCGGAAGGTGTGTGCTAATATCAAATCCCAACATTTTGTGTTTTCCATACTTCCTCATGAAGCCAAGACACCTTCATTAGAATAACTTGGCTCAAACAAAGCAGACACGACGTCGCAGCTCGAGTGAATAAGGGACAAAAGGAATTGAACGAGCGCAGTCCGTCTCAATATCACCGGAGCAGTTGCATTCAGACAGAAATGTGTGACTGGGAGGTTCCCATCTGCAGCGGGTTGTCAGTCAGCTGTGCCTGGCGGCTTTGAACAGTGTGTGCGATCATGCTCGGCTTGTTCCTTTGCTCTGCGCCTCGCTCCACCCGTCCCTACACCTCCCTACACCTCCCTACACCTCCCGCCAAACCACGTCAGCACATTTCACTTCCAGGCAGGGAAAACAAACAAGCAATGTCATCCCTCTATGATGTGCCAGGAAGACCACTACTCAACTCCTGACACTCGCCTAATGAGAAGTAGATGTACAGTAGATGCCCCTTATCAGATGAGAGCTCCAGTAAATGATCTCAAACAGCCCGAGGAGTTTGATGACTTTTTGGGGGATATGAAAAATATATAGGCACTGCGTGTCCTCTGCAGATGCATTTTTAGAAAGTTTAATATACTTTTCTAAGGACTTCTAAAATCCTTATTAGATAAAAATGATAAAGAATGGGGGGAAAAAAGTTGGTTGTGTAACATTAGCTCCATGCAGTTACAGGCTGTTAGCATTCTAGCTACCCCTTCTAAAATCTCTATACTGTGTGATGATGAAACAACTTCTCACCAGCAAATTTATATTCCCTGCACACAGTCCGCTTAACAAATAATAGTCATACCATGACAATGAAATTGGATTATCTCTCGTTTAAACTCAGGCTGCTTTGGCATATAAATATAGCAACGGTCTCCGGCGGCTCAACATAGATGCTCTGTGGATAGGGGGGAAAAAAGGGGAAATTAATTGGGAAACTCTGGACTGGAGTGTGATTGTGACTTTGATCAATGACTGGGGAAACTCATTAGTGGTGTGGGCCAGTGCGTGAGGCGGACCCTAATTGCGTGCCAGTCTGTAACTCAGTGGTGTAATTGACAGCTGCATGAAGCAGGTGTGCCCAGTGACAGTGGCACGATCTGAGAGACAGGGGAGAAAGGGACGGAGATGGAGAGAGATCAGATGTGAGATCAGATATGAGAGACAGGGGAGAAAGGGACAGAGATGGAGAGAGATCATGTCGGGATGAGGAGACAAGAACGACAAGGGGTGAAAAAAGGCGACAGGAGATGCCTACCATTCCCTGGCATGTGTATTATTCAATTGACGTTGAGAATAACCAAGGGGGGATTCTCCTAATGGCGGGGATGGGCTTTTCTACACGAGACAAAGAAGATGTATTTCCCTCTATGTTTTTTTTATATTAGACTATATATTTTTTATTTCATTAACAGAGCATGTGAACTTGGGCATAAGGGAAATTAATAAGCCATCCACATACAAAAACATTTAGGTAAAATACCCAAAAGCACATTGCCAACATTTTCTCCCCCCTTACTCATCAACACATTTGTGGAGACAAAATGTCAACAACAGAAGAAATCAATCCACAAGCTATTAATGCTATAGGTTTTTCATTTTCATTCAGATAAATTGAGCTGAGAGGTCAAGGAACCCCTTTTTCCCTCGCCCAAATGTAACCTATGTTTGGAGCGTTATTTAGCCCCTTCCCGACAAGCTAGCATTATTATGCTTTGATAGCAATGGATGTCTTAGGTCTTCTAGTTTCTTCTGATAACAGGACTCCACTGTAGCTTTAAAAATGACCCTGCTACAGACATTTGATTGTCCGCGAAAATCAGTGTTGGCAGACCACTCGCGGCCCACCTGCAGTACCTCCGCGGCCCACTGCCACAGTTTGGGAATCACCGTTCTAGATTATATGAGCAGCACTACTAACATTAACGGGCAATTAGTGCACTATTTGCACATGGACATTGACTAACTTTTTCACATAAATGTTCACATTAAAATGTTGGACCCTTCCTTTTAGATTGTGAATGTGACCCACAATGGGCAATCTGACTTAAAGACCACATGAAACCGGTCTCAGAGAGGGATGGTGACGTATCAGACAGAAAACAAATAATTGCCTGAGATGAAAGAGGGTTTAAAGGCGGGCCATAGTGTGTCGATGATTTGATTTGACAGTTCAGGGTACTGGAGTTTGCAACTTGGCATGGTCCGCCCCCAAATCGAGTGGGATTCAGCATGTTCTGGTGCTACGCGAGTGGGATCCGCAGAGAACCGGGAAACTGGCTGCCTCCGCGCGTACTGCTGTTTGAAAGCTGAGGCAAATGTGCTGCCTGCCGGCTAGGAATGTCCGTGGGTCCGGGGTAAGACCTGCGGACGTTAACGTTATTCCTGGAATGCGAATTTAACGAGCCAGTTACATGTCTGCATTCTAGGGCTGCAACAACTAATCGATTAAATCGATTAAAATCGATGATTAAATTCGTTGGCAACGAATTTGATTATCGATTTGTTGCCTCGCGATTAGTTGGACCGCAGAGCCATCTGTTTTGTTGATATTAACAACAGCTGACCGCAGCTGCTGCGGCGCAGTGCTGGCTACGTCACTCCCTGGCCCCGCTGTCGCGGAGCCGACTACGTCACTCGCCTTGCGCACGCGCAGTAAACGACAAACAAGTTGAGAACGAGAAAGCAGCTCGACCCAAAACTTTGCAAGTTTGGGAGCACTTCATATTAACTGGAAATAAAAAGTCTGTTACGTGCAAAATGTGCAAAGCCGATCTTGCATGGCATGGAAGCACAACGGCCCTGCGTGAACACCTTAAACGCAAACATGTTGGATCATTGGATGATGGTGAAGGGAGCTCAGGAGCCGGGTAAGTTAACTTAACTTAGCGTTATACTACTACAAACTCGATATGCATGTAAACTAATGTTACATTATTAGACCCATGTGTATTGTTGTTTGAAGTGGAAATGTTCGTCTCACAGCAGATAGTTTGTTTTGTTTATCTAACGTTAACAGGCGATGCGCCCGCACCCAGGTCGACAACGTTAACGCTATAGCCGACCGGCTCGTTAACGTTAGGTTAGCTTGCTAACGTTAGTGGTAGAGCAGACGTGGTATGTAAACTCAGATAGATTGTTTCGTTTATCTAACGTTAACAGCTGATGCGCCCGCACCCAGGTCGACAAGCATGGTGTGTTAAGCCGACCGGCTAGTTAACGTTACGTTAGCTTGCTAACGTTAATGGTAGAGCAGACTTGGTATGTAAACTAAAAGAGGGGTTGTTGTCCCTTGTTTATTGGTGTGTGTGCTACACTACAGCTGCTACAGTCTGTCTGCTTGTGTCTACTATAGCTGCTACAGTGTGTCTGTTTGTGTCTACTATAGCTGCTACAGTCTGTTTGTGTCTACAGGGCTGGGTTGTCTCTGTATTTAGCAGACTCACATTGTACTCATCCTGTGGGCTAGTCTGTGTTGCGTATAGGTTCTGTTGTGGAGAGGATCTCTCGACTTGGCCTGCTCTTTCTGTGTTGATTGGGTCATGCAGGCAAACTCCCTGACCACCATGCCTCTGCACGAGAGACATACAGCTCCCAACATCGCAGAGTGGTTGGAGGAGGTTGTAGCTAGATTTGAAATTCCTCCTAGCACTTTATTTAAGAAGATATGAAGATATCTTTTGCACTTACACCATACATTTGTATGTATTTTGTATTCGTTCATGCCGTGTCAAAGCTATTTGATGTAGCAAAGCCCGGTGGGTTTTTGTTTAACAAAAAAAAAGTTGTTTTTCAATAAACGGATGGAAACAATATCAGTGCATTTTTTTATCAGATTAATCGATTAATCGAACAAATAATCCACCGATTAATCGATTATCAAAATAATCGTTAGTTGCAGCCCTACTGCATTCTACATTAAATGAAGACATTACCGTTACTGTTTTATTTTGTATGTTACATACTTATTTGCCTAATATATTAACATTTATGATATGGTCTAGAAAAGTCTGCCCATGTACTGTAGGCACTAGGCAGCCATTTTGCCTGCTCAGAATTTTCTTCTCAGAATGAAGATTGATTGACAGCTGTCATGTCGTGATATGATTGGTTGAAATGGGGTAGAAATTTGATAGTTATTCGTTACGTCAACATACTGTAGATTACAGTTATGAATGAAATCCTAAAAAATGAACTTTTGATGTGAAAAAGTGTGAAAAGTGTGAAAAACTAAATAAATTTGATTTTTGTGTTTTTCTTTTGGCATACATTATTAAATAGGTGCACTGAATACCCAGGGATGTGATCTAAAATAGAAACAAAATCATTTTTCATTTCAGCTTGACTTTATAGTATTTGTTTACAATACAGTGTGGCTTAAGCCTTACATATTTGTGTTTTTGGTGGATCATATCTCTGTTGTTATTGTATCCTCAGCATTGTATCTTATAGGGTTGGTGTGAAGCACTTTGAGATCAAATATTTGTCAAATGGATTTTATTGCACAGCCCTAATGTGTGCATACTTGGCCAATAAAGCGGATTTTGATCAGTAAACAAATGATGTAGCCTACTTGAAAAAAGTACAGTTTACATGGACATGAAACATGTTAGGCCATATTAGAGCTATCACCTATTCGACAGTGGACACATGCACAACAAATTTAGCTGACACATTTTACACTTCATCAAAGTGATTTTAACACATTGACTGCCAGCCGTTTTTTTCTTGCTGTAGGTAGCTTCTGCCAAGCCGTTTTTTGAGGATTGTGGCTCATTTTACAAGAGCCGAGGATTATTTTCTGCTTGGAGTTTGTGAACATACAATATCTCAAAAGTACTAATAGAATGTGTACTTTCTCTGTCTAAAAGAGTTAGTTTGTAGAGTTAGTAGTTATGTAAGCATTAGCAGTTGAATACAGCATGGTTTTAGCGTCAGAAAAAATATTCAGAGATAAACGGCTTTTTGTGAAATTCGATAGAACTGTCACTTTAACCATTCATTTTTGGCTCTCTCTCTCTCTCTCTCTCCCTCCCCCTCTCGCTCTCTCTCTCTCTCTCTCCCTTCCCCTCGCTCTCCCTCCCTCTCTCTCTCTCTCTCTCTCTCGCCCTCCCTCTCGCTCTCCCTCCCTCTCTCTCTCTCTCCCTCCCTCTCGGGAGGGCGACGCACTAGGTTTAATCCTAGTGAGAGGGGGAGAGGGAGAGAGAGAGAGAGAGAGAGAGAGGGAGGGAGGGAGAGAGAGAGAGCGAGAGAGAGAGAGAGAGAGAGGGAGAGAGCGAGAGGGAGAGTTGCTTCAACTCCTCCCTCCGTGGGCGTTCTTCTTGGCTGCAGCGGCCGTCACAGTCTCAGTGCTTTTGCTGCTGTCCTGTGCCTGTCTGCACGGCCGCTGTTTGAGGAAGTCGGCATGGACTCGCTCGCTTCTTGGAGTTTTGGTTGAGAGAAGCTTTTGCGATTCTGGTCATATTTATGCTGCGTGTTTCAAAGTGTGTTCCAACTGTAATCTATTATGTAAATTTGCAATCCCGCATCGCCAGCAATCAGCGCGAAAAACAAAGCGTTTTCCCCCATCCATTTTCATGAGAATGGCTGGGGTGAGAATGGCGTGACAAGTTAAAAAAATGCTTGCCTTCCTCTAGTGAGGAGAGCACTGTTGCCACTTAGTGGGTCGGTGGAATGGGTTGTAAACGTTCGGTGGCTCCAATAATTATATAAGAGATGTAAAAGGGTTAGATGCACATCCCACGGTCAAAAAAAAAAAAATCATTTTTTTGATGAGTCAAGTCGTCGCTGGCAGTGAACAGCTGGATTGTGTTTGACGACTACACTCGTCGTTGGTAGTCAAGGTGTTAATCAGCACTTAGTGTTTTTGGCTACTTAAATATGTATCGCTACTCGTAAAAAAAAAAAAAAAAAAAACTGGCTACTCTAATAGCAGCACCCTTTAAATAAAATCTCTCTGCTTGCCTGAAGTGATCCACCAATACAGGCAGGCATCTGAAGGCCTTTTGCCATCTTCTGGCAAGCTCTGAGGGACCAGGGGCAAGGAATGGTCGAATTGAATCAAGCGCACCATAATTCCTTGCAGTGTATAAGTGGGGCTGACTCACAGGCTTCTAATGGCTGCCCATAATCAAGCACCATGATGAAGCACTTGGGGCAGTGGGCACACACTGAAAAAACCCTTTGGAGATGTCCTTTCCCTTCCAGCTAAGTACACTTGTTAGCTGGTGAAAACGGCTACGTGGCTGCTTCATGAGCTTTTATGCAGAGTTGCCTGCATTCACTCATAATTCTGCTCTTTCCACAGAGTGAAAAGGCAACCAAAGAGCTCTTGACTGCAACAATTTGAATTCTGTAATGCAGGCTATATGTGGTACCAGCAAATTCCTCAACCTCAAGCTTCAGTAAGTGGGAGGTTTCATGGTCTCACTCCAAGAAAGAAATGCGAGCACCATTTTTGACCCAAACATGTATTTCATCTTTCACAATTCCATATATATATACACTCAAGAATTATTGAGTTAATGACAACTTCACTAAGAGAATAGAACAACCACCACCCTGCAGTTCAGACATCATTGACAGAGAGAGAGAGAG
The DNA here is from genome assembly GCF_964638095.1 of Poromitra crassiceps. NCBI lineage: Eukaryota > Metazoa > Chordata > Actinopteri > Beryciformes > Melamphaidae > Poromitra > Poromitra crassiceps. The sequence goes on from NC_139628.1 coordinate 36,912,166, forward strand.
AGAGAGAGAGAGAGAGAGAGAGAGAGAGAGAGATATGTTAGTTCAAGAGGGGCCCAGATGGAGCCTGAAAAGGTGTATTTTAAGTTTTTGCCGAAAGATTGGCAGGGAATCATCATCTTCTTCAACCGCTTATCCGGGATCAGGTCATGGAGGTAGCAGTTAAGTCATTAATCTGTGAATTAAGTTACAACGAGGTGGGACAAATCCATCTGATCCAGACCCACTGGGTTGCTTCCATTGCGGTTGAGGCAAGTACAATGTGGTGAAGCACAACTTCCACTCAGGAATATGTCACCTTTGATGGGTCATGGTCAGCTCAAAGTATGCTGGACCTCTCAGGATAGGATGTCTTGAACGTAGACTAATTATAATGTTAACCCTGCCCATAGAGACATGACTGTGTCTAGCAGCCAGACGGTGGATGACACTCTCCACATGGTGAGCTACATTAAGATGACCAGACAGATGCTTCGGCCACCAAGACTCATTAGCGGTGGCCTTCGAGGTTCTGAACCAGCGACTACAACTCTGACCATAGCCATCTGTATGACAAAAACCCATCTTGCATCTATTTAAAGAATGTTATGACGTCAACAATACTCTAAAATGGTAATTGTCAACACACTAGGTAAGAAATACAAAGTTGGTAAAGCTTGGTGGTATTTGTACATATAAAATATAGAGAGCCAAAGTGACTTCCTTGACATGCACAGTTATCTTTTAAATTGACAAAATGTAACGTGTGTACCCCCGCGGCACAATTCAAACGGGATCAATAAAAGCATGGTCTCTCGCCGTTCACCACCATTCATATACTTCCTTGAGACGCTGGTGCCCAGAGAAAGGCAGGAAGTGACTTTGGCTCTCTATTTCGTGGTAGTTTTAGAAACCAAGCAACACAAAACCTGAAATAGACATTGCCGAAGACAGAACTATATTTCATATTATCAACGTTTCTGCAGCCCTGAGGCTGTTGCGTCCTGAAACCCACATAGGTTGGGTGCGATTCGAGGCGTAACCTATGTGCGTTTTAGCGCAACCTATGTGTGGTTTGGCGTAACCTATGTGCGATTCGAAATAACGCATCCGAGATAGAAACGTTATGAATATAGCCACGTTATAAACAACAAACTAACGCTGGTGATCCGTATGGAAACAGTGTTAGTTGAAATGGATAAAAGTTATATCAATTTGGTCATTCAGTGGCATTTTACTGCCATATAACATAACTAACTAGCGGCTAATATTAGCCACAGAAGGCAACTAGCGCTGAACCGGAAGAACAAATACGTTTGCGTTGAACGCGGAAGAGAGAAAAAGTGGGCGTGGTGAATAAGGTGAATTCTGTTGCATCACCACACAGCCATTTTGGTAGGAAAACAACAGGTGATTGTGATCAATTAACAGGTGATTACAATCAAGTGACACTTACAGCCAATGAGCTGTGTGTATTGTAGTGCCATACTGGTAGGAAAACGGCTTGTGACATCATCGGAATACTATGAATAGGATTAGTCCCCTTGAGTCTCAATGGTAGCAATTTAAGGAAGTTTACACTGAGCCGCGGAGCGGACGGTGCTGAGCTGAGAGTCCTTTCAACTCAAAGTGAGTAGTCTACAACTACATGTTTGTTTGTTCCTCTGTCTGAACACCCTCCCCGGACCGTATTATCTTAGAGTATGATAGATGTTATCTCATTGAAGCGTCGACACTCTAAATATGGTATTCGGGACAGCCCTAGATATACAGTATGTATATGTGACAAAAATGCAATATATTATTTTGGCTGGTAAAAAACATTCATGGCGGATGGATTTATTCCATCTACCCGCCACTTGGCCGGTGAGTCAAAAAGTTAATTTCGGGCCCTGGGTGCAAGTTTAGGCTAGCTAGATCTTACAAAACTGCGCTCACTCATTCTGTCACCAGCAGCCATGACACACACGCAAACACCACTGCCTTGAGGCACGGGGGAAGATGGATTGCCGCTAAGTGTTTTCTGAATCATATTACAGTCCATAGATTATAACCATTATAGGTAAACCTCCTGGGAAAGAGATTAGTCTAATTAGTTGTCTCTTTAACTACGCTCATCTTTGGTTGTACACATTCGTGATGTATTGCCTCTTTAAAGTTTAGAGTGGAATGGCACTTTAATCGAGTGTTTGGCATGTGTTTGCGCGTGTCGTCGTAATGGGTCTTGAAACGCTTAAATGCCTCTCGAAAACGATTTATAATAGTTGTTGACGATTTCCTTAATATTTGTTTATCGCCAAAGTGAGAATGCCTGGCCACGGAAACACAAGAAACAGCCCCGTGACTATGACTCTTCCACATCAAAGGCATCTTCCATCAAGGACTCAGTCGTTTTTTCCTCCTCAAAAGAAGGATTTCATGATACTCATCTCTCACTCCTAAAATAAGCACAGACAGATGTCTGACAAATGTCCTGATATCTATCAAACTACTATTTCCTTGTCTTGTTTTTTTTCTCGCTAACCATGCAACTGCCGACGATACATCACTGCCCCGATCCCAACTGTCCTAACTGTCTGCTGAATGTCACACAAGTTTTCAGACAGGCTGTCAGTGTGGGTTCGTATATATATACGTATGATACAACATGTGTGCGTCCGTGTGCATGTGTGTGTGATGTGCGTGTGCATACTTGGGTGAAAGACACATAGATTTGAGCGCTACTATAAAAGAGTTAGTGCGTGTGTCTGCATGTGTGCAGTACAGTTTGTGCATGTCTGTGTGTCTGCATGTGTGTAGTTCAGGTTGTGTGTGTGTGTGTGTGTGTGTGTGTGTGTGTGTGTGTGTGTCTGCATGTGTGTGTAGTGTAGTACAGTTTGTGTGTCTGCATGTGTGTGTAGTACAGTTTGTGCGTGTCGGTGTGTCTGCATGTGTGTGTACTGTGTAGTACAGTTTGTGTGTGTCTGCATGTGTGTGTAGTACAGTTTGTGCGTGTCTGCATGTGTGTGTAGTAGTACAGTTTGTGCGTGTCTGTGTGTCTGCATGTGTGTGTAGTACAGTTTGCGCGTGTCTGCATGTGTGTGTAGTACAGTTTGGGCGTTTCTGTGTGTCTGCATGTGTGTGTAGTACAGTTTGTGTGTGTCTGTGTGTCTGCATGTGTGTGTAGTACAGTTTGTGTGTGTCTGTGTGTCTGCATGTGTGTGTAGTACAGTTTGTGCGTGTCTGTGTGTCTGCATGTGTGTGTAGTACAGTTTGTGCGTGTCTGTGTGTCTGCATGTGTGTGTAGTACAGTTTGTGTGTGTCTGTGTGTCTGCATGTGTGTGTGTGTGTAGTACACGTCCGAGCACAAGTCCAGAGAAGGGTAAATCCAATCCATTACCTGGCGGGGTTCAGGGCGGCTCAATCGATGGCGCTCTCAGTGGCTGCTGATGAACTTCCCTCTCTGACAAGGTGTATCACTCAGAGCTGTCGCAGAGCAAGCCTCCGTCTGCAAGTTCAAAGCATCAAGTCAACTGAAGGCCAAAATATTTCTTGGGGGGGGGGGACTGAGTATCAATATCGTGATATGAGACTACATATAGTCTTTGATTTTGGATATCGTGATATGGCATAAATGTCTTTTCCTGGTTTTAAAGGCTGCATTACAGTAACATTTTTGAACTTACCAGACATAGCTGTTCTATTATTTGGCTTTATCCACTTAGTCATTATATCATGATGACTGATGATTATTTATTCAAAATCTCATGTGTAAATATTTTGTGAAATCAACAATAGTCAGAGAAGGAATTCCTGTCTTTGCATTTCATTTTGATCTTGTTTTAATAAAAGTTTAATCAAAATCTCACATGTGGCTTTGACCAACAACTGAATATTTAGCCCACTTTGTAGAAAATGCCCACATATATTGTGATCACCATTCAGCCTAAAAATACAAGATACTGTATCATTTTGGTCCATATCAGAGAGAAGCGACTCAACTCCTGGTCCAGTCACTTATCATCTCTCGCCTGGACTACTGCAACGTCTGCCAAATGACGTAATGTAATGTAATGTAATGTAATATCACTCAGTCCTACTTCACAGTGCAGGGTATATAGACCCATTTAGAGTGGACATCACAGGGTTAGTTGCGCACGCATCGCGGTATCCAAAATTCTGAGGAAGCAAGTGAAGCCTAAACGAAATCCCCAGAATACAGGAAAAAAGACCTCTAGTGCCATATAGACATTCCCACTAGGAATATGACGATGTGCGGCACTGCCACTTTGGTGATGTAGTTGGATCCTAGACCCATCCTGACAGTGAGTACGGGTCAAGAAACCTCACCCCATTGAAAGAGTTTGCTTATTTGTGTAAGGCAACCTGTCTGTTGCTGGCAACGCTTTAAAATACGTGGAGGAGGCGTCCGGATCTTCCATATTTCTATGACAGCTGAACCGCTAGTTGTAACTTTCTGCAACTAGTTCGGCTCCGCCCACAAAATACGTAATCGCTGAAAGGGTCTATATGTCCAAAATGTATACATTGTCCCCTCCCTCCTCCCTCTGGTGTACTTGGATTGGTCATCATGACGTGGCCTAAGCTGTGTATCCGTCGTTTAAAAGTCAAAGATCTGATTGCAGAGACCATACAATGGATGCATTATTAATTCATGCATGGGTTGAACACATAAACTGTAATTATGTTCACTCATATGGAATCAGAAAACACTGAATAATGTGTATTTGCCATGTCCCGACTCTCGTACTGCTACACAATCATGTTTCTCTTATCATCCAGCTGCCACTTCCCCTCAACCTGGGGGGGGGGGGGGAGGCAGAGAAAGGGATGGAGAGATAGAGGAGCAGTCGGTGTGAAGGAGGAGGAGGAGGGGGAGGAGGGGATCAAATAGCGGGGCGGTTATGAGATGTGTGTCTGATGCCTTTTCAGACGGCGCTGTTTTGGCCGCCGCGCCAGTCAATCACGATTACAATGGCGAGGAGAGATGGGCGCAGTGGTGCAGAAAGAGCAGGAGCGATAATTACAATGCAAGGGACAAGATAATGGGAACGCGCCGCGCTCTCCCAATCATTTCATGTATCAGCCACCGTCTGACCCCCCCCCCCCCCACCCCACCCCACGGCCCCCCACCCCACGGCCCCCACCCTCCACTGACAACCGGCAATCACAGGTCACATTTGTGAAATCCAAAATGAATTAATTTGATGACGGCAGTGTGGTTTCTGGTGTGTTGTAACTTCTGTGTACATAAATTTTGTCAAATGTAGAATTTAATACTTCTAATGATTTTTTCTAATATACTAACATCATTGTGAGCATGGAAAGGTCACTTTAGGATGAACAAGATGAGTGAATTAACTCATTCAGGGCCAGTTTAGGACTGCCAATATTTAGCACAGGCCAAAGATTTTCATAATTGTTGGTCATCTTTCAAGACCCACAGTAAATTATCTATTAAAAGTGAGCTTTTAGCATGTTCTGTACTCTACTTATAGCCATTTATATACACCCTGTTTTCCCCCAATAGGTCTCCCTGATAAAATAAACAGGAGAAAAGGCAATTTTTGTAAAAGGGCACATTCTCAAGCAGAACTCGCTCTCAATTCTTTTATTTTGAACTGTATTGACATCAGACATGTAAATACTATTCGTTATGACACAAATGGAAAAACAAAATATATATATATATATATATATATATATATACACATGAAGTGCTTTTTTTTTACATTCAACAATACAGCAGTGTGAGTGAGTGTGCAGACAGACACACAGACAGACAGACAGACAGACAGACAGACAGACAGACAGACAGACAGACAGACAGACACACCGACAGACAGACAGACAGACAGACAGACAGACAGACACACACACACACACACACACACACACACACACACACACACACACACACACACGATCCCCCTTCGTTGCGTGATTTCTAACCCCACATAGGATAAGCAATAACCACGCCCTGTGGCGCCGGGATTGGCCAGGAGCAACACTGGAGGGCACGCAGCCCAGCGATTTCATGAAGCTCTTGAGAACGGACAGCGGGCTGCTGTGAATGCCGCTTCTGCCTGCCTAGCTGTTCGTGTGCTGCTCGTCCATGTCTCCCTGACCCTGTCCTATCCTCCCTGCTATCGTTCCCGTTTTCCCCTCGGCTATTCAACACGTCCTCACCGCCCTCTGATCACTGCTGATCGATCATTTCCTCATTCCTCCGATGATCAAACGCATCTGTGGATTACTTTCTCCGGTTTTCTCCGGCTGGCACACAGGAAAGGGACCAGCTCCTGCAGCGCGCGAGGGGCGTTTCAATGGCGTTTCTCCTGTCTGCACAAAGCAAGCTCCTTATCCGTTTTCTGATATTCCTCCTGCTCAATTTCAAAACAACAGCTGCAGTATGTGTTTGTTCACGTGTTGTCTTAGATGATAGGGACCTGATACCATGTGACAGGCTGGGGAAGTGTTTAAACTACGCCCTGCAGTAATAAAAACAAAAACACGTCAAACACGTCATTGGCCCTCTGGGCTATTCCTGATAACACGTCAAAGACGTCATTGGCCCTGAATGAGTTAAGTACACGCTCATGTTGGATACATCGGCATCAAAACCGATCTTCAAGTATTCAAATTTTGGCTTTTAGAAATGGTCAATAAATCTCTGTCTTAGAAATGGCCAATAAATATATATATTTTAAAAATATTTCCCCGCGATTTTTTTATCCCATTTTTATCCCCCGTTAGTGCTAATTTTAATTTATTTATCCTGGTTGCTGCTCCACCCTCTGCCGATCTGGGGAGAGCCGAAACTGGCTCCATGCTTCCTCCATGCTGGCAGTAGCCAGCCGCTTCTTTTCACCTGACAGGGGAAGCTTCACCGGTAGGACATAGCACGTGGGAGGATCACGCTATTCCAACGAGTTCCCCTCCCTCCGAACAGGCGCCCCGAACGACCAGAGGAGGCACCACATCAGCGACCAGGATATTGCATGTTTTTGGTGTGGGGTTCCTATATGAAGGAAACCCCCAGGGGGCACGGGGAGAACATGCAAACTCCACACAGAAAGGCCCTTTTGTCAACCCCACCCGGGCGGCGGGCACTCGAGGACATGCGGACGGGCACGCACTCCTTCAGCGCTCACAGCGTCCCAGGTGGGAATCGAACCCAGGACCAATATGATAAAACCTTTATTCTGTGTGATTTGAATATCCATATCTGCTGCACTGATCACAGGCCACACACCCTTGATAGATAATGAGCTCTGTAAAGGTGTTTGTCTCTGTGGTAATGACCAGAAATGCATTATCTTTACCATCCTCCTTAATGGCATGAAATATACGCACAGCACTCATGTACGCTCATGCATTTTTCAATGCTACCTCTGCTGCTAAATTCTCTGAAACCTTCATCTCGGTTGAGATTAGCTCTTCAGTGATTATGTATAGGCTAAATTAATTGCGAGAGAATTTGACGAATATCTGTTCAATAGTTCTTGATAAAAAAACTGCACATTTGAAGCTTAAAAGAAAAAGCAAACTAACTTTCTGCGCCCTGGGCAAATGAAAATGCTCTTCTTGCCTTTGCTTTGCAGAGATGTTCACCTCAACATTAAAATTTTTTTTAAAGAACTTTTAACAGAGAGGTTAAGAAAGTCCGAGCGTGCCATTTCTCTGACCTCGTTGAAAACAATCGTCACAACCCCAGAGGTCTTTTTAACAGACGCCTGCTGCCAATATTGAATCTTCTCAAGAGAAATGCTATGCATTTTTAAACTTCCTCGTATACCACTATCAGCAAGCAGATCATACCAGCATCCAAAGATGTGACAGATGTACAGTAATAGTCCCCGTGAAAACTGCTACCTCCATGGAAATTCCATCTCCACAGACGCAACTGAATGCATAGCTAAAAAAGAGAGAGAGAGAGAAAGCCCTCTTCTTGTGCCTTTGACTTCCTCTCGGATTTCTAAAAGAAAATAATCAGTTTGTCCCAAATCATAGCTTATCAGCTACAGGCATTATCCCCACTTATTTTGAAAATGCTGTAACCACTTCTAAAGAAGCTCTCATTCGACCCCGACTCCTTGTGCAATTATAGACAATTTCTAAACTTCTGTTTTTAGCCAAGGTTTTGTAAAATATAGGCTGCTAGCCACAAAATCGATTGCCCTTTTGAATGGAAACAGACTTTTTTGAGAAGTTTCCCCCTGGTTGTGGAGCTCATCACATAACTGAGACTGCTCTACTTAGAATGATGAATGGCCTGCTTTCACTGATGCAAAGAAACCTCCATTTTAGTTTTTTTTAAACCGAGTGCTGCATTTGATACTGTTGATCATTTTATTCTGCTTTAAGATCTTTAACACTGGGTTGGCAATGCATCTCTGGCAGTGTTTCTAACTGATTTTTATTGACAAGACATGACCTGCTGTGTCAAAGATGTTTGGTGGTGTTCCCCAGCAGTCTGTCTCAGGACCAATTCTTTTCACCATCTATATGCTACCTCTGCTCTGAGCCATGTTATTTGCAGACATGTCAGTTTCAATTGCTACGCACATGACAGATATACTTATCCATCGATCCCACTAACAAAGCAAACGCTCAACGCCTTCAGGACCTTCAAACCTGGAGGTCTCAAAACCTTTTCAAATGAAATCCTGATAAATTCAAAATCATTCCTATAGGTTCTGCCTCTTTATTGTCCAATCCTGAGAATTGGTCCATTGTCCACGAATGTTCCTCGAGAGCCAAGGAAGGGACTATACAAGTAAAAAATATAATCTATCCTCATCTATCCAAGTCATATAACAAGTATTACTTCTACTGTGAATTCTCCTCTGTTCCTGTATTAGCTCTTGCATCAGCAAACCAAACAGTGTCACTCTCTATAATGTGTTGCAAATATCTGTCTCACGGTGGTAAACAATATTGCAGTTGCCAGCAGAGGGAATCGGAGTGGCATCAAAGTCTACAGTATTGCACTTGGCTTCCTTATTAATTTTCTCCACCCCATGCCCCTAATGTTATCACTGATTGTCTCAAATGTATACATTTTGCTTAAAAATGCATTCTTCCTAATGGCCAGCATGGCCAGCATGGCCAGCATGGCGAGCAAGGACTACACTGGCTCCAAAAAGAATTGTATGGAAGTCAATGGGAAGATGATCCTACTTCTCACTTGATTGATGCCTTCAGTAAACACTTTTGTAATGGGTTTATGTCTCAGCCAGGCTAAGAAAGCTTTCACAATCCTGGGACATTCCAAAGTGTGCTAACACCGACTTTAGCCCAGGGCTAGCTGGCATTGCTCTGGAGCAGGGTTAGCCCTGACTTGTGGGCATGTGATGTGTAGCGGTATATTCCCTATCGACCAACACGAGGGTCACAGGTTCGCGCCCCCGTGTTACCTCCGGGTTGGTCGGGTTGGTCGGGCGCCCATACAGGATTGGCTGTGTCTGCGGGTGGGAAGCCGTTAGGAGGAGGCAATAGCGCTATTCTTAGCCCAGGGCTAAGAATAGCTCTGAGTTAAGAAAATGCAGTGTGAAAAGTAACTCCCTTTTCACCTGTAAAGCCTTTACAAACTACAGCTGCCAGACACCAAAAAGAAGGAAGGTATCACTCCTCTTTTAGCTTCCCTCTGCTGGCTCACTTTAAAATGTAGGATTGACGTTAAGATTTTATTGATCCGTTGAAAGCAGGTAATAGTCTTGCTCCTAGATATTTTATTGATCAGTTGAAAGCAGGTAATAGTCTTGCTCCTAGATATTGTATTGATCAGTTGAAAGCAGGTAATAGTCTTGCTCCTAGATATTTGATTGATCAGTTGAAAGCAGGTAATAGTCTTGCTCCTAGATATTTGATTGATCAGTTGAAAGCAGGTAATAGTCTTGCTCCTAGATATATTGCTGAGCTTTAAACCATGTATGAGCTTATAGCTACAAGATCCTTGGGTAGAATCTCTTGGCTGCTCCACAGTCCAGGCAAAAGTCTTTTCCCAGACAGCGGTTGCTTTTTAATTAATTAGATTTGTTTCGTGGTGACTGTATTTTGCTTCTGTTGTGTTCAACTTTTTGGTTTTATTGTTAGTTCTACATATACTGTACATATTTTATCTTTGTAAGCACTGTAAGCACTTTGTAACCTTCTTTTGAAAAATGCCATATGCTCTATAAATAAAGTTATTTATTATTATTATTATTATTTATTTATTTGTGTTATTATCCTCCAGTGCATACCACCAGGCCACCTTTTCTATATTAGCTTTTGTTACTGCCTGGCCTGCTTAAAATTAACTACCTGCTTAAAATTGTATTCAGTCATGCAATGTAGTGGAATACAATACTGAAATCTGACTTTTTTTCTCACTCTCGTCCCCCCCCCCAATCCAAGCGGTATTCTCCGTTTCTCCATCATAAGTATCTGTGATCTTACTGCAGTTTTTCCATGAACGGAATTGATTAATAACAATACATTTTTAATCATATTTCTGCCACCCCCTTTGCATGGAATCCATTACTGCCCAAACTTGGCTGTGATCCTCCTCTTCCTTCACTGAGCTGGGCGGGGCGGGGCGGACATTACCCCAGTCCTCCTCTTACTGTAAGTGTAGCCAGCTGAGAACATTAATCATAGCATAGTGTAAATTAAATTTGCCGTAAAGCGTAAAGAGGCTTAATGAAAATGAAGTTGTTTATGATGTGCATGATTACAAGGGTATCATCCTTTACTGTATGTACTTGAGATGAGCAATGGGAGCCACTTGGAGAGGGGGCAGCACTGATCACACAATGGACACCCAGACAAGCACTCAAGCAAAGTGTATAGGGACAATCAATCAAGCGTTGTTACTGCTGAACTTATTCTGGGTGTATAGGTACTCATTTGCATTTTGTTTTGTATGAATTGGCTAAGCATCAAGGTATATCATTTTTTGTAAGGCTCATTTATAGGAAATACAAAGGAAAGAATCTGTTCTGGCATGTGTTTGTTTTCTCTGACGCATAATTTGAAATATGCAGGTTGCTTTCTTGAAAGCACTCCCAACAGCATGCACGCACACAGTGTTCACATCAATGCTGCCAGTTTGACTATAACATCACTCTCTCACACACACACACACACACACACACACACACACACACGCACAAACCCATATATATATATACACACATTTACACACACACACAACACACACACACACACACACACACGTATACAGTATATATATATACATATATACTGTGTATATATAAGTGTGATCATATACAGTATACCATGCAAGCGACACAATACACACAACAGAGCAGGAAGCAGTTAAGCTATGAGTCTCTGAAAACAGTCCCTGCACTGCAGCTGCTCGCACAATGTCAATCATCTGCCATCCCTGCAACCAAACAGCAAAAGCTGTTTACACACATATATGTAGGGCAGGTGTGTGGAGGATTATACTTTCAGCATATCATGCACTCCCCTGGTCTGTTTAAACAACTATCAAAGATAAGGTTGCTTTCCAAATGACAATAGCAAAGTCAAGTGTACTTTCAATGACTCAAATGGTCCTGTAGATTAGCTTGTGGAATATACATATTCAATAGTACAAGGCATTTGTTGCACTGCTGCAAGTTATGCAAATGATTGTATGTGTAAAGCATTCTAATGTAGTGGAAGAGAGACAAAGATGTTTTCGGGTGCACTCTTTACTAGTCACAACGTACAAAGAGATGTAGATGAACACACAATCAAAAACCAAAAACTGAAGAACACCTACTCAGATCAAAGTAGAATACTCTCGCAAAACACCTCCCAACACACACACACACGCACACACACACACGCGCGCGCGCACACACGCGCGCCACACACACACACACGCATACAGTATTGTACAGAGAAAGAGAGAGGAGGTTTGAGAGAACGAGACCACACAGTCAAAGCTGCTTGAGGGAGAAGGCAGTGCTGCTAATCCGTGGTTATCAACACTTTTAAGCCTGCAGACTTCAGAGCCATTTGCAACCCCCCCCCCCCCCCCCCCAGTTCCCACTTTATTTATATATTTCCCTGCCTTGCCTTTTCACTGGTGCACCAACACGCTCGTGTGACAGCCCGCCTGCAAGTGGCAGCACGGTAATGGTTTCCAGGGAGACGGCAAAAGCGGCGCTCCTAAGATGTACATGGCGTTATGGCCCATTTCTGTTCCCAGGCAGGCACCCACCACCGGCTTCTCTATCCAGCAAGCTTCTGCTCAAACCCGGGTTTAACCACACAGTGCCTGCCTGGGGGATTCAAACAACGCGTGGATGCTGTTGCTACTACCGGCGATGTGGTACCGTACCGAGTGTCACAATTCCACCAATTATGGCCATTTCACATCCTTTTCACATATTTCACTATAGTTTGTGTAAAGAGTTTACAACAAAACGTCCTTGTTGCAAATATACAACAACTAGAGACCATCTTGCGATGAGATCACACCACTTAAAACCAATGTGGGTCAGGGGCGTAAAGTGTGGGAAGCGGGGGGCAATGTAAGGGGCCGGCCTCCTTGCTCAGATCACGCCCATTTTCAAACTGGTTCACGCCCATTTTCAAACTCGACCTTTATTTTAATCTCAACTGCACACCTGTAAAGTTTCATGATTGCATCTTGCACGGTTATGACGCTATCGCGTTCGCAGAATCTGTCCACAGACAGACACCCAGACAGACAGACAGACAGACAGACAGACAGACAGACACAGACAGACAGAAAATAATAACAGCCCTGCTGTATGTGTATACAGTATATATATATATATATATATATATATATATATTTCCTCAGACCACCCCCCCAGATTTCCCCCCCATTGTCTCCCCAATTGTACTTTTTAATTTTTCCCCTTGCTGCCCCGGTCGCTGCTTCACCCTCTGCCGATCTGGGGAGAGCCAAGACTAGCACCATGCTTCCTCCGACACATGCACAGTTGCCAGCCGCTTTTTTTCACTTGACAGCGGGGAGCTTCACCGGCAGGACGTAGCATGTGGGAGGATCACGTTATTCCCACCAGTTCCCCTTCCACCCCGACCAGGCGCCCCAACCGACCAGAGGAGGCGCTAGTGCAGCGACCAGGACACATACCCCCAATCCGGGCTTCCCACCCACAGACACCAGCCAATCGTGCCTGTGTGGACGCCCGGCCAAGCCGGAGGTAACGAACCTGCGACCCTCGCGTTGGTAGGCAGGGAATCTACCACTACACTAACCGGACGCCCACTAATCATTTCTATTAAGTCCTAGTAGTTCTCTCACAATATATCATGTTTAATGCATGGTAACAGATCAGAGTGAGTGCATATGTTTGCATATCGCAATTCAACGGTTGACCTCGTTAATGTCATTCAATTCTCCTTTAAAATATTCAATATTCTGTCAAACACGTCACACTGAAGGAATTGAGGAGGGGAAAAAGTGAAGGTCCATTAAATGTTTCATTCTGACCTTTTAAGATACAGTGGTAACACATCTATCAGAAGAAATACATGTGCTGCATCTAATCTCTCACATCATGCCTGTCTGTCTGTGCCTCCATGTTCTCCATCACACTGGAAGTCATGGCTGATAGTAACCTTAAATGTCAACCGTGTCATCGCTATCGTGTGCAAAACCAAGTAATATTTATCTACTATGTTGATAAACAGCACATGACGATGACTGTTTTTGTGAAATATCATGACTGTTTTTTTAATTGATAATTATATGATAATTATAGGCATTATATTAAATGCCCTAGAAAGAAAATGTTGAATCTATATTTTTGTAACATTATTTATTTTCTCTTTTTGAAAATCGGTAGACAGCCAGCACAATACGTTGAAATATTATATGACAAAATGTTTACTCCGCCTCTCCTTCCTCTGTCCCCTCGAACTGGACCAGTTAAAAAAAATAATGTTTACTAATATGTTTACAATATATGTATACACCTATTGACATATTGCCAACTTCAAGAAAGGGGGGGGGTTGAATGTATATTAAATAAGCACTAAAATAACTTCCGTGCCTCATGTCGATAAAGGATTTGCCCAAAAAGCAGAATGTAGCTGTCCATGAGGACAAATTGAAAGACAGGTGAGTATAAATAAGAAAATTGGACATCTTGGTATTGTATTAAAAACATTGGGTGTCAAATGTTCCAACAGTATCCAATTTTACCATGATGTTAAATCCTTAGAATAGAGAAATGATGTTATGGCAGGACAGGGAAGATATTCGCATGACATCATTTCATTTTGTAAAACGCAGCTGTTGAAATTGAACCATTCCACACCGACAAACAAACCCAGCAAGAAGCACAGGACGCCATGTAGCCAGAAATACTCATCTAAGGAACATTCTTTTCTCAGTCTGCCTCCACATAAAATCCTACCCACACACATCCGCGCGCGCACACACACGCGCGCGCACACACACATCCGCGCGCACACACACACACACACACGCACACACACACACACACATCCGCGTGCACACACACACACACACACACACACACACCCCCCATTTCCTTTCAAAAGCATGACAGTTCATGTCACTTGTGTCTGCATATTTACTGTTCCATGGTAACAACTGGGGCTCAGCGAGCAAATGGGAAAAGGGAATATGAACAGTTTTCTAAAATGAGTTCTCAAAATCTGCTGGGGTCAAATCACTAACATGCAATCACTGTGGCCTCTGTGGGAAGCAGCCAGATTATGAGCGGCACAAAGAAAACACTGTTTTCTCAGCTCAAGAACGGACTAAATTCTTCAAATTGCAATTAAAAACACTTGTTCAAAAGTCACGGGGGGGGGGGGGGGGGGCAAAGTTACAAAGCAAGCATTTATTAATGAAAGACATATTACAAAATGTCAATCTTGTATTTGTTCTTTTGTCATTCTAGTGCTTGATCTGGGTTTGGTCTCCGTGGGTTTCCTCTTAGAAAACGTCAAGTTTAGAATATAAGTGGAAACTGATATCGATTTGTTGCAGCCAGTGAGGAAAGCTGATACTGGTTTGTTGCAGCCAGTGAGGAAAGCTGATACTGGTTTGTTGCAGGTGAGGAAAGCTGATACTGGTTTGTTGCAGGTGCAGAGAGAGAAGCAACAACATGCCTAAACTGGGCAACAATTGCGTGTGAACTGAAAAATAAGAGAAGTCAAAGGAGGTGTAAGTGCTGCATATGCTGGGCTTTTAACCGAAAATGTATTGAAAACAACATTTAGAACCTACAACTTAATGTTGGTCTCATGTCAATTATTTAATTAAGCAAATGTCATTTGGTTAATACTTTCCCCCAATGCATGCGTTCATGAGTTGTCACCTTAGAAAATATATACTATTTGTGTTGAGTCAGAGTCACGTGCCTCCCCCTCATCCAACCAACAGACAAACAGTACAGTACGACCATGTCAGAGAACTATGAGGACAGTAAAAGGGCAAAAAAGCATATAAAATAATCGTTCATTACTTCATTAATCATAATCGAGGATAAAAGATGATAAAAATGATTTGAAGTCATATCACACAGCCCATTTCACAGCAACCGTTTTGAAGTGGTAAAACAGGAAGGAAAGCAGGTGTAACTAATAATAACATTCATGAGAGAACCTGGAGAGCGTTGTACTATAGGCCCACTTCACAGCAACTGTTTTGAGGTGGTAAAACAGGAAGTAAAGCAGGTGAAACTAATAACCTTAACGAGGGCCCTGCGGCACCGCAACACCTAAGCGGAATGGAAGCACCGTTAATGGTATTGGTTGGTTACACCTGCTTCACCTCCTGCTTTACCACCTCAAAACGGGTGCTAAATGGGACTATATAGCTAGCTAGCAACGCGGCTGGATGCCGGTGGCGACCGAGCCTCTAGCCGTCCAAAGGCCTACCCTCTCTGTCAGCTCACATGCTTTTCAGTAAGACATGACGATGGTATTATGTGACTATTTAAACTCCATGTCTGTCCTGCTGCCGTGGCACACCTCCTCCATTTCAACACTACTCTGCAAGCGTCCCGCCATATCTGCCTTGTGACAGCTCCTCCCTCAGTCGTGTGCTGCTGTTTCCCTGCACCATGCGGTCCTTACAGGGAGTTTGTTTCATGCGGGCAAGTGGGAGAGGCACATGAGTGTGAGAGAGTGGGGGGAAGTTGGCATGTGGGCTCTGCCAAATAGCCTCAGGAGGCAGGTTGTGGAGTAGAGAAAGATGTAATACTTCAATGCCCCCTAGTGATGAGTTATGATAATGCCACACAGGAGACCTCCCTACATGATGTGTGTCAGGTAGGTATTTATTTAACCTCAGATCTTTTGCACCTTTATTCTATGAACTGTAATTCTTTGACAAGTTTAGCTCCATTTGTGGAAATATTTGTAAATGCAGTTTTGAATAAAGGATCAACAACACCTGAAAAAGAAAAGTGAGACTGTTAAGTAACTAAGCTATATTCTACCTATCTGAAAAGTCCAAGTTTGCTCTTTAAGCTCACATATTTCAATAGAACAAAACACTTAATTCAACAAGTTAAATAACAATATCACACTCACAACACCAAACTTGCAAACTTGCTGGGAAAAGAGTAGCTGTTCCCACCTATGCGCAGCCTGCAGCCTCCTCTCTGTGTCCTCTAGTATTAAGCCACCCTCTAGCTAAAGTCTGAACATTTTGGCAAATCCCCGGAACAGACTACGACACCCTACTGCTTTACTTCCCCATATTTAGGATCCCACCAACCTCACAGGCGCCTCGCTTTTAAAGCTTCCAAAGCAATACGATTTCACACTTTCTTCTGCTCCAAGTAAGGAGGGCTTCCAGCCATAATCCTGCTCCTACCGCTTGTCAGGATGACAAGGAGAACAGAAGTGTGTGTGTGTGTGTGTGTGTGTGTGTGTGTGTGTGTGTGTGTGTGTGTGTGTGTGCGTGTGTGTGTGTGTGTGCGTGTGCGTGTGTGTGTGCGTGTGTTTAGGCACACATGCATCTGGGGGCAGGGTGGTCTGCTCAAGGAAATACAAAAACAGGGAAATCAGAAAACCGGCTACCGGAGAAACAGGGTGGAGAGAGGTAGGCTACAGAATAACATGTAAACTTGTTGGAGAACCATGTGAGGGGAATTAACTCTGTTTCAGCAAAAAGGCAGAAATATTAACTAAAATAACTTTGAAAACTGTTTTAAGTTAATTTAATGATAATATGATAGCACTTTTCAAAATGTGATTATGAAGTACTTTACTAAGGAGAAGAATGGCAGACGTCAAAAACCAACATTCTATAATTGCCACTAACTAATTTTTACAATTAGTTCATTAATATCAATTTCAAATCGTTCTCTTCCA
Organism: Poromitra crassiceps; assembly: GCF_964638095.1. Classification (NCBI taxonomy): domain Eukaryota; kingdom Metazoa; phylum Chordata; class Actinopteri; order Beryciformes; family Melamphaidae; genus Poromitra; species Poromitra crassiceps. The sequence continues at coordinate 36,929,497 of NC_139628.1, forward strand.
ATTAAGACCTTCCTCATGTGACTCTAAAGTCATGTAAAGCCACAGTAGAATAGCCATTTCTGTTGTCAATCCCCGTTATAAATTGGGACCCAGTGGAACCATCACTCTCCCTTATTCGACAGTGGGAGACTCTTGTCAGTAATGAAAAGTTCTCCGTTTCTGTTGTCTTCCTGCTCTGTTTGATACCCGCTGTTTCTTGGAGGGCAGAAAGAAAGGGGTGGAGGAGGAGGGAGGGAGGGAGGCAATGTAACCACTACTACACTAACAGGATGTGTATCAAAATTGAAAACACCTGAATAACATCTGGTCCGATGAGCTACAGCTACTGTTGCGGTGGAAACTGAACATCTGGCAGAATATTAACCACATCAAACAAACCATAATGTCTAAATAGAAACAAGCAACAAAACTTTCCATCAGAAGTACTGTAAGCCAGGTAACATAGTGTGACTAGCTCCTACTGTAGCATATCTTCAAGAATTCTTTACCAACAGAATATTGAAAATGACTGACACATACTGTACAGTACACAAGTCTTGGTTTGCAGCATTATGGCCAAAAAAAAAAGATAACTTTTTCTGGAATTGGGCAGAAACTTTAACTGTTGTGAGTGACACATTGCTTTTTTGTTTAATTCAAATGTTCAAATTTATGCAGTGTCCACATTTCAATTAAATCTGAAATGGCGTCAAGCATCTAGCCTGTAATTTATTTCTGGATACTGATACTGATGATGATCCCCAAAAGACAGAGGTCAAGATCTGGATTTAGTGTCTTTGGGGATGGTCTCCCTGCTGCTCCATTTGCAAATCATATTCAACTGCTATCATGCATAGACACACAGCACAGGTGTGAACAGGTAATCATATTCAACTGCTATCATGCATAGACACACAGCACAGGTGTGAACAGGTAATCATATTCAACTGCTATCATGCATAGACACACAGCACAGGTGTGAACAGGTAATCATATTAAACTGCTATCATGCATAGACACACAGCACAGGTGTGAACAGGTAATCATATTCAACTGCTATCATGCATAGACACACAGCACAGGTGTGAACAGGTAATCATATTCAACTGCTATCATGCATAGACACACAGCACAGGTGTGAACAGGTAATCATATTCAACTGCTATCATGCATAGACACACAGCACAGGTGTGAACAGGTAATCATATTCAACTGCTATCATGCATAGACACACAGCACAGGTGTGAACAGGTAATCATATTCAACTGCTATCATGCATAGACACACAGCACAGGTGTGAATAGGTAATCATATTCAACTGCTATCATGCATAGACACACAGCACAGATGTGAACAGGTGCTATCATGCATAGACACACAGCACAGGTGTGAACAGGTCATGCATAGACACACAGCACAGGTGTGAACAGGTCTTGCATAGACACACAGCACAGGTGTGAACAGGTCATGCATAGACACTAGGGATGTTCATCAATTATCGAAAATCGATAATCGATCGTTAAGGATTGGAATCGATCCTGTGGCATTTGGATCGATTTTTTAATTATTAAAAAAAAAAAAAAAAAAAAATTTTTTTTTTTTTTTTTTTTTTTTTTTTTGGACTAGGTTTGGGTGGAATTCGTTCCTCCTCGCCCCACTCCATTGCACAGCCGACTAACGTGAGATGGAGCTTCATATAGTCTCTAGTTTTCTGGCTGGGCATGGGCCTTTGTGCCAACAAAACTGTTTTAAACATGAGAAATTCACACCGGCATGCGCCGGGGACAGCAGTGTTGGAGAGGAGACACATTGAAATAAAGAGTTCATTGAGGAGAACACGTTGTCTTTCGTATTTTCTGCCATAGGCATTCATTTTGTTTAAAAAAAAAAAAAAAAAAAAAAAAAAAAAATGAAAATATTGAAAATTTTCTAAGTATTAATAAAATCGATAATCGATAATTGATCGTTAATTCTCACCGATTATCGATTTTGGAAAATTTTCAAAATGAACATCCCTAATAGACACACAGCACAGGTGTGAACAGGTGTCAACATAGACACACAGCACAGGTGTGAACAGGTGCTATCATGCATAGACACACAGCACAGGTGTGAACAGGTGTCAATCCTGACTCTCCCATCCCAATTCCGGTAGAATGACTCCCATCCCATCCCGCTCCCATTTCTTTTCACATGTCAGATGTCTGCCTGCAACCAACCAACCAACCAGCAAAGCAGCCACCAGAGCAGCCAGGGAATATTAAACAAATAATAGCATTAGAACTGCATATTTACACATCAAAACTGATGATGTCATCATTCCCGCCCCCGCCCGCTCCCGTTGAGTTTTTTTCCTGACCCGTCCCAATCACGTGATGAATAGTGAAAATGACTCCCATCCTGCGGGAATCCCACTGGAATCCCATGACCCCACCGGACCCCTGAAAAATGTCAGCCTCTTCTGTGAACCAGGGTATCATCAGCACCTACAGGTACCACACCCAATCATTCATAATCCCAAATGTAGAGAATTTAATGCATTTTGAAATGTGACCAAAGACACCCAAGATTTGAGAAAAGCCTTCTGCAACAGCCACTGTGGAGGTCAACTAATGACCTCGGAGCCATGGTTTTACAACAGCAGTGACAGGTAAACATTATGGTCCGGAGGATTTCAGGAGTTCTGAACAAAACTGAACAAAAACATAAATGCAACACTTTTTCTATGCACATAAAAGGCTTATTTCTCTCAAAAGACACATTTGTTTGAATGCGTGTAGTGAGCACTTCTCCTTTGCCAAGCTAATCCACCTGACAGGTGTGGCATAGTCACAAAGGCCACACTAAAATGTGCAGTCATACATCAGATACTGTCTCCAGAAAATACATAATAGCCATTTGAGATCCGTAGTTCAGTGCCCAGTAGGCCCTTTTCACAGGAAAAGTTTTTAGGTGGTAGAGCAGGAAGTAAAGCAGGTGTAACCAATAACACTAATGAGGGCCCTGGCACTGGAACACCTAAATAGAATGGAACCATCATGAATGGTATTGGTTAGACATGCTTTACTTCCTGCTTTACCAGCTCAAAACGGTTGCTCTGAAAGCTCTATAAATGGCTTTTTTCAAGAAAGAAATTGTCATTTTCTACATCACTAGCGGGAGGCTAAATACTCACCAGTTGATGGTGTGGTGTGGTTTTCTCCTCAGTCTTGCAGCTTGTTGTGGGGGTTAATGTCCAAAACCAGGCCAATCGAGTTCATGAGGACTGTGACTTATAATAAGGCTATATCCTCAAAGTCCGTCAGGTAGGCTACTCTGTGTAGCAGATTTATATTATGCTACACGTTTATGTGGACGTGGACGAAAGGTTTAATAACTAACCGGACAAAGGGTGTAGTAGTAATTCTTCAAAAGCCGAGAAATGCCATATTTGGTTAGCCAAATTAGTTCAAATTGCCGACCTGTATGGACGCCGACGGTCAACAAAATATTGTCATGGAATCATTTACAGACTGCCACTGCCTTGTCTTCTGCTAAGCTAGCATGTTTCCATGACCTCTCAAATGTTGTCGAGCTCAATCAAAACTGCCATATTGATTGGTGTTGGCTGCTTGCTTCTCTTCCGAGTTCCGCGCTTCCGACCATGCTGCCCGAATGATAATTTTTTCCCATGATGGTGAAGGCATGACCCGCCCCTCTCTGCCTCTGATTGGCTGACTGCACTCGGCTGCTCTCGCCTGCTTCCCAGGCGACCCAGAAGTAATCTCAAACGGGCCTAATATATAAATTACTTTCATTCAATGTCACGATGCTGCGGGGGGGAAGTAGGCTACTTCCAAGCATTATTACTAACTAGATTAGGCTATTAGTGGTGTGTTTGCTGGACAGCTAACGCATACAGCCGGTGACGTCATTCCAAGACGGCCACGCTGTGGCGATTCTCGCTCAAGTCTCGTCACGTTCGCGAGATTTTGGTGCAACGCGGGATGACCACGCCCCGAACCCAAAACTGCTCTTCCTAAAAACCAGAGCAGTGTATCAGAGCTCTGGCAAGTGGCAACTGCTGGGATACCTGGATACGCGATCCATACAAAGTGAATGAACAGCAGTGACAGCCTGCATCAAACGTAGCGCAAATTTGGTCCCACTGTGCCAACCGTCCAATCAGCGCCGCCTGACGTCACGCATGTAACACCATGAGTGAAACAGGTGTTCACATCTGACCCTATATATATGCTAGGTTTTCATTTCGTAGTTGTGTGACGCCTGTAGTCACATCAGCCTGCACACAGCTGTGGCTAAGATCGCTGGTTAAGATATAATCATAGCTACCTATACAGGATAAGTGTGCGGCTGGACTCGGGGTCACCTACCTTTTTTCACAGCCGCATTAATCTCCCGTAGTTTCTCGCTTTGCTGTGGCAAAGATGGCGGAGGCCTCCGTTTAGGAATTACTACATAAAGTAAGTAATTTATCATTCAATTTGGAATGACATTTTAATGATTAGACTCATGTTGTTTTCGTATGTTACTTTAGACAGAGGTGTGTTGCTGTGCATTAGCTTAGTTAACGTAGCGTTATGGGGTGAGGGGGGGGGGGGGCAGAAAATATTGATTTATTGACGTTAGGATATATGATAGTATCATGTGTCTGGTTTCACTGAATGTATGTAACCTGGATCACGTTAGCTAATGGGCAGTCTTGAGGTTTGTGTCTCAATCGCTTGTGGTTATATTACAGTAATATTGTCTACTGGCTAGCTACGACTTAATCTGAAATCAGGGTGACAAGGTTGACAGGTGACAGGGTGCCTTTCTGTGTAACTGAGAGTATCTTCTCATAACATAACGTTACTGCCTGCAGCCCCTGAAGTGCTGTAGCTACAGCTTGTTTACAGTATACAGACTGTACTGTTTGTAATTCTTAATTATGTGTAGCTTTGCTGTAACTCTGTATAGCTCTCTATAGGTGTCATAATCAGCAATGCAGATTGTAGCTTGCTATGCTATTGTAGCGTTCCAGGTAATCCAGGTATTACCTGTAATGTGATGTGCAATAGAAGTGTCTAGATTGCAGCTAGGAACTAATGTGTGTGGGTGTGTTCCTAGGGGGAAGGGGGTATATAGGACCAGCGGCCGCGGGCCGGATGTCAGTCTAGCTATGCGAGCGAGCTGAGACGGTTGCTGTGGGTAGAGCTAGCGATGTGAAGCTAGCTGCTAGGAGCTGAATGAGCCTGTGAATAAAGAACCTGTACCAACTACAACTCTCCGTTCCTTGGCGTATCAGCGATACGCTACATTGGTGTCAGCAAGTGAAGCGGTAGCGCCTCTGATTCGGTCGAGAAGGGAGAGAGTGAGGAGGAACGGCGGAGGAAAAGTTGGAGATCAAAGGCTCGAGCGACCTAGCGGTAGCAAGCTAGCTGTGTGAGCTAGCTGCTACGGGCGCCACGTGTGATGGTGCGCGAGGAAGAATGGCCATCGGTGAACGGGAGAAAAGAGGAGCTGACGACGGAGATCAGCTCGATGCTGGCGGGCATGGAAGCCTGTGTGTTGAAAGAAGTCAGACGGCTGGTGGAAGAGACTCCTGCCTGGGCAGTAGAGGTAATGCGGGCGCTGCGGGAAGTCATGCAGCGGGTGGATTTGATGAGCGCGGAGGTAATGCAGTGTGGAGAACGGCCGGAGGAGCCACAAAATAGACTGTGTTGGATCTGTGGAGAACCGGGCCACGTGGCGAGGTGGTGCCGAGGCGGTCCCGGGAGACGGACCGGGTATGCGGGACAACGACATGGACAGCAGGGAGCCTGCTGGGCATGCGGCGCGATCGGACATTTAGCCAGAGAATGTCAAGAAGCTGTCGGGGACTGGAGAACAGCGGGAGAGGAGAGACGTGCAGGCGGCGGACAGGTGAGACTTTGTTGGACGTGCCGGTCGCCTGAACATTTAGCTAGAGACTGCACTAAGAGTGCGAATGCTGGAAGAGACACACAGCCGGGGGAGCAGCCGGAGCAACAGGCAGAGGAGCAGCGGAGTAGCGGAGAAGTGGAGCAGCCTGAGCTACAGGCAGCGGAGCAACGGAGCAGTGCAGAGCCGGTTGTTCTGGGCAGGAGAGTGACGTTTGAGCCGGCCCAGGCTAGCTGCTCTGCATCCCAGCCAGTAGTGGGGGAGATCACCATCAGCGACGAGACGATCAGGATAATGGGAATCGTGCTGAACAGCCCGAGGGAAGCGGGAGACATCACCTGCAATGCTGTGGCAGTCGGGGAAGCGACACTCGAGCCTGCGGGTGAGCCTGGGGGGTTACCGCCGGGGGAACCGGCCCAGCCTAACCGCTATACACCCCCTAACGTTGCACTGCGGAGAGCCGAGGGGAAGATCGACGCCGGTGGTGTTCGCTCTGCTGTCCTCAACAAGCCACCCCCTGGAGGAGGGGGACGGAAAAACGAGCGAGTGCGAGGCTGGGAGGACGACGCCAGGGTCATCTGGAGAGTCGACGGGCGCGAGTGGAGACGCGGGCAGGCGGAGGACGCGGATGTCGATCCGGTGCTCGTTCGTGCATTTGGCTACTGGGACAAACAAAAGGGGGGACCGAAAAGAGTGCTTCAGGCGGGACAGAAGCTGGGAAAAAGGGGGGATGGAAATGGGGTTTAAAAGAAAAGTTAAGGAAAATGTGGGGGCTTGTGTTTGAATTGAAATGTGTGAAAAAGAAAGGAAATAATGAAAAACTAGACATTATGGAGTGCCTAATGGGAAACTAGACATTATGGGGGTACCTAATGGAAAACTAGACATTACGGAGTACCTAATGAAAAACTGGACATTATGATGGGGGTGCTGAAAAGAAAAGACTGTTGTTGGGGAATTAGAATTGATGTGGTGATGGAAAAATGTTGTGGGGTGCTGTGTTTTGGTACAGGGGGGATATGTGTGTGGGTTGTGCATGTCGCGTGGAAGCGACATTATTGTTGGGCGGGGAGTATGTAGCGTTCCAGGTAATCCAGGTATTACCTGTAATGTGATGTGCAATAGAAGTGTCTAGATTGCAGCTAGGAACTAATGTGTGTGGGTGTGTTCCTAGGGGGAAGGGGGTATATAGGACCAGCGGCCGCGGGCCGGATGTCAGTCTAGCTATGCGAGCGAGCTGAGACGGTTGCTGTGGGTAGAGCTAGCGATGTGAAGCTAGCTGCTAGGAGCTGAATGAGCCTGTGAATAAAGAACCTGTACCAACTACAACTCTCCGTTCCTTGGCGTATCAGCGATACGCTACACTATGCTCTTGAGTAGTTTGGGAATTAGAAAAAATGTTAATAGCTTTAGGTTGTTGTGGAGCCACTTTGAGTCCACAGTTTTTGTTGATGATCAGAATAATGTACAGTATAACGTTACTAGAGGGATGCTCTTATGACCCAGCTGCTGCCAGTATGTATTGTAGCGATCCAGGTAATCCAGGTATTACATGTAATGTGGTGTGCAATAGAAGTGTCTAGATTGCAGCTAGGAACTGATGTGTGGGAGTGTTACCGAGGGGAACACTAGGTTGTGGGAACGCTTCCGGGGGGAGAGCATGCGTGGAGTCAGTCTCCGGTGACCGCCTAAGGAGAAGCAGCTAGCTAGCTATGGCGTAGCAACCGCCTAGAGTTGTGATATGACTAACTGAGAATAAAGAACCCTGTACCAGCAAGAAGCCTCTGTCTCTTAAATACCAGGAACGCTACAGTATTATATCAAATACCCTGCACCAACGTCACCTCCAGTCAAGAACATAGCCTAGGTTTGCCTGGAAAAGTATGGAGTTTTAAAATGGAAAGTGTGTAGGAACCCTGCCAATCATCTCACATTCTGATATTTCTGCCTGTGAAGAACAATCTTCGTGCTCCACTTCTTTGGCCGACTTCTTTTTCTTCTTCTTCTTTTGAGTTTAATGGCAGTTGGCAAACAACTTTCGGGTGCATTACCGCCACCCACTGATCTGGAGTGTGGACTGAAATCTATCTCTGTGATTCTATGCACACCAACAATTAATTCATATCAAACAATAAACACACTAATCATAATTAAATAATAAGGAACCGATTAACTATAATCAATTCTTCACATTCTATTTATTAATCTTGTTGATATTAAATACTCCAGAAGGAGTATCCAACACTTATCCCCTGAAGATTTTCTTAGACTATTACTAATATGTTCCTCTCCAATGTCTTTGGCCGACTGGTTAGCGTGTTTGACTTTGGAGAGAGGAGAGAAGGTGAGACCCTGGGTTCGATTCCCCTACAATATAAATAAAACCCAAATCCCAAGGGGAGGTAGTGTAACTACTACTTCATCGGGTTACATTCAGCTCCTGGTCAGAAATAACAAAAACAAAATTGGTGGCAGTTGCTTTATTTAAAACAAAATCAAGCACCACAGAGCTGCAGTGGGAGAATGAACAGAATAAAATGTCTATTAAGCATTTATTCATTTATTTATTTATTGTTTGACTTCTTTAATGCTGTAACATAAGGCCTATTATGTAGCCTACAGTATAGCCTATTTGTCCCACTAGACTTGTTAGTGTGGATGCATGTTAGAGATGCCGTCTACATTACATAGAATATGAAACAATAATAGGCTACATTTAATAATTAAGTGCATCACTTTTACCAATTAACATATTTCCGACAGTATTTGAAGGCAGCACAAGGACCCCAGCCCATGATTGCTTCTGAGGTCTGATGTAACGTTATATTAGCCTATTGACTTAATTTGATTTCAGATGTTATTCCTGCTTTTAGATTATAGTTGATCACAAATGGATTTACATCAAAGAAAATAATTATACAAAAAGGAGCAAATTGCTCATGTAACCGAATGACTGTGAGTCCTCGTGAATCCCGAGTGGTAGCGAGTAGGTTGGTTAAACTCACTCCCCAGTATAAAGGCCCATTAATCAGCTCCGCCAAGGGAGCTCGCTCTCTTGGGATAGATAGTGGTTCGTCTTTGTTCGCACCAGCCGCTTAACAGACGCAGAACTGAAGCTTAAAAGCACGCTGAAGTTGAGCTCACGCTTAACCGGTCCCACAAGAAGCAGTCTCTTTCCCTCAGCGCCTCGCTCGGCGCACCTTGAACCCGCCCACAGCTCCCATTGACTTCATGCCTGGCAGCTTCATGCGTCAAACTTGGAAAATAGGACTGAATCCTGAACAATCGCTTGAGCGTGCCTTGAGCGTGTGTAACCAAAGTGAATCAGCGTCGATTCCTTGTGAGGCCCGTGTGGTAGCGAGTGGATTGATTAAACTCACTCCCCAACTATAAAGGCACGTTGATCTGCTCCGCCAAGGGAGCTAGCTCTTGGAGCGTGTTTGACTCCCAAGCCGAAGGTCGGCGGTTCGTATCCACCCCTGGGTAAGCCCTTAACATGGGTTGCTGCAAGTACCACCAACACAACGCCGTGCGTTGAGCATGCCTTGAGCAAGGCAGCTGGTGTGAACGGATTCGCCTGTTAACAAGGATGCCGAAATGACACTTGTGGGTTCAGCGTAGGTTGAGCTTAGGTTGAGCGTTGCTTCGGCGTATGGTGTGAATGGGCTGTTAGCGTGTGCACTTTGGAAGCGGGAGGTCGGTGGATCGAATCCCGTTCCACCCCTGGGCAAGCCCTTAACATGGGTTGCTGCCAGTGCTTCAACACAACGCAGGTTACATTGGTGCTGTGACCTGGATGCCTAGTGGAATGAGTTTAGGGGGGCGAGCGTAACCCCGAGTGGTAGCTAGTAGGTTGGTTAAACACTACCCAGTATAAAGGCCCGCTAACCAGCTCCGCATAGTGGTTGGCACGTTCGTGCACTTTCGAAGCGGGAGGCCGTCGGATCGAATCCCGCTCCACCATTGGGCAAGCCCCTAACGTGGGTCGCTGCCAGAATTGTCGACACAACGCAGGTTACCCTCACAGGAGTTTTGTTTTTACTGGAGCATATGAGACACATCTGGTGATAAACACCTGTGATAAAACACCTGTGCAAGTCAGTCATCCAAGGGTTGAATGACTGAAACCAGTTTAATGATGGAAAACATCTGTGAAAAAAAGTGATGAGGTTGACTGAATAGGATATGGTGGCAGGAAGAAGAAGAGCGAGGACAGGACAGGGGGGGGGGCATTTGAGCAAAGAGGGAAAGTTGAGGTATAAGTTGACAGTGAGAAATCACATGAGGATGGAGGGGTGTGTGAGGATGAGCTTGAGGGACGGCCTGAGAGAGAGAGCGAGAGGAGGGGAGGAGAGATGAGAAGGCAGAAGTCTGACTCTGACAGTAGGCTACAGCGCTCAGCTCATGATGGTTTCCTAATGAAGTAAGCCAGCTGCAGAGGAGGAGCCCACACTGACAAGGCAGAGTCCCACTTTGACGGATGATAGGGAAAACACGCACGCACGCACACACGCACGCACGCACGCACGCACGCGCACACACACACACACACACACACACACACACACACACACACACACACACACACACACACACACACACACACACACACACACACACACACACACCGGGAGACAGCTAAGATTTAAGCATACCAAACTGTGACAGACGCTTGCAATGAGCAGACGTGTGCTTTCTAGATGCTGTTGTCAAGATTGACTGTATGATAGCCAGTTCCCCTTCTTACTCCACTGCACATGGGGAGCTTTCTTCTTGACATTGTGACATCTCATAATTCACCGTCCGCTTTTAATTGTCTTTGTCACTATATATGACATTATGACAACAAATATTTTATTTGACATAGACAGCCTGTGCTGTGTGCACAAGCTGCCACACGGAGACTCCCACTGCGAGGGAAAATTAATGTCTTTACCTGCTTTACTCATTAGTCAGTCAGGCTGTTGCCTTTTTTGATGTCAGCTCATCTTTAAAAGCCTATTTTAAATGACTTTAATGGACGTTTTGTATTTTTTCATATTTTGACATATGGGTTCATTAATAGTGCGTGACGCATTATGTGCTGGTCAGGTCACCATACCTCTACTTACTCTCTCTCTTCTTTCTTTTTTTTGCTTTTTAGATTCTATGTTTGTTTTGTTTGTTTTGTTTGTTTGTTTGTTTGTTTGTTTGTTTTTTCCATGTAGGCCTAATTGACAGGAACTTATAAAGGGAGTGAATAAAAAAGCCAGAGGGCCCGCAGTGAAGGATCTGTATCTGTGATCTCTTTTAACAGGTGCACGTTGCCTCGGTTTGTTTTCATTTCATCCAAAGAGCAGAGGTACTGTAGGCTAAGTGAAGCATGCTCTTTCCATCATTCCACCTTATGGGACAATCTGTGACCCATTTAGGCAAAAACAATCCTGTAGGAAAAGCATATAGCCTACACAGAATGAGAAGGTATAGATGAGCAGATGTAGAAAAAGTTGAAGCCATGGCTTGACAATGATGTAAGGACATTTTTTGGAACGTGGATTAACATTGATGTATAGATGGGAGTTTCTAATTGTACACTGATGAAAAAATAACCTCAATTTAGTTTATCCCCCTATTTCAACAAAATTTGGAACCCTTAATTTCAGTTGCAAAGTCCTCTACTTCCCTCTTGAGGATGAAGAAAGTATGAACATTTCCTTTTCTGCTCTGATTCATGAAGAAGACAGGAGGGGAGAAAGAATCCCGCCTAAAGGCTGTTGATACGCATAGGCTACTCATCATTTTTAAAATACACATAAGGAGTAGTGATGTCACGGTACCAATAATTCAGTAGTCGGTACCGGTACTAGTGAATTTCCATGGTACTCGGTACCAATTTCGGTACCACGGTAAAAAAAATAGACTGATATTTCTTCAACATATTCTCCTTTATTAAAGTATGCAACCATTTCCAATGAACAAATGGCATGTAGCCTTCAACTTTAAAACAAAACAATGTGCTTCTGCTTACTTTATTCAACTCTGTATGGCAGTGAGTGCAGACAGTGCAACATCAGTGGCATGTAGCCCTCAAGTATTGTTTATTGAATAAAAAAAATAAAAAATAAAAAATCGATACCCTCGGTACCATGCAAAAACAGGTACCGAAGTACCGAAAACAATGTAGTAGCGACTAAGTACCGAAGTACCGAAAACCGTGACAACACTAATAAGGAGGAAAAACTCCTCATAGTTAACATTAGCTAAGATTATTCCAACTGTGCTGGAAGAAATGGGTAAATTAGCCATCCTCCAGCCAGTCATATAATAACTCGCCATAACACTGACAGGTAATCAAAGTTTAGTATCATTTCATTCATTCCCAAGTCCCAAGTCTACTGGAAGGGTGTTGAATGTGCTCATATGCTGTTAAATAATTCAGGGCTCATACAGTTTGGAAGGGAATCGACAAAGACATGGCTATAAGATAAGCACTTTCTGCTTATTTCAATAAATAAGAAATTCGTATTGCTTTGCTGTATATTTACGTTAGGCAGAACCCAGCACAGTATGTATAACAAAGATAAAACAAAAACTCAACTTATAACTACTTAATGAAAGCAATTGTCCCCTATGGTGTAACAAAGTTCAGTTCTTGAGCTGGGAACGGCAATTCAAGGTGACTGCCACTGTAACATTTCACATGTATGAACAAATGAATGGTCCATAACTTGACCATGTTATGATTTTCTACAGATGCCATGCAGCTAATCGGCAATCATAAGCCTGAATTAATTGGAATTACTAGTCATTGATCAAACATTTCTCTGCACTCTGAAATATATTCAGTGCAATTATGAAAGTCCAGTCTCACACTCTCAGACCACGCTTTAGTGGCAGGGTCACCTGGGAAGTCTTTTCTCTGCCCATTCATTACAGGGCCACATGTTATTTTATCTGGAAGGACCTCTCTTTGTGGAGTATTTAATAAGGTCATTGCCTGTGAGATTCTGATTCTCCCATCGGGCGACATCATTTCTGTCCTGTTCTCATCCGACGGTGGGAAGGGCACAAAAATGGCCTTCTGTCTGTGAGGGAACAAAGGTTTTAAAAGAGTCTGTCTCTGAAGGTCTTTAGTTGTGGGCCCCGACACTTCATCACAGCGTTCAAGCAAATGTTAGAGATGTGTTTTGCACTGGTGCCTATAGCAACACAAGTCAAGCTCTGTGCGTTTGAAGGAGAATACATATTTTATTTCTTTCACCTACCTAACAGTGGGAGTGTGTGGGATGTGTGACACTGCCATCATACTGTATGTTTATTTTGGTTGCAAATTGTAAGCCAAAAAAGCTATATCACTCTGGCCACTTATCAATTACACACACAATTTCCACAATTTCTGTGTGGAGTTTGTATGTTCTCCCCGTACCCCCCAGGGGGTTCCTCCGTACATAACCCCCCACTAAAAACATGCAGAAGATCGTCATCCGACCAGTGACGACAACATCTGGAATTGATCCAATGATGGTCCAATGATGGTCCCCGGGCACTGGAAAGAAAAAGCGATCACTGCTCCTGGCCTGCCCCCTGGAGGAAAGGACAAGCCTGGATGGGTCAAATGCAGAGGACATATTTCACCGGCCACCGTCAGCATGAGTGTGTGTTGTGGCCGCATGCATGTGTTGTAGTGTGTTCGTGTGACAATAAAGACGGGCTTCCGTCTGAACTCGTGTTTTTTAATTATTAGCCTTGGCATGCATTTTGTTGTGGCATTGATTCCAATCGGAAACAAGCAAAGTGAATCTAAGGAATTTAAGGCATTTGAAAGCATCATTATGCTGGACCAGGAGGACTGAATGTTATTTTCCAGGTGGTCACCGTCTTTATGCACTCAGTCCATAAAATTACCTTTCAGCAAATATGAAGACTGCCATCAACATTGTCAAGCACATGTTGTGCTGGTTGTTTTTGATTTCCACATAAAAAGATAACATATCAGCCGCACTTCATTTCCCATCACTGATGTGATGCATTAATATGTAATAATTTTGATGGCTCAGTCCATCCACCCCTTTCCCTCTTCTATACAGAAAATGCCATTTTTGCTTTCATCCCTTCAATACTAGAACTATTGTCTTTTAACAGCCTGGGAATTTTCACCTGAACAGCAACCACTTAATAACAGAAGCTGCAGTTAAGAGGAACAAACAGCAGGTGGCAGAAAAATACCATGCTTTCTAGATTTGTTGAATACAAGCATTGAGGTTTTCCTCTCAGCAGTATCAATTCACTGGAGTAAGTTTAATAACAATAACAGCCTTCATTGTCAATAAGTCATGTTTTGATATTTTAATGTAAGCGTACTGATCATAAATCAAAATCAGTTTTCCCCCTTATATAAGTCAGGTGATTAGTATTGCTATTCATGGAACTTTATGTATACTCATGAATGCAAAATGTCTTGACACTCATATGGTTAAATAAAATTGTTTATTAAACAATTGTTAATCAATAAAAATTAAATGTTACAAAAGAATCTCTGAAATTACAGAATTGTACAAATCATGGCTCCTTATTTAAACCTGCCTCGACATAGAAAAATACAAAGGCACTGTGCAGTGAAGTCTGCTGAGGAATATATAAAACATTATTTTCAACCAAAAAAATAAAACACTAACGAGATTTACAGCATTGTTTCCCCCCCCCCCCCCCAACATAAACCACGGTGTTGGGGTTAAGCAAAATTATAACCTGCTAAAAATAAAGCAAGCCCTATCCATCTGTAGAAGACACTCTTAAACCCTGACATGTCCATATCCTACCAGTGCAGGTTTATTGTACAAGCCAATTATGTCGGGAGCATATTTTGAGAAAGAGGAGACAACTTAGAATACTTCGATTTGACTCGGAACATCAATCAAAATGGAAGGAGCTTATAACTGGAAGGAGTGTGAAAGAGATCATTTCTCAAATTGAATACAGTCTAAAGCAAAACACCAAATGTAGGGATGACGGTGTGTGTCTGTGCTGCATGTGTGTGTGTGTGTCTGTGCTGCGTGTGTCTGTGCCAGATACCGTTTAACCAGCCAACAATAAATTCAACATATTTGCCCATCACCTTATACCCACGCGGACCCTTGGGATCCATTTTTAAGTAGTGCTCATATCATAAACAGGTACAATATGTAGAATAACTTCCCCAAATTTCAACAAAAACTTTTTTTTTGGGGAATATCTTTGAAAACTCTCAAAAGTTTTAAGAGCCTACTTCAAGACAAATCCCATCAAAAACATTAAATGGGCAGAACTAGGGCGGACATCTTATTATAACACTAAAATGAAAGTAGTTCAACAAAGAAATACAAGCATTCCATAGTTTGAAAGAAAATAGATGGGTAAGACATAGGTAACTTCGTGTGATTTTTCTCTTAATCTCTTGCGGGGTAAAGTGGCTTTTTGTGAGACATTCTTCAACCCTTGGCTCATGTGTTCCAAGAAGTCCGAACATGATCGACAGCGAAAATCTTAGGTGCGTTTCTTTCTCTGTACGTTTTTTTGGCTCTCATTACTGTGCAAATTCAAAAATGACAGCTACCAAGTAGCTCATACGAAAAGCAGCTACAGAGAGTTAGCGAGCACTCCTGCCTTTCTTCCAACAGTGTTTCAGGACCAATCTCTTTGGCATCCAATCTCTTGTCCAACTTTGCATGACAGCTATGCAAGCAAATAAACATCCCGGTTCATTTTGTGCAGTAGCAGTCATAGTGGGTAACAGTTAGTTTTGACATCTGCAGTCATTGGATCGTACAAGGTGGCTTGATGCTTTTGCTCAAATCACAAGAAACCATGTTCATCAAGTCCTTTTGGAGTAACGGGGTTCCACCTTGCAGTCGGTTTACTCGTAGAATAACCTGAAAAATGAAGGAGAAAAAAATGAATCAATGATAGCTCTACAGTGCGGCAAACACTCTGGTACAGTAAAAGTCTAACAGTCTTGTAAATATTACCGTATGTCCAGATACCTGATTCTGATCTGTTTTTTGGAGGCTCTGGCAGTTGAACATTTGGGATCGGAAGCCCTTTCCCTTCCACGTCACTCTCCCCCGATGAGGTATGCTCCTCTCCTTTCAAGTCTGTCACCATGTACAAGGCGGGCCTCTTGTGGTATTGGGCCCGGTAAGTGTCTGTCATACAGTTATCCACAGAAAAGTAGGTGGTGGGCAGAGCCATCTCTGTGGAAGCGGGGGAGTCCATGTTGTCGTCGTCGCAGGGCTTCGGGCTGGGATACCTCTCGTCGCTCTCGCTGGCCGACAGGTCGTTCCGGTCCTGGTCCGACGAGCCCGACTTGGAGCTGGCGTCGGACGAGAGCTTGTGCTCGGCGGGCGTCTCGATCCACCGGCGGAGGGTGGTGTGCGAGAGGGAAGACAAGCCGTTTCTGGCCTCCTGGCGGGGGCTCGCCCGCGACGGCGCCTCCAGTTGCTGGGGGTGGAATCCACGCGGGTCGGCATGCCTGTGGCCGTAGGTCTTGGGGGGTAAAGGCGGGGCGAGCGGGGGGTAGTAGTGTGGCGAGGGGTCTTTGTGGGCGACGGCGGTAGTCTCCTCTTGTTCGGAGAAGGGTCCGGCGAGATCATCCGAGCTGTTCCACTCAGAGCTGCTAGTCTTTGCGAGGTAAGGCGGCACGGGGCTCACAGGGCTGCCATCCACGTTCTCCTCTCGTTCCCCGTCCACGCCAATGTTCTTCTCCAAGATCCCGGGCGTGTATCGGAAAGCTCTTCTTCTGTTACAATGCAAAAGCACAAAGATCAGTATTGTCTTTTGCCCACGTGTTGAACTGAGAAATTGTAATTGTTTGTATTCTTTTACCTTTGTAAGGGAGGACTGGTTTTGAGGTTTGAGTCTTGAAGATCTGGAGATTTTCTGCCATGTTCACCTAAACAACATGAATGAAGGCGCATGAGCATTTTATACCACAACACTCTAATTTGTAAACTAATGGTCATCACAGCCAGATGGTATAACATAATAACATCTGCCATGGGTTTCCATTTGAACAGGGCTACAATGTTTTTCTGCGTCTCTCCAGCAAAGACATGTTATCTAACAGGGGTCACGGTGAGGGCCATTGCCTGGCGCTGCGAGAGGAAGTATCAAAGCAGATAGTCTGGCAGAGCGCCCTCGGGCCCCCTGTGTACCACTCTGACCGTCTGATCCAGCCAGAGAGTGTGGGGCCCCTCAAAGGGAAGTCGGCTCCGCATCCAGGCTGTTAGCTCTGAGCTAACAGCGCTAAGGATAAACAATGCAGAGAGAAACAGGAATGTAACGCAGTCATGAAAAACTTGCCAAATTCTATTTATCCATCCATCTGGGTCAATTAGGTTCTGATGTTATGTCAGTGAAATTGTGCCGCAATAATATAATAGGTAATCTTGCAAATGAGATCAATAGAGGCAAGTTCACAAATGGTTGCCCCCCAAAAAAATAAAAATAAAATAAAATAAAGCCTCAGAGTTGGCAGAAAGGGTGTGATTTTTAGCAGGCTTGAGACAGATGACAGCTGACTAACCGGACAAGGAAGAGAGTGAGTGGCTATGGACCATCTGTGATGTGTCAGCACACCCTCTCTCTCTCTCTCTCTCTCTCTCTCTTTTTGTGCTCTGTCGGAGCATTAGTGTTTAAATCCTTTGTGCTGGCACACAATTACCCCCCCTCCCCTCCCCAGCAGTCAGCACTGCTGCGTTTTTAAGCCGCTACGTCCATGTGGCAATTCACAATTTGATGCTGTTGATTTGCAATGTTAGCATTAGCAAGCAACGCTAACATGTCGTTCTCAAAAACAAAAAGCGGGATGCGGTTAACAAGCCCTGTTACATTGCTCCTTCGTAAATCCCCTCATTTTTACAGTCACGTGCGCTGCTGCCAAGAGAAAGCTTGAGGGGGAAAAGCAGTTGGATAATGACTGTGCTGTCGGGGTCTAAGCCTGTGCATTACTGTTGAAATCAAAAGATTCAACAGCAATAACACTATCTAATCCAGGGGTGGGCAACATTTTTCCCCAGAGGGCCATATCGACTTACATAAAGTAAGCGAAGAGCCACACATTGGACATCATACCTGCTAACACGACTGATTTTTGTGAGAGTCTCCCTATTTTTAACCCTCTCTCCCGATGTGATTGGTCATTTCTCCTGTTAATCTCCTGATATCATGGTGATACAAATCTAATGGCTATAGCAGATGACATTTATTAACATAATGCTGTCTTTTATTGACTTTTTGGGGCGCTGTTCGGGGCCTCATTTTTCTTAGGCTCAAGGTCAGGCTGATAGCCATCGCACATACAGTGGAGCTTGGGGATCACTGCTGTAGCTTTCAATGCCTGCAAAACAGACATATTCGGGGTCTCTTGCTGTTTCCATGGCACTTGCCTGGGATACATTACCATCCATGTTTCTGTGATTACATGGATTTGAATGTGGATTGATGTCGTCAAGGACCCCTAAACCGACACAAATTAGACCATGGACCCCCATCTGATAAGATTTGGTCACATGGTCCCCCCATTTTTTTTTGCTTTTAGATCTTTTATTACAGATATTACAATCCCCCTTTTTGCTGGGGACCTCCTGGAACCCCCTCAAGGACACCTGGGGGTCCCTGGACCCCACTTTGCGAACGACTGATCTAAACTACACCAAGTGGAATAAGTGGACTCTCTTTAAAATAACTGTTCACTATACACTAATACAAGTTCACACAGATATATTTATATTAACTGGATGGCATACAATCAGCTAGTCCAAATAGGAATGTGAGGAAAGTGAAGTGGCCTAGTTTTTTCTTGTGCAGGTTTGTCTCAGGTTGCATTTCATTATATATTACTTTTAAGTAGCCTGCAGCACTTCACAAAAGGTGCATACAATTAGTGGCTGGTTTGATTGAATGGGGCGCCTGCTATGTGTGCTACTATAGCTTCAGCATCCGCGATGGGAATAAAGATAGCGTTTCTGGGGATGTAAATCACAGATAGACCCGTCTCTGATCCCATTCCAGCATGAAGGATTATGCTGAGCAAGCCAACAAAAAGAGACACCTGTTTGGTGGGATGCCGTGATCTGCTGAAAAGTCATTCAGGTCACTTAACGGATCACAGAGATGATGATTTGACACCGTCTCAATTATTAACTGCCAGAGTGTGAATCTTTCAGACGATATGGAAAATCTGTTTCTTTACATGCCATGAAAGCAAGCCCAATCGCGATTTGAGAAATTATGAGTGTAAAATTTGTTGACAGCTCTTTGAAGTTTTGTTGACGCAACAAAACGACACAACTTGGCGTGTTTCAGTTCTAAGGCTGGCGAGTCAAGATTTGTAGCTTCAATCAGGCTCTCTGCTTTCTGCTGATCCGCGGTATTTCAAATTCTTCAACATCAATCACACTTGCATGCATATTAGCAATTCGGTTCTGCATGCAGAACTCAACTATGTGGGCAGGACAAACAAACCCTGGCAAAATGTCAAGCTTTCAACAAATATTATTAACTGGCATTTATATATAGTCCCTGTTAAGATATAACTTGTTCAGGCATGTCACTGGATAGTGTACATGTCAAAAGGAACTTGATATATTTTGGCCTGTAGATATACAGTATATACTGTAGTTGTCATCATTGCTGTCAACTCAATTAAAATAGTCCAATCAAATTGTCTCAAACTCACAATTTGACAACTCAAAAACTCATGATAAAAGTATAATGTCCAATGATCAAAATATGATCTTGTGTTTTGTTAAATCACTCCACTCAGTACAGTACAGTACAGTACAGTGTGTGTGTGTGTGTGTGTGTGTGTGTGTGTGTGTGTGTGTGTGTGTGTGTGTGTGTGTGTGTGTGTGTGTGTGTGTGTGTGTGTGTGTGTGTGTGTGTGTGTGTGTGTGTGTGGATTTGGCACAGGCCTGGGAACATTAAGTCAAAAGCCACAATATAAATGTGGCCTCATCACATGGCATTAACACTTACAGTAGGTTAACACATCAGTCACTGGCTTGTTAAGTGGCATCAACAGAACATTGTAGATGAACACGCTAACTCATGGACAGACATGCACATCAGAAAATGCATGTAACCACACTTGTATCCGAGGATAATTTTCCTCCTGACTGCTTTTATGTATTTGCTGAAAGTTTGTCACAAGCAGAGTTTCCTCAGACTGATAAGTCGGCATGTGAAGCTAAGCATAATAAGGGAAAAGGAGGAAAAAGAAAAAAAAAGAGCAATGGTGCATTCTCAAGCAACTGTTTTCGCTTTCTTTTTACATGTTCGAAATAAAAGCGATCAAATCAAAAATCTGTGTATAGGCATTATGTTAATGTGCTAACAGCGCAATAATAACTTCTGAAGACTGTCTCTCTATGGCGTCTAGATGAGGTCTGGGGAGCCACAGGAGCCAATCAGGCTAAATTGAGTGAGGGCATGATTTACGGTTTAGATGTAGCAGGTTGAAGTGCCTGAACATCTCCCAGCAGCCGTGAACTTTCACCCCATCAGAGACAGAATGTTCTGCTACAATATCCAGTTCAAGTCTGCTGTGGTTCCAGAGGAATTTCACCCACAAGCACAAAAGGCTGTCATTCAGGTGACCAGGTCTGGACAGCAGCCCATGAAGCGTTCTAAAAAGAAAATGCAATCTTGACTTTTATCTTCTCAAATGCTGCAGAGATTGTCCAAGTTTAACGTGTCGGTCAACTGTGCTTCTCTCAATGGAAAAAACACTGCCTAGTGGTGCCTGTAAAACAGAAATCTGCAAAGGAAATACCATACAAAACCCAACTTAAAATACATGTTGTCGACTTTTTGAATGTGAGCAAACCTGTCACATATTCAAAAAAGACTGTCAATATTAGTGTAAAAAACGTCTCCGTTAGATGACAGGCCAATGAAAAATCACCGATTCCAAAGCACTAGAAATGATCATTTGAGGGGAAAAGCTTAGCAAAAGGGCAAAAAAAAGGAAAGGAAAATTGCAGCAGTGAAAAAAACCCATATCTGTCTCAGAAGTTGTTTGTTTCACCTCTTCATCACTCTGCAATCTGCATAGGCAGATCCTCACAGGCCAAAACACAACCAGCATTTAACTCCACCCGTTTTCTGTTTCTCCTTCTCAGCTCACCACACTTGTGCAAAAGCGATCTTCAATTTCGGATCAAAACAAAACACTTCTGCAGCTGTTGTTTGCAACCAATGTTCCCATTCCTTGCCTCATATCCATTTGGGACTTGGGACAAATACTTGTGGCGCCTCAAAATGCCATTATATGCGCCTGCACATTTGAATACCACCTTTTGACAGGCCCGGTCATGGCATTTACTGCCCGGCTAGGCACAGCTGGGTGGCCGACCACAAGCACTCCGGTTTAAGCTCCATGTATTCCTATTGTGGAACTTAGTGACGGCTCTTGCAAAACCTTTGTTAATTCAAAAGATATGTTCCCTCTTTTCTATGGTGATAGATCACGTGTAGTGGGAAGGAGAGACAGAGAATGTGGAGAGTGACCAGCCGACAAACCCCCTAGTGCTATTCAATCTCCCTCCATCCTGTCGAGAGACAATAATAACCATTATAGTGACTTCTCATCTATGTTCCGTCAGTGGTTTTGCTACCAAAAAAGCTTTGTTTCTCACTTTATACAGAAGGGGAAGCAGATTAGTTGGGTAGATTTTGTTTCAGTGTTTCCTTTTTTGATAAATCAGTCAGTGAGGACGGACAAACAAGCTAAACCCAAGCCTGGACTTGTATTTCTACAAAACAACACATTAGGTAATATTGCTGTTGATTTCAGAAATCCAAAACACATCTACAGTATGATCGAGAAGCAGTCTTTGCACAGCACATTACAGTTAGACTTGAATGAGACATACATTATTTTTTTCAAATTTGCCCCCCCACCCCCATCACCAAAATCAACATTTTGAAACGCAGAACGCCCGTTTACATTTTGGGGTGATTTTTCCTTGAAGGCCACATGCATTTCCCTGTGTGCAGCATGGCATTAACTTTCCTCAGGCAAAAAGGTCAGGGCCAGTCGGTGAGGAACTGGAGCACATAGATTTCCACACAGTATCCCTTCAATCAGACTCTCTGACCTTAACATGTCTGATAGAACAATAAATCAAGGAAATTACTCAGTACTATCTTAATGTTTCAGGTCCTTACAATACTTGGCAGTCCATTGGCCAGAGGGGATTTATATAATGAGAGGGACAAGCTTTGTGAATGATTGACTCTTCCACTTGTGACCTATTTCTACGATGTAATATACAGAAAAGAAATATATTTCTGAAATAATGGCTTAATCATTTTTGTCTTGATTAAACCACTGCCAAGTCTCTACAGACGAGCTCCAAACTCTTCCCAGGTGCAAGTTTAACTGTCTGATGGTGTACATTTAGATTTAGGAACCCGATATACTAAGAATGCAAAGTGTCTGTCTGTCTGTCTGTCTGTGTGTCTGTGTGTCTGTGTGTGTGTGTGTGTGTGTGTGTGTGTGTGTGTGTGTGTGTGTCTGTGAGTGAGCAGAATTGTGTTCAGCCACAGCTATGCCATTTTATGTGTGATCGCGCTGAATATTTCAGGTGACCTAACGTGATTTTTGAACTAGGTAATTAGGGCTGACTAAATGGGGAAAATAGCTCATTAGTAGCCAAAATGCCTCAACACTTTGAATCTGCCAGGGAAGTGGACTATGAAAAAAAAGAGAGGAGAGGCTACAACACAGGCATGGGTATTCTGCTAGTGTACAGAATAGAGGCAGACATCAATAGAGCTCAATAGAGAGCCAAAGTGAACGTCACTTCCTGCTTCAGCACTGTACCAGAAATCTTCTTCTGCAAATTATTTTCCAATAGACATTTCGTAAAAGCTTATAAAAATAGTTTTACTTGTTCAAACCAAATGGTACAGACATATTTAAAAACGCATAACATTTCACTTGGACCAAAAGGTTAAAAAAAAATGCGAGTTTAAAGAAAATATCTTTTCGATGTAGTTTTTTTTAGGTTTTGGTCCAAGTGAAATGTTCAATGGTCTCTCTCGATTCTAAATATAGCTGAACCTTTTGGTTTGACCAAGTAAAACTATTTTTATAAGCATTTTAAAAAATGTCTATGGGAAAATAAATTGCGGAAGAAAATCTCTGGTACAGTGCTGAAGCAGGAAGTGACGTTCACTTTGCCTCTCTCCATATGTTTTAGGCTCACCGAAATAAGTGTAAAGTGACAGTTTCTTACCGTAGGAAAAGGACGAGTGCAAAATGTCAGACTTGAATTCATCACTTCTCCTCTGAGCGAAGGGATCCCTAAAATACAAAATAAATTTGATTATGTATAAAATGGGTAATGCCACAGGATATTCAGAGTATGCCTTTGGCTGTGCCTCAACATGCAGATTTTCCTCTTACCCACCTTTTAACCCATTGATACCTGATGCAGCATTTGTGTGTGTATCCCTTTAAGAAGCAGTCTTAAAGGGATACGCACACAAATGAGGGATATACACGCAAATGCTGCATCAGGTATCAATGGGTTAAGGAGATTAAGATTAAGATGGATCTATCCTGCGGGCGTAAACAGGGAAATAAGCCATCGTGACTTCAGCCTATCTAGATTTGTTTCCCCATGAATGATTTACAAGAAGGGAATCCAATCCCCCCAAAAATGAGAGGACTGCATGCATATAGGCATCTCGCCTGTCAAAAATAGTGGTGCCCATAAAATACAAAAAGCATACCTTATTACTGGTAAATTATATATGTTACACATATTCTCAATGACTTACACATTAAACTCGGTCACAGAACATGTTCATGGGATATATGGCGACGAATGAATAATTGAGCAGCACTTAGGCAATCCACTGTCAAGAGATAGGCTTGAATAATAGACTAGTGGTTAGAGTTGGCCATCCCCTGGCTCTCCCCTCGGAGTGGAAGAGCTAGGTGTCAGCTACTCGGGATCATTACCTCCAAACAAGACCTGTAGTGCCGAGCCAACAAATGACAGGCCCGCACAATAACCTCGCTGTATCTGCCTGCTGTGCATTTATGTTAAATGGGTCTTTCTATTCTTAGAACCGATTGTTTGTAATATTTAATTATTTAGAAATGGCTGCACATTTGAGATTCAACTCCTTACACAAGCGGGGCATGGGAGGACAGAAGCATTTTGACACGCTAGTGGCCACTCAGTAAACATGATTTATAAGGAGTATCTAGCTTAAATTTGCATGCACAATACTATATGGTAGAGAGAGAAATGCGATTTCATTTGATGGGAGTGGTGCGGAGGGGCGGGATTGTTAAAAAAAATGTTTTTATTGGATAGAAACTTATATTTATGCCTACAAGTGCAGGATGAGGTTATCAGCAAAGAGATACTGTGTGAGTAAAAGTAATGGCAGTTCATTTCATGGGGACTTTAAGTAAATATATATAAATGAGGAATTACACTGTACTGTATGTAGGCTGATTTAAAAAGATAAAACTCAAGCATGATGATGCATTGTACCTCGTCAGATGCAGCTCGGGTATGGGCCTCAGCTCTTTGGAGGGGAAGTTCTCCACCACCGGTGAGTCCAGG
Organism: Poromitra crassiceps; assembly: GCF_964638095.1. Lineage (NCBI taxonomy): Eukaryota > Metazoa > Chordata > Actinopteri > Beryciformes > Melamphaidae > Poromitra > Poromitra crassiceps. The sequence continues at coordinate 36,953,982 of NC_139628.1, forward strand.
TTGGCGGAGCCGTTGCTGAGCCTGTCGCTGCTTTCGTATCCAGACTCCGTCCGCTGGATCTTCCAGGTGTCACTGCGGACTTTGAGGGTGGCCGAGCCTTTGTCGCTGTAGCCGCTCCGGAAGTCCGAATCCAGCGAGCTCCGGCTGCCGCCCGTCTCGTGCCTCTGCTCGTCCTCGTAGATCGTCATCAGGCTCTTGGGTTTGCGCTCTTCTCGGCCTGCCCATGCGAAGTCTCTGTCCTGCTCTCGGTCCCGGGAGGGCGGCGACTGACTCCCGGGCCTCGTCCGGGGGCTGTGCTGTCTTCGCTCCTGACTTACCGCCGAATTACCACCACCACCACCGCCGCCGCTTATCACGCTGTCCACGTTCAGCGCTTCCCGCATGGGCTTCCACGGCCGACTCGGCCTGCTGCCGCGGCTGTTCCCTGTGCTTCCGGGACGCTCCCGCGAATCCTGGCTGCTGCTGTCCGTATCGTATCCGTTAGAGACCTGCTCCAGTCTCCGGCTGTGGTGGCCACCGCCACCGCCGCCGCCGGGCACGGCGGGTAGCACGTGCGCCCTGGAGTGAGAGCGAGTGGGCTCGTGGGAGGAGGAGCGACCGCCCAGGCGGGGCGTTCGCTCAGTCCGCGTGGGCCCTTTCCCCTGGCTGCTGTAGAGGCGAGGCTCCATGTACTGCTTAAAGCCGTTCTCTGGAGGGGAGACCGAGCGGGAGTAGCTCCTCGGAATAGGACTTGGATCTGAGGGCGAGGGAATTACGTTCAATGAGTGCTTTAAACCGACAGCACACCATATTGCCAACAGATGCTTCAGGTCGCCGATTCAAGAATAGGACACTTTCTTGTTGAAATCAAACGTTAAATTTGTTTTTTCAGCAAAACGATGCTAATTCTGACACTGCATGTTGGCTGGCGTCACATCTCTCTTGCTGCTCTGATGCCAAATGACAGTGCTGTGTGTGTCAGGTTGCCAAGAACTAAATTTGACTCTCACCAACACCTTGACCCGGGACACAAAGCCTTGCTAAAGATAACAGCAGGGGGCGACAACGGGGTAACTGACATTTACTTCGGTGATGTGTGCAGACGAGAGGAAGGTGTAAATAATAGACACCAGGAGTCAATTTTCCTCCATGGTGTGTACATGGAGGGAAACCAGCTTGTATCCTGACACGAAACGTAGATATATTTTATGTGTGTAAATATGCATTTGTCTGTGCAAATACATATGTGCGCGCACACACACCCAAATTTGTCTAACACTGCAAAATGGAGATCTTTGAACAGCAGTAAAAAGTGCTTTATTCCTTTTCGGGCTCTCTCTCCTGCATCTCCGCTGCGGCGCTGCTTCTGCTCTGTTCCTTGTTTCTAGGTTTGCATAAGCTTTTTGTAACTCTCAAAATGAGGTGAACTCATCAAAATGGTTCATTAGTTAGCATTAAAAATGGTTCTGTGAAAATCACTAGAACCTCAGTAGCTGTGATGCAAACTGTGGTTTGGGGGGGGGGCTTTTGTTCTGTAAAGTGTGGTCTTGTTCTGTTTTTTTCAAAGTCAGGTTCGACTTACCGTAATTCTTTTATTTCTTTATTTAATCTTTACAGTTTACCAAGGGATAAGAAGCTGTAGTGGTGACAATTATCCGTCCCACATTAATGCAAAACTTGAATTCTGCACGTTCTTCTCATTTTATTTTCAAGGCTCATCTATCCTCCACTATAGTTGTGTCTGACAGTGAATGGAGTCACAGGTCATGTGCTCTGTATGGACGGCGACATAATGAACGACAGGTGCACGTGATCTGTTGCAGGGTGATGGTGAAACATAATAGGAGACAACACTGCCAGCCCACGGAAACAACGTCACAAGAGATGGAGTTCCTATTTCTTTGGATTTTGCTGAGTGATAAATCACTGAAACATTACTGTCCAGGCGTTTGGCAGAGTGTTTGGTGTGATTGTGCTTCTGCTGCCAGCTCCCTGATGTGAATGCCTAAAATGAAGCCGAGGTTCATTTGTGGGAGAAGAATACTATAACATCTCTAAATCAATTGAGTCAGACATCATTTAGAAACACATAGGGTCAACCAACCCCTCAAATCCCACAGTCTGAACCGAGTGCTGAAGTTTTTTTCCTCTTTGAGCGGTTCGAGTTTTTTTTTTTCCCCTTTTTTCTGGAGTAGGCTTTTTAGCAAAGTGCTAGCCTGGGCACGAGCAGTGCCGGGGTAGATTTATACTACTTACATTAACTGTAGTGTCACCTCCAGCCTCGCCATCCATCAGCGCAATGACGCTAGCCGCCTTTAGCCGACTGCATTCAATCATAATGGGACGTGAGCCTGGTGCTAACAGAGGCTTGCTGCTGTTTACTCGCTGGATTTGGGGGGGGGGGGGTGTTACAAACGGCGTTCCATAATCCCTGCAGGCCTGCACAGATACTTCACTGAGAGTGCTGCTGGTGTAAGCATGTAAGGAAGAGGACCAACGGGCCGCTTAATTAGAAACACCGCACAAACTCATCAGTTGTCGAGATGAGACAAACGAACATGTCGACCATCTTGCTGGCAGGAGCTTTTGGTAGCTTCCTGTGAATTTTGCCAGCCACAAGTACAATTAAATCCACCTTCATATTGAAGCACACATACATACATACTGTATATGGCTATTTTGCCTTTGCCTGTTTGTGTGTGAACGCTCGTGCAGACCACAGAGGGGGAACCAGTGGCTGAGTCTGCATATGAGCGAGACGGATGAAGGCCGGCTTGAACAGACGTCAGCACTTAATCCGCCTTCTGACACATTGCTCCCAAACCCCCGGCGTTACATAAGGGAGAGTGGATGGAAGGATAGAGGGCTAGTGGACGGAAGGATAGCCTTTTGTCTCGTCGAGCCTGGCCATTCTCATGCCTATGTTTATGTGACTCATCTCTTCTGGTGCCCTGCTGTGCGTCGGTCAGCGTGTTTATATACGGTCAGCCGGGGGAACACAGCTGTCCTATGATCTCTCTCACTCTGCTGTGTGCGTGGTGGTGTTCATTTGTCCACATGAAGAGATACACGCACTCTGTACATCTGCTTGTGTGGTGATGGCTGCATTAAAATAATAACAACAACAACAATAACAATATAATAAATAAATAAATAAATATATATATTTAAAAAAAAGCCTACCCAGGGACAGGGATTGCAAATTAGCCTTGGCTAGATATCCTATATGCATCGCATATGTTTCATGTTCCTGTAACTTGTAAAATGATTCTTGCATTGTCCCTGACAAATAAATGGGGAAAAAAAAAAAAAATATATATATATATATATATATATATATATATATATATATATATATATATACCGTATATAAATATATATATAAATATATATATATATATACACAAATACACACGGTGGATTGCGAAGGACAACCAACCTCTGTAGCGTGACTCCTGCCTCCGCTGGCCGCTCCTGTCAGGTTCTCTTCTGGGTGGATGCATCCCCCGCACTTCTCCCGCTCTGTGGGCAACTTCTCTGTAAATCTCCCTGAAGCGACTCTTCGGATCACCGCTGCCAATCTTCACTACAAAACAGAGGCGGTATAGGACATTATCATCAACCATCATTTTAACACATCTTCCTCCCAATGAGGGACAAAGGGGGGACACCGACGACGCCGAGTATGCAATTAATGCAAGGCGAACGCACACAAAACTGTTGTTTGACGAGCTTCAAAGGGGGAGTAGATGTGCACACATGGGTCTTATAAGCCAAGCTGGAAGTGATGAGCAGGGGTTAAAGGTGACGTTAACCCTCTCTATGCAGTAGTTCATTTTGTTCAATCTGCAGACTCAATTAGGAAATATGATCTTCATCTAGATCTATAGATGTAGAGCTAGATATACAGTACTATCACTATACCATCCTCCTCTCTTTCCTTGCCAGCATCCTCCAGCTCTTCGCTGCCTCCCCCCCCCCCACACCCCCACGGCATTGGGCAGCTGCTGAGTCTGTAGACGGGGGAACTTTACGGCAGATCGATGTGCTGATGCATACGCCACGTTTTCTGCTGCGTGCGGGGAAAGGCACCGAGGTGGAACCACGACCATGCAGGAGCCTCGGCTCGACACTCCGCCCCCCTATCTCTGTGTCTGTGAGATCTGAACAGGGACTGAAATCACGTCCTTGTGGGCATTTCCCCTATATCAAGACATACAGTATGAGAGTATTTCATATTCTCCGCTGCACCAAAACCGGTGGAAATATTTATGCATTATCGACTTCCAGACTTAAAACTGAAATCAATGATGAACCAATAGATTTTCTTAACATACAGGCACTTGAGTTGTAGGATCACAATTAATCATTCATGGCCAATTTCCTGTCCAGAGCTCTCTAGTTTGACTTTGCTACTTAGTTCTAAATGCTCTCGCTCTCGCGCCTGGCTCCTCCTCCGGCCCCTCCCTAATACCACCACAGGTTAAGAGCTACTCGCTTCAAACTCAACAACAATGACCAGGAGATCAAGATCACAAGGACACACACAACTCCATAAAGCCATATAATAACACTGGAATGTGAAATAATACCACATGTGTAAGGTGCGATTTCACCATTTGTCCTTCGCACCTATCCTTGATCTTGACCTTGTTTTCACTACTGCACATTCCTTCTCTCTCTCTCTCTCTCTCTCTCTCTGATTGTAGTCTGTTGCTACTACTGTCTTGCCAGGGCCGGATCTAGAGAAATACTCATAGGGGTGGCAAGATGGCGGTATGAAGATTTTAAGGGGTGGCAGTCGGGCAGAAATATATCCTGTATTTGCTGATTTAATTGTAAACAATCACGTATCAATACTTTGCTTGGCAAAGCCCCAAATTTGAACAAAAAAAACATTACATTATAGTGACAATGAATAAAGCATTGAATAGAAATATCTAAAGGTGGTATTAGGGGTGGGTAGTAAGGAGTTACAAGTGTAACACACATGAGTCAACATTGCTGATGTGCAAGGTCAGATAACATTTGTCATAAAATGAAACCAATAGAAAACTGCAGTTCTTATTCGAGCATGTGTTTAGGGGGGGGGGGGCAGCTGCCACCCCATGCCACCCCGGTAGATCCGCCCCTGTGTCTTCCACCCCTCCCCGTCTTTTCCACTAGGCCCACTTACTTATCTTTCCATATCTCTGTACTTCTCAATATGCACTCTACTCCCTCCCTACATCATCAGTATGTGCAGTTGTGCTCTGTCTGACCTGCCTCGTTAACAAATGCCCCTAAATCCCCTCTGTATTACTAACATGGTCAGATTTAGTTGAACAGGAAAGACATTTAATTATCTCTTCCCCCGGTCGCTGTGCTCCATCCTCGCTTGTCGCCTTTGTCTGTGAACCCAAATGTGTATAAATGACACGCTCTTTAAAGGCTAGAAACTTTGCCACGTTTCATTCTCTCGCTCACTGCACTGTAAAAACACTCTCAAACTATCTGCCTGCTGGGGTGAGATCTTTGCCTCCTGGAACAACCTCATGCACTGCAAAGAAATATTAACAAGTCATTTAGTGTCAAAATCTGGGTTTTCTTGAGAGTGAATGAGCTAAATGAGTGTGATAATTCCACTTGTTAGCAATGGAGTTTGCCTATTCCCAATCATTTTCTTTGAACAAATGACAGTATCTTAAAAAAAAAAAAGGCAGGTCGTTCTACTACTTTTTTCAAAATATTGTGAATGAAAGTCTTCTTTTAATTAGCACTGAAAACAAGTGAAACGATGTCACCCCACTGACAGATTGTTTTCAAAACTTAAAATGGAGATTTTTGCAGTGGGTTTCTTTCCACGGCATTTCGGGTTGCAGATCTCTCTCCCACTTTTCTCCCATTGCACCCTCACATATGCGTTCTTTCCACTTCTCCTCCACTCCTGTCTCGTACCTGGTCCCCGTCCCCCGCTGGTCTGACCGCTGCCCCGACTGAAGGTGGATGGGGCCTTCTGTTTGAAGGAGCCTTGGCCCAGCAGAGCGTTCAGGTTCTCCCTGGTGAGGTCCAGCTTCTTGGGTACCGGAAGTGGAGACTCAGAGCCTGAGTAGCAGCAGCAAACGGGGAACACAGAGAGATTTTGAATCTTCTACGTCAATCCTAATTATTAAAGTCACAAAAAAGTTGTCAAAAAACACCGACAACACACACAAAAAAAGCTGGCAATAGCGCTATTATATACTTCACTTAAAACTAAGAAACAAAATTTTTTAAATAAAATAAATAAATCCATGCATAATGTTCTTGGTTTTGGAGGATGATCTGATTTACCCCACCCTGACCACACCCCCCACGCAGCTAACCCAGTGTGTATGACGAGACATTGACTGTATCTATAGCAAATGTAAGGGGAAAACTATAAAAACCATGCTTAACAGGCCCACTACAAAGCGAGCTAACGTCTTGTTGTTGAGATAAGGACACTAAAGCGTAATTTATACTTATTGGAAAGTGTCGCTCAACACATGGTCGCCGACGAAAAGTAAAGTGTCTCCCATGGAGTTGCATTTATGGTTAACCACATCGGACATAAACAGCGCTGTCCCTGCAACCTGATGTAACGTTCAACTGCAGCATGACGAGACACAACTCACCTCCTCTCTCTCTGGGAAGTTGGTCACGGTGTTCTTTGTGATATTCACGAAGTCATACATCCAGGACAGGCCGATAAAAAGTAGCGGCGACACGTTTTCATATTCATTTTCAATCTATTTCAATACAGCGAAAACCAAAACAAGGAAGTCAAGCGTGCGTCCCTTCTATCTAGCCCAGTGACAGCCAATCACACTTGCGCGACACTTTGTGACATAGTCGGCGACATTAGAAATTTCACTTGGTAGGAGACACTTCTCGGCGACACTTAAAAGTGTCGACAAAACCTCATTTTTGACGCAGACGGTTTTCAAAAGCGTCGAGAGACGAAGTATAAATTGGGCTTAAGGCATCTGACAGAATGAGACTGTGTTGCCAACAGAGATGAGATCATAACGATGCAGTTGATGCTAATTATGATGGTGATTTTCATTATTCCTTATTGGGGGCCTCGTTCAAATAAAACCGGGCATATAGTGAAAAATGTTAAGATAATAGAAACACGAATGTTGCCTGAACTGAGAGGAAAACCTGCTACGAGACAATGGGGGTTGCGGGGGTACTCGGGTGCCTAACGGGGGCCTGTTGGGGTGGCGCTTCCTACCTTGGTCTTCTCCGTTAACAGGGCTCTTGTAGTGGGACTGGCTGCTGTTTTGGCGTGCGGGGTCATCTGCAGCGACGGCACTCCCATCGGGGTTGGAGTAAAAGAGGAGGAGAGGCTGGAAGTGACCCTTGATGCATTTGGTGACCACGTCTTTCCACCTGGATCCAATCTATGGCAAAAGACAAAGACAAGGTGGGTCAATGCACATTAAAGTGAGTGAGAGGGAGAGAGAGAGAGAGCAAGGCGTGCACACACACACACACACACACACACAGAAAATAATTTGCTCTCTCATAACTCAAATCTGTTTTCAAAAATGTATCGTTTATATCTAAACCAATATCAAGTATTGCCACTAGCATCTGAATGGAACATTCTCCGCTATAATGCCCTGTTTGCATCACCAGGAGGCCAGAACACAACTCAATCCTAACCCGACAACAAAATGCTCAGGGAGCGTTCAGAAAATTCCATTTGTCTACTTCGATACAAAACCTGTGTGTGCAATTCCATCCATTGTGCACGGTCTCATTTGTTTGTGATCTGGAGCGAATATCACGCAGTCAGCCAGAATCGCACCATCACATTAGCTACGCTGGGCGAGGTGCGTGTCTCGCCACAAGAGCGCCACAAACGCCGGCTGCAGGCTAACAGATGCTCATGTGCTCCTTAATTAAGCAAATGACGGGGGGGGCAGAAGGTAGGGGAAGGAGAGATGGGGTGGAGAGACGAGGTAGAGACCCACGCAAAGGAAAGTGAATGGGAGGATGTACTGTAGAATACAGAGGAGACGGGGGGGGGGGGGGGGGGGGGCACAAGAAAGAGCAAAAGGAAATGACATTGTGGACGAGGGAGTACAAAAAAAAGGGACAGGAACAAACTCCTCGAGTGTGCTAAATAGTCTCTGTGTGTGCTAAACAGTCTCTGTGTGTGCTAAACAGTCTCTGTGTGTGCTAACAGTCTCTGTGTGTGCTAAACAGTCTCTGTGTGTGCTAAACAGTCTCTGTGTGTGCTAACAGTCTCTGTGTGTGCTAACAGTCTCTGTGTGTGCTAACAGTCTCTGTGTGTGCTAAACAGTCTCTGTGTGTGCTAACAGTCTCTGTGTGTGCTAAACAGTCTCTGTGTGTGCTAAACAGTCTCTGTGTGTGCTAACAGTCTCTGTGTGTGCTAACAGTCTCTGTGTGTGCTAAACAGTCTCTGTGTGTGCTAAACAGTCTCTGTGTGTGCTAACAGTCTCTGTGTGTGCTAACAGTCTCTGTGTGTGCTAACAGTCTCTGTGTGTGCTAAACAGTCTCTGTGTGTGCTAACAGTCTCTGTGTGTGCTAAACAGTCTCTGTGTGTGCTAAACAGTCTCTGTGTGTGCTAACAGTCTCTGTGTGCTAACAGTCTCTGTGTGTGCTAAACAGTCTCTGTGTGCTAAACAGTCTCTGTGTGTGCTAAACAGTCTCTGTGTGTGCTAACAGTCTCTGTGTGTGCTAACAGTCTCTGTGTGTGCTAAACAGTCTCTGTGTGTGCTAAACAGTCTCTGTGTGCTAAACAGTCTCTGTGTGTGCTAAACAGTCTCTGTGTGTGCTAAACAGTCTCTGTGTGTGCTAACAGTCTCTGTGTGTGCTAACAGTCTCTGTGTGCTAAACAGTCTCTGTGTGTGCTAAACAGTCTCTGTGTGTGCTAACAGTCTCTGTGTGCTAAACAGTCTCTGTGTGTGCTAAACAGTCTCTGTGTGCTAAACAGTCTCTGTGTGTGCTAAACAGTCTCTGTGTGTGCTAAACAGTCTCTGTGTGTGCTAAACAGTCTCTGTGTGTGCTAACAGTCTCTGTGTGTGCTAACAGTCTCTGTGTGCTAAACAGTCTCTGTGTGTGCTAAACAGTCTCTGTGTGTGCTAAACAGTCTCTGTGTGTGCTAAACAGTCTCTGTGTGTGCTAACAGTCTCTGTGTGCTAAACAGTCTCTGTGTGTGCTAAACAGTCTCTGTGTGTGCTAACAGTCTCTGTGTGCTAAACAGTCTCTGTGTGTGCTAAACAGTCTCTGTGTGTGCTAACAGTCTCTGTGTGTGCTAACAGTCTCTGTGTGTGCTAAACAGTCTCTGTGTGTGCTAAACAGTCTGTGTGTGTGCTAAACAGTCTCTGTGTGTGCTAAACAGTCTCTGTGTGTGCTAAACAGTCTGTGTGTGTGCTAAACAGTCTGTGTGTGTGCTAAACAGTCTCTGTGTGTGCTAAACAGTCTGTGTGTGTGCTAAACAGTCTGTGTGTGTGCTAAACAGTCTGTGTGTGTGCTAAACAGTCTCTGTGTGTGCTAAACAGTCTGTGTGTGTGCTAAACAGTCTCTGTGTGTGCTAAACAGTCTCTGTGTGTGCTAAACAGTCTGTGTGTGTGCTAAACAGTCTCTGTGTGTGCTAAACAGTCTCTGTGTGTGCTAACAGTCTCTGTGTGCTAAACAGTCTCTGTGTGTGCTAAACAGTCTCTGTGTGTGCTAAACAGTCTCTGAGTGTGCTAAACAGTCTCTGTGTGTGCTAAACAGTCTCTGTGTGTGCTAAACAGTCTCTGTGTGTGCTAACAGTCTCTGTGTGTGCTAAACAGTCTCTGTGTGTGCTAAACAGTCTCTGTGTGTGCTAACAGTCTCTGTGTGCTAAACAGTCTCTGTGTGTGCTAAACAGTCTCTGTGTGTGCTAACAGTCTCTGTGTGTGCTAAACAGTCTGTGTGTGTGCTAAACAGTCTCTGAGTGTGCTAAACAGTCTCTGAGTGTGCTAAACAGTCTCTGTGTGTGCTAACAGTCTCTGTGTGTGCTAACAGTCTCTGTGTGCTAAACAGTCTCTGTGTGTGCTAAACAGTCTCTGTGTGTGCTAACAGTCTCTGTGTGCTAACAGTCTCTGTGTGTGCTAAACAGTCTCTGTGTGTGCTAAACAGTCTCTGTGTGTGCTAACAGTCTCTGTGTGTGCTAACAGTCTCTGTGTGTGCTTAACAGTCTCTGTGTGTGCTAACAGTCTCTGTGTGTGCTAACAGTCTCTGTGTGTGCTTCATTTTATTTATACCGCACTTTTCATTCACAGAGAATCTCAGAGTGCTACAGAGTTAAAAACAAAAACAAAAACAAAACAAAAAACAGTCTGCTAAACAGTCTCTGTGTGTGCTAAAGCAGTGGTTCTCAAATGGGGGTCTGTGGTCTAATTTTGGTCAGTTTAGGGTTCCTTCATGTGAAAAGATTTGAGAACCACTGTGCTAAACAGTCTCTGTGTGCAAAGCGCTAAACAAAGCCACGGTTATTGCCAGGGTATAATTACAGTGCTTGGCAGCGTCTAACTCCTGCCATTAAGCAGAAAAATAACTGCATGTTGGGAATCCCACCGTTAATACTCCTGGGAGACTGGAAAAGAAGCACAAGCGACTTCCAAGATTAGAATATTTTGCCATCCATTTTTATATACATGCGTTTCTTTTGTCATAATACAAAATGATTTTCAAGGCCTTGCTTGTGTGCGCGTGTGCAGAGCCGTATAATAGAAGAGTTCCGACATCTCCATTCACTCCAATGGACCAGTTTTTTTCCAGGAAGTAGAAAGTGGAACTCTTCAGTAAAAAAAGCAGCACTGTCAAGTTGCATCAAAATAGACAGTGTTGTACTTTGAAAGGGTTTTTCATCCCTTGAAATGAATCAAATTGTACATTATCTGCTTTATTTTAGCATGCAAAAGTAGCGCGAGACCCATTCCTGGCTGTTCATTGGCTAATGATTCTTGCATTTTGGTCCTCCGCTGACGCCACTCTCTCTCTAGAGGACACTACGCGTGTGGTTCCCCTGGATAAGCCCTGATAGGGCTACGCTAGGGTAGCCATTTATGGGAGGTGGGACTTGGGGAGTCACTGAAATGCTGCCGAGTTTCGATCCAGGTATGGACTTGGCAGGCGCTCCGCCATCTGAGGGGCGGGGAGGGTAGGTGGGTGGGTGGGCAGTGGGTAGGGGGGCGGGGGGTAGGGGGTTGCACACACAGCACAAGCTGCTGATGGATTGACAAGGAGCCAGCCAGCCGCTGCACCACACAGTCGCGGGGGAAAATGGATGGCGAGGATGTGCAGGGCACAAAAGGCATGCTCAGTGCTCACACACACCCGGATCATAAAAACCACATCCAATTAAGACAAGAAAAGAAAAACAAAAATAGGGAATTAAAAGCTGTACAGACGCACACACTCGCACTCGTGTCCATCAGCAAAACAAAACGCACACATAGAAACACACACAACAACAGCTTACCAAAGACAACGATGTCTTCATACAGAAAGCTTCACAACACAACAGTCACTTGCACACCGCTACTGCAGCACTTTGTAGCAACAGAGTTGAGGAGAGGGGGTGGGGGGGGTTCACTGCAGTGGAAGGTGGGGAGGGGGGGGGGGGGGGGGGAGCCCGCAGGCTCGTCAGCGCCATAAACGCTCATCAACCCTGAGGCTCATGAAGGGCGATCGATGGGGTGATATGGGGCGATAAAGAGAGCGGCGCTGGAGATACGGGACTGAACAGTGCTACACTATGCTGTCGCTCGTAAAAACAAGCGCCGCGTTTATCAACTCCACACAAGCGCATTTTATATGCGCTGGGTTTCCCGGACAAAGGGGATCTTGGTGCTCCCGCTGTCAGGTATCTAAAATGTGAGCTGCGGCTAACCTGTAGAGTTCACTCAATCTCAGCAGACGACCTGACCACTTTCAAAACATGTATATATACCCTTGTAGGCTTTTCACTGGACACTTCATTGTATTCGTACGCTGCTGTGCTATACAGACATCTGTGTGACGCATTACGCTTGTGTGCGTCAGCGTCTCCTCACCTCTTTCACGGTGGCGTCGTCGAAGAAGACCCATTTGGAAGATTTGGTGTGGAAGGCGAAGGCACAGTAGTGGCGGCTGGAGTAGCAGATCATCCCGACCAACAGCAGCTCCCCCTTTTTGGCGTGTTCATCTGTCACCCTGTAGAAGAGCTGTATGCATGACATGTAGCAGTTAGCGGGCCGGCTGCTGAGTGAGTGATGTTGATAGCTAGTGGAATCAGTTACTCTAGTCTGTTTATAGATTGAGCTCTGAGGGAATCAAGCCGCATTGATTTGACAATCAGCGGAAAATCATGGCCGGTTTAAATCAAGAGCTGTCATAGCGGACCTTGATATGGAGATCCACAGTATTCTTAGCGAGGGCCTCGATTGTTTTGCTTCCCCCACCTGGGTCAAATTATTGGCTGGAATCCACGCACCAATCGCTGTATGTCCACTGACCTTCGAAGGAACCCCGTGCTGGGTTGAGTATTGAGCCGAGCTCTCTGCACAGTGAATGCATGTTCACAAGGCAAAAGGAATCTCGCTCAACAAAAAACACTTTCCTTTCAAACATGCATCTTTTGAAGAAGTACCGGATGTCTAGCCTGGTAAACCAGCCGGTCACGTGAACTCACAGTTCATTTCGTTCTTCGCTTCCGTCTGGCCCCAAGCTTTCACACGCTGTCTGCAGTGGGCGGAGGTTGGGGGGGGGGGGTGTACTTGCCTCGACAGACAACTCCTTCAGCCAATCAGCGTTGGATCCAGTCAAACCCAAATCCACTTGGGAGAACGGCAAAACCATATTTTCCGCCGAGGAACTCCACGGTTGCGGCGATACTCCTGTACTTATTTAATTGTTGTTATTGAGTCTATTTCCGCAATAACTGCACTTTATGGCTGTTTAAACTCGACGAATGCTGACATTACTCCTCGAGGCGGACAGGCAAGGAGGCGGCCATTAATGTTTTGCTAGTGGCGTTCCTGATTGGCTGGTCGCGATGTCAACTACGAGGCGGGTCGCTGATTGGCTGGTCATGATGTCAACTACGAGGCGGGTCGCTGATTGACTCGTCCGCTTTGCAGTTTCTGCTAGGTTACCTCACCCAGGGCATGGGGCCAGACGGGAACGACGAACACACTGAAATGTGAGTTCACGTGAGTGACTGGTTTACCAGGCTACCGGATGTCACCATCGGCCTGCTAAATCATATCCTTTCTCCTCTGCTCACTTTCCTTCGAACTCTCTCCGAAGCTCTAACTTTATTTATTTTCCAAGTAATTTTCGCGTATATGATTATTAAAACGCAGTCAGAGAAATATTACCAGGGCACTATAAGCCTGACCCTTGCAAACATTATTAAATATAAATTTAAATAAACTTTTTTCTCTTCTCTTCTTCTTCTTTTTTTAGATTATGTGTTGGCCTTCCCCAAAATGGAGAGAGGAACAACTGAGATAGAGAGGGGGGGATGACATGCAACAAAAAGGTCCTGGGACAGATTCGAACCCAGGATGTCACGTTTATGGGTCCGGGATGCGGCTTAGAGTGGTAATGTTGGTCACTTCAAATCTAAAGCTACTGATGGACTCACTGTAAATCACTATGGATGAGTGTGTCAGCTAAATGCCTACAGTACATTCCAACAACAGCATTTCAAAAAGAAAAACGGCAGTGGGAGAAGTGGTTGTGAAACAGCCACTTGTTTCTCCCAAGTTTCCTGCACAGCCGGTTCTCTCTCTCTCTCTCTCTCTCTCTCTCTCTCTCTCTCTCTCTCTCTCTCTCTCTCTCTCTCTCTCTCTCTCTCTCTCTCTCTCTCTCTCTCTCTCTCTCTCTCTCTCTCTCTCTCTCTCTCTCTCTCTCTCTCTCTCTCTGTCTCTCTCTGTCTCTCTCTGTCTCTCTCTCTGTCTCTCTCTGTCTCTCGCTCTCTCTCTCTCTCTCTCTCTCGCCTTGTCTGAGACAATAGATTCCAAAGCAGGGGGAGGGGCTTCCCTTAACACCCAATAAAGTCACATGAAACGCTCCCTAATGAATCAAGGCCTTTGTGCCATGCTAGTGGGAAGGGGGGAGACTAATCCGTGGGAAGGGGGCAGACTAATCCTTGTGATGGAATGCTTTCGAAACTCGCGAGAGGGAGCCGTCAAATAAAGGGTCTGAATACTTCAATGGAGATGTTATATAATGTGTAGAGCATCGAGTGTGCCCCGATTTGAACTTCACGGATTGATTTTTATTTATTCATTTATTTTAACTCTTCCAACACGGTGGACCGAAGCGAACCAGCTGCTGAGGAAATTTAGCATGTCATCATGTGCTATGCACACAACTTCCACTTATTATCCAAGTGGAAAATATTATTTTTATGGGGAGAAAAGGAGATGTGGAAGTTGGCAAAACAAGTGTTGTGCTGCACAGTACAAAGAAAAGCACACTAACATCACGCTATGTTAATATTTGAGGTTTCGAAAGACACATGCTCACTTGTGTACTTTGTGATCAAGCGTGTGTGAATATAAACGGGACAATGAACACAGTCTGAAACACATGCTTGTTTCCTATCTCAATGACATCTATTCAGCCCACGTGTTCTCTGAGACGCGCACGCGCCCACGCATTGCGCAAACACACACACACACACACACACACACACACACACACACACACACACACACACACACACAGCTTGAGGGTGGGGCTTGACAAGCTGACCAAGGCCAGCAGGGGCTCAGTGGATCAGTGGCGCGGGTCAACTGAGCATTGGGCGTCAACTGCTTACGCAACAGACCCAACTTCCAGAGGAGTAAATCCCCCACTTTATTTCCCACATACGGTATACTCAATCAGACCAAAAATAAACTGACTTAACATGACGGCTTTACAACTTTACTGCCAAAATCCATGAATACAGTAGCCAGTGCAGCCAGCCCTGCTAAATAAGTGCCTCTGAAGTTTGACAACCCAGCATTTGGAATGCATATAGCACTTTTCTAGTGTACCGGCCACCCAAAGCGCCTGCATTCACCCATTCATACACCGATGGTGGCAAGCTACCACGCAGGGTGCTGGCACAACCATCGGGAGCAATTTGGGTAATCTTGCCCAAGGACACTTTGACATTGGGACAGGAGGAGCCGGGGATCGAACCACCGACCTTTGATAGTGGATGACCCCCTCTACCTCCTGAGCCACACCCGCCCCGAGCATAGCCACGTGGAGCTTATTCACTTTTTCTGAAAGCAAGGGTTCAATGGTATATTGTGTTTTGGTACATGCAGTGCTTTTGCAACTCAAATCTTTAAATCAGACTATTCTCAACTTAGCTATGTGAACAGGGTGCACTCCAAGATCATTGAGTCTTTGAATATGTTTTTTATGATCCTGTGGCTTTCCAACTTTGACATGTTATAAAACTGCACCAATTCCAAACAATTCCACAAACCACAAAGTATCTCTTCGTGCTTTTAAGGCATGCCCAAAAACTCAAGTACAGAACGGAAGCTGGACATAAATTGTTGGTAATAGCGGAGCTGGAGTAAACATGCTTTTTACCCCAGAGAGGCTGAGATGAGGCCCCAGCGAGCGGATCACGTCCTCGGTGAGGTCTGACTGGTCAGTGTCCCAGACGAAGCCGATGGTCACAATCTCTGGGGAGTTCATGAGGACCCGCCTCATCTTTATCCTCTGGCCACAGTTACTCTGGAGAAGAAAGGTGGAGATGCAGACAGACTATTGGCTAATTGGCTAATCTAGATTAGCCAATGGTGCCCTTTATTTTGGTTACAGCCAAGACTGCCCCACACTGATGCTAACCCACATCACACAAAACCGAGCCCGTCAGAAATATGAGCATCTACCACTGTAGAAAATTTAACAAATATTTTGGGGGCAACTTTTGCTCCCCACTGTCTAAGAAAATGGGGGCATTTACACAATTTTGGGGGCACTTAAAGTAATCCGGAATCTCTAAGTCTGAGCCTCGTGCACTCTGTAATCTCAAAATTCACCAATGATACCATTTTTATATGTCATCAGTAGTGCTGGGCCAAGCTTGATACACTTTCTTCCTATCTATCACTCTCCGTGTTGTGTTGGCTACAAGTATACAGCAATTTGCTGATCACCGGCGCTGTGGTATTGGCTGTTGTGCTGTCTCGTAGGCGTTCTTAGCTCAAATATGCAACCTGTGGTGGATAAATGTGTGTTTGAATCTTTTTCCCTCTGCTTTATTGCTTGAAAAGTCCTTGAAAAGTATTGTTACAAAACTGTGAAAACCCTGAAATTGCTAAAGCGTAGTGTGAACAAAAACACTGTTTGTGTGACTGTGAGTAATGTTCTTCATCATCTTCTTCTGGCAAACAGCTTGCAGGTGCTGAGTGTGTGTTAAATTAATTGAATGTAAATAAAATTATCCAAATCTTGGGGGTGATTTTTGCGCCTCGATCATGGTTTTTAGGGGCATTCTGAGATTTCTTGGGGCATTTTTGCACATTTCCTACACTGGCATCCACAGAGGAAAATATAAGCATTTTCTTGTTTTAGTTTTTTTGCGGACGAAAGGCTTCTGTTGGACAATGAGGTATTTGATCGGCTGTAAACTGTATTCCTACTGTAAAACAGCTCTTTGGAGAGAGTGAGATCAATGTGTCGGCCTTCTTAACGAAGCCTTTCAATCTTAAAAAAAGAAACACTTACTGGACAGTTACGCAGGTCCCCGATGGTACTTGCTGCTTGTAGCAGTTCCCCGAACGACTCGTCTCGCCGCTGATACACCTGTTGGCTGAGGAAGAAGAGACGCAGAGAGAGAGAGAGAGAGAGACACGCGTCGTCAGCAGGGAAAGCGCAGGAGAGAACAAGCCAGGAAGAGGAAGGGAGACAAACTGAGACAAATGGGGACAGACAGACGAGGGCTTGGGACATGTGCAGCAGAGTTACAAAACCCATGATGTGTGTGAAATGTGAGGTGAAAAGTGAAGCGGGGAGCCGTACCAGAGGGCGGTGGTGGAGACATAATGCACCAGCTCTGTGAACGGCAGCGGGTCGGAGGACGCCCCGCAGCTACGGCACACAGACTGCAAGACGGGAGACGGGGAGAGACAGAGAGGACAGACAAACACAACAAAACATGATGCACGGGTGTTAGCGAGGCACCGCGTAGCCACTGTCAAGCACTCATTATCAAGTCAGCGTCTCGTTTTGCAAAGGGCGGGTCCGCAGATCGTCACGGTGTGAGGAACCCCCTCCGCGCTTGTCTTGTATCAAACGAGGAGAGAGATAACGGGGTGCAAATAGACAGGGGGCAGCAGCAATAATCTTGGCGATAGCAGGGTTCGAGTCCCGCGGCTTCCCTTGCCATCGATTACAAACAGCATGGGCTCTATAGTATTCAATTATAGCTATTCAACTCGGCGACTGCGGTGATTGACAAGCCAGGTGTCCGATTCAATTTCTGATGTCATCAATCTCTCATCGACCAAAGCGCCCGCCGCATGCGGCGTACAGGAGCCTTGATAATACAATCAGTGCTGGATTGGTTTGCTCTGAACTCGGGGTGGGTGGAGCCGAATCCACTGACTCCGAGCCTTGGAGGGATTGACTCCAAAGGCCACGGTATCTATCGGATACAGAGATAATAGAAGTGGCGTGGGGACTAAAGGGACGGTGACGGTGACGGCCATCGCGGGCCAGAGGGCAGGGTGGCACGTGGCTCTGCTGGGGACGTACTGTACGTGTGATTTATCTGCTGCTACTGCTGCTGCTGCTCTGCTCCGGGGGAAGCCGACCTGCGGGCTAACCCAATCGCAACACATAACAGATTGGACCGCTACCGTCTCAGACAGTGATCCATGTGCCTGTCTGTGTGTGTGTGTGTGTGTGTGTGTGTGTGTGTGTGTGTGCGTGTGCGTGTGTGTGTGTGTGTGTGTGTGTGCGCGCGCATGCACGCTGCTGAATCTTCACGCTGGCTTGGATAGCGTGTGTTCAATTTGTCAACACACTGTAAGCCGGAGGAGCAAACAATATGTGTGTGAACAATATCAGCAGCAGCAATATGAGGGGGGAAAAAAACATGGCAGACAACACGGAATTATAATCAGCATCGCTTTCACAGACTGATGCAGTGGCACAAAGCAGTTCGTCAGCGTGAAGGAGTAAGTCACCGCCTCTCCCACGGATTGGTGCAGCAGCAGAAGGCAATCATTCATCACAAGTAAATGAATATGCCGATTCATAAATCCCAACGCCCCCCCCCCCCCCCCCCGCTCACCTGCTCGTAAAGTGACATGGCAAACTTCTGGTGCGTGATGCAAGACTTTGAAGTGCAGGTGTCTGTCTCCTCAGGCACAATGTGCAGGTGGATCCTCTCCAGGATGTTCTCCTGTGATACAGTAAGAGGTCTATAAGGTACAGGTGGTGAATATCGGGAAGGTGTCCTACCACCAGAGATGCTCAGTCCAAGTCGAGTCTCAAGTCTTTGAGCTCAAGTCCAAATCAAGTCTCAAGTCTTTGAGGGGCAAGTCAAGTCTCAAGTTTTTGAGCTCAAGTCCAAATCAAGTCTCAAGTCTTTGAGGGGCAAGTGCAAGTCAAGTCTCAAGTTTTTGAGCTCAAGTCCAAGTCAAGTCTCAAGTCTTTGAGGGGCAAGTCCAAGTCAGGTCTCAAGTTTTTGGTCAAGAACAAAGTCTCTATGGATGCGCGTTCTATCATCTGCTGCATACCATCTGGTCTGCTTAGAACACTAAAACTAAGGAATTCAAAGCATGTACTGTCTTATCGTCACTCGGCCTCACTCCTTTATCTATTGGCATACAGTATCAGCATTGATTGGATTAAATTAGTAGACACTTGCTTAATGTTAATGCACACAACAAAAAAAGATTGTTCACAAGTCTCAAACCTCAAGTCAAAGTCAAGTCCAGTCTTTGAGGACAAGTCACAAGTCAAGTCTCAAGTCACTGTGTGTGTGACTTAAGTGCGACTGTCTCAAGTCCAAGTCCCCATCTCGGTTTCCTACTCGGCTGTATGGAACCCACTGCTATATATATATATAAATCACTATACAAGCAGCAGTGGAGATTCTTATTCCCACCTCATGAAGAAAATCATTTGAAGCCCTTATAAGAAGTACCACCACGACGACGCCGTACATTTCTCTTTAGAGACTCATTCAGAGTTCACACTTCGTGTCGTAAACATGCCAGCCGAAGGAACACATTTAAATAAGTGGCACTCCGTTTGAGCTCCGTGGTCGTTGCTATGGAGCCCTTGTGCGTTTATAAAATATTAAGGCAAGTATGTAGGCCTGCAAAGGTTACAGGCGTAACTTCACAGGCACTTAATCTGACACTGGCTAATTCTGCCCCATCAATTGTCCCCTGGCATACCGCTGCCAATGCATTACATCATGTAATGCATTCTATAATGTAATGGATTACATCATGTAATGCATTACATGGTGTAATGCATTACATGGCCAGTGTTCAAGGGCAAAGATCTATGTGGGATTAAGCATCAAGATTCCATATAAAAGACATACATTTTGGCATGTACACTTCAGCTGGAAAGGGGTTAGAAAAAGGTAACTTCAAAGAGTATATATCTGTATGAGGCGACTTTGTAACTTTGTACGCGAAGCAAGAAACAAAACACCAAAGCTGTTTTGCCTGCATGTATCCGACTTCAAAAGGGGCAGCAAATGTGCTGTAATATTGCCTGGTCGAGCGGTTGCTTAAGGGGTCAGTTGTCCGTTACAGAAGAGTGCACGAACCGAAGAGTTGGAAGTTAATGTTTATGCTTGTTTAACCCAGTCCTTCACACACAGAGTCTCAACAAACTGCTGCTTTAGAGAGATTTGATTCTCTCCGCTGTTTACGCATTGCTGTGCAATAAGACATGCTGTGCGAATGAACAAGAGATTAAACTGCCGTCTCAGTTTAAAGCAATTATATTCAATTAAGAAACCACCAAAAACACACAAGCAATAAACAGGGTGAGAATAAACTTATGGACAGAAGGAAACACAGAGGAAAAGTGAAGGGCAGCAACACAAAGGCTGCACTGTTTTCTATTTGATTAGTCAAACTAATTTAGAAGTGGAGTAGAAAAGGAAAATAATTTAATTGCAGTTAGGAAAAAAGACGTTCTGGCCAAAACGGTGCTTCGTTTTGCCAAACGGACCACAAAAATTGCATTTGTTAAGAAATGACCCGTGGCCATTGGTCAATGATGCTACATAATATCACAAAGCACAAAGCAGAGGGGTTCAAACGCAACTCCGGTGCTTATATAACGTGTCCCGATGATATTTAGAGGCAGTGTGGCAGAGGTGAGGTGAGGGGAGGGGGGACAGAAGCTCTTTCAGTGACCTCGCCAAACAGTTTGTTACAGTGCATTACCCTAACTAACACACACACATTCCTTTCCATCCGCTGGCCTCCCTCCCTCCCTCCCTCCCTCCCTCCCTCCCTCCCTGACTCCCTCCCTCCCTCCCTCCCTCCCGGTTACCACAGGAACTTACGAAGCACTCTGCGGCATCATCCATGAAGCCCAGCTGGAAGCGCTGCTCGTCCTTAAAGGTCTCAGCCAAGGCGTGACGCAGGTTGTCAGAGGGCAAGGCGCGCTCCCGACTGTGCTGAAACTGGGAGAAAATGCCCTGCAGAGAACACAAGAAGTTGCAGATGAACTATCAAGACATTTCATTTGTTATTATTCTAAGGAAATATGTGGTACCCTTACTGCTCTATATGCAGAGTCTGGATAGTTAACCCAACTAGAAGCCATGTCAAATCAGAATCAGAATCAGAATCACTTTTATTGCCACAGTATGCAAGTTACATACGAGGAATTTGTCTTAGTGTCTGTATGCAGCGTAGCGGTCACATCAATATACAGAGATAAGAAGTAGGAAGATAACTAAAGACAATCACAAAGTTGCAAGTGCAATCAAATTGAGTAAATATATACAATATGTACATGAGTGGTGAAGTGTTCTGTGGATGATAAATATGAATTTACGTTGAATTTACATGAGATTTACAGACAGTGACAAACAGCAACAAGTCAACATTAGTTCCCGGTCACTACGCTGCTGAATGTACCTTACCTTCAATGCACAAAAGATGCAGGAATCTCCAAGACAGAAGTGACCAGGTAGCTGCCTCAAGCTTCGCCTGAAGATGTCCAGGTGCCATAGGACCTGGACAAGGGATTGAAGAGAAGACGCATAATATAATCCCAGGCCTGGAATTAAGTCGTTTTTTGGGCAAGGCCACTTAGGACTTTGATAAATAGGACAATAAGGCTAAAACCAATGGTTATGAATCCTTTTTTCAGTCAATTTTCCCCAACAAAAGAAATACTCTGACAGAAAGGTGCTACACTGTGATATACAGCGCATAATGTAAGATGGCTCAGACTGCAAACTTAGTTACATGTCCAGTAACGCACAATAATGTGTAATAACACAATAAAGTGTGACCCAGTTTATTTTCTGTAGCTACAAATTACAGATGTCCCCGAAATGCCTCGCACAATGGCTAGTTGAAAACAGGGCATGCCAAACTGGCCTTGCGGGTAGTTAATTTTAGAAGGGGCATCCATGGCACTGACCTTTTGACCTTTGAACTTGGTATAATAATTCCTGCCCTGTAGTCCAAATGCTCTGACCTTAATGCAGCACTCTTAGTCACACAGACTAGTTTTTTGCTCATTCAAACTATGATAGGCCCTTTTCACGGGGGCCATTTTGTGTCAAAAAGGCAGGGTAAACACAGGTGCAAGCGAAACCCTCGTTAGTGTTTGGAATGTGGTGACATTCCAACCAATAAAAGCGACATGAGAAATCCCATCACGCCAATCAAAATAAAAATGGCCTTTCTCTCCCTAGCTGAAATCCCATTGGTTTACACACCTTTGAATGATGAATGAGGTCATGTCACACCCCAACATCCTGTATCAACAGGAAATCCACCACATTAAGAAAGCAAAAGACTTACTGAAAGAATGAAAAGAAGATGGCAAACAAAAAGCATAACAAATGTGACACAATTAGGGATCATCAAAGGTCCATAAACTCTAATAGCCAACCAATTTAAATCAACAACTCTTTTAACCATCAGTTTTGTAAGAGCGGGTGTTTTTTCTTCATATTATCTGGCTCCTTTCGTTGTGTATGGTGCTCAGTGACAAGACACTACAGTAGGGGGACAGAGTCTGTGAGGTCATGGAGCAGAGGGCAGAGTCTCTGAGGTCATGGAACAGAGGGTACGGTGGAAGAGGAAGCCTTTGCACAGAGACAAAGACGAAGGTAACGATCGTCTTTGACCAGCTCATCGGCTCTCTCACCATCTGACTCACGGTTCCTGAGAATGACCTCACTGTGGGCTGGCTGACCGCAGCAGTCAACAGACTCGCCTGCCACTATCCCACTAGACAAAAACAAGCTTCCAGTAAAACAAGCTTCCAGCTTCCAGTGAGTTTCTGAGCAGCTCTGACTAACTTAGAGAGTGACTAAGTGATGGTCATGTTTTGAAGAGGGTCGGAACATGGTGAACAGCCCCTATAGACAAAGCAACAAGAATGTACCACACAGGGGGGGGGTTTTCTTCATATAGGAACCCCCAAAAAACATGCAATATCCTGGTCGCTGAAGTGGTGCCTCCTCTGGTCGTTCGGGGCGCCTGTTCGGAGGGAGCGGAACTCGTTGGAATAGCGTGATCCTCCCACGTGCTATGTCCTACCGGTGAAGCTTCCCCTGTCAGGTGAAAAGAAGGGGCTGGCTACTGCCCATGTCTCGGAGGAAGCATGGAGCCAGTTTCGGCTCTCCCCAGATCGGCAGAGGGTGGAGCAGCAACCAGGATAAATAAATTAAAATTAGCACTAATGGGTGATAAAAATGGGATTTAAAAAAATCTGGAAAAGGGGTGGGGGAGAATGTAGCACACAGGCGGGAATAAAATCACTGCTTATAGGCTAACCCCTGCTTAGCAGATCATTCATCCTGGAATGGTGGCATTACTTTAACTTTACGAAATAAATCCAGCAGTTGGAAAGTGTAATAAAGCAAAGGGAACTACGCTCCAACGAACATGCCCACCCCCATTACATGATGCATGGGAGAGCTGTTAGCGCTGACCAGTTCTGCAACCTGGAGGAATGCTATTGACAAGTGAAATAATAGCGTTCAAAGCTTTGCTATTATTACACTTGTGTAAAACCAGGGGATTTTGCAGCTTACAAAGAGATCGCCTAATTAATGGCTTGCTTCGCACTGTTCGCACTGTTCCCGCTTAGTCAAGTTCAGTTGAATTAAATAAGGATGAATACTGTTATAGTATAGGCACAAAGAGTTAGGAAATTAATCCAAGTTTAATTAACCCTGAAAATCACTTTTGTTAGTAGAATTCTGGTTGATAGTCCAATAAACCTCCTAACACGTTTCCATTCACAGATTTGTTTGAGGTCAAGGACTCCAAAACCAAAAGGCAAAAATGGAACGGAACGCGAGTAAAGATTTAACTCCTTAACTCCTCCTCCTCAGTAGCTTCCTGAATTCCATCTCCGTCTTTTATTGTGTGTTTTGATGTAATTGTTGTTAATATTGGTTTAACTTCTTAGGTAAGAGACATCGCATAAGCCCATTTGGGTTTCTTGTCTCTGCACCTGCACAATCTTTTCAACCACTTGTATCCTTTGTTGTTTGTTGTTCTTGATTTTACGATGTGCAAAAAAAAACAAAAAACAATCTCACATTTGGCGTATATTTTTGAGCAATTGTTCATTATATCAAGAGGAACCTTGTGGATACCTCAATAGAGAGCCAAAGTGGAGCGTCACTTCCTGCTTCAGCACTGTACCAGAGATTTTCATCCACCATTTATTTTCCCATAGACATTTCGTAAAATGCTTATAAAAATACTAGTTTTACTTGTTCAAACCAAACGGTTCAGCTATATTTAGAAACAGGAGAGATCGCATAACATTTCACTCGGACTATAAAAGTAGAGCAGAATGATTCTGAATGATTCTGAAGAAGGTTGTGAGACCGAAACGTCTTAATAAATCTACTGGGAGACATCTTAACCCATTGATACCTGATGCAGCATTTGTGTGTGTATCCCTTTAAGACCGCGAACCGCGTTAAAGGGATACACACACAAATGAGGGATATACACGCAAATGCTGCATCAGGTATCAATGGGTTAAAGCAGTGTGCGGACTCTACTTTTTTACGTGTAAAGCGGAATTTTAAACAGCTAAAATGCACCGTGCTCACAGTGCGATGGGACCCACCTGCACGGCGCTGTTGAGGAAGCAGCTGTTCTGGCCCGGCTCGTTCAGCAGGCCTTTGGTGGGGGCTAGAGACAGCATGCTCCCCGGCTGGTACGATTTGGCAAGATTGCCTCCCGGCTTCCTGAAGAACTTCACCCATGCCATTGGATAGCGGGGTCTGCCTTTTGACGGGTGGGAGAGTCAGACTACGGGGCAGGATTGGTGTTAAGGGGGCAGGCTCCCTCGGCCCCGTGAAGGAGGAACTCCCCAACAGTCTGAGGCTACGTTATTCCACAAGAAGCAGCAACTGTCCCGCTACACATGGGCCTCTACTCCATTTCTGCAGCTCGAGAGGAACGTGTTTTTACCTTGTCTGCTCCTTACAAGGTCTCTCAGATGAAACGATGCGCGCACAACACAAAATAAAAGGGGGAAATTACGAGGAAAGTCTCAGTTTGGGAAGTCCTTTGATATCCAGCGGTGTGGCATTTCTGAAGACAAGTGTTTTGAGCATGGAGGGACGTGCCTCAGTCATCGTCTGGTCTTGATGGTTCTCCACAAGGCTTCAGATGAGGCTCAGGAGGGACTGTGGACCCCGCGCGTCCCCAGTGGATCGCCACATGGTCCTGATGCGATTGAGGACAGCCGAATGAGTCGGTCACCCTGAGGTTCATCCATAGGGAAGATCTATCCAGGCATCTCTCAGCATTGGATATCAAATGCGGGCAAACTGTTCAAGAGAAAGAGAGAATCAGATTTTAAGACAATTGCTACATTTTTATTACATTTTATAGCAGACATTATTATTAAGTTACTGTATTTCTGGCATCCTTAATTGCCTCATTCATTATTCAACGTGTATGCAGCTGAGCAAAATGCAGAGTGGTTCTTTATTAAAAGAGCACAATTCTAGTGTGAGAAAAGCAGTCGTCCCATGCCCAGTTCCAGGTTAGATATCAAACTGGAAGCTTAGTTTCTACACATGTCAACAAAGCTTACACATTAACTTTTATGAACACCCTTTGCACTGAAGGTCTGTCAACATCAACACTGGAAGCTGAAACTGCCACTCTGATTCCAATACATGAAAAAGTATACATGTATACAAAAAGTATACAAAGTACACAGGAGTGTGTCAACACTTTACTTTAGGAACATTTTGGCCCTAGCATGAAACGACATAACCTTGGTTTACACTGCCATGTTTTCATGTGTTAAAACTATATATATGTTTTTTAAATAAAAAAAGTCATAACTCCAGATCAGGGGCCAAACCCCATTCACAGTCATTGTAGAAAAGGCCCTCTCATACCGACCGATGAGACCATACACATTGGAACACCCACGGGCCGGATTCGAACCTGCGACCTGTCATAAGTGATGTCATCAGTGCAGTTGGGATGTGATTAGTGATGTACCTACACGCCAAGATATAAATGAGCGATGTTTCATGCCCAAATAAAAGCTGAAAGCTCTGTGATTCTGATCGATCACCTGGGGCGAGTTTCTATTTACCGTAAATAATCCAGCACATAATAACATCATAATAACAACTTCCCTACAGTCATTCTTTTATCAACAGGCTACAAAAGAAGGCTGGCTTAATCAATCAATCAATCAATCAATCAAAAAAATAAAAGAAGCAGAGCACATGATAGCAAAGCACTGAATGTGCATTTCAATTCAGGATTTCCTGCTTGTAGCTCGAGCAACAACAACAACAACAATATGCAGTGAATGTGCCAGCGTACGACTGAAAGATGAAAGCAGAGTTCTTTGAATATTTTTGACAGGCTGTTTGTCTGCACCATGTGGCTTGGCAGGTTGTGCAATGATTCAGTTTGATGGATGAGTATGATGGTACTGATTCCGTCAAACCTGTGTCAGGGTTATTAAGGTTAGCAAATATCTCAAAGGGGACAGAATAGTCTTAGTACAAAAGAAGTGCCAAGAAGAACAAACCGTGAGCAATAGTTTCTTGTGTGGTCTATGGTGATTCATCCGCTTTTAGCACTGGAACACCTCAAAAAAAATAACCCCACTGTCTGAAATTAGAATCTTCTGCTATTCAGAGAGTAAAGGCATGAAATACTGCCCTAGTTTGCACAAACAATGAAACATCTCTTTTGTGGCAGTCTCCAGAACACCTCCAAAGTTTCAGCCAAAACCAGTTGGACAACGTTTCCTTCCTGATCCTGGTATTTCAGGAATTCTCAGAGGATCTCTTCACTTGCAGCCATATAGCTACAGCACAGCAGGTTGCATTACATTCTACGAAACAAGGACTTGCTAATAGAGAGCCGCAGGAATGAGTCCGGAAGTATACTTCCGGGTTCTTCAGTGGAAAAGTCGATAGGATTTAACATGGGGGTTTTGCTTCAATCCATAAAATAAGGTCTGTGTTGTTTTTTTAATACACAAACAAGAAAAACAAACTCAGACACAGGAAAGAAAAGAAAAACAAAACAAACAAACAAAAATGATACAACATTACAACATAGTGTTACCAGTCGCATAAGGTGCTTGCACCTTATGCGAGCCATCCGTCACTTCTAACATCAGTCACTTGTCATTCTGTACCTCATCAAAGTAGGCCAAGAACGGGTCCCAGATAGTTGAGAACCTTCTAAGCGAGTTGGTTCTCAGGGACCTGAGTCTCTCCATCTGTATAACAGAGAGCATGTCCATCAGCTACACGTGAAAAGAAGGTGAAGAGGAAGACTTCCATTCCTCCAGAATACGTTTTTTGGCGACAGTTGTCCCGAGTGTCAGAGATTGCTGCAAAGCTGTAGCGAAGTTCAGAGAGGACTCCGAGCAGGAAGGTCTGTGGTTAACAAAAGTTTATGGAAACGCGAATCTGGGTTCTGCATGATAATCTTCACAAACGTGAATAACTTTTATGACTTTTGGAACGTAAATGCGTTGGGTTTTTTTTTACATGATTTTTTATCAAACGCTTCAAAAGGCATAAAAGTTATTCACGTTTGTGAAGAGTATCCTGCTGAACCCAAATTCACGTTCCCATAAACTTTTGTTAACCACACAGACCTTATCTTATGCATTTAAGTGAAATCCCCACTCTAAAACCCCATGGACTTTTCCACTGAAGAACAAAATGGCGGCGATTTCTGGATAAAGCCTACAAAAACACCTCATCCTCCCTGCGGTACTCTGTGTTTCTGCCTCAGTACTTTTGCAATTGGACTCCATGGAAACAACATTCCAAGACAATCACTTAGTTAAGCCCAATGTTGCTCAAGAGCTGTTGTCTTCCGGATGAGTTTCAGTGCTAGACGGGCAAGTGGAAGAACTGTACACTCCTGTACAGCTCACCTGTATGAATGACGTCATTTGACCCAACAGGTAACAGGCGTGTTGCCATCTCCAGGCACAACGTGGTTTGACATTCAAGTATCACTGGTCTAACCCAGAGCAATCTAGTAAGAGAGTGGCATCAGCGGAGGTCCAAAACGCGTGACTCAGTAGCCAATGAATAGCCAGGAGGGAGGCTCGGCTCGCGCTACTTTTGAATGCTAAAATAAAGCAGATTGTGTACAATTTGATTCTTTAAACGTCTGACCCTTTCAAAGTACATCACAAACTGACCATTTTGCTGCAACTCGACAGCGCTGCTGAATCCAGAACCTTACTTCCGGGAACTCTTGAGAGTAAAAAAAAAAAAAAAGTCCATTGTAGTGAACGGAGATGTCGCAACTCTTCTATATAGACGGCTCTGGTCTAACCCATTATAACCACTGTCCCACTGGGAAGATAACGTTCAACCACCAGTGCACACGCATCCCGTTAGAAGGAATGTTTGTGGCGTCGTCAGATAACACAACCACCACAGCAATGAACCGATTTGGAGACAGTGAGACCCAGTGCTGGTGGCACTGGGCGTCTATGCACTTATTCACCACCACCACCACACATGGCTCATGTCAATGCTTTCACTTTCTCCGGTACCAAGAGTTTGACATTTTGCAACTTAAATGTTCGTAAGTATGAGTGATTTCAAACTTGCAATAACTGTCAAAAACCTTGCAGTAACCCAATGTGTCCCAATTATGATTTTTATCACGTCGTCTACGACAGTGCATTACAGTCTTGGTAGACCGCAGTGGCCTAATGTTGCCCAGGCACATTCATAGAATATTTATCGACCACACACCATTCGCGACCGCGAGAGAACTATGTGTTTGTCTGTTTAGAACTTTGAAATCTACTGGCCCGAGCAGGCTACTTACAATGTTAATCTAATAATCTAGCTCTGGAAATATGCCTCCGGGTCAGCAGGGAAATGGCAATGCCGGCCCCCTGTGCAAGTTTCTTATAGCCATCCATCTATTGTGTAAGCACATATATATATATACACATATATATATATATATATATATATATATATATATATATATATATATATATATATATATATATATATATATATATATGTACACCGTATATACATATACCGGTACATATTCAAATAGTCTGGATGAGGAGAGGACTGATTACCGGTGAAGGCCCTCAATGCATTTCCATTATTCTTAATGCCACCGTGTCATACAGTATTTCCTTCAGACATCTCCATCAGTCCAGCGTCAAATCAGATCAAATCAAATGGTGATCCACATTACAAACAAAATCAGTCTTGCATCCAGCCCCTTAAGGCCATGTACTACGTAGTGTCATTTACAGACAACACTCTAACATGACTCTCTTCCATGCATAGAAAAGACGACACATCCCCGGCATGTCCAAATAATTTCACATCAAATACGACGCCATGGAGAATGAAGCCCATGCATGTTTCGCATTGAGCGGCTGCTGACAACAGCAAGCGCAAAGATGGCTCCGCCTTTCTAGTCACAGATTTAGATTGCATTATGGAACTCAATCTGAAAATCTGACAGCCTCACTTAGGTTCAACTATCTCTTAGTCTGACCTAACTTGGCCCTTGCTGACTACAATTGGATGACATGATTCGAAAGATTACGCTCCATTTCTGAAGGTCAAAGATCATCTCTTGTCAACAACACAAGACAATGACACCACGTTCCATTCAAACAACGTTTGGTAGCTTCTTCATTAACTCCTTTGGCAGATCACACACTGTTACTTAGCAATAATTATCATTTCTGCCACTACTGCCACCATTTTCTTTATGATGTGGTGAGCCCATCGCTGAAGAGAGAGATAGCCATTAATGTACCCATTAATTAACCCATTAATGTATGCAGTGGAATTTGATCATTTCCTTTACAGCGCGTAATGTACTAGGCTAGCTGAGCTAAGCACAAACAAATCCATTGACGTTAATTAAAATCGGTCATGAGGCCACAGCACACGTTTTTCTTAAATCAAATGAATGAAAGTCAAATGTTGTTTTTTAAGAAAGCCACCAACGTATAAATTAACTTAAGGCATGATAAATGTGTAAAATCAAAAGTTTTGATGTTGTCATGTGTAGCCACATGTCTTGACAGTTTCCACAGCAAATTGGCTGCTTCTACCTCTAACAGACAGAAAAGTAATTATCTGGGGGGCTTTTACTAAATATAGTCGTTAGTCATTAATGGGTTAATTCTTCCCAGAAAGAAAATAAGCATTGGGTTACTGACTGTATAGATGGATTATGAAATATGACACTCCTTGTCAGACAACAACATACCAAAGGGACAGGGACAGACACACATTCAGACATGGACTGACTGAATAACATGAATCCACAGAGGGTAAGGTGACACAGAGCTAACCTGCTTTTGGCGCGCATGCGCGCGTGTGTGCGTGTGTGTGTGTGTGTGCCGATAAGCTGGAAGGGATCATATACAAAGTCTGCACAGGTGACTAAGGACAGGGACGTGCCTATTGCTGTCATGCTCTTGTATGATTCAAAGATCTAGACCCAGAAAATGAATTTCAATGTATTGAGTGTATCATAATATGAAATATCTGTTTCCTGGTTTAAGACAAATCTAGGTGGAGAAGATGACTGTGCTGATTGGCCACAGTCATTTTCTCCACCTAGATGTTTCATAAACCAGGTGACTTGTGCTGATTGGTCACAATTCTGTAAACAAGCCGGGTTATGTCATTGCCTAACGTCGTCTAAGCCAAGACGACTGTTCACACCCTTCTGTTTCAAGTGTTCGGCCATGAATGACATCATTTCCTTCAGGCCGCAATGTTCCTTA
The DNA here is from genome assembly GCF_964638095.1 of Poromitra crassiceps. NCBI lineage: Eukaryota > Metazoa > Chordata > Actinopteri > Beryciformes > Melamphaidae > Poromitra > Poromitra crassiceps. The sequence continues at coordinate 36,984,456 of NC_139628.1, forward strand.
TGAGTTTGATCATATAAAAAAAAGATCATAAAACCCCTCTGGCTTCATATAAATAGTGTGACACATACTAGTGTGTCATTTCAAGGCTAGCTGATGTTGTTGAAATACTCCTTTCTTTCTGAAACACACCGGCGTCTGTCTCCAGCCGTGAACAACAAACTGTATCAGACAAAGCTCGTCATATAGATGGCACACACAAAAAATGTTTCACCTCCATAAAAGGACTTTACACTGAACACTAAGAGCGTTAGCACTAGCGCTAGGAGTGTCTCATGACAGTCCTGATGCATGACACATGCTTGCGAAACAAGCGTTCAGTCATTTCTGGCCTTAAAAAGGACGCTCCAATAGGAAGGAATGTGTCATCATCAATGCCTGTTACTGTGGGGAATTACTTACAGGTACAAAATAAAAGAAATATCACTCTGAGCGCATCTCGGGGGAACCTGCCAAAGATATAATATAGATCCGGAGATAAACCGAACAAAAGGGCTCCAGAAGTCGTTTCACTTTTCGGAAGCGGCGTTGCACAGGAAGCCCGCGGCCTTCCTCTGTAAACAAAGACTTGCTCAGTCGTGTTGAGCGAAGTCTAATTTTTCCTTGTCGTATGGGGGAAAACGCTATGGCTAGCACCTTGGATGACCAAATCAGCCAAAGAGTCTGTTGTGCATCAGCAGCAGCTCTGAGCTCTGACAGGCTGAGGGAGTCGCGCTTAGACCTGCAGATCTCTGGTGTCAAAGGCGTGGGGAGTCTGCTGCTATAATTTATCTATTAGCAACGTGTTGATGGATCGCCTCATTAAGAATGATTTAATTGATCTATTCTATATGGTAATGCCAAGAGCCTCTGATGGATGGATGTGTGGTGAACTGAACCCCACTAACTCACTGTCTGTAACAAGAATAGGTTCGACACAGACACCTCGTGAGAATAGCACACATAGCAGGGAAGACGCACTCGAGTATAAGAAGAGGTATTTGTTGGAGCAATTGAGTGTACTTACAAGTCCAATCTCTACCCAATCTATACCCATTACAACAAACAAACACAGAGTAGGCTACTGTACTGCCTGCTCTAGAGCCCGACCGATATTATCGGCCCGCCGATATTATCGGCCGATATTGGCGATTATTGATATATCGGTATCGGTAAAAAAAAAAAAAAATTATCGGCCGATTTTTTTTTTTTTTTTTTTTTTTTAATATATATATATATAAGTTATAGACAGCATGGACAGCATGTTGTGTATATTTGATATTTTTTCTTAACTATTTGTTCTATTGTGTTTTTGTATTTCTAGTTATTTATAATTATTAAATTCCCAGTTAAGTTTACTGTTTCATTGCATTGAGTTTATTAATAAGCTGTAAAATATCCTGCCTACATCACATATTTCAATTCATGTCAACTCAATCATATCTTTGTCAAGTGTTTGATATTTGAGGGTTGCTGATGTGGTGCCTCCTCTGGTCGTTAAGGGCGCCTGTTCGGAGGGAGGGGAACTCGTTGGAATATCGTGATCCTCCCACGTGCTATGTCCTACCGGTGAAGCTTCCCCTGTCAGGTGAAAAGAAGCGGCTGGCTAACTGCCCATGTGGAAGCATGGAGCCAGTTTTCGGCTCTCCCCAGATCGGCAGAGGGTGGAGCAGCAACCAGGATAAATAAATAAAAAATTAGCACTAATGGGGGATAAACATTTGATGATAAAAACAAAAATAAAATAAAATAAAAATATCGGCCGATATTATCGGTATCGGTAATTTTTTATTCCCTAAAATCGGTATCGGTATCGGTTTCAAAAATCCCATATCGGTCGGGCTCTAGCCTGCTCCTAAAGCAAATGTATAACTTAGAGGCATACAACAAGAGTTTTAATGGCAACATTACCCCCCAGTAGCACCAAAGCCCTACAATTCTCTCTCCATTCCCCTCCTTTTGATCACATCCAAAATGCTTATACCATAGGCCTTTTTCACAGCAGCCATTTTGTGTCTAAAAAGGCAGGAAGTAACACAGGTGCAACCAAACATTAATTAGGGTTTCCAACGTCCAATCCATTTTGGGTGTTCCAGTGCTGGGGTCCTAATTAATGATTTGGTTGCACCTGTGTTTACCCTGCCTTATTTTAGAGACAAAATGGCGGCTGTGAAAAAGGCCCATTGTCCGTTGGGCCATGCATATTTCTTGCAGACAGGTGAACCATAATGGCACAATGCCCCCCCCCCCCCCCCCCATCATCCAGATTCCAGATCAATACATCAGCCTATCAAGCTGCTGCAGTGACAGCTGAGTGTCCCTTCCTTCCTGTTACTCCTCAACTCTGTCTGTCTCAATGTTGATGGATGGCTTTCCTGATTGGGGACGATGTTCAACAGTCAAACCTCCTCCCATGGGGGGCAAAGTAGTCTGTGATCCCTGCCTTATTTTATCTGTATTTTAACCATTACAATAGCTTTATAGCCCAAGGCGGACAAAAAAAGTAACTTGAGTTATAACTGGAGGGGAAAAAAAGAAAAGTATATGTCCACCTGTTTCACACCTACACTAAGCCCACACAACAAAGCAACTATTTTTGATTTCAAAATACACGTGATCATCAACTGCTGGCTGACAGCTAATTGGATGGCACTGGGTGAAAATTAAATTAGTGTGTTGTTGCTAGGCTAAGGGTAGGCCATTGCTTAAAGCTGCAGACCTCAATGATGATGAATCAATTCCTTTAGCAACACATTTATTTTATGTTTTGGGAAACAATTGTGCTACAGTTGGCAATTAACTGGATGCGATTATGCTAACAACTTAGTAAATAGGGGCATAAATTGATTATCTTAAATGGAGTAAAAAAAACACACCAAGCAACGTAACTTTTGTGTGCTTGTTGCTATAAATTTCAGATATTGTAGCACTTCCCTTGTCAGATGCACTAACCTGAATTCCACTTCAGTCAGTGTTCAGCTGTGCACCAGACAGTGTATTTAAAGTAAGTTCCTGGAACATGTATGACAGTGAAGAAGTGGACAAATACAGAGTTTTTCCTAACTCTGGATTTAGCCTTGGGAATGCGTAAGAATGCTTCCAAGTTTGGGTGCAGCCATGCAGACGTCTCAAAGGTCTGACTCACATAGTAGATGTATGAATGAATTCACGACTCCTTGGGACTTTTATATATGTGACAACTGACTGTTTACAACCTAGACTTCTCTACTTCTACAGTGTGATTTTTGCACATGTATCAAGTGGTGAAATAAGCCTCTGATGTGTGTGAAGTAAACAGATTCTCCCCTACCAAATACTTTCTAGATTTCCTCTCCAATACCAACACCAAATTATGATTTTCTATGATACTAGGTACCTGATATACTTTTCTTCGATTCCTAGGCTCACTGACATCAGTGATGTCACAATGCACAATTGCTCAAGTGACATCACTGATGAAATCACTTATGCCATCAGTGACATCACTGATGACATCATCAGTGGGACAACATTTGAAACAGAGAGCAGAGATTGCCGACAGTCTCTAGATTTCACTTAATAAGACTTGGCATCGAGCCTAGACACAAAAATTCTCTAAACACACACAAGCATGAACACAAATGTCCACTACTACTTAGACAGAGTAATGAAACGTGACCCTGGACGCCAAAGCCCTTAAAAATAACAGTGAAACTTGTCAAATTCCCTAAAGACTGCAGAGACACTGTTTAAGCCTCTGGGCAACAATGCAGTGTTTCCTGACTGTGTGGGCTTCCTGCACAGAGGCTGCTGCTTTCCAGCACGCGGTCACCACCGCCGCGTTCAACCCTGTGAAAAGCCACCAGGTCACCCACACCACGACGGCGCTGACTCACCCACTATTCCCTTCTCCGTCCGACAGAGGAAAAGGCAGAACAAAAGCACATGTTCCTTAGTGGACACCATACTGAAAAGGCTTTGATTGAAATATAACATCCTCTTTTCCACTCCTGAGACTACTTCCCAAATGTCTCCCGGCATTTATTGCAGCTGGCCAATAAATGTCAGTGTGCAGCGTGATGATGCTGGCTTTTCCCTTCGTTACTGAATATATAATTAATTATAATTTCTGCTCCAAAAACTAAAATGCAGTGTGGCAAAACCACTGGGTCAGGTGGTTTTAAACACATCCTGGCATAGACTCTGTGTAAGCAGGGCTTGCATTATAGTTGCCACCATAATCTTGCAACGCGGGCGAACCCTCATCAATAGCTGATGAAGGCTTAGCACATTAGCCAACAGCGTAGGCTACTTAGTAAATGGAAAACTTGTTTGTTTCCATGTATGTGCAGTCAAAAACATACAAAGTAAAACCGTTGCAGGGGGGTAGTCTCCCATGCCTGCAAACACAGAAGTGACATGGTAGGCTTACTGTCAAAACTGGTTCTTCGGCATGTTTCCATATTTACTTTATCATTTTGAGCCTGAAGAAAATATTCCACAGCTCAAGCACGAGTATGCATGGTAGAATATCTACAAAATGGTTTCTAACAGCTGATGATATTTTGCTCCATCAAAAAAAGCTCATCATGACTATGAGAGAGGTGGGTAATAGCCTAGGTGGGAAAAGGGGTGATAATTTTTATGGGATATCATGCAGTTCAGTTTTCCATATCGAGGACGTGGACCCATAATTTATTCCACATTCGGGCTACAGACCCCCACTTGATGAGATTTTGTCTCTCTGAACCATACCTGCTAGATATGATTTTGTCCAGAATCCTCTAGCTGTATTGTAGGTAGAGTGATAATAAGGGACCAGGACTATAGTCTAACTATGATCAATACAGTCATTCCTCGTGTTAAAACTTGGAAATATAATAAATGGTGAAGTTTGATTTCCAAGTAATCGATTTCTTGGGGATTCCCCGGAAACCCCCCCCAAGGACCCCTGGAGGTCCCAGGACCTCATGTTGAAAACTATAATTCTGCTGACTCTTCAATGAGCAAACCTCTGCCCAGTGTCCAGTCCTCATCAAACCTGAATGAGACCTGGCAGGGAGGCGAGACGTGCTGATTTCTCTCAAGGTGTCGCAAAACCATCAATTATGAAAGGAGGCTAATACATCTACTCCTCACACTAACAAACTAAGCTGAAAAAGATGTTTCTGCATACTTGGACTATTTTCAACACTCTCAGCTAACGCTATATCATTCAAAATATGAGTCACTTTCGTCTGCCTTTTGTTAACTTTCAATATTTAACGCTAATAAATAAAAACCTAACGTAAAGCAACAATAGCAATAAGCAGTAAACATGCGGCGCGACAGGGGACGACTCCATATCGTTTCATAAGTAGACATAACAGCATGCAGCTATTTAGACACAGATGACAGATCACAGAGCATTTTAACGTTAACTTCTCTAAAACGAATTTTGTAAACAAGTGACAAAGTGTGCTAAAAGCTACACGACCGACAAGATGCTACTGACGCCAGGCCTACATGTCATAAGCTAGCCTACCTGGGTTTCAGACTTACCTGAGTTTCAGGTAGGGCTACATTTCCTGTTCGCCATGCGTAACGTTATTGCTGCGACAATAACACGGCTTAAAAAAGTTTGAAGAACCACTCAAACCAAACTTAAATAGAGAGTCACTCACCTCGGAGCGGATCATAACTCCAGTGTGGTAAGTAATATCCTTCAGTGTGGACCGATCAGACGCGAGTTGGGATATTTTGGCTGAGTTTCGGTGGAGAGGGACAGAGAAGCCGTGGCAGACGCTGGGTCAAATGTACCTACTTGAGGCGTTAAAAACTAACAACACCAACCAGAAAACAAACAAAGTGTCGCCGAAACTTCACGATCGCCGTCTTTTAAAACCCTATTTTACAAATGCCACTTCGGATCCTGTACAGGAGGCGTCCCCATTCACTTGCTCTGTGTGTGCGTTTTTTGGAGGCGTGCTGTTCTGTTGCAGTGTTGGCTGATGCGCGGCGGTAGTGAGCAATGGTCGACTTCTCGGCACCTGAAATACTGGATTAGTGATGTTTTCAGAGCTGAGGTCAAACCCCGCCTCTTCAACACTGTATTTACTGCAGTCTCTGGACTCCATGCTACTGTACTGTACACTACTGCCAGTGTACGCTCACTCACACATTGCATTCGCAGAGCACCGCCTTGGCAGTCTCGTTAATGTATGCAGGAGTAGAAGGAGTTTGCAGCAGCCCACAAGTGTGTTGTTGTCAACCATCCATTAATGCATCAATAGGCTTAGAAATGGAACAAAATGGTTTAAAAAAAATGCATGCATTACATAATGTTTTTGTTCTTTTTGAAGCATATATATATATATATATATATATATATATATATATATATATATATATATATATATATATATATATATATATATATATACATATATACATATACATATACATATACATAATAACATATTTATAGCAACATAATAAAATATAGGCTATGTATGCAGCATAGATAATATTTCAAGCTGTAGCTCAGTGGTTCCCAACCTGGGGTCGCGGGGACCACCAGGGGTCCCAGGGGGTCCCCAGAAAATTTATGAATTATTAAACTTCAGCATTTCATTTACAAGAAGTTAACTATTGAATGTAGAAAAACTGCTGTTTTCGTCCATTTTTGGCTGTTATCTCTCTATAGTGTGGACAAAATCTGGACAAAATCATATCCATCAGTAAAAAAATATTCCCAGAGTTGTGTTCAAGAGACAAAATCTCATCAAATGAGGGTCTATGGCTCTAATGTGGACTAAATTAGGGGTACTCTATATGAGGGGAAAAAAGTTGACAATATCTGCTGTAACCTTCAGTATAGCCTACATTTCAAATGTACCCTGGATTTGCATGTATGAATTGCAGTGTAGTGGGAAATAATTAAACAAGCTTTTAGGGGTGTTAAATATTTACACGAACTGGTTATGCCACAGCAATGCGGTGACAATTATAAGACAGCTAGATTATGATAAAGAACATAGAGCAGGGGAATGTGATGTAAGGCTCTTGTTACCAAATCACCATCTGCCTGATCCTGTTACATAAAGAAAGCAATGAAAAGGATGTACAATTAAAGTGTTTCTCCCCTTTTCAGTGGCAATGGACGACTGAATGTAATATCACCCTGATGTCACGCCGAAGGTTTCCACCAGGCTGCCCAGATTTCTTATTTGGAGTAAGTATACTTTCTTCAAGATGTGTTACCGGTAAATTATACAAGGTTTAGGTTTAGTTTATTGACAAAGTTTAATAGTAAGTAGAAACATTTATCACAGCTTAAAAAAAACTTCAAGCAAAAACACAAAAAATTGTGTGGTCCTTGGTATCAAGATATATGGTATTGCTATGAGAGCATAAGCTTTTAATGTCCAATTCATGTAGACATCTTTAGCTTTTCCCACGGCGCTGGGCCAGCAGGCCCCCTCGGGTTCAGAAGTGACAGTCACTCACTCACTCATGGATGTTTAGTGAAGGGGGCGGGGCTAGGGGAAAAGGGGCCGTCGCTAGGGATAGGAAGGTGGTAGAGTCGGGATTCGAGGGGTGGTTAGGGGGAGTGGGTGGTGGGGGCATGGTGCCATAAAGCTGAATGGCTACACCACTGTGCTGTGCGCTTGTTTGTCCTCCAACCACCTATTCCCTAACTTTAAGATTGAACACAATTTCACACAATTTTATGACTGAATGCACATGTTCAGGTATTGTGACTTTTGTAGCCATGGAAAATTAATTTGTACAATATTTATAACAAGGACTCTTGCTGATTTGCAAAGGGCAGCCATCTGTTTCTCCATGACCCCACAAATCCAGAAGTTCTGTGAATGTCGTGCAGATTCCACATTGCCCTTTTAAGAAGCATTCAAGAAACTAGTGTGTGCTCTCAACCTCAGTGTAGATCCTCCTTTAGATAAGACGCGCAATGTGAAAATGTACTAATCTTTTTCACCCGGGCAATAGGGCCAACACGCTTTTTTATTGAAGAAAAACATTGGGGTTCAAAGAGATCAGCACAATCAGTGAGTGTGGCTGAGGAAACTGGACGCAGTGACCGAGTGTGCGGTGAGGGGTCACAGAGTATCAGAACGGGCCAGGCTTTCCCCAGGAAGTAGTTGAAAGGTCCCATCGAGGAGACAATGCCTTTTCCCTCTGCACACATTTCCTCAGGGGACATATAATGCTTCCTCTTAGAATACGGAGCAAGTTTGGGAGTGTGTTAATCATTATAAGTGATGTGAGCTCAAGGGCCTCGCTGCCAAGGTGTTTGACCTGTCTGTTCAATTGTCTTTTTCTTTTTCTTTTTTACATCTGTTTATTGGTAGTTTTCAGTTTAACCATACAGCAGTGCATACAACTTCTTTAACATGTTACAAAAAATATCCATAAATAATATATTATATTATTATATTATTATTATATTATAAATAAATATCCATTACAAAAAAAAGTTCTTATGCACAGACACGCAAAAACAAACAATAAATAATAAAGATAAATTAAAAAAAGACAATAGAAGACATACAGTAAATATACAACAGAATACAGGATAAGCAGAAGTACAGAGTATTGACGTCTTATCAGAGGCATAACATTGTGGCAGTTCTTACATTATGTCTATTGCCTAGCCTCTACATCCAGTAGTCAATGAAGGGTTGCCAAGTCTTGTAAAAAATTTCAATGGAACCTCGTAAGGTGAATCTGAGTTTTTCCAATTTTAAACCCATATAGGCCTATAGTAGGTTTTCAGTCTGGCTACTCCATGTTCACTATACAGTACTTCAAAAGTAGGTTGTCATAAACAAGCTCTAAAACATTTACATTAAATTAACTCACCCAGAAAACCTTGTAAGCAAAGCAAAAGCACTTGGAAATAGTTACACGTTATACAAAGCACTCTCAAAGAGAAAAAAAAATCTGTTTCTTTTCTAATAAAACAGGATTAAGTATTTTCTGATCATCATGATGCTCTGAGCACAGCCAAGTGATGTATTTTGAAGCTCCGTCTGTCCGTGTTGGACATTCCCACCTCGCTTTGAAGCGCTGCCAGTGAATATCTTATATTCCGTAAATACATTCTGGATCAGACAGCTCAAGCAAAGCGGGCCTTTGCGCAAGTTTCACAAATTGAAACTTTTTGTGTGACCTTGGATTGTTTGCCATTTCAGCAGCTGAATCTACCAATTTGTGCCCGGTCAGCACTGCTGCCTAACACCGAGCCAAATGTCCAAAAATGACTGTATCGTTGCAGTGTGTGCATTGACGGGCCATTTTGCCCGGCTGGCAAGCACCGTGAGTGACTTCTGCACAGTAATGGCTCATTGGTTTCCTATTGTTTCTGGATGGGGATTATTCATTGTTATCCCCAGATTTGTCTGCGTGTCCTATACTGTCCTATAGGGGTTGCCATTTTGCAACTCCAAGCTTGTAACTTTGCAAGTTTATGAAGTGAGTATTGTAACTGGATTCCCTATGAGGTGGGAATATACCTTGCTGAATGTCAGACCAAATTGTTTCTCGATCACAAATCTAGCGGTCTAGCAAACCACCGATCCTATATGACTTTGATTCTGTTGTGAAGGGCATCTTAATTTCAGATTAATTAACAAGGGTTTGCCAGCGCTGCAAAGAGACAAGTGCACGCAGCAAACGCCCCGCTGAGAGTTGGTGCCGTTGCCCTGGCTCCTCACCTTGAGAAAGCCCCAATGAACAGCAAGGGATTTGCTGAACACAGCTCAAATGACAAACGGTATATGTCCTCTGTCTGCCCATGTAGCCCTCTGTGCAAATTCACCCAGTAATAATCAGAATAGTCATAATAATGGTTAAAAAAAAAATCCTAATTTTGAATTAGGTTTAGTTTAAATTCTATACATCAAACAGGCGTTTGCTTACTTTGGTTTACTGTTTCTCTAACTAGACAATACAGCCATACAGTAAGTTTCATGACCTCTTTGTCCAGTTTCTTGACCAATGAAGTATTTGCCATAATTAAGCCCTTGTTTTTGACTGATTGATTGACTGATTGATTGATTGACTGATTGACTGACGGATTGATTGATTTATTGATGATCTTAATTGGGAGCTAAATGGCATTTCTCAAATGTGGTGTGTCATTTGAAGGGCATCGAGGGCTATTTTTAGCACAGCTGTCTGGCTTTTCAATACTTAGCCTACTCTATTATTAATAGTGCTGAGACAAGAAACAGGAAAGCGGGACACTCTTTGCGCATTCCATTTGCACTGGGAACTAGGAATTTCCCAGTTGAATGACGTCACACCCGAGTTGATCGCGTTCCAGTAAAACGCATGTGGAAAACCAGCCCGGGTTAGCCCTATAGCCACTAGCCGGGCAAGCCATTGTTAGCAGTAACAGTGGATAACAATGCATTACATGGTATTTTACCATACAAATACTGTAGCAACATGTCCACAGATAGAAGTTAGACAGTACTGTGTGTACAACTGATTTAATGAGGCACAAATAAGACAGAAGTTTAAGTTTATTTGGATCGCCATTAGCTGCAGCATTGCAGCAGCTATTCTTCCTGGGGCCCAAAAGCCTAGATGTTATCAAGATCAAAAGAAAAAGGATGTTTGGACTATCAACCCTAACATGCATGTCTTTGATGGTGGGACTCAAGGAAAATCACACAAACACAGGGAGAACATGCAAACTCCACACAGAAAGGACCTGGGACGGACCAGGGTTCGAACCCAGGACCTTCTTGCTGTGAGGCAGCAGCACTGAACCACTGTGCCGTCCAAGTGCTAATACACAGTGTATTACTACAGCTTTCACTACTGTTGAAACGTGGACCTGCCATCTTGGATTTTGAGGTCGGGCTGGTGAGGTTTCTCCAAGTTCAGAGCAGGAAATCCCAGTTCAGGTCACGGGGGGCATTCCTGTGATGTCAACTGGTAAATTCCTAGTTTCCAGTAAAACTGGGACACGGTTTGAAGCACTCCGAAACCATTCTTCTTTTGTAAAGCTGGCGTTTTCACTGCGTGGACCTGTTCACACCAAGACGTAAATAAACCAGAGAGGCACTCATGCATTTTAAATAGTAAGGGCTTAAAATTTATTTAGATTAATAACGCAAATAAAGCAAGAATCCTTTCAATTTATGAAGCATTTTCCGACAAGACAGTAGGCATATGCTATAAATACATATACAGTAGAATGCTCCTTCTAGCTCTGATCTCAACTGCTGTGGTCATAAGTGCAAAATTCAACTGTACAGTACCTAATTAAAATGTAAACTTAATCTGCTCCTTTCTCAGCCCCTAAATGCCCAGCTTGTTTATGCGTGTTGTATGCACACACACACGCATGAGTAGTATCATGGGAAATGCAAATAATTCAAATGGAACTGCCATGAATAGCAATATAAGGACTACTGTTCCCACCCTGTTCAAACTTGATTGACATGATTAGAAAATCTCCTTAAACTCTCTTTGTTCACAACGGATGCCTGCAAAAACTGTACCGAGTGGGATGACCGAACAAGACAAAGCATTTCATGTTTTCTGTGAATACGACTTGTTGTGTTGCTATTGGATTACAACTAATGAGGAACCCACAATAGTACATGAACAATACTGTGGTTTGAAGAGATTAGACACGCTTGTTGCCACAATGGGGACGACGGGAGACAACACCTCTGAAGCAACGTGTACTATATTTAACCAGGGATTAAAAACCTGTAATGATGAGTTTATGAACCGAAACTATTCCTCCGGCTTCTCAAGAACAATTGGCCCTTTTCACAGCAGCCATTTTGTGTCTAAAAGGCAGAGACTAGCACAGGTGCACCAACACATTAATTAGGGCTTCCAACTTCCAGTTCCAGTGCTGGGGCCCTAATTAGTGAGTTGGTTGCACCTGTGTTTACCCTGCCTTTTAGACCCAAAATGGCAGCTGTGAAAAAGGCCCATTAAGTCAATAGTTATTTGGTGGTTTTTTCTTCTTCTTTCTTTCTGTACCAACCCCCCCTGAACCCCTGAATTTCTCCCTAATTGTACAGTACCTGGCCAATCCCAACCCCCCCTGAACCCCTTCCCCGCTGTCCCGGTCGCTGCTCCACCCCCTCTGCCGATCTGGGGAGAGCCATAGACTGCAGTAGCACCATCCTTCCTCCAACACAGTTGCTGCAGCCGCTTTTTTTCACCTGACAGCGGGGAGTTTCACCGGCAGGACGGTTCTTTGGTGTGTTTTTTTGAGTCGGTGAATGTCTTCCACTCCAAATCGCTAAAAGTATTGGTGGTTATGCTGAATATATCGTCTACAGGGTACATCTGCACGGAAGAACTGCTGTAGCTATGTATTGCTCATGGAAATGGAATGACATTTGTATGCTATCATGATGAATTGGCATTACCATAAAGCCAGCATGAAATCACAGCATGGCTGCAGTTCATAATGCACCAAGGGCGCAGGTGAGAGATTTAGTTCAGCCAAGAGGAACAAATGGGAAGACTGTAAAGAGTTCACTGCTACGCCCTGTGTGTGTGTGTGTGTCTGTGTGTGTGTGTGTGTGTGTGTGTGTGTGTGTGTGTGTGTGTGTGTGTGTGTTTCATTTTATTATATATTTCACTTATATATTTAGTTCCCTGCTTCACTGACCACTGACTGTATTCATTCGTTTACAGCAGAAAAGGGGATGACATAAGCATATTTTTTTCCTCTTTATAATTGACCATGTGACATTAATTTTGGCGCGCAGCCAAAGGGTGACTGTGATGTATTTTGCGGCTGTGTTTGCTGTAGCCGCGGTAGCCGGGGCACCCGGGGAAAGCATGCCACCGCTGAAAATAATAGCCTTCGTTGACTGGGATAAGTCACATTTATTATTCTTTCCCCCAGCAACATCATCAAAAGACGGGTATTTCCTCCCTATATATCCACTTTAATGCTGTGCAGGGGCTTCCCCCCCTGCTCCCTCCCCACCTCCTCCCTTTCCCTGCTCCCTCCTCCCCCACATCCCCCCGCTCTCCCTCTCCTGCTCTTTCCCCCCTTCCTCCCTTTCCCTGCTCCCTCCTCCCCCACATCCCCCCGCTCTCCCTCTCCTGCTCCTCCCCCCTCCCTTTCCCTGCTCTCTCCTCCCCCCCATTTCCCTGCTCCCTCCCCACCTCCTCCCTTTCCCTGCTCCCTCCTCCCCCACATTCCCCTGTTCCCTCCCCACCCCCTCTCTTTCCCTGCTCTCTCCTCCCCCACATCTCCATCCCCCTTTTCTCCCTCTCTTTCTCTTTCTGTCTCTCTCTCTCATATGATCGTTCAATCATGTTGTCATTATTACTACCGCAATTGTTAGTGTTGTGTCAGTTAGATTTAGCGTGACTTATTCTCTGTGACGTCCTCTGAGACATGCTTGTGAATTAGGGCTATACAAATAAACTTGACTTGACTTGACTTGACTTGACTTTCAAAGACAGTTTTTGTGCTCTCTTTCAACCGTTTTGAATGGGAACGGAACATTTATCCGACATCACTGCAATATGTTTATTTATTGGTTGTTTTGTACCCATCTGACTTGGTAATTCTCCCATTACCTATTAAGAGGAGGTTAATATATATATTGACCACTCAGCAGGGGGAGAATATAGATGAGCCCCCTGAGGTAAAGGGCATGGGCTGGATTACTGTGAGCGCTAATTGGTCTCCGGGGCGTTGCATGTAAACAGGAACACCATGTTGAATGTTCAGATGTCCACACAGGCTAATTACTAGACCTCCCTCTGCTCTGTGCACCCGCCGCGCCATCAAGTTGCCTCTGCCGTGGTGTATTGCTTCATGTTTAAAGTCGAGCTGAACCCAAAAATGACTTTTCTTTTATTTTAGTTCAAATACCTGGGTATACTATGCAGTGCACCTATTTAATAATGTATGCCAAAAAATCACAAAAATCTTTCTTTAGTTTTTCACACTTTTTCACATCAAAAGTTCATTTTTCAAGATTTCATTGATAACAGTAATTTACAGTTTGCTGACGTCACCTAGTACTATCAAATTTCTACCCCATTTCAACCAATCATATCACGACATGGCAGCTGTCAATCAAATCTTCATTTCAGGATAAATTTCTCTTCCAAATGAAGGGGAAAATGGCGCCTAGTGCCTGTCATCTGGCAGAATTTCTAGCCCATAAACTAACTACTAACTTGAGCAATTATGCAAACTAAATCAAACGGTAATGTCTAAGAATGCAAAGAAATTTAACTTGCTTATTAAAAGTCGCATTCCAGGAATATTATTTAATGCAATGGCGATATTGGCGCGCGCCTCGCCACCTCACAGAGAGCCTGGTTGTCAGGGGTCGCACCTCGGAGATTCCAGGCCGACGTGCTGCACTCTCCGCTCGGCAACACGAAGGCAGCTGGCTGCCTGCGCTGAGCTCCACTCAGCCACTAACCTCGCGTCAGTCAGCAGGCTCTTCCCGAGGGGAGCACCACAACACGCTGAATCCCACCCGATTTGGAGGCGGAACACGCCAGGATTGGCCAAAGCCCAATCCAGTCCCCAGAATTGTCAAATAAAATCATCGACATGATACTATGACCCGCCTCTCAACTTGTCATCACGTTTGTTTTGTCAGACAAATTATGTTTTCAGTCTGAAACGGACTCAGACGCACGTGACGAATGGGTTCAGCTCTACTTTAAAGGGATGCTTGAGTTCACCCCAAAAATGAAAATTCTGCCATCATCTACTCACTCACTCTCGTGCCAGTTGAAACACAGGTGAGGTTTGTCCATATAGCACACAGGGAGGTTGCTAGCACAACCCGAGAGAGAACACGTCCCTAGTGACTTCAGTACACTTACTGAAGTCAATGGGGACCTGTTCTCTAGTAGGCCTATATTATGTTCCCTTCCCTGTTGTATGGGAAAACTTCATCTGTTTCAACTGGCATGAGGGTGAGTAGATGATGACAGAATTAAACATTTTGGGTGAACTGTTCCTTTAACGTCTCTCATAGATTAGATGGAGTGCACACACTGTTGAAGCGTTTATTTGTACTGGAAAGGATATTTTCTGGAATATCTTGTATATATATCTGAATATATATATCTTGTGTGAATATCTTGTCTCTGACTGATAATAATATCAGAAAAAAAACCTCCCACACACTCACACGTGCGCACACACACACACACACACGCACATGTGTGTACACACACACACACACACGCACACACGCACATGTGTGTACACACACACACACACACACACACACACACACACACGCACACTTGAATGCACATGTGGAGGGCACCCTTTGAACACCTCTCGTCACGCGTGATTTATTAAAAATTGCTCCTGGGTGCAACATAGTCGGGCCTGTGACGTCAGCTCACCTCATGTCAGCGGTGGAATGTGTGGGCCAATCACCTTTCACCCGATCTCATCAGTAACCCGACACCACCCCACGCTGACCGCGGGCTTACTTTATTTTCACTCATATTTTTAGGCGTCCCATCGGGCTTTGCACTCCGCTGTGAGAATGGCCACCTGCTGTGAACATCCATCAGGGCGTCTATGGGTGCGTATCGTGTCATCAGCTGAAAAAGACATACACTAGACCACTGACAACACTGTACATTGCCTGCACTTTCTTTGCAGTTATTTATGGATTTATGTCAGGAGGTCAGGTAACACAAGATTACCAGTTTAAACCCAGCTCTCCGAGACGTCTGCTGGAAAACGTGAGATTTCACAATGTCAATATGGCAACACTCACCCTAAAACCCCACTGTAAACTCTGCAAAAGTATGCCTGCATGCTGTCTGTACATAGAAAGCCTTCAGAGGCAGTCTTACTATATAAGACAGGATAAGGACTAATGTAAACCTATTTTTAATCAAATTATTTATTTATTTTAATTTTTAATGATTTTTTTTTTTTGTCTTACAATAATTTCAAGACTTGAGCCTTGGTCACGCCCCTACTCAGTCAGGCGGGCTAGTGAGATTTTGCCACTGGACTTTGAGCTAACTTTCCTTGCCACTGCATCAGTAGCTGAGAGAGAACTCAACAAATTCAAACAAGCAAAGCTAACTTTCCATATTGAATGGATGCATTAGAAAGTGAGAGATTTGGGCTTCAGGGGGGGACCCACCCCCTTTGCTTGCCTTTGCCGAGGGCCCAAAATCACTAAGTCTGCCCTTGAAAGCCTTTGAGAGAGAGAGAGCCATATGCTGCCAACGCCAAGACCAACTGTTCATTTAGGTTTCATAACATCTCCCTCTAGCTACGCCTCAGTGTCCTTGCAGTTTCTGCTTCGCAATAGATAATTCCCCCCCCCCACTCGACCCACGTGTACTTAAGGAAATCCTTGGGGTATATTGGCTGGTTGTGTGGCTCAACCTTTTAGCAGTTGTCTGTGTCAGCAGCACACACTGGTTTGTTTGGTGCTGTGTGTGCAGATGGAAACCCAAGGGACCGAGGCTCTGCATGACAGTAAAAGCAACAGCAGCAGAGCCCCTTAACTGCTGATGAAGATACTGAGGGCCAGTTGCAATATAAGACAAAATGATGTTTGAACTTCAATTTAATTTCTAACGTCTGTCTCACTTCTATAGCTCGCTCAAACACAAGTAAGATGTGTTGCCATTTTATCAGTTTTCTCGAATTACACCCTAGTCCAGTCTTCCTGTAGGTGTCTGAGATGGTGTTTGTGTGCTGTTTCTCCCTCTTCAAAAACTATTTTGTTTCGGCTTGAGTTACACTACAGCTCACTGCCTTCTAGAGTGGTGCTAACATGCTCTCTAACCTGACGCTGTCAGATGGTTTGTTTTCCCATAGCCGTCTGGCAATGAGCCATTTCAAAGGGCAGGCACTTTAAAAAAAATACCTGGCAGGTGAATGGTTGAACCATCTGTCTATCACAGGCTCGCTATCGCTGGCGTCACACCTAAAGCCCGCCTGTAGCTGCCTCGGAGGACACTGATTGGTGCGAACCACTGGTGGTTTGGATTCAAACCAATAGATTGGAGCGTGGCAAGATGGATTTATCATGTGATCATGATCTCATGATCTTGTGAAAATCCAGCTTCCTCACAAGGTTAAACATTCTCTCCAATATACATTTACCTGCTGTTATCCAGACCAGGCAACGTAGGAGGACTAAGGAGGTCCGAGTAGCGTTTTGCTTGGGGAAACTTCAGTAGGAGACTTAGCTGTTGCGTGTGGACCACATCTGTGACCTTTCAGTTGAGGGACAGTCACTCTAACCACTAGGCCAGCCCAGACTTTAAGTAGACTCTCTGGACCTGGCAGCCTACCACCCCCTGTGCCCAGCGCCTGCTGTGCCATCTCATGCCAAGGCAAACACCCTTCAGGGGGAAACAGGCGCACGATTACAGACAAATAATCGAATCGTCTGGTCCCCCGACCCTCAGCCTCTGCTGCAGTTAACTGCCGATAATATTTCCGCCCGCTACGTTTTTGATAATGCCTACATTCAAAGTTCAAAGAGAGTTCATGCCCGCCCTTGATAAACAGTGCTGGATATTGACTGTGGTGCTTGGCAGAGCAGCGAGCGCTGTGGGATGCTGGGCGGTGTGCAGTGCACAGTTATGTGGGATGCTGGAGCGAGGAGTTCAAGAAGGCTGCAGAGGGAGCGGCACCGGGAGGCATTCCAAAGAGTGTCCGACAGAGGCCTGGAATGCCGATGTGGGACTTAGTCATATGACCACAGGGAATATGAGAGGCATTTCCTGATTCATTGGGGAACAACAGAGACCTTAATAACTTTTATCAAATGAAACACATCCCTTCTTCAAATCGACACGCATCAAATTCCTCCACTATGGCGGTCAAACCTTAAGCCATTTCGCACGTTCAAATACAGTTCGCATGAGAAGGCAATAAAATGAGAATTTTGTGGCTGGTTTCATCAAACTTTGAATTTAGGATAGCTTATTTTTCAATATTGCTAGAAATGTGTTTCATTTTGATGTTCCTTTTACTGTATGTGGCAATTTTTATTTTTGGTTTTTGGTTTTAAATTACCATTGCTGTGGTGTTTCTGCACTGAATTTCCTAGAGATCACTTGGCCAGTAGCTACTGTTATTATTATTATAATATATTATTATTATATATTTTCTTTGGATTTTCTTCTAAATAGTTTGAGTGCCACTCTTTTCATTGTCTGTTTAGCCATGCTGGTCGTTACGCTAACTACCCAGTTCTTCTTCTATTTATTTATTTATTTCAAGCAAACCGCTGTTGCTACTGCAGGAAACGTGAAACGCATCTCTTCCTGTGCGCCGCAGGATTTTTCTCGGGAAAGTGTAGAACAGCAAATGTAGTAAATGCAAAGGCTTTCGTGAAATGAGCATGGTGAAATCACTTTAGTGTTATATCATTAAATGTCTGTGACATTTTTATGAAAATGTCACAGACATTTAAAGGATAGGTTCACCCAAAAATCCAAATTCAGTCATTATCTATCTACTCACCTCCAGGCTGATGGAAGGGCGGGTGTTTGTTTTTTAGTCCACAAAACATTCAGTGTTTCACAGCAAAACACAGAATTCTCCTAAACAATTGAAGTGGCTGGTGACCAACTTTCAAAATGTAAAAACAACAAGAACAAAAAAAGCCTCCAAGCTGCTCGTCTGGCCTAATCCAAGTCTCCACAAGCCCCGAAATGCCAAGTTGATTTGAAAAGACGTCATTTACACCATATTTTTAGTTGAAATCTAAAGTATCTGCCCCCCAGCTTCTTGGAGCACCTGGCTACAGTAAAGAGTATGGAGGTTTTTTCCCCTGTTATTTTTTAGTTTGAAAGTTGGTCATCATCCAATTCAATTGTTTAGGAGAATTCTGCAATGGTGTTTTGCTGTGAAACTCCACAGGTGTTCTGTGGACTAAAAGGATTGACCCGCCCTTCCATCGGCATAGAGACAGTCCGCATGTCTGGGAACGCCCATACAGGCGCTAGGAACGCCCACAATAGACGCTGAGTTAGCTGGCTCAGCCTTGCTGGGGGCGGGGTCAGGGTGGGGTAAATTCCCCCGTTCTATCCATTCAGCAAAGTTAGAATTTAGCTGATAGCCCAGCCCAGGCAGACACGATCGGGGATTTAACCACCGCAGTAAACGCACATCTGAGCAGACGTCTTGTGTTCTGCTCTAGAACCCCCAAACATGTCGTTTAGAGCCGCAGCACCGTCTTTTGGTGAGTCAGCCCATGAGATATATCGGCGGTTTTACCCCACTCGCGCAACAGCCGTTTAACATTTTGTGGGCGTTCCCAGACATGCGGACTGTCTCTATGGGCGTGAATAGCCTACATAATGACTGAATTTAAATTTCTGGGTGAACTTCCCTTTTATCCTTTAACATCTTGAAATTCCCTCACAGTCAGCAGAAACCAGCTCAGAAAAGGGACACTAACCAAGCCTCATTCTTCATTGGAACAGCCAGTATTCATCAGATGACTTGCAATCCAGAGCTATAGTCAATTTAGCTGACGGCAAAGCTCAGTCGTATATTACGCCATGTGGGTTATCTTATGTACCACACGTTGCCAGAATGATTGGCAGCTATGCCTAGAGTGGGATCTGACCTCCTCTGACCAAGACCTGTCCGTCTCGCCTGTTTATCTGTCTGACTGTCCATCATTTTGTCTGTAGCTAATGTGTCTTTCCTTCCATAACACTTTGACACAGTTAAACCTAGCAAATAAGAGGACGACAACAACAATCCTGCAGTGGATAATACGAGCGTTATACCATACTACTCTTAAGATCAGAGCATCGCTAATCTGTGGTCTGTGGTAATCTGTGAAATGAGCGAATCTGCTCTTTTATGGCTTTAACCTTGCGGCACGTGACAGGTGAGTGATTATATAGGAAGAGGAAGATAATAGAAATGGATGACACAGAGTGAGGCTGCAAGAAATACCTCAAATATTTGCCCCTCTCCACTCCCTCTGGTTTGTTTCATTTCTTCACATTCTGTACCTCACGAGGTACCATGTAAGCGTTAACATACGTTTGAGACATTGAAGAAATGCATTCATATTTGGGATTTTTGTTATTTGTTATATTTCTGTAGCTACATTACAGGGGAAGAAGTCTACATTTGTCCATGAGCTTCCTCAAAAAAAGTCACTCATGTTACTAGCATCAATGAGCACTGATCATCAATCAATCAATCAATCAATCAATCAATCAATCAACCAAATTTATATTTATATAGCCTGCTTGTTAGCTTCCAACTAAAAGTAGCTATTGTCATGCTAAAAAGCTGTTTCTTTGGTTCACCGAAGTTTTCATCTCCTTATAAGCGCCCAATGAGTAACCAAAATTCAAAATAGCCCTGAAATGGGATTCAAATTGTAAATTGTGATCAAATGTAAAATGTCTACATATATTGAACATACAGTTGGCTCACATTAGACATGTCTTGCAAAGCCTGTTGGTAATCTTGCCATTTCAACCTCATGTTGGCTTAAGCCTAGCCTATTATTTCTGAGATAAATTTGGAAGTGCTGTAGCGATGAATAGAGAGACAGATAAGGAGCGGGCACAGCTCATCACGCAGCTCCCCCATCAATCGCACTCCTTTGGACTGGGCACGGCCCAAAGGTGAGAGACGCATCAGTCACTCCGGCTCGCGTCACCGACGCACATTTGATTTGTCAGGCAGTAACCTTGAGGCGTGTTACACTGACTCACATGTATCTCTGGCCTCTTATAAGACGTGCTAACTGATGGGTTTGCATACGGCTACAGTACACAGGCGCGCGCGGTCAAGTCACTCAGGTTCAGTCAAGTGAGCCTTCAGTGTAGATCAAACCAGGACACTCACTGGGAAGTTATTTCACGCATCACTTAGGGGAAATATGCTATGAAATATGTCACTGATTTGAATCTGAATCCAACAATAACACTATCTTGAAAGCGTATATTCATTTTGTTAACGGCAGGAAATAAAATTCAAACTCAAGAAAAACTGATAACTGAAAACTGATAACGTTGGGCTTATGTTTTACACAATTTTATTTGGTATATAAATGAATAGCATGAGCAAGGAAATGTGTCAGGAAGATAAAATACTCTTATACACATTAATATACAATTTTACTTATTCCTGTAGTGACTCTGCCTAGTACAGTATTCTGTATAAGGTGTTTCATTTACTTTCAAGTGCAGTGAAATAGTTTCGAGGCCTGGGAAAAGCAAGGGCTCCTACTTCATGCATGATAACTCATACCAGCAAAGCCCACCAAACTGAACCTTACCCCCTCCCACAATAACCTCAGGCGCAGCAACTACAGCGTCTTCGGATGACTCCATCCGGGGGTTCAAAGGTCGTCTGACTCGGGGACGAACGTGGGCTCGAGGGAAATGGTGGGGATGATGGCAGCGGTGCCCGTTGACACCCATCCCACAGGGGCTCTGTTGAAGGAGGGCCGCTTCACCGCCGCCTCTCCCTGCAGCTCCGGGTATTCAGGCAGGGGCTCCACCTGGGCGGTCCCGATGGGAGCGGGTCCGGGGGCCCTGCCGAAGCCGCCGAACGGAGTTGCCACCCTGGAGGAGGAGTCGGATTGACAACGTTAGTAGCCGCCATGCGCTAATGAGAGGGACTGAGGTGACAGTCCCAACTGATTGATCTAATTAAAGTGGAGTGAAGACTTAGCCCGGGGACAGAGATAACTGCTGTGAGTTATGAGCATGTTTATGGCACATTGTGACTTAGATGAAGGGCAGTTACTTGCTCACTCAGCACTTTATAGAAACAACACATCTGCATAATGAATGTGCATAATTCTGGATGCATGTGTATGTTCATTATGCTGCTTTAATGGACTTAATAAACAGTCTTAGCGTATCAGATAGTGTGTGTGTACAAGATTGAAGATTACATCAACATTGTGATATAAAAATATTCACGAGAGATACTTTTCCACCTGTGACGTTCTCACCTGTTGAAGCTTTTGTACCCTGGTAGCTCTGCTCGGGGCTCGGGCTCTGGCATGCGGGTGATGAGGGTGTCCGCCAAGGCAGGGTCGCTGATGATGGCCTGGTCCCAGGGTGAGTGGTAGGACTTTGGGATGGCCGTACTGTTGAACTTCTCCGGAGGGACGTTTTTCAAGGGACCTCCGTACCCTGAGGAAATAGAGATGGGTTATATAAGTTAAGTTATCCTTTATTTATCCCCTTGGGGAAATTCATCCTCTGCATTTGACCCATCCTCTACTAGGAACCTTCCTAGAACTAGGAGCAGTGGGCAGCCACTGTGCAGCGCCCGGGGACCAACTCCAGTTCTTTTGCCAGTACCTTGGTCAGGGGCACGGACAGGAGTATTAACCCTAACATACATGTTTTTCTTGATGGTGGGAGGAAACCGGAGCACCCGGAGAAAACCCACACGGACACGGGGAGAACATGCAAACTCCACACAGAAAGGACCTGGGACGGACCGGGGTTCGAACCCGGGACCTTCTTGCTGTGAGGCAACAGTGTTAACCACTGAGCCACCGTGCCGTCCAAACACAACAGACTGATTGGAGATAGGCTTTTACTGTGTCACTGAGAGGATTGCTGGAATGGAGAAATTACCCATTTCCTCCCAACTGAGACCCTGTAGTGTGAAATACAAACTGTCTCTTAAACAGCAGCAAGTGCTAAAGATGGACTCGCCAACGTTCTATCATTTGCCTCTCATCCCTTTAGTAGCCTCTCCTTTGGTTTAAAGCGATCCTACTCTGGTTGGGTTGGTAAACCTAAGTGCTGTGTGTGTACCTTCTGACGTCACGTCACGTCACATGATTTCTGGGTATTGAAGTTCAGAATCTTTACCTCTTGCTGCTATACGCGAGGCCGCCGACACGCAAAGTTGCCTCGTGCAACTTCAAAACACGGATTATTATTTGAAACTTCAGCAATTTGACACTTCGATTTTTTTTTTTACATTCATGCCCGCCAAGCATCTTGAAAGCAATTAAACTGATGTGAAATGAGGTGTTTGATGAAGTCAAATAGAGAGAGAGAGAGAGAGATAATGTGTGAGTTTGTGTATTGTGTGTGTGTGTGTGTGTGTGTGTGTGTGTGTGTGTGTGTGTGTGTGTGTGTGTGTGTGTGTGTGTGTGAGTGAGTGAGTGAGTGAGTGAGTGAGTGAGTGAGTGTGTGTGTGTGTGTGCGTGCGTGCATGCGCGCACCTGTATCTATGTCTACCCGCTTATTGTATGTGTGTTGCGCTTCACTCAGGGGGGCTTACGAGCTCAGGCATTACATAATGTGGGGGCGTCGTGTCACATCCTCCTCCTCTCTCCCCTCCCCTCCCCTCTCCTCCCCTCCCTCCCATCTCCCCTCCCTCCCCTCTCCTCCCCTCCCCTCTCCTCCCCTCCCTCCCATCTCCCCTCCCTCCCCTCTCCTCCCCTCTCCTCTCTCCCCTCCCCTCCCCTCTCCTCCCCTCCCTCCCATCTCCCCTCCCTCCCCTCTCCTCCCCTCCCCTCTCCTCCCCTCCCTCCCATCTCCCCTCCCTCCCCTCTCCTCCCCTCTCCTCTCCTCCCCTCTCCTCCCCTCTCCTCCCCTCCCTCCCATCTCCCCTCCCTCCCCTCCCCTCTCCTCCCCTCCCTCCCATCTCCCCTCCCTCCCCTCTCCTCCCCTCCCTCCTCTCCCCTCCCTCCCCTCTCCTCCCCTCCCTCCCTCCCTCCCTCCCCTCCCCTCCCTCCCTCCCTCCCTCCCTCCCCTCTTCTCCCCTCTAACAATGAACAATCCCCCTTCCTGAGTTGATGTGTTGCCCTGAGGAGGAAGCAGTGAAGACCAAACAGAGACCTTTGGGAAGTTTACGGTTTTGGGGAGGGGGGGGGGGGGGGGTCAATTCCAAAGAACTGTATTGGGGGGGGGGGGGGGGGGGGGGGGGGGGGGTCAATTCCAAAGAACTGTAAAAGATTTTCTGGGGCGGTGACTTTGAAAGAAAAAGCGAAAGACGGCGATTTTTGCACATGCGTTTTGTTTTTGTTTTTTTCTTATTTTTTAATGCAATGCTCAGATGTGACAGCATCTCCTCAGGTTAATATTGCCACCTAAACTAAAGAGAAGTTTGTTTTTTGTTTTTCATACTTTTACTCCCTTTGGATGTGAAATAGAATAGCACAATGACTATGATGTTAAAATGCACAGTATATTTTCAGCCATATTTAAACCATTGCTGTGGCAGTATGCCTATCTTTGTAAATTGCAAGAGGGTATCTATCAAGCTGGTTTTGAATACCTTCCTGATACAAAGCTTAAAATCCTTCCTACCCAGCCTGAACTCTACTGTACTTTACTGTATAGTCAACCTAGGGACATCATCAAACAGCGCCTGAGTTGGCGAATCTGAACTAGCAAATCTAGGTAAATTTCAGACTTGAAAGCAATGTCCTGTCCTGCCTTGTTTGGGATGAAATGCAAATGAACTAGAGTCATATGATCAAATGTTTCGCGTCCTCGATTTGCATTAACATCTAACAACAATGAGTTTTCTTATTCAGGCTCTACAGGAATCCAAGGTTCACTCTAGCTCGGTTAAGCAATTTAGCCACCTATGCCAGGCACAGCTTTCTGGTACAAGCTGTGGGACGTGCACCTACTGTACAACACCTGGGTAAATGACTGGACTATTTAATTAAATAACTCTTATCCATTTCATACCAATTGACTTTGGCCTGATTTCTGCCACAGCCGGAATGACTACATCCACAGGCTAGCGACTGAGGCGTGGCGGTGGCTAGTTGTAGCCTCCAGAAAGAACACCACGTTCTGTGTAAATGTGCTCATCCTTGAATCAGTATTGGTTTTGTGTCAGCTGGGCAGAATTGAGAGATGAGGGAGGATGCGAGTGCCAAGCTTATCCCGATGGTATCAGTGGCAGCGGAGGCAAACAGGAAATACTCCTCGCACTTCCTGTGGGGTGCAACTAGACAATTATAAAAAACGATGGTTACAGCAGATCAGAACAAGGAGGGCTCCAACAAGAAGAAAGAAGGGGGGATGGGCGGATGAGAGAAAAATGTTGGGAGGAACACGCATGAAAACAGAGGGGTGGGATCAAGTTAGAGAAGGACAGAGAGAGAGAGAATGGAGAGAAGCAGAGGGAAATTGAAAGAAAGAAAATAGAAAGAAAGAAAATAATAACATGTACTTGTACTCTGCCTAAGGGTGGCAGATTCCAGGCAAGGATAACATGTTTTCCCACATGATCAAAGTATGCGCGAGTACGAACAAATGAAAACACTTGTTGAATCCTTATAAAAACACTGAACACACATTCTGCCCACCAGGAGCAATACCTCATATGCTGTACCGTAGATTAAAGACCCTGAGCCCAGAAGCCAAACATATGTTTCCTTCTTGTCTCTTCAGCTGGATGTCTGAGCTTCACTGTGCAGAATGACGCCTGCGCCGAGTTTGATACTAGAAGGCTGTTTTCACATTTGTCTGCTGAAAGTGGAAAGTTTCTCTGTACTCATTGAAAATCCAACTTTTAGGGGTGGGCCTACGAGCATGATTTGTGACATCCCTGTCCAATTTCAATTTGGAAATTTAAAGTCTCTATTATGCTGGAGACTCAATGGACTTTACAGTGAAGTAGAGACATTGTGTGTCCAGCAGGAAAACTTTGGAGTTTAAACGTATTTGCATATTCATAGACTCTGGAATTTTGAATGGGGGAGAAGGAATATTATGTGATTTTAAGGATTTTAACAAGATAATTTAACTTTTCTTGTGCGGAAAAACCACATCAGACAAATTATTATTCAAAGTATAGTATTTTACATACATCTTAAAACATAACTTTAGGGGATGTTTTTAATATACTGGCATATTATAAAGATGCACACCCAAAGAAGTTCTACATAGTAAAATCACAATAAAATGCAAATAAGGCCAAAAAAGGATCCGACCATGTTTTCAGCATGTAACCACCGTCGGTGTTGATGATAAATGATAAATGGCAAGCAGTTCCTCATATTGTTCTATAGACTTTGTGCCTGCAGGATCACAGGGGTCGAGTAAGGCCGTTGAGTTAAACAGAGGTCAATTGGGTTTGTTATTGCTGTGGTTTCGGGGCCCTTGGAAAGTGTTGTGGTTTCCTACTGGTCTGTGTTACCTACCGGGGGCAATACTGTCTGGGCTCGGCTCTGTTCTTGTGTCTGGTGCCGTTTCAGTCGGCTGGTCGACTCCCAGGTTGCTCTCGCCACTTTGGTTTTCCGTGGCATTGCCGTTCTCAGTTTGAAGGACCATTCCGCTCTAAAAGAGAGACAGAAAGGATGAGTTGGGTTTGAGAGAAAAGGAGATTAGAATGTCCTATCAAAATGTTTAGATTAATGGTAAATAATACAAATTTTCACTTCTCGTTTCTTTTATTGAAATGTGATTTTAAATGTTTTGGTTCACATTATGAAAAGTGTCCACTTGTCAGTGCTGGTGTTCATCTCCTCTCAACGCGCTCACATAATGAACCTGGATTTGTCAGGTTGTCCAACAACAACAAGCAGACAAATTCTCTGCTTGTCCACATTTCCTCAACATTTAGAGACATTGTTTCAGGCTGGGACAACGTGCTGCAGCCATAGCAACCAGCTTTCATCCCCTGAAAGATATTTATGATGATTTACTTCAGCACTTCCTCAGGAAATGTGGACTACTTGAAACGAAATCCCTCCATTGACCCAAGCAGTAAACAACCCAAAGTATGGAGTCATTCTCACTTAAACCAAGAGGGGGAAACTTCACTAAAGCATTAGTATGAACGAAGAGGGGCATAAGTCACATTTGACCAACTTCACAGGAGAGTCTAAAAAAAACAAAAAAATACTATACTTTGTCCTGATTTTATTAAATTCAACATTTAATATGAAAACTTATAAACATGTGGATGACATTAATGAACAATATTTTGACATGGGCGGGATACTTTTTTCCTGATTTCGCCCCCATTTTCTCCCCAATTGTGCTTGGCCAATTTCCCCTTGCTGATCTGAGGAGAGCCGTAGACTAGCACCATGCTTCCTCCGACACATGCACAGTTGCCAGCCGCTTCTTTTCACCTGACATCGGGGAGCCTCACCGGCAGGACATAGCACTTGGGAGCATCACGCTATTCCCACCAGTTCCCTTCCTCCCCGAACAGCCAGAGGAGGTGCTAGTACAGCGACCAAGACACATACCCTCATTCCGGCTTCCCACCCACAGACACAGTCAATCATGCCTGTATGGACGCCCGACCAAGCCCGAAGCCGCTTTCACACACAGATCGCGCAAAATTGCAGTTCAGAAGGCCCGCAAAGCCGGCAGCCTCGCCACAGAAATTGCTTTCACACACAGCAAAGCAGCACTGCCACATTCCCGTTCTGGGGTGTGCTTTCAGGTGACAGCCACGGCTCCCGGATTGAAAGGCGAGCGGAGGCATTACCACCCAGCTCTTCCTAGCCCAAATTAATATTTTCATAGGTTAGTGTAGCCTAGGCTACTGTATGATGAACGAATTCATTCAACAACCAAACATCGCCAGCCAACTACGTGCAGCTGCGGTCGTTAAGGATCAAAGTGATAAAACACGAAATTGTCCATATGCAGCATGGTAACAAGGCTTTCAATATTTATCTGATCGACTTTATGGAGGATCATAGATGCACCATCATGTAGCCTATTAGGTACAAGGCTAATTCTTATCTTTTGGTTCCAGTTTTTTGTAAAGCAAATTATTCCCATGAAGTAGCCTAATTAGCGTCCGTTCTGAAAGACGACGCTCGCATATCAAACAGCTGCAGTCTGCATAACGTTACTCGTCGTCGGGAGAATAGTATAGGCTATAAATGCACATGACTACTATAACGTTAGTAGTTTTTGTAAGGGAACGCACAACTGGCTAGCTAGACAGATTGCAGTTCTGGAGCTGGTTTCCAGAGGGAATATCCTCAGACCAACTCGCCACAGACAGCTATAAGAAGCTTATTATTATATCCGTTAATTTTACCTACTAATGTCAACATCGTTTGAGCATAAAGCCTAACCTACTTACTGAAGTAAAGTAAAGCCAATTTTTTTTACTTTCACTTATGCTTTTCTTGCTGCATGAGGTGCTTCCCCCTGTATTTTTTTTAATGAATGAGCTGACCATTTGCACCGTTCCGGCTTGCCACTCCGACGCTTTCAGGTGGAGGCGGGTTGCAGGGTAACCCGGCGCTGAGACTAGGTCCACGGGCGGAACGAAAGGCGTACAACAATTACCCACCAACCCGCTTTCAGAACTTTCACATCGGAGGCGCGGATCTCATTTTCCGTGCATTTTACGGCTTTCAAAGTCGGTGTGAAAGCGGCAGAGGTAACACGGGGGTGCAAACCTGCGACCCTTGTGTTGGTAGTCAGGGAATCTACCGCTACACTACCAAAATGTCACTTAGGGGCCTCTTTGGTTGTCAAGGTCACCACACAGCAACATGAAAGAGCATAGAAACTAGTGCTGCTAATTAATTAGACAAAACAAAGGGAAACTTTGTTACTTAATGTCGATTCAATTTGAGTGAGAGCTCCAGCGCCTAAATTGCTCCATGTGTGACCATGCAGGCCGGACTACTAAGATAAGTGCTGCTGGGAAAGGAAAAATGATGACTTGGCACGCCGCCCACGCCAACACAAAGGAACATGAATAAAGCGTCTTATGACCGGCCGTAAGGCTTTCACACCTACTCTTCCGTGTCAGCCCATGTCTCGAATAAACACTTCAAGTACTCAATCTTTCCCACAAATACTCAATCAGGATGTGAGGTATTGTGTGCCGCTTAATCTTTTTCACAGAAGGGAAGGGAGGGAACGCCGTAGGGAGGGAATGCCGTCAGCAGAAACGTCAAATATTCCCGTTGAAAAAGTCTGTTTTAACACAGGGCAGCATCATTAATCACTTGTAATACGTATTTACGCAAATTGAGTTAAAGTCCGAATGACTGACAGCATGTGGGTGACCTGCCTGTCATGTGCTCTCCTGTACAGCAGTGGTTCTCAAACTTTTTCACGTCGAAGGACCCCTAAACTGACACAAATTACACCAAGGGCCCCCATCTGGTAAGATTTTTGCTTTTAGATGTTTTATTACAGAAAGTGTATGAAACCCATGACCAAAATAATCATACATTCGGTCATTGTTTTACTTATGGATGGAATTATAGTGAAAATAAATGATTCCTCTTTTTGCTGGGGACCCCCTGTAACCCCCTCAAGGACCCCTGGGGGTCCCCGGAACCCACGTTGAGAACCACTGCATATGGCATTCAGTAACAAACAACAGTACGGTTTCAGCTTACATTGATCTGCGTGTTGGTTTCATTCTGGATGCTCTCAAAAGTGTATTTCTCCGAGCGTCTCTGGCGCATTTTGAAGAGACGAGAGCCACGGTTGGAGGTAAAAGACAGCTCGTCCAGCATGATGTCTTTAGGCACGCTCACCTTCTTCCCAAGGTCCATCTGTATGTCTGGACACAAACAAACGGCTGTTACTCATTTAATTTGGCCACTTTACTGCTGGGTTTCCAAGCAGTACCTTGACCTTTTGTGGGGGATTTTGTTATTTAAATGTTTTCTTTGTTTGCTGTCATGGCAGTGCAGTACTGCAGCAAACTGGCCGAACAAAATGAGAAACAACTGTACCCACAACACTGAAGAGATGTGTATGTATGTGTTCCCCTATAGCCTATAGTGTGTGTTGAGATGTGTATTCCCCTATAGCCTATAGGAACACATACATACACATCTCAACACACACTATATAGGCTATAGGGGAACACATACATACACATCTCAACACACACTGTAGGCTATAGAGGAACACGTACACACACATCTCAACACACACTATAGGCTATAGGGGAACACATACATACACTAAATTCATGGCGGGCCACTTAAAAACGGGCAGCGGGCCGCAGTTGGCCCGCGGGCCGTAGTTTGGCCACCCCTGCCCTATATCCTATAGTGTGTGTTGAGATGTGTATGTACATGTTCCCCTATAGCCTATAGTGTGTGTTGAGATGTGTATGTATGTGTTCTCCTATATCCTATAGTGTGTGTTGAGATGTGTATGTATGTGTTCCCCTATATCCTATAGTGTGTGTTGAGATGTCTATGTATGTGTTCTCCTATAGCCTATAGTGTGTGTTGAGATGTGTATGTACATGTTCCCCTATAGCCTATAGTGTGTGTTGAGATTTGTATGTACATGTTCCCCTATAGCCTATAGTGTGTGTTGAGATGTGTATGTACATGTTCCCCTATAGCCTATAGTGTGTGTTGAGATGTGTATGTACATGTTCCCCTATAGCCTATAGTGTGTGTTGAGATGTGTATGTACATGTTCCCCTATTAGCCTATAGTGTGTGTTGAGATGTGTATGTACGTGTTCCCCTATTAGCCTATAGTGTGTGTTGAGATGTGTATGTATGTGTTCTCCTATAGCCTATAGTGTGTGTTGAGATGTGTATGTATGTGTTCTCCTATAGCCTATAGTGTGTGTTGAGATGTGTATGTATGTGTTCCCCTATTAGCCTATAGTGTGTGTTGAGATGTGTATGTACGTGTTCCCCTATTAGCCTATAGTGTGTGTTGAGATGTGTATGTATGTGTTCTCCTATAGCCTATAGTGTGTGTTGAGATGTGTATGTATGTGTTCTCCTATAGCCTATAGTGTGTGTTGAGATGTGTATGTACGTGTTCCCCTATTAGCCTATAGTGTGTGTTGAGATGTGTATGTATGTGTTCCCCTATAGCCTATAGTGTGTGTTGAGATGTGTATGTACATGTTCCCCTATAGCCTATAGTGTGTGTTGAGATGTGTATGTATGTGTTCTCCTATAGCCTATAGTGTGTGTTGAGATGTGTATGTACGTGTTCCCCTATAGCCTATAGTGTGTGTTGAGATGTGTATGTACGTGTTCCCCTATAGCCTATAGTGTGTGTTGAGATGTGTATGTACATGTTCCCCTATAGCCTATAGTGTGTGTTGAGATGTGTATGTATGTGTTCCCCTATAGCCTATAGTGTGTGTTGAGATGTGTATGTATGTGTTCTCCTATAGCCTATAGTGTGTGTTGAGATGTGTATGTACGTGTTCCCCTATATCCTATAGTGTGTGTTGAGATGTGTGTGTATGTGTTCTCCTATAGCCTATAGTGTGTGTTGAGATGTGTATGTACGTGTTCCCCTATATCCTATAGTGTGTGTTGAGATGTGTGTGTATGTGTTCCCCTATTAGCCTATAGTGTGTGTTGAGATGTGTATGTATGTGTTCCCCTATAGCCTATAGTGTGTGTTGAGATGTGTATGTATGTGTTCTCCTATAGCCTATAGTGTGTGTTGAGATGTGTATGTACATGTTCCCCTATATCCTATAGTGTGTGTTGAGATGTGTGTGTATGTGTTCTCCTATAGCCTATAGTGTGTGTTGAGATGTGTATGTACGTGTTCCCCTATATCCTATAGTGTGTGTTGAGATGTGTATGTACGTGTTCCCCTATATCCTATAGTGTGTGTTGAGATGTGTATGTATGTGTTCTCCTATAGCGTATAGTGTGTGTTGAGATGTGTATGTATGTGTTCCCCTATATCCTATAGTGTGTGTTGAGATGTGTATGTACGTGTTCCCCTATATCCTATAGTGTGTGTTGAGATGTGTATGTATGTGTTCCCCTATATCCTATAGTGTGTGTTGAGATGTGTATGTACGTGTTCCCCTATATCCTATAGTGTGTGTTGAGATGTGTATGTACGTGTTCCCCTATATCCTATAGTGTGTGTTGAGATGTGTATGTATGTGTTCCCCTATAGCCTATAGTGTGTGTTGAGATGTGTATGTACGTGTTCCCCTATATCCTATAGTGTGTGTTGAGATGTGTATGTACGTGTTCCTATAGCCTATAGTGTGTGTTGAGATGTGTATGTACATGTTCCTATAGCCTATAGTGTGTGTTGAGATGTGTATGTACATGTTCCCCTATAGCCTATAGTGTGTGTTGAGATGTGTATGTACATGTTCCCCTATAGCCTATAGTGTGTGTTGAGATGTGTATGTATGTGTTCCCCTATAGCCTATAGTGTGTGTTGAGATGTGTATGTATGTGTTCCCCTATAGCCTATAGTGTGTGTTGCCCTTAAGGGCCGTAGAAAGAGCTCACCAATAATAGCTTTTATTTGATACACTGTATAACAAGTTTTCGCCCAAAATGGCACTTACTTAATAATTAGCTCCTTACTTCTCTTACCACTCTCACCCCTCACATAAGTAAATCTGCCAGACCTCTATGAATATTGCATGTTCTCTACTCACACCTATCAACACTCATTAATTCTGCATGACGATCCATCAGTGCAATAACACGCTGACTACATGGATTGCTGACACGGTATTCCTGCCAATATGATAAACGAGGAATAATCTCTCCTTGTCATTCACTCACGTCCAGTGCGTGTGTTGCGGTTAGCGCCGCCGCGCGCATGCTGGCTCATGCATGCTGATGGTGGAGATGTCATAGGCCTATATCCAAGTGGGAGACGCATGATTTGCCAGAATATCTTTCAGCTGTCAGTGGCCTTCAGGCCCTCCCCATCCCAAAGAGCCACACAGTTGTCCTCACCCCGAAATAGCGTGTTCAAAGGACGACGACAAAGGGATTAGTTACGTACTTTGGCCAATAAAAGTTCTCATTTGCTTATTTATAGTACGGGTCGTAGAAGGGAGTGTTGACTGCGAGGGACTGGGAGCTGATACCTTTTATAAAGTGAATCTGGCGACTGTGTGCGTCTGTGTCTGTGTCTGTCTGTCTGTGTGTGTGTGTGTGTGTGTGTGTGTGTGTGTGTGTGTGTGTGTGTGTGTGTGTGTGTGTGTGCGTGCGTGCGTGCGTGCGTGCGTGCGTGCGTGTGTGTGTGTGAGAGTGAGAGAGTGAGAGAGTGAGTGAGTGAGTTTTTGTGGAACGGGGGGGGGCGGTGCTTCTACTGTTTGGGTGTGTTTTAATGAGTGATTTGTTTGTAGTGTTTACTGTATGCCAGTGATTCTCAACCTTTTTCCTATCAAGGACCGCTAATTTACTACACAGAGAGCCAACTATACCACCAGTTGATGAAATTCTGTCTCTGACCCAATCTGAGAAGATTTTGTCAGATTTTGTCACGTCGGCTATGATTTTGTCCAGAATACCATAACTACCCGTATTGCAGGTAGAGAGATAAACAGTCGTTCTTCTACATTCTTCAATGAAATTATTTCATTTTACTAGAAGTATTTTATTTCATTTCGTTTGCTGGGCACCCCCTGGAACGCTCTCAAGGACCCCTGGTGGGGCTCCACATTGAGAACCACTGCTGTATGCTATTGAATCCATGTACATTCATATGTGTGAATGGGATACTTTTATGTTAGAAATGGATGGGAGAGGAGAGGAGTGAGGGAGTGACGGGACTAGGAGGAGGGAGACAGAGAGAGAGAGAGAGAGAGAGAGAGAGAGCGAGAGATCACAGGTCAGAGGGGTCACAAAACGAGGAAGTGACGGGGAAGTGATATGCGGCTACCTTCCGGGGCTTGAACCTCCCTGCAGATCGCCGCCGCCTGCATCTTCCTCTCCCTGGTCGTCATGGTAGAGAACTGTGACATGGCCGCCCCTGCACGGGGGAGCAAGGGGGAGCAGAAAGAAGTCACGGGGGACGGTCCACATCAGTGCATGCTCCGTGTTAACACACCATGGAGGTTAACACACGGCGAGTCACAAAGCCAAAGA
Organism: Poromitra crassiceps; assembly: GCF_964638095.1. Lineage (NCBI taxonomy): Eukaryota > Metazoa > Chordata > Actinopteri > Beryciformes > Melamphaidae > Poromitra > Poromitra crassiceps. Next base: position 37,018,204 of record NC_139628.1, read on the forward strand.
CCGGTGGGCCAATCGATTGAGTGACATTAAGCATCCTCGCCACGCGCACACCCTCCCACTTGAAGCAGGTAGAATTTATCACGGCGGCCAAAAGGGCAAAGTTAGCACATCCCCTTTAAATAACTTGGGCTGTTAAACGCCAAGCACATGCTCTTCAGACATGGCAACCCGCTGTGTCAGGGGTCTGCCGATCAATACGTTTGAAATGACCCCAAGTGGGCTGAAGGGACATGGTGCTGTCACAGCAAGCGGGCGGGACAGTGGATGGAATGAGGCGGCGAGAGATAAAGTCCACACCGAGGGAGGAAACTTTTACCTGCTGGGTCACCAAATAGCCCTTTATCATTCCTATCCAAAACAGCTTTCAGCATGTTTTGTGAAGAAGCAGAGGGAAAATGTCATACTCAAATGCAGAAGTCCAGTCACCATGCAGTTCACTCCATTGTTTGCAAAGCTTCTGTTTCTGCTGACCAGATACAAAAGGCATGTTGGCACAGTATATTCTTAGCTCCCATAAATCAACTTCTGAATGCTATGTTATCGGTTTACTCTGAATTGTCACAGCAAAGAGATTATTTGTTTGTTAAAATATAGTAGGCTACAAGTGGAGGGAAAATGTAGAGTTAAGCATACTGGAATAAATCCCACATATACTGTATACGTATGCCTTCTAGTCAGGACACAATGTAACCATCAAGCATGAGACAAAAAAGGATTTTGATTGATTAAATAAACAAAAGCAAAACCTAACGTTGCACAAGAGAGGTTGATTATGAAATCCAATGCAAGCTGCTGGATTGGCTGGAAGAGGTGGAGGGAAAGACTGTAGGCGTTAGGGGTGAGTCATGCTTCATTTGGGTTGTCACGGTTTAGAACTTGACAGCGAAAGCCCCGCGCGACACACCTGTGTGAAGTGGCCTCAGGGATGGCTTACCTGTCCCGTGGGGTCCCTTAGGGGCGTCTTGACTTGTGCCCGTCTCCTCGAGGGGAAAGGAAGGAAGTCAGAAAGGTGAGAGGCGAGGGGGTCAGACTGTGCGGGTCCTCGCGCTCCCCGGCGTTGTGGGGAGGGTGGGAAGAAGAGGGGGTATAGCAGCCTGATCCAACTGAGTGACTGAATGAGTGGGTGGGTGTCAGTTTGTCTGTTGTCACTGGTGACTAAATTTAGAGCACCCTCGCTACATGCTCTCTTTGCCCTCTACCCCCCTCCTCCTCCCCAGTGTTTTTACAGTAGCAAAGGGTGTGCTATATGACTCCCTGTGGCGCCCTTCACCCATATTCACCCTGGCTGATTGCCTGAATGTATATGCTTTAGCCATGGGAAAATATAGGGTGACAAAACTTTGGGTCACACTTTATTTGGATTATCCAATGTTGATAGTCAACTTCCTATCAAGTGACTAGTATAATGTGTCACTAAATAGCGTTTGAGTGATTATCATAATTGCATGAAAAGTATAGATATTATAGATATGCCTGGGCTAAGGTGGGGTTAATGTTAGAAATAGAGTCAGGGTTAGGGTTGGGGTTAGGTTTAAAAATGGGATTATGGTTGTGGTTCTGGTCTGTGGAGAATGCACCAAATTGGCAAGTGACACTTGGTTGAACATCTACTTTTTGCCATCTGATACTTACTGTAGTTTAGTATCGACATTGGACTATTCAAATAAAGTGTTATCAAACTGTGTCTGTCTCCTTGACACTGTGTAACTCACCTATAGGCAAAAAAAGAGGGGGTTGCAACCTTGCAGCTCCATCAAGCTGCACGAATCAAAAATAATCAAAGTAGTGAAAGCAATTCATGTTGACCCTGGAAAAAGCAGACATTGGCTATTGAATCGTAATTAGCTATCATAATGAAACAATGAACGAGACAGTTGTACTTGACTTTGCACACAACAAAGAGATCCCTATTCATTTCTGACACAGAAATCTATGCCAATAACCATACGGAAAATTAAGTTCAAGCTATCAATGTCACACTTTGACATGAGGAATGAGCTCATATTTATATTCCTGTTATCCCATTTCATAGTATGTGAATAAAAGTTATGATAGTGCTTTCCAAGTATTATAAATTGATGGGCCAATCATTTCTATCTACCATCTCTCTGAGTCTTTTCCTCGCCTTTCTCGTATAGTTCAGCTACATAGGTATCCACTGTTTTTATGTAAGTGGCTGTCTCCTTGGGAACAAGTCACCCTGCCACCACCTCCCCAACCCACTCCAGAGCGAGTGACTCTCCAAGACAACACAGCATACAAAAAGCTTCATAGGATGGTACTGCAAGCAACAAATGGCCCAGAGCAAATTATTACAGAGTATTTAATGCTTATAAAGTAGAGATCAAAGAGTAAGAACACACACTGAAATCTGTGAAATTATGCTATATATTTATTTTGTAAAATACTTTTTTTTGTCAATGGAAATCAGGATTAGTCTGGAGCAGAAATTGCACTCCATCTGAGTTTTGGGTTCATGAGATTGCTTGGTGCGAATGACATCAGCACATTGCAAATGCCAACCTATTTAATCTTTGGAGATTATTACAAACAAATCTGCAGTCTACAGCATAATCTGTGAACCAAAAACAAGCAAAACACACACATATATATATATATATATATATATATATATATATATATATATATATATATATATATATATATATATATATATATATATATATTACACATTGTGTGCAATCTGCTTGATCTATGCCAGTATACCTATGTGAGAGATTTAATCATACATGTACCGAGTGATTAAAATACATGTAGAATATGTGACCATTTGGTAAACAACTTTATAATGAAGCAATTAACCCTGTCTGACATTTATGAAAGAGGAAGTTCAATGCTAGGCCAGAAACTTTCAAATGTACAGACAGTTGATCTGAAAAACAGTTATGAAACAGATGGACTTCCCTGTTCCAGAAACAGTTCTAGACAGAGAACTGTGTCTGGAGAAGTAATTTCACTTTATGTCAGACAGGCAGATATGCAAAACAATATACATGCCTCTCTGAGACATTTTTCCGTAACAACCTATCAGAAACTAAAACAATCATAATCAACCTCCTTAAAATCCTCTTTTCATTTGGGAAATACAGCTCAACAACTCAATAGTCCTTCTAATTCTAAAACACACACATATATCTCACTCTTCAGTATACAGTGGGCTGCATTGTGACCATTAGCTTGTGTAATACCAGGGTCATTTTTCCAGGTGCCCAAGGTATAATTTAGGAAAACTGTCTAATGAGAGAAACATTGCCTCCCTTTTTAAGTCTTCCACTCTCTCTATTTATTGCTCGTTATCTGCCACATGCAAATGTGCTAAATTAAAACACTGTCTTTCTTACTGGAGCTTCTTACACAACAAACTGTCCACCTACAATTAGTTAGGCTTTTCCTAGTTTTAGGCCTCATACCCAGACTGGTCACACTCTGACAGTGGAAGGATTTCCTGATCACAGATCAAACTTTGTCTGAAAACACAGAAAATCTGTCATCGGACAACTTACCCATCCTCAAGTTTCACGGACTGAGGAAACAAACCAAAGAACAGACAAAAGAAGTGCATAAGCACCGCAGGAACCAGCATGCTAAATACATCCACAGCAGAATGTCACACCCTGATGCACAGCAAACCCACAAACCATTATATTAGGCTCAAAACACTGCAAAAAACAATCTTTTATTGCTGCTGCCGTGGTCACTGCTTTCTCTTAGCGCCACCAAATAAATGTCATTATACCAATCTCTTATTTAAGCTTTCATACCTATTTTGTGGTCTTTGTGAACTGAACTGTATGACAAACATATTTTAAGTTACTTTCTCTTCATATCTTTACAAAATCACTGACATCATCATTCAAATCTTCCACACCTTCCGCTTATTTTGTTCTATACTTACCGGTTCTTAACCACATGCTCATTGTCTCCTCTGAAGTATATCCCACTGTTTGAAAATTCAAATAAAATCATTTACGTATAGCCATACAAAAATAAAAGTTGTGAATTAAATGTTTTTGAAGTAAATTCTAAACGTTTCCGAAAGTCTACGTCTGTAAGAATAATCGCCACCGTCCACATTTGTGCGTGGCATGCGTAGTAAATGATTCCAACTAAATCCTATTTGCCTACACTTTAAATGAAAAGAGCCAGAAAGCATTCATAAAAAAATAAAAGTGGCATTTCAAAGGAAATCTTTCAGGATGTTCACCTTTCCTCAATAAACATCATCTTACGTATTTCCGTCAACATGATAGCCCGTTCTTGTGTCTTTGCATTTATATACTGATGAGTAAAAAAAAGAAGAAGCTTTAGACTGCAGTTGAATGCATGGAGTAACTAGGTCAGTGGTTCTCAAATGGGGGTCCAGGGACCCCCAGGGGTCCTTGAGGGGGGTCCCCAGCCAAAAGGGGGTAATTTAGTTTCGCTATAATTCCATTCATAAGTAACACAATGACTATTTTGGTCATGGGTTTTATACACTTTCTGTAATAAAACATCTAAAAGCAATCTTATTATCATATGGGGGACCGTGGGACAAAATCCTATAAAATGGGGGTGCGTCGTCTAATTTTGTCAGTTTAGGGGTCCTTCATGTGAAAAAATGTGAACCACTGAACTAGGTAATGGGATTTTCTTCATTAACGGTCACACAGGACGGGAGGGGATGTACCCTATCGCTTCCAACTCCATGCAGTGTTGCTGGTGTACACAGCCTTGTAGCTTGGCTTTCCCAAGGGCCTCTTATACTCAGAGGACATCGAGGGCCGGAGGTTGGCCTCTGTCACGGACCTCTGTGGCTGCCACTGTCTGGGCAGGGACCTGTAACCAGCAGGACCAGCAGGGGCGGAGACAGTGCTCCTGGTCGGGGACACAAACGACGGCAGGGGAGCTCGACTCTGACCGCGACTTTGGCTCTGGCTCCAAGTCTGGCTGCCAGTTTTCTGGGGGGCTTGGTAGGACACTCTGGCCTTCCACTCTGCTGGTGGCTCCGGGAGCATTTTGCGCTGAGCTGCCGAGTGGACGTTTGAGGCAATGGCTTGCTGGAGGTTCTGAAAAGCGAAGGCTTCGTCCACTAGGCCCAGCGGATGGCGGGAGGCAGCCTCCCAGGGCGTGGGGGGTTTGTAGCTCCTCTCCAGCCAGGATGTGTGCCTTTCTCGGGGAGCCGAGGAGGCCCGAGCCGGAGGCTTGGGGGAAGAGGAAGCCGAAGCTGACCGCTGGCCCCAGGATGGTACTCTGGCGGGTGGGGAAAGGGAGTAGTGCCTGAGTGCCTGCAAAGAAAGATCCAGACATGTTTACTTTAGCATGGGCTCGTTCTATTCTGTCTGACTATAGCCCTCTGGCCAAATCAAATCACACAGTGCAACTTGGAATATTTGGGGAAATATCGCCAACACATTTGTTTTAAATATGTACTGTAATAAATTTATTGTGAAGAATGTAGCCTGTGCCATTCTTTAAAATATATAAGTGTAAATTGTAAAATAGCCTATGCAAATTATACAGCTTGTTCATCTTGAAAATAAAAACAAAGGTGACATTTTTGTTGAGCAGAGGCCTGCAGAAATCCCCTTCCCTCAACACAGATTTCCTGTACGCCAGAACATGTAGGCTACATGTCAAGGACAAAAATCATGGTGTATGAAGGGGTGGGGGGGTGGGGGGTGTCATGTAAACTCAAGCTGGAGCGCACTGTCCTTACTTGTGCCAACAGTCAACTCCACCACAATCAAACTGCAATACTTGATCCACTTCACAGGAACAGGAAGCCTACTCAACCAGCTACTTCATCATTTGTCCTGGCAGAGCACAAGCACTTATGGACTGTCCTTTGATTTCTCACAACAAGTGGTTGCTATATGAGAGTGGGTTTCCCATGTAAGCCACATTTAGCTTTTTTAAGTTGGATCTGCCCCCTCTGCTTTGCGGATTAGACAGAAAACACCTTCGAGGCATCTCAACGAGTCGGCGAATCTTCTCAGCGGTTGTTATCTAGCTCCCTCTCCATGTATCAAAGACCGGGGCCCTTTTAAAAGTCTCCATTAGGATGCCTGGACAGGCAGGGGATATGTGGGGTGATGGGACTGGACAAAAACACCTCCCTACTGTACTGATTATTACTGTACATTTCTTCTGGAGAGGGTAGACAGGACATGCAGGAAAGGCAGTGCTGCCATCATCTGGTGAAAAATGGGTAAGATCAGCCGTAAGGAAAGAATGGAATAGAGTGCAGTAATAGGGAGAGAAAAAAAGTAGAAATGTGATTGAATGAGTCATGGGGGGGAATACATTCTAAACTGATGCAGGAATCTGGTCTGATTACTTGCCACTAAGCACACTGGGGAAGGCCCCAAATGTTTGTCTTGGAGTAATTCCTTTCTGTGACATTTTTGGGGAATTCAGCACCCACAGAAACTATTGAGAGTTGAGCAAATTTCTTTCTGGTATTTTGACCTGATGTTGAATCAGTCAAGATGTCTGTGACAGTGTTATCCTGGATTAGGACAGACACGCATATGGATAGATTAGGTCATTTGATTCAAGAACAGTGCCAAAATGGATTACCATATGAATGTACAGTATATTGACATTGGTTGGGATGATTAGGAGAATATGAGACAGGCATTCTGAAAGGAGTGTGAAATGTAGCTTGCTGCGCAACTTAGATCAGACATGGGGCTGAGCAGGTCTTTGGAGTAGGCTGGGTGTCCTGGATGGCATGCTTTTCAATGGCTTTTGTTTTGAGACAGTTCGACTTATTCTACATCAGTGTTATGGATCAGATTATCTAGAGATTCATGCCTTTCAATCCACGAGTCAGTAGGTCTGGATAAACGAGACTACCACGTCAGTTGAAAATAAACGCTGTATGTTAGGGATGGGAGCATGAAACCTGGACTGGCTGATTTGAAGCCATGGTAGGGTGTCCTAGGTCAATGAGGAAGTGTGTATGAGGGTGGAAGGTCACACTTAAAATAATCTGATCACCTCACCATAATATGTGGAACACATCTTTCTGGATCTCGTGCCAGTTTTTCTTGTTTTTTCTATTATGGGTTTGAATAACACAACCATTAAAATGCAAAATCTTCCTTTGTTTTATGATTAAGAAGCAGGGGTACAGTGGTGCTTCACTCCAGTCATTTAAGTGGGCATCAAATTCCTCCAGATATAGCTACAAGAATCTGCCAACTGAAGGCAACAATTGAAATCTAAAAAAAATAAGGAATTCAAACTTTACAAATAGGCTAAATGCCCCTTCTGCAACTGCATGACGCACCATGGGTGCACATTTGAGTCAGAGCCCACTCACATATCCTCCAGAATTATCCAATGAGGTCGCCTCGTTTCAGTGAAGTCACCAGTCTAATAATACCTTTGACACCTACAGCATCATGTAGTCCTTCCGCAGCAATGTGCTCTTACTTACATCAATCACTTACATCAATTGTAGAAAAGGTCTGTCATTTGAGAAATGAGCTGCTGCCAGCTGCTATTAACAAGAGCTTTATAGTGTACAGTATGTGCTCTAATGTTGAAAGGTAATTGGTTCTGGACAACTGCTTTCGTGAAAAAGAAGATAGCGACTGTAAGAGTGTTCGTCAAACCTAAACTGAGGGTGCTTCAGTAAAAAATCGATTGAGACATAACTGAAACTCAATCAGTATTTTTGTCTGATGAAATACAGAATGTGTTTGATGATGGCTAATATTTATGGTACAGGGGCGGGCAGAGAAGTGGTGAAACTCAGCAAGCTGTAAAGAAAGGGGACTAGAAACAGGGAGGATAGGTATGAGTGACAAAGAAAGGAAAGCCAAAGAAGGATAAAAGACATTTTAATGGCACTGCAGTGAATCATACAGAAAGTGCACTATGAAGAGCAACACACAAAGGAAAACAGAAAAAGAACATGAAGAAAAAGGCAGAACCAAAATTATATGTATGAACATTACAGGGCTCGTTAACCTTTCAATAATTGGTGTATCCTTGGTGTATCTTTTTTCATCTATCCATATAAAACAAAAGCAGGTGGAGATGCGTGGGTGAAAAAGATGCAAGAGTGAAAACAGGGTGGGGAAAGCACAATATGAGGGCTTGAGAAGTAGTAACTTAGAATGGCTGAATTTGAAATTCAAGCCTAGTATCCCTGGACCTCAGCACTCTCTCACATGAGACAGTTTAAATATAGTACCTAACATGACGCAACAGCTGGTAGGAAGTTTAAAATAAAACTAGCCCACTCAAGTCGAGTCTATGGAAGACACTGAAAGTAGATAAGGCACTAACAAAAATATACATTTTATTAATTAATGTAATATATTATATTATATTTTATATTTGCAATACTTTGGTAAAATGAAACAAGTGGGCGTTAGTGTTAATGTTTCCTATAGATTGCTGTATCCTCCAACCATTGCAAAAAAAAAAAAAAAAAAACTCCACTGAGTTATTACATAACCTCTGGATTTGTGACATCATTGCTAACTTGGACTTCTGCTGGGGTATCTTTACATCCCCCAACCCCTCCCTCGTCCCTTGCTACCCTATCTTATTTCCAACATAAGGGCACAATTTTACACATGGGAACAGATCGTATTCTGCATCATATATCAAATAAGATTGCATACATTTTGCATTTTGTTCCTTCCTTTTAAATCTCCTTTCCAATATTAACTTCCTGTTATCATTCAGCCATCATGTTTCCTCCCATTCACACGTTTCTTTCCATTTTTTACTGAGCATCATACTCCCCTACATTCTGCTATTGCCACAATATATTTGATTACATCTTATGAGAACTCATACTGATTTGTTCACTAATAAGTCTCAATATGCATAATTGTATATAAATGTGTTCAAATATACATGCTTTATAAAAATATAAAGTTCATTTGGGCTCAGTTGTGTCTGATAAGCTATACTTACATCTTATGTTCTTATTTCGATTGTGATGCCATGAGGATTATTAGCTCTCAAAACTCTGACTGACCTTCAAGCTATTTCTTATGATAATAGCAAGAGTAGAACAGATGGAGCTGAAGATAACCATTACCATTACAACAGCTAGCTTAAATGCATCAAATATGCAGCTCAGCTGTGTATTGTAAGAGCACCCGCCAATGTTTCAAGCAAAGAGCAAGCATGTCATGAAAATCACTCTTGATCAACTGCTGTAGGCTTCCACACTTGAGCTGAACTCTTTTTAGCCATAAACTTGGGCTTTGGAGCAGCTACAGTGTTGCCACCTGCGGCGGATTCAGGCCTGGCAGCGACTGGGAAACTAGCAGCAATATAGCTGCTAGGAGGCTGTGGTTGGTAGGGCACTGTGGGAGCTGCCAGGTATGGAGGGCTATTGGCTGGTTGGTAGGGGACCTGCGGCACCTGTTGGTAGGGAGGGTTTGGAGATTGAGGAGCTTGGGGCTGGTAAGCAGCTGGAGGGGCTTGTTGAAACTGTGGGTTATATACTTGCTGGTATGGGCCACCAGGAGCCTGCTGATAGGGGTTGGCAGGATAAGCGTTAGCTGGGGCTTGCTGGTAGCGGCCATCATGCATGAGATGTTGAGGCGGCACGCCATAGGGTGGCTGGGGATATGGGGCAACAATTGGTCCAGCCGGCTGGACGGGAGCCATTTGCTCGTATTGAATTGGTTGGTTTTGGACAGGGGGGGTTTGGACAGGGGGGGCAGGAGGTGAAGGCTCAGGTTTGGGGGCAGGGGGCTTGGCAGCCTCTACCGCTGGCCCATAAGTAAAGAGGGAGGAATTGAGTTGATAGGGTTGATGCTTCATGACATCTATAACATTGAGGGGTTTGGGGGTAGGCTTTGGTTTCTCTTTGCCTTTTTTCTTGTCTTTGGCTAAAGGGCTCGATGGAGGGGGCTGCTTTATTGCTGCTGGTGGATAGGAAGGGGAATGGATGGGATTATATGCCAATGGAGGGGGAGCTCGTATATTGGGGGAATATTTCCACTCATTCGGTAAGGAAGCAGCTGGTGATATAGGACGGCTTGCCTTATTCGCTTGCACAGTCTCCGAGTCCACGACAAACCTCTCCATACGGGACTGCCTCTTGGCAAACAGATCAGCTCCTTTCCCTCTGACAGTTGGCATATCATAAGATGAACTAGATGAAGATGGATTTAAGACACTGGCCATTGGGTTGATAGGCGATGAAGATCTTCGACCAATGGTATAAGACGTCATTCGTGGTGGGGGTGTTGGAGGGGCCTGGTTATGTGGGGCATTTTGTGGAGGATGCCAAGGTTTTGGAGAAGCTTGAGTCACCCTGGTGTTCACCATCGGAGCTGAAACATTGAGAGGTGTTTGCTGTGACTGTGGAGCCCAAGCATTGACCGGTGTTTGGGGCTGTGCCTGTGCTGGAGACCATGCATTCATTGGTGGCTGTGGTGGAGTCTGTTGTTGTGGAGGGGGCTGTTGCCAGTTTGATTGTGGTGTGGACTGAGTTGGAACTGATTGAGCCCAAGGTGGCTGAGGTTGGGCTTGATTCTGCTCTGGGCCCCAGGAATTCATGGGGTGCTGAGCGTGTTCTGGAGGCTGCTGGGCCCATGATGGTTGGAGCTGAACCTGGGCAGGTGCTGGTGCCCATGGAGGGGCCTGAGGCTGGGCTGGAGGTTGTGTTTGGGCTGCTTGGACCCAAGGAGGCTGGGCTTGGGCTAGGGTCTGTGATGGAGGCCATGCATTGATTGGAGGCTGTGGCTGCTGAGGCTGAGGTGATGAGACCCAAGGTGGCTGTGGCTGCCCCTGTTCTTGGGCCTGAGGCCATGCTTGTTGTGGAGCCTGATGCTGAGGTTGCTGAACCCATGGCGACTGTGGCTGGGATTGTGGCTGAGGCTGTTGGACCCAAGGTGGTTGTGTTTGGGCCTGTTGCGGGGGCTGTTGAATCCATGGTGGCTGAGGCTGAGTGTCTGTTTGTGACTGCTGTGCCCATGGGGACTGGGGCTGCTGTTGCATCGGTTCCTGAGGTTGAGCCCAGGGGGGTTGCACTTGCTGAGGCTGTGGCTGAGCTACGTAAGGTGACTGAACTTGTGGCTGAGACTGTGGTTGTTCGCTAGGCTGGGCCCAGGGCGGCTGAACTTGGGGTTGCTCTCCAGGCTGGGCCCAGGGCGGCTGAACTTGTGGTTGCTCTCCAGGCTGGGCCCAGGGCGGCTGAACTTGTGGTTGCTCTCCAGGCTGGGCCCAGGGCGGCTGAACTTGTGGTTGCTCTCCAGGCTGGGCCCAGGGCGGCTGAACTTGGGGTTGCTCTCCAGGCTGGGCCCAGGGCGGCTGGATTTGTGGTTGCTCTCTAGGCTGGGCCCAGGGCGGCTGAACTTGTGGCTGGGGTTGTGCTTGCTCTTGAGGCTGGCCCCATGATGGTTGAATTTGAGGCTGGACTGGAGGAGGGGCCCAAGCATTCATGGGAGGTTGAGGCTGTGCTTGTGGCTGAGCAGGTTGATGTGTCACCCAAGAAGGCTGTGGTGGAGACTGACTTGCAGCTGGCTCCTGGGGCTGCACTTGGGCTGGACCCCAGGAAGTAGTAGATGGCTGCTGTTGTGCTTGTGTTTGTACTGGGGCCCAGGAACTCACAGGGGCCGACTCGGGGTGAAGGGTAGAGTTAGTGTGACCATTTTCCTCCCAAGCTGTCACTTGCTGGGGCTGTTGTTGTGGCTGAGGCTCTGGCACAGTCCACGTGTGCTCTTCCTCTGGAGGGGAGTTGGCAGGAGCCTCCTGGGGGGCAAGGGGTGGGGGTTGCTCAGGGGCAGGTGCAGGGGTTGGCTCTAGTTCTGGAGCAGGGGTAGTCTCTGCGGTGGGGGCCAGAGCAGGTGCGGAGACACTATTTTCAGCGTGCTGAGGCATGTCCTGGTTGGTCTCTTCAGTCTGTGGTGACCAAGGAGGACAGTTGGGGTTGATCAGAGGCTTTGGGGCCACTGGCGGAGGGGTCTTGTGTTTAACTCTTGGAGACTGGAGGAAATTGCAGGCCTCAGCCCCCAGGCTAAGGTAGTCTTCCTCAGGTCCTGACTCAAAACCAGACTTCTTTTTACTCCTGTTGAGTAGGTTCAGCAGCACTGGGCTAGGTGATACTTTTGGTGCCTCTTTGAATGTGAACATGCCACTAGTTTTCCTCCTTGTGTCCTGCAAAACGCCAGTCCTTATTGCAGGTGTAGAAATGCGCTCATCGCGGGAAGCTATCTGCTCTCCTTGGCCCACAGCATCTTGATTGGTCCCACTCACTGCGGGAGAATAGGGGGCAGGCGTCATTTCTTCTGCTGAGAAAGGTTTGGCAGAACGGTTACTTAAAGAACTCTGCATTTCTTCAGTTTGGTGGTGGACTATGCCATTTACATTTGCAGAATACTGCTGAATTTGCTGTTGCTGCTGGTGATACTCTTGCTGCTGATGATATACTTGCTGTTGTTGATAATGATGTTGTTCATACTGTAACTGTTGTTGCTGCTGATACTGTTGTTGGTACTGCTGCTGTTGGTAGTGATGCTGTTGTTGTTGTTGTTGTTGCTGTTGTTGTTGTTGTTCATAGTAGTGTTGTTCTTGGTACTGCTGGTACTGCTGTTGCTGCTGGCTTTGTTGGTGCATATTCACGTCCATGTATGCGTGGCCCTCTGTCGTAGCCTGCATATACGAGCGCTCCTCCATCTTCTTTTCAACCTCCTGCACCCCTTCCACGGGAATCCCCTGGCGCCTTAACTCCTCATGTTCAGCGGCGATCTCATCCATCCTTAGGCGCCGTTGCGCAAACATTAGGGCACCCTTACCCTTGGTATCAGGCAAACATTCCATTTTTTCCTGGTTGTTCAACATACGTTCGATCTCAAGGAGTCCCTTGTCCCAGTTTAAGGTTAGCACACCTTTGCCACCCTGGGCATTCGTGAAGAAATGCTCGTCTAATTCGGAATCACTAGTGGCCACTAGGGTAAATTCAACAGCGTGGGTGTCTTTTTTGTCGTCGTCCTCGTCTTCGTCGTCGTATTCTGGTTCGCTCTCTCCTGTGCCGTAGCTCACAAGTGTGTATTTCTTGGCCCTCTGCCGATGCTTCTTGAACATCAACACCCCCTTGTTGTTGGGGTTGGGCGGAGCAGCCGTGAGAAGGAGAGCAATACGTTTACATTTGGACTTCGCCTCCTTCACATGCTTCTCAGACAGACTCTCGCTGCGCCTGAGCCCTGCATAGAGAAGAAAAAACGACAGAAAATCAGTGCACAGTATAAGGGATGTTAGACAGCGAGATCAAAAGGATCGCTTCTCTTGGACTACCGATGATTTGATAGATGGTGATTAGATATTAACAGCTTAGGTTGGCGATGGCGATCACCACAAATCATCTTTTTGGAGCATGTATGAACTGTGTAGATTCTTGAAACCTCTCAGATATCATGGCGCCATTAATATCCCTTTCATTTAGTTTTAAGTTCTTTGATCAATTACTTTGCTGATGTATTGCACTTAACTTCAACAAGTAGATTTGTTTTGCTCACTTTAACAGCATTAATGATATAATTGCAGTAGTTGAAATTACTTTTGACAAGAACACAGAAAGCTACGTTCAACATAAGCCCATTTTCATTATAACCTGGGCAAGAAGAAGGGATCATGCTATTATGAAACCCCCAAATTAGATTTTTCTGGCAATTTGAAGACCTTACAAATAAAAGAATTACAATAATTATGGTAACAGAGGGCAAAACAGAGTTGCAATTTAGTTTCAGTACGAAACACCATTTAACTTATTTTTCAAACAAGTTTCTTCAATAAATCAAATGGATGTTCATACTAGAGAAGGCAGCAGAGTTGTCAACAATACATTCAAATATGACAATACACCATAAGGAGTTGAACTGATACCAACACAGCAAATATAAACTGAGCTATTAATTGATTGCTATAGAATTAAGATACAGTACAAGTACATACAAAATGAATGAACATTGCATTCCTTATAGTAGTCCATAAGAAATTCAGACAAAGAAAACCTGATTTAGCTATATTTAAACAAGTGATTTGCAGATCTAATTATCCACATATAATGTGATGGTATTATTTCAGATGTGCTCATTCAATTGAACATGCCACAACAACTACAACCCATAAAGCAATTATCAAACTCTCTGAACCACATCTAACATCCTCAATTGTTCTCAGATAATAGACTATATTAAAACAGATGTGTCTGTTCACCCCCATAACGTAGCCTGTAGTAGGAAATGGGAGATTAAAAATAGCCTGAAGGCAATACATTTACCAGTACCACGAGCACCTTTACCAGTCCTTATCTGTAAGTTCACAAGCTGTCCACTTAAAACCCTATGGTCCTCTTGAATCGGTCACTTTCGCTGACACCTAAGGCCAAGCCGATGACAGACATCGTGCCACACAAACACTCTCTGACGCCCCGACCCACCAATCGATGCACAGCAAAGCTGTAAAAAGTAATAATAACAAGTCCTCTTACATTTTTATATTCCTGTAAGACTAACCTGAAGGTAGAGGAGGCAGCAGGAGTGAGCAGCGGACTCACTTTTTTAGCTCAGTTAAAGCAGCCGGTGTGAAAGGATCAGGTAACGGGGCTGGGGGGAGCACATGCTGGTGTCTGTCAAACGGCCACTTCAGCTGCAGGCATCATCAGCGTGTTGCTGTTATATTTCTGGCTCCTACACAGCCCAGAGGAACGCCTGCAGCCATCATTCACGGAAGCCATATCCTCACCAAGCCTCTACTACACATTCATTGTTTGAGACTTATCAAATAAGGGCAGCAGCTTCACTCAAACGAACGATATGGCTTTATTTAATTTCACATGTCCTTTTTGACATCTTGTTTTTGTTCTAATTCAGCCTTTGTCAACTGCCACCATCCACTCTGCGCTGTGCTTGCCTACTACTTGCCCACTATCAATTTTGATTATATTGTGATTCACGTTAGAACAGGAGGTATCTAACAAACCTCCCCCAATTGCAGTAAGAGAGATGTTTTACTATTTTGAGGCTCCGTTTGAGACGCACACGCTTTGGAATGCACACATGTTGACAAATGCAATTTAGTGCTGACCTACTGTATGCCTATTACGTTGCAGAATCCCCCTTTAAGAATAGATCTTTATTCCTCATAATCACACACATATACATATAATGATGTGCACCAATATTGTGCAGCATGGCAGGAGTGGAAAACGTGCGTTGTACTTACTGGCGTGCTTTGCCCGGTGCTTGTTGGGTTTGTCTGGGTCCCCCTCAGAATCCGAGTCGCGCTCCTCTGCCGGTGCCGCCTCCTCTGAGGGAATTCCAAACGAGACAGTGAAACACTGAGGAGCGCCCTCGCTCTGGCATCCCCCTTCTTCTCCTTCCCCTTGGGATCCAACACTGCCACCGTGCCTGGGGCCACCCACAGTCACATTGCCCCTCCCAGCTCCTGTGCTTGATGTTGCCGGTTGCTGCAGAGTGACCACCACTCCATGCTGGCCAAGCGGCTGTCTGACCGAGCACGGAACCCTGAGTGAATGGGTGTTGGCGTGGATAGTGTCGGAGGCCTCTCTGTTTGAGAATAACGTGGGGTCGAGGCCATGAGCGCTCCCGAGAGAGGTGCAGCCTATATCCCCTAACGTTTGCTCAGAGAGGGACACCTGGAGCTCCACCACGGCCCCGGGGGAGAAGCTCCGCCGTGCTCCCTCATCTTTCTCCTGGTAAAGAGGCTCCAGGCCTGTGGGATCGCCAGATGTGGGCACTCGTAGCTGCGTGCAGAGCAGCTGTCCCTTATTGGGCAACTCTGTGTTGCTTTCCACCTGGCCATCATAGGCCTCGTCCCGGGACTCGGTTATGTAGAGCTCCCTGGGGCCTTGGGACCTGTGGTTAGGGGACACGATGTGGAGGGTGGTGCTCTCCAAAGCCTCGCCGGAAGATGCCCTCTCACCAGGGTATGTCCCCTCTGATTCAAAGTCTCCAGGGGCGATGGAGCCGTATCTTTTAGAGAGGAGAGGGGGAGAACAGGGATGAGCAAGTGGGGTAACTTTCTTAGTCTAATGACCAATCTCGATCATTAAAATAGCTTAAAACTGAAGAACTCAATATGCACATGAACAACAATGAATCTTGGATTCATTGTTGATTGTTTTGGGTCTGTTTCTATGGATAAGTGACAAGTTATTGACTGTTAATGAGTGATATGTAAACATCTTGCAACACACTTCCTGTATATTCCTCAGGCTATTTTCCCTCGCAAAGAAAGAGAAAGAAGACAGAAAGAGATACATCTTTTGTGTTTTTGTTTGGATCATTAGCTTACAATAGATTTTAATATGTAATCATCAGTGAGGGATGGAGTCACTGGATTGTCAAGTAAGGCCTGTCTCATCTCCCAGTCCTCAAGTGGCCAAAGTAATCAAGCAAATTCAATCTTCATGTGTCAAGTTAAATGACTGCTGTAGTACACCGACGCGCCGGAGTGGAAAGTAATCACATCTCAATGTGGCTCCGCTT
Source organism: Poromitra crassiceps (assembly GCF_964638095.1). Lineage (NCBI taxonomy): Eukaryota > Metazoa > Chordata > Actinopteri > Beryciformes > Melamphaidae > Poromitra > Poromitra crassiceps. The sequence goes on from NC_139628.1 coordinate 37,034,697, forward strand.
TATTTCCTCTTTCAAGGCCACCGAGGAATTGAAAAACAGAACGCCATTATTATCTGTGAACACAATTATTGACTTGAAGTCAATTAGACTCCGGTGACCAGTCCTTTTCTCCAAAGAGGAAGGAGTGACATGTCCTTAAAACATTTTGATAGCCGCGAGCTGAGGTCATCTGCCCCCCCCGCGAGACTGCGAGAGAAGAGATATCACCACCACCATGCAGTTACACATTCAGTTTAACGACAGAGCTATAAGCATATCTGCAGTCTAATAATATGTGATAATATGTGCTATAGTCAAAGAGAATCTACTTTCCAAAAAAACTACATAAAGAACTAGATCTAATTTGATTTGTAGAAATCTGCATTCAAGACAACCGTGTCCCCTACTGCCCAGTGCCCTCCATATTGCTTTCAATATGGGCATGTACTGTAGTGGCCTAGGCTGCAACGTTTGAGGACACTCCACCCTAACACTGAGACTTGTAATTCCCCCACGAGTAATGGCTGAGCAGCTGCTTGTCGATCCGTAGCACTTGGTTTTTACAGAGGCCACGCCAGTTGGAAGGTCAATGTGACTGGCACACATTCACTGGCTCACACGCGCTCACGTGCACGCGCGCGCATGCACACACACACACACACAGGTCATAAAACAACATACTATCTAAATGCTAATACAATGTGCAACATGGACCTTGTACTGTGGCCCAGTTGGAGTTGAACACAGACAGATACTACAGAGTGAGTCACAGAGTAGCATTACTGAATTGTCCCAGCTTTATCTGATCTTAAATATCACTCTATTCACTCTATGGCCACATCCTATGATCTTAAATACCTTTTGACAAGTAGCTGCAGGCAGCCAGTTGATGTGTCGATGAGATCAAAGATCTGTGAGAGAGTGAGATCAGAACATGGCTCTCCGTTGACTGACACCACCTCATCACCATCCCGAACTCCAGCCAGGAAGGCATGGCCACCCTCCTCGACCTGTGGATCACAACAGCACAGTAAGAGGATAGAAGATGGGACTAGAGTAAACTATAGGAGGAGAGGAGAGGAGGGCAGAGGAGAGGAGAGAGGAGAGGAGAGGAGAGGAGAGGAGAGGAGAGGAGAGGAGAGGAGAGGAGAGGAGAGGAGAGGAGAGGAGAGGAGAGGAGAGGAGAGAGGTCAGGAGAGGAAAGGAAAGGAGAGACAGAACACAATCAAAATCAAGTTTTATTGGCTTGCCTCTTACATTAAACGTAAAGTAACCATAATTATAAAAATAAATAAAAGTAGACATTTTGGGAAATGTCTCCTTAAGACATAGGTTGAGAGGACAGCAGTGAAATTCTCATTTACATAGTAAATAAGAATCATGTAAAAGTATTTAAGTAGTTTAGGTATAAGTGATGTATAAAAAGAGTGGTATATATATTAAAAAAAAAGTAAACTTAAAGAGGAGCTGAACCCAACGGAACCCTAGTGGCGCGTGGGTCGGACGTTTCAGACTGAAAACAAATTTTGTCTGAGATGACTGAGTGTTGAGAGGCGGGCCATAGCATGTTGATGATTTGATTTGACAATTCTGGCGTGTTCTGCCCCCAAATCGAATGGGATTCAGCGTGTTGTGGCGCCTACGCGAGTGGGATCCGCAGAGGCAGCGGAGCGGAGAATCTTAGGGAAATGTGCCGCCTGCCGGCCTGAAATGTCAGAGGGGCTGGGGTAAGACCTGCGGACATTAACGTTATCCTAGAGAGTCAGGCAAGTGAGACTAACGTTATCCTGGAATGCGAGTTTAACCAGCCAGTTACATGTCTTTGCATTCTTAGACATTACCGTTTGCTTTATTTTGTATGTTACATACAATTGGCCAAGTTATTGCTTAGTTTATGGGCTAGAAATTCTGCCAGGTTACAGGCACTAGGCAGCCATTTTCATTTGGAGGAGAAAATTCTCCTCAAAATGAAGATTGATTGACAGCTGCCATGTCGTGATATGATTGGTTGAAATGGGGTAGAAATTTGATAGTACTATGTGACGTCAGCAAACATACTGTTATGAATGAAATCTTGAAAAATGAACTTTTGATGTGAAAAAGTGTGAAAAACTAAAGAAATTAGATTTTTGTGAAATTGTTTGCAGACATTATTATTAAATAGGTGCACTGAATACCCAGGTATTTGAAAAAGATATTGGGGGTTCAGCTCGTCTTTAAGATACAAGACTCTTATCTATACAATATGCCCATGGTTCTGTTGGAACCTGACTTGTAACTGGGATGGTTATGACTTGACATGTCATGTTGTTGTAGTACTTATTCTAGGGTTAGAATTCCTTGCCAAGTAGATATCAAACTTGGGTATGTAATAAAACCTGAGATGCTGCTATAGCTGTGCTAAGCCCACACATTAGCTTGAGAATTAAGATTACATTTAACACTCAGATAAAGTTACTGCCTCCTCTCTTTGCTATAGCTCTAAAGCTGTCAATACTGTTGACAAAAAATATAGTTTCAATAAAATGTTTATATTTTCCACACAATTTAATCCCCAGTTAGGATGGAATCTTCCATAAGACATTATGGCCATTAAAAAAAAAAAAAGAAATAAGCACAAATAGCCATATCAAATTCTGGGTCTATAGGTTAACTCTTCCCCAATGAGGTCAGAGCATCATCATCAACTCAGTGTCCACAACAGGTGGTGACCCAAAAACATAAATCTCAGGCTCCTCACATAAAGAACTGGAATAGCTTGGGATGTCCCAAGTGTGAGAGTTATCCAACCCTTGACCTTCATACAGAGTTCAGCTACGAGAGTAAATACAGAGCAAGACAAAGGAAGACATGCCTGAAATGCTAAACAAATTGTCGCTTAAACAATTTAACGCCACAATACAGCCAATTCTCTAACAGGTCAGTATTCATGTCCAATTTCAATTGTAAAAGTAAGAGCATGCCTTATTTCAGCTTAACAATAAGCCAATGAATGCGTTATGCATTCTTGTGAGAATAATATAAGAAATCTAAAGTTATAAGTGTAGCATAAATTAAAGAAAAGCATGCAGCCTATAAATTAGGGCTGTGCAATAAAATCGATACGGCAATATATCGCGATACTTTTTTCCGCAATACTGTATCTATATTTCAGAAAGATATCGTGATATATCGCCATATCGATTTTTTTGCACAGCCGTGTGTTCAGTGACACAATAAGAATACTTTTTATTTCAGTGCGTTCAGTAAGACACTCAACACTCAGTAGTTTTGACTAAATTTGTCAACTAAGTTAACAATATAAAATTATGTTCATATTATTACACTACCTGGGTGGTACACAGCGTGTTGTATTTTTAGCTATATTTTAATTTCCAGTAAATTATGTAGAGTATTGCAATGTATCACAATATGTATTGTATCGCAATGTATCGTGGTACAATCGTATCGTGAGGTCCTTGCCAATACCCAGCCCTACTATAAGTAATGACAGTGTTCTCTGAGTAAAACAGCCCGTCCTTGTAAAATTTACACCACAGCGGTTTATGTTTAGCACCAGCTGCAATGTGAAAGGCCTCTACAGATCAAATGGGGCTTCCTACTGTAGGAATGCCAACGGGCACTCCGCATCAAGGTGTAAATCCAAGCCAGGCAATGGATGATAATTATGTTTGCAGAAGGGAATAATTCAATGTGAAGACAGAGTCCTAAGTTAACAAAATGAAAACACATTTTCAGACTGGATTATTATTAATATTGCAGAGATTTAAAACGATGAACTTCAGCAGGCAATGGATTTTTCTCTCCCCCCAAATGGATACATAATATTTTGGAAATGAAGTCTTTTTTTTTTTTTTACGATTTGTTTTTATTTACCTGATGCTCACTTAAGTCTTCATTTATTTCTATGGCAATCTAAGAAAGATTCAATTCAAGTTTAGCCTCAGCACAGATCAGGTTCATTAATAAGAGCATTTAATAAGGAGAAACACGCCATAAATTTGGCCGCTTATACAGCTAGAGCAGACCTGGGGCCGGTTGCACCAAGTGGTCTTAACTATGCCTGGTCGTAACTCCTACGTCGGTCTTAGTTAAGACCAGTCTTTAGAGTGGATTTATGCCTGTTGCACCAACACGGCTTACGTCTGGTCTTAACTATGCTGGTCGTAGCAATGCGCGTCCATGTGAATTGCCAGGGAATGCACCATGATTGGATGATGTTGGAAAAATGTGCCTCGCGACCTGCTTGGAGCGCACTGTGCCACTACGCTCTCTCAGCCACTACTGTAAGTGCATCACTACACCCTCCCTCATCCCACCCTCCCTCGCTCCGGGGGAAAAATGGCGGCGATTGAGGCAGACAGACAGTCTGAATGAAATTGAATGTAACGTTCCCAATTCTATGTATTAAATTCTAAAAAATTAACGGCAACATTTGGGAAGGCTAAGCCACACAACTAGTTAGTTATAATCTAACATCGTGCTTTCAAAGACGGAGAACTGGCTGTGTTACGACAATGACGGTAAGGACTCAAAAAGGTCTCCGCGGAGACAGGCAGGCGCTACGCCTCCTCCTGACCAGGCGTAAGAGTTACGCCTGGTCGTAGTGAAAAGAAGGCTTAAGCCGTCTTGGTGCAACCGGCGTAGCTGTTAGGTCGTAAAGTTACGACCAACTTAGCTTAAGACCAGTGTAAGACCAGTTGGTGCAACTGGCCCCTGGGCATTATGAGGCCCGGGGGCCAGAACCGGCCCTCATGATGGTTCTGCCTGGCCCCAGTGGCCCGGGAGGTCTAAGACAAACCACACCAATTTACTTAGTTATGAAGCTAGAAAGATCGAATGATATGACATAAATTGGCAGTTTAGAGTGATTTTCAATATAATAAATGCTGAAGAATAAGTGAACAGTATGCTTTCTATAACGGAATCTAGTGATTAAATTAGAGGTTACGTCATGACAATACTTTTTTGGCCCCCGGCAACAATATGGATTTCTCATGTGCCCCCACAGGAAAAATAATTGCCCACCCCTGAGCTAGAGGGATAAACTATTACTTCACTACCTTGCAATTAGGTGTTATGCGCTCATGAAATGTGTGTTGCCAATACTGCAAATTGAAAATGGGTTAGAAAGGACGTTTGTTGCTCAGCTGATTTCTCAACATTGGGACCAGTTCAAAATGTGCAATGCTTAACGACATGTCATTAATCAAAGTCCCAGCTAATTCTCTCAAAGGACTCACTAAATGTTCAAGTTTATGAGAGAGTGGAGTCAATACACGATAATCTCAGTGACAGTGTCCATTTCTATACTTGTATGAAACTGCAGATGAATGACTGACAGTGGTGCCCTCTAGCTGCCATGACAGCACTCTCCTAAAGGTGCATTTATATTTTCACGCACCAGTCAAATACAACAGTCTCACCAGCTCATACATTGGTTGTATTTATAAAGTTGTTGTTACCAAAACGGACCCCAGGCAGCCAGCAAGACACATAACTCATCATGTACAAAGCTCTCCTTCCAAACTCAACATTCTGGGAATTTCTAAACAGGCAATTACGGTGATCATTCCCCAAGGAAATGTCCATCTCCATGACTATTTCAACAACACAACACACACAAGGCTTAATCAGAGGAGGGTGAATCCATCATGTTAAGACATTCAAGGTACCGACACATCAAAAATGGCTCTCTTACCGAGCCCCTCTCCAATTTTGTTGATACCCACATACGTCCTCTAGTTGTGAAATTACCATCCTACCTAAAGGACACTAATGGATTTTCTTGAACAACTAGCACATGTGCAAATTCCTGATGATGGTCATATCCTTTTGGCAACACTAGATGTCACCAGTCTCTACACCAACATCCCCCACTCCAGTGGTTTGAAGGCTCTTCAGTTTTCCTTGGACAACAGGGATGACTTAACTCCCCCCACACAAATCTTGGTCGACATGTCCAACCTCATATTGACTAAGAACTATTTTCTCTTTGAAAATGATGTCTTTCTGCAGACTCAAGGGTTTGCCATGGGTGCAACATTTGCTTCAGACTATGCTAATTTGTTCATGGGTTATCTTGAGAACCAACACATCTTTTGTAACAACCCTTTTGATTCTAACATGCTTTAAAAAAAATAGTTACATTGCTGTTGTTGTTGTTGTTGTTGTTGTTGTTGTTGTTGTTTTTATCTTTAGGGGTTCACAATCTGATTTGACTGCCTTTGGTGACTACATTAATTCACTCTCTGAGACCATCAACCTGAATATGGAATCCAGTGCTTCCGCCATTCATTTTCGAGACACCAAAGTTACCTTGACCGACAGAACACAGAACACTCTCCTCAACACTCTATATGAAGCCGACAGATAAATAGTCTCCTACATGCTTGAAGCTTTCACACATCACCATTGAAAAGAGGTTTACCCTACAGTCAGTTTGTCCATGTGAAACATATCTGCACACTTTTGGCAGATTTTGAACTGGAGACTAAAAAACTATATGGCCAATTCCTTGCAAGGGGCTATCCCAAGAGCTGAGAAATAGAGGCCATTTACACCTGGCGTGATCCTGGTGGTTTTCTGTGATCAGATTGCAATCAGATTGTGTTTTATCACTTGAAAGTACAGGTGTAAACACCCCCAAAACGCATTGAAGAAGGATTGCAATCTGATCGGCCAAACCACCTTTGGAGGTGGTCAGGGATGCATTGTGTACACATTGAACACAAGTGTAAATGCAATGTGTCCTCTCAATCTGGATACAGCAACTTTATGCGGATTGAGAGGACAGCCATTTCTGCCATCAGATTGCAATCAGAAACCATTTCAGAAAACGCATGTTAACGCCAGGTGTAAATGGCCTCTATATGACCAATTCCTTGCAAGGGGCTATCCCAAGAGCTGTCTTAATTCAGCATTAGCCAAATCACGCTCCTATACTAAACCCATTGGGCTATCCAACAAGACACCTCGTCCTGGTAACCTCAGGTGCTAGACACTTTCAGGAAGCCAAACATCCGGCCGGCCACTGTACTTATTAAATTCTGTGGCATTGACAAAGTTAAGCCTCATCGAAGACACAGATCGGGAAACAAAACGTTTACCTGCTCAAAGCTGAACAGCGTTTAGGCCTCAATGAAACACTCAATCTAACTTGTTTTCTCTCATTCTGATGCGTACAGGATCTGCATGTATCAGCATGACCTCATGAACCCAGCTTTGCCAGTCTCTGTGTTCCCTCTGTACTCTCAATGAACCGTTTTTGTGTCTTGGTTATATAGCCATTTCAGTTTTTTTCAATAACCATGTGTACAGTATTTAATAACCATGTTATCTCTTTGATCTATGGCCTATGTCATTTTTGATGTTTCTGTACCTTGAATGTCTTAACATGCTTTTCACTCCTCTCTGATTAAGCCTTGTGGCAGGGTGCCTTCAATTAGACAATCAGGCACCTGATAATATCAGGCACCTGATAATACTGTATCAGGTGCCTGATTGAAAAACAGGTGCATTATATCAGGCTGATATAATGCAGCTGTTTTTGGTCCAGCCCTGTCTTTATCTCTCCTGTCTAGCATTGTACTTTCAACACTGATGATAGTCCCTTACTGAAACGTTTGCTGTGTGCTGTGGTTTTAATTCACTTTTTATTTTTGTCACTTTTTGAGCACCTTCTTCACCATGTCTTGAATTAAAATACATTCTTCTTGGAACTTGACCTCAACCTCTGGACTGTTCATTTTGGCTTGTTTAGCCTTGGTACATTGGTGTGCGGATATTTTCACTGTCGGTCCTCTAGTTATATCTTCCATATCGACGCACCCAAGACTACTTTTTTGATGCCCTGAGTCGGCGCAGTATCACAGCATTTTGATTGTCTTAATAAAAAAAAGGACATGGATCTGATTGCAGGGCAGAAGAAAGAAACCCTGTATGAGAATATGAATATGAATGGGAACAGAGCTTTTTTATCTAAAAAGAAAAGAAAAAAGAAGCAAAAATATCTCATACACCAAAGGAGAATTACAGATGCCAATGCACAAATTCAATTGAAAGTGCATTACTACACTGAAATCCTATTTTAAGTCATCAAATGGAAACAAAACATATCCTCAGTCTCTGTTTAAGTTTTGATACTTGTCACTGCTTCTGTTGCATTTACTAATTATTCAGTACCACATACCAATTGCATGGAATTGTACTTTTTTACTAACACAATAGACAGTCCAAAGAGCATGCATCGTTTGAGTGCAGGACCTCAGACATAACATAGTTAGGCCTAAGTCTAAACTGGGCAATAAAATAAGGCTGCTTTGCCATATATACACAAACATTTTACGAGTTACTTTATGGGGCTGGTGACTTTCAGATAAAACCCCTTTGACTCCATTGCTCTGAGTTTGTAGGAGTCGAGTGTGTGCACACAGGCCCTATAAGGCCTCCTGTGTGCCTGTGTATTTGGCCTCGCACCTCTCTGTGGGGGAACAAGGTTTGTCTGGACCTCTGCACTGTCACCACTCGTCCTCCAAAAAAGGAGGGGAAACCTCTCTGGTCCCGCTCCCCCTCCCAACACAAAGATACACAGTTAGTCAGGCGGTGTTCAAGGGAGGCAGACTGACACCACCTGTAGTGTCTAAATACAACTTGTCATATGCTGCTTGTAAAGGGATAGTCTGCGGTGAGTGTGCTACTGTGTTTAATCAAGACTATATAAGTAAGTTGGTGGAAATGATAACATAGGTGCCAGTCAGACAAGAGAAGAAAACAAACGGTATAATTGTCAGTCTTTTCAAATACGAGGGTGCTTTCCAAACAAATTTCCACCGTTACATTGGACATCAGAATTGACTCGACTCTGGGAGTACAGTCGGATATCATGTCAACGAGGCCACAATGTTATGCTCGTGCTATGCTGGGTTGCCCATTTCCAAATGACCAACTTAAGCCCTAATGGGCTTGAACACAACAGAAAATCACAGGAAACAGAAGTGTATGAGTTCACACAGCCCCAAGCGGTTCCTGCCCCTCGCAGCTTTAAGCAATTATGTTTTGAAATTTCAGGCAAACATTTCCCAGCTGCGTTACAGGTAGCAGCCACACTGTGTGGGGCGGAAAGCTATATGTACATTCACTCTCTCTCTTTTCCCCCCAGCTAAATGCATTTACAGCCAGGAACATCACAGCTCATTCATATAGCATACTACAGTGGAATCAGCTTATAGTGATCACGGTTATAGTGATCAAGCGCTTATAGTGATCAAAAAGCTTGGTCCCGAATCATTCCTATATTACACATGCTGTTTAAATAATTTGCTTATAGTGATCAATACTTTTCATTTAATCATTTTGGGCCTTTGGGCACTATATCCTGACGAAGGCTATGTGTGGTAGCTATTAAACACGGCAGAGGAGAATTTGAGCGTGCGACTTTCTTCATGTTATTTTGAATTCTCGTTAGTCTGCACCTCTTCAACTTTTTTGGGTGTGCTCCACTCTGTATAATTTGAATCATTTTGGGCCATGTCACACCTGAGAACACTGGAAAACATGTTTATACTGTAACTACAGTAACTTAATTTTCTTTTCTTTAATTAGAAACTGCTAAAAATGAGCCAATGAGATATAGCAGCGATACTTGGTGCATGTCTGTCTGTATATAGAGAGATCGTGGCATCTCTGTCTGTCTGTCTGTCTGTCTGACTGTCTGTCTGTCTGTCTGACTGTCTGTCTGCCTGTCTGTCTGTCTGTCTGTCTGTCTGTCTGTCTGTCTGTCTGACTGACTGTCTGTCTGCCTGTCTGTCTGTCTGTCTGTCTGTCTGTCTGTCTGCCTGCCTGTCTGTCTGTCTGTCTGTCTGTCTGTCTGACTGTCTGTCTGCCTGTGGAGAGATGGCGGCGTCTCTGTCTATGGAAGACCGCTGTGTTTGAAACAGCTGGAGGCCTAACTTACTATATGGATTTTTAAAGTCAATAACATTCAGTAAATAGCTAAGATGTCCCATTTCATTACTCTATATGTACTATAATGTAATTCATGGTAATCTGCATGAGAAATAAAGAAAAAGAAAGAAAATCTGTTATAACGATCATCCCGCTTATAGTGATCAATTTGACCCGTCCAAAAGGGATCACTATAAGAGGAGTGCACTGTAATTAATATATAAAATGAATATATCATGTTGTGGGATTACTGTCTTTGATTAGCAGGGAAAAAATAAAGCAAGCATGAAGTGAAGTCATGCTTCCTAACAGAACCACGGTGCTGATGTTTTGCTGAAATACACGATGCCAAAGCTTCATTAAGGAGTGAGAGCTACAGAGCACATTGTTTACTTCCTGAATCCTGCATCAAATGAATAAGACGCTGGCATTTTGCTGATTGCTTGACTTAATAGGGTTCCTGCAGTGCTCTATTAGGACTGAAGCAGCAGCGACAAGGGCCCTCTTTGCTCTGCCAAAAGGACAAGATGACCCTGCTAAAGGCTTCTATGTTCAAGCATTACGCCAAATTATATTCACATTAAATTATATTCATATAATGAATATAATTGAATGTAATTTGGCTTATTTGCAGCTGGTTGCAGTGGGAAACCACATGCATAGTGTGTTCTTCATTCTGGGGGGGAGAATGGGTCGGTGGGTAGGGGGGGGGAATATGTCTTTCAAGCTCTGTATTTGATCTCTATTTCATATATGGAATAAGGTTGCCTGTAACTCATTGCAATTGTGAATTGTTTGCTCTGAAAATCCAATAAACAAAGATTGAAAAAAGTGTCTAAGAGTTAATCCTAACGTTCCTACTCTCACTCTTTTAGATGATTCTGATAAGTTTTTTGTTTCTGTTTTTGCTCACAAGACTTTTGGTAAATGTATTGTGTAGTTTCTGTATCTTTAAAAATGAAGTGAGTCATGAGTTCATCAACTTTGTACTCCGTCCAGGATTCCAAATAAGAAGAGAAAAAACAGCTTCCCTTATATGGGAACAAGCTTTTCAGAGTGGATACCCCACCATGCTCCTGCACTGCACCGCCTGTCAGCGCACTGACTGATCACTTTCCCTCAGGAAACAAAACCCACGTTTCACTCAATTCAACCAAAGCTTCAGAGAAACCATCATCTTATCAGACACTATCTGAGGAGGATTTCTCATCATCTTGGTATGATTGCTTTTTCAACTTCAAGCTAACAGTCCTGGCTTTCCCCTCCTTCCCACAAGAAATGTGTTCGAGGTGTGATTAGTTATGCCTTCCAGATGATGTGGGCTCAAACCCCCCAAGATGTCCAAAACTGAGGCACACATTTGCAAGATGACTCATACAGTATGCAGCTACTTCACTTTTTATAGGCAAATATTAAAGTGCTAAGAACAAGACTCGTATAACATATAAGCAGAGTTGCATCCCTCCTGCAGCTTTTAAGGTTAGACAACTCTAAACACCACATTTCTGCTTGGATTTAAAACATTTGAATTCTAAACTAATCATCAGTGCAGTTAGGAACTCCAACATATAATGAAACTATAACATAGCAAACAATTAAGGTCATTCAATATCGCTTTAACTGGAATCTAAGCTTAAAATGCTACTGTGAATCTACAGGTGTGGTGTGTCTGCAATATAGATTTTGGCTTACATTCCTTTATTTATCTATCTTTCAGAAATGATCATTGTAACTACTATACCTATACAGCAAACAACTTCACTGAGTGCTATAAAGGCGACATGGTAACTTTTTGTGTTTGTCCTGAGAATTCTGGTCCAAGCCACTCACCAAATGCCAGGACTTAGCTCAGTGATTTCTCTCACTCTCTCAATATCAACCAGCCAGACTTTTACCAGCTTCCTCGAAGGCCTCGGCACCAGCAAATGTGGGAAAAAAACCATCTACATTCATACAATATCAAAAATAAACTCACAAATGAACTCGGGGAATGAATTGTTTGAAACACAGGTGACCAGACCATAGTGACTGAGAACAGGCCTGAGAGCAGGTCACGTGGGGGATGGGTTTACCCAGGCTAAATACTATCTACCGGTATATATACTGCCTCAACATGTTGCTCCTGTATTATTGCCTTTACGGTGATTCATATGTACCAGTAGTCCAGCAAATAAGCACTAATGACATGATCTACTGGCATCTATGATGTATTACCACACTAACTGGCATGACTTAACAAAATGATTCATATGACTAAACATATTTAGCAGAACTTAATATGTCTCACTTCATTTCTGTTGCTTAGTCAAATGATCTTTTAAAGTAAGCAGGCGGCTTATATCTCAACTTTAGGTCAACATTTTACTGCCTTTCGTGTTTGTTTAACTTGGCATTCCCACATGAGCGCTGCAGATAGCTTTCACTCATCGGGTAGGTAGGCTACTCCTCTAGTCTTACCAGATCACACTGCCCTCACCTCACTCACAGCCTCACACTCTCTTCATGGCCTTGACCATATAAGGGTCCCGAGGAATCTTGCACCAAAACAGAGCCGACGCGCACAAAAATGCAGGGACAAGCACTGTTCCAAATAAACTCCCACCAGTTTGTTCAACTCTGTCTTCTTTACTGGGAATTACACACAAAAAACTCTATCATAAAAGATAGCCTAGACTAGACTAGAGTGTAGGCTGTAAGCCAAATGGAGGTTCTCTTTATTATAGCCTATAGGAGGCATATATCCAAAAGGGCATGTGGTAAAACTCAGTCAGTTTCATTGATATGGCATTGTAGGCTATGGTGAAAGCCCAAGACACTCATGATGTATTATCAATACATGTCTGGCATGATCCTAAGAAAATCAACGTTTAAGAGATTTTTTCGTGTGCAAAAAGTTTGTTGAACTTGTTGATAATAACACCGAACACAAAGACTAAAACTAAAACATAGATAGATAGCTAGATAGATAGCTAGATAGATAGCTAGATAGATAGATAGATAGATAGATAGATAGATAGATAGATAGATAGATAGATAGCTAGATAGATAGCTAGATAGATAGATAGATAGATAGATAGCTACAGTAGATAGATAGATAGATAGATAGATAGATAGATAGATAGATAGATAGATAGATAGATAGATAGATAGATAGATTGATTGATTGATTGATTGATAGATCTAATCAGATAAGGCGGATTCCAGCAAACATCAATCAGGAGATAATGCTAGTTGATGGATGGATGGATGGATGGATGGAGATAGATATATAGATAGATAGATAGATAGATAGATAGATAGATAGATAGATAGATAGATAGATAGATAGATAGATAGATAGATAGATAGATAGATAGATAGATAGATTATGCTCAGCAAATTACCTGGAACACCTGGACAGGTGTGTAGGTGTCCTCCTCTCCCTCGCGCAGGGTGAATCCCCAGGGCGCGCAGCCGCGCAGCGTCACGCAGATGTAATCCCCGGTGCCCATTCTGCATGCGCACAGCTGCTGATCAGCCGAGCCTCCGCTGCGCGTCAGCGAGACCAACGGCACTGTGCAGAACCCAGAGCAGACCCCGCTGTATACTCCTAACATTAAAACTAACATCGTCTGAGTGATGCCTCGGCCAGCCCGCTGCGATGTGACGTCACGGCGTGAGGACCCGCCTGCGTGCGTAATTGCATCCAACTGGTGGTTTGTTCTGGGGAGCTCCTCCTCAGACAGTTGTTGCATGCATCGTCTGAGCAATAAAGACATGTAGTTGTCCCAGTCTGATAACATTTTTCTAAAGGGACAATCCCAATGGCCAAGGGCCAGCGTGCACTCCTTAACTCATCCCGGGTTGAAGTAGTGGTTACACTACCTCCCCTTGTGTGGCTGTCGCCTGGCCAGGGGGGAATCGAACCCGGGTCGTTTGTCTGACATTTTTATACAAAGTCGCACACGCTAACCAGTCGGCCAAGGAGACAGTCCCACTAAAACAAGACTATACAGTTATAAAACTTATGGTCGCCTATAGGCTACTACTAGCCATAGGCTAGCCTGAAAACGAAAAGAAAAAAAGTACAACTTCTATAGCCTAGATAAAATATCACTCAATCTCCTATAGAAATAGGCTACCAGATGACGTAGGCTGTCTATCATAAAACACAATAACGGTTTCTAGCCTATGGGCTATTATCAATTTTGACTACACACTGTAAATCGTAGCCTATAAGAATATGAAATGGATATTGTCGTCATGTCATGTGGCTGTGGCTGTGGCAAGGACTTTTGGACACTGGAGACATTTTGAATAATTAGCCTAGTAGAAAATATCATATCATATCATATCATATCATATATCAATATAATATCATATCATATCATATATCATATCATATTATTTCATATCACATCACATTAAATTGTTCCAATAACCTCAACCACTGAGGTCTTCATCTTCACATCTAACATCATTATGTGTGACATTTTGAGTATGCTTAGAGATCATTATAATTCTTAGTATTCAACGTAGGCTAAGTAATTTCAGGTGAAACATTGAACACTTGAGGAAGAGCATTAGGACCTATCATGCCACACTATGGGCGCACATTCCCTGTGCTGCTCAGTGGTGCTGACGTGTAGGCCTAGGGGTTCCGACTGGTTCACGCATGCGCACAGCCCTCGACAAGATACACTGCTACGTCAAGTTAGTCAAAAGTAGACGGACTAAACCCGGAAGTTAAGCTGTGTAGTCTTCAACAACCTCGTCTTGTTTGGTTGTGAAAACGAAATTTTTGAAACACATGACTTTAGACCGTTTAGAGATGTTCTTCACTGTCACTTTGGTACTTCATATCGTTCAAGAATGTTGCTAAACATGTTCGTCAGTAACGGTTTATTTTGAAAACAAATACCGGAAGTTGTATGTTATATTCCGTCGGGCTTGACAGTGGTGAATCACTGCGTAGCGTGAGACCGGCGCTGTGGAGGAGTTTGACGTGGCACTCTGCTTTCACTATTGGCAATACATTGAAGAGGACTCGGCTGATACTGTCCACAATTCAGGTAAATAAACCGATTCGACAAGGAAAACTCAATAGCTAGCATGGAAAAATGTCTAATGCCTACCCGAATGGCTTATTTGACAGTAGTAAGCTGTGAATGAAATATGCTGCTGCTACAAGGGGAAACTTTGTAGCAATTTCCGTGTTCATAAAATGTTTTATTATAACGCCAAACAAGCCAGATGCTGTGATATTGCAGTCTTTCGATAACATATAGCCAGATTAGTATTGTAGCTACTACAATAGGAATAACACGTTTGTCCATACGGTTAGATAGCTCTATGACCCAAGAAAGGCAGGGATGCTCAGATTTGTAGCGATCATAACGGTTTCGACGTGGCAATTCTGGGCAGTGTTAGATTGCAATGAGCAGTGAGTCATGAGCTATATTTCTTTTGATATAGCGTATATTTTAGTCTTGATAAAATAAGGCTATGTTGAATTCATTATGTAGTAATAGGCCGTCATATTTCGAAGAAGGAGCTGTCAATGCGCAGCTGTTACCTTTGTTGGCCCAGCTGTGCTGAAGTTCAGCAACTCGCCCAAGAAGGTTTGACAGTTTAAGGCCCTTGAATGTATCAATACTCGTTATTTAACGTTACTCGGTTTCAGCTAATACCCAAACTCATGATATAGCCTGCAAAATAGGCCTTAGTAGATGCAGTTGCATAAAGTTTTCTTTTTAAATGGTCTCAATTCCAGGCCTGTGTTTTATTTACATGGTCAGAAATAATGGCTGTCTGTGGGTGCAAAGTGAATTAAATGCTATCAATCTTATCTTATATAAGGGAGCATGTGGGCAATATTTGTTCTCTATTCTCTGTTTCTATGTTTGTCCCTTAGGCATTGTGACATCACTGATGATGTCATCAGTGATGGCCATAAGTACTGATGATGTCATCAGTGATGTCATAAAAGACTGATGGATGTAAACTTAAGGGGCACACACACACACACACACACACACACACACTCACGTGCATGTAAACTTAAGGGCAATAACATTTTGTGAGAGAAACACAGACACACACACACACACACACACACACACACACACACACACGCCAATAGAGCAGGTGAGGCCATGCAGCAGCCGAGCTGTGTATGCGAGCTGCAGGGCCAGCTCGGAAAGCTGCAGGGCGGGAGAGGCTGCGCAGCGGGCGAGCCTAGCCTAGCAATTAGATGGCCAATGAATACACGTGACAATGTGCATTACTGGTAGCAAATAGAAACACATACATGCAGTCACTTGAAGATATGTGTGTGTTATCACACTGACAGGCCTGCCTTATCTCTCAATAAAGCAATGTCAAAACAAAGTCCATGTTACACGAGTGTTGGTGCTTTCTTGAGGTCAAATATCAGTTGTTTGTGGTGTGATCTTATAAACATACCAGATTTGTGAAAATGTCAGCTGCTGAAAATTGTCCACTCTAGGCGTTTTTATCAGTAGGCTACCTTAAGAAAAATAACACTAGATTCTCTTCTTATATTCTTGCCCTTTGTCAAAATGCTATAGAAAGAGTAAAGTACCTTTGAATTACATTGTACCTTTTCAACTTCACAGGTTGTCAGAACTCACCTTGGCATGAGAAGACTGTAAAAGCCATCCCAACAAGATGAGTCAACAGGGTTATGTTGCTGCACCGCCCTTCTCCCAGGCCCAGCCCGGGATGGGGGGCTACCAAGCTGGATTTGGATCTGGCCCCACACAGCCCCTCTATGGGCACTATGGAGGACCACCACAGGCATTCTCTGCTCCGCCCACAGGTAAGATACTTTCAGTCTTGTGTTTGGTTTTCTCCAAAATAACATGTAGCCTACGGATATTTTTATCAGCTTTGCATTTGACAGGTCCGGTCTTGCTACCTGAATGTGTACATAGCAGCTCATTCATTCTTGAATTGTTGTAATTAGCGGTCTTTCTCCTCAGATCCAGTAGAACATAACGAATGTCAAGCTCACACATAGAGTAAATAAATAAATAGTCTACATGTCTGACTTGCTTCCACACTATGAACCCTCTAGACTTCTTAGGTCATCCAGGACAGGTCTGCTAACTGTTCCTATGATTAAAACAAAACATGGTGAAGAAGCCACATTCACTTATTATGGTGCACACACTGTAGCTGTAATAACCTTCTGGAAGATCTTAGATCTGCCCCAACTCGGCCTACCTTTAAAAACAGGGTAAAGACTTGTATGTTCACCTTGGCCTTTAATTGCTGCTAATAATTGTATCACATTCCTGTTTTTATGTTCATTCTGTCTATTTTTATGTTTTACTTACTTTATTTTTTACTTATTTTTATTAGACTTTGTAAAACTTCAATCTTTTCATTTCTCTATGCTCTTTTCTTTTTATCTATTTCATGTAAAGCATTGTTGAACTGCCTCTGCATATTAAATGTACTAAATAAACTTGCCTTGCCTTGCCTAGAGGCTGTTTGGCTTGTGACATTTTGGGATGATTGAACTACATTGAAATACAGTGCCTTAACTATTTTGCAGACTATGAACATTTGCATGTAACATTTCTTGTTTTGCAGGTGAAAGTTATTTGTGTATTTTCACTCGGCAAGTAACAATCACATACAGTTAATAAGATATATTTATTTTAAGATATCAGTGCGTATTTTGTTCATTATGGGGGGATTTTCTTCCAAGAGAGGCCATTTGGATTTTTGAACTTTAAATAAATAGTTTTTATCAACTGGAATAGCAACACATTAGGTACCACCAGTCCACCAGAGGTGATGGAGACCTACAATAAATTCATTGGGCTGATTCAATTGACTGTCTTTTATTCTGACCATAAAATAGTTGTCATAATTATTCACATCCTTAGTTGTAAAGCTATAATTGTTGTAAAATTCCACTATATGCCACAATATGCTGCTTCAATAGATCTACTTAAAGGAACACTCCGCCCATTTTCAACCAGCTTTGTATCATTAGAACATCACTAGTATATCAGAAAACTGTAAACGGTTTTGAAGTCTGTCATTTAATTTGACAGTTATTGAGTGTTAAAGTGTGGACCAGTGACATCACTGGTCCACACTAACTCAAATGAATAACTCATTAACTCAAATCAACTCTCAATAACTGGAGTTAATGAGTTATTAATTTGAGTTAGTGTGGACCAGTGATGTCACTGGTCCACACTTTAACACTCAATAACTGTCAAATTAAATGACAGACTTCAAAACCGTTTACAGTTTTCTGATATACTACTGATGTTCTAATGATACAAAGCTGGTTGAAAATGGGCGGAGTGTTCCTTTAAGGTGTCACCCAACAATCCATCACAATATTCATAGATATAGTGAGGACAACACAAATACACATGTCTGTCTGACAATGTTACTTGTTGTAGGTATGATGAAAGCACCAGTGTTGTCTGCTCCTGGCATGCCTCCACCAGCAGTGTCCAGTCATTACAACCCAAACGCCCAGCAGAATGGAGGTCATCCACAGAGGTACAATAGTGGAGACTTCAATTTGAAGTATTCTGCTGTCGTTGGACAGTACATCACCAGTACTGGTGTGTCTTTTCTGTGTGTGTGTGTGTGTGTGTGTGTGTGTGTGTGTGTGTGTGTGTGTGTGTGTGTGTGTGTGTGTGTGTGTGTGTGTGTGTGTGTGTGTGTGTGTGTGTGTGTGTGTGTGTGTGTGTGTGTGTGTGTGTGTGTGTGTGTGTGTGTGTGTGTGTGTGTGTGTGTGTGTGTGTGTGTGTGTGTGTGTGTGTGTGTGTGTGTGTGTGTGTGTGTGTGTGTGTGTGTGTGTGTGTGTGTGTGTATCAATCAACAAGAAAGGAGGCTATGAATGCGCCGTTCAAGTAGTATGGTTGAGTGTGTCCTGGTGGCTCACCTGGTAGCACGCGTATGACGGAGGCTCAGTCCTTCGCGCGGCTGATGCGGGTTCGAATCCGACCCGAGGTCCTTTGCTGAATATCATCCCCTCTCTCTCACCCAACCTTTCCTACTGTCCTATCAAAAAAAATGCCTAAAAATAATCAAGAAAAAAACAAGTCGTGTGGTTGAAATGACATTCCATAGTATTGTAAACGGAGTAAAAAAAAATCATTTTATTATGTGGATAATAATGTTCCACTTTGTTAGGCGACAGGAATAAAACTACAGTATAGCCTACGAAGCTTCACAAGCAACATACCATTGGAAACCATGGGAATGCATGTCTCCTTACTGTTACACTGAGTCATTGTTTTAATTACTGGGTGGGAATGAGCTAGCATTAGAGGCAACAGATAACAATTTAAGTTTAACCCAATGGTGCCTGGTAAAAGCAACTTGGAGTATTTTTGCACTATGGCAGCAGCATCAGACTACATAGCACCTTTGTTACAAGCCCTTGTTTCACCCCTCAGGTACCCAGCTCCCCCAGCTGCCTATGGACAACCGCCACAGACCCCATACCACACCATGGCCTCTCAGGCCCCGCCTCCAGCACAGCAGCTCACCAATCAGATGAGTGCTATGAATTTGGGCAACTATGGTAAGTTTGCTTTATTATACTGCATGTGCAGTCAGGCTTACAGCAGGGTGTGGGATACCTAACATAACAGTAGTGCAGTCAAGTAGTCAGCTGATAATGTTTTGATAGATGACATAACAGTAGTGCAGTTGAGTAGTCAGCTGATAATGTTTTGATAGATGAGATAAGTTGTAATTTATGTGGATGTTTTTACTGTTTGATGAAGTACTGCTGGCAGATCTGTCAAAGGAAGCCATTGACTGGTCGTAAAGCTGGTGTCTCAAGGACTAAAATGGTATCATTTGCCCGTGGTGTCATTTGACAAAAAATGGCAATTATAAAAAACTAAACCGAGCCATGATTAAAGTATTGCTTCCCCTTTCCTCACTGTGTAGCCCCAGGACCCATGCAGAGCCCTCCTCCCCCAACTAGCCCTGCAGCGCAGCAGCCTTTCCAGGCACCGCCTCCTCCAGCCATGGGCCAGCCACAGATGCCTCCAGGCCCCCAGTCACCCCACATGCCCCCCCAGATGTCTCCACCACAGTCACCCCCAGCAAGCATGGCGATGGCAGGCCCCCCGATGGCAGGCATGGGCAGACCCTTCCCTGGGGCGCCTCCTCCAGGCGCTGGGGGGTTTCAGCAGCCTGGCCCTGGAGCTGCCGGTCCACCGGGTTACCCTCAGCCTCCAGGTAACGTGACCCTGTAACCCAAAGGAATTTGAACCCTCACCACGCAAGCCCTAAACCAGCGGTTCCCAACCATTTCCAAGCCAGGGCACACTTGAAAATCTCAAAAATGTTCGTGGCCCACATCCAACCGTAAACAGTACGGATGCTAGCCTGGTAAATCATCTGATCACGTGAACTCACATTTTGTGTCGTTCTGCGGGACCGTCTGGGCGTTTTCAGAAATTACAAAGTGCACAGGCCAATCAGGAACCTGCCTAGTAGTTGACATCGTAACCGGCCAATAAGCGGTTTTGCCAACCGCTGGCAAAACAGTAATGGCTGCTCCCATGGCTCTGCGGCCCCTGAAGTAAGTTTTACAGCTGCTTCTTTCCCCGTGTATGTCTATGGGAAAACATATTTTTGTGTCACATGACTAGCAATACTGAGCTTGGCCACTACTCCAAAATTGCTACAGAGCCCAGAGCTGTTCCCGGGGGCTTGGTTTTAGTCAACAAAACAGAGTTCTACACAAATATAGAACTTTACACATTAGCTAATAATCAGCCAATAACTGCTAATACTTTCTGCTTTCCTTGTCCAGGTCAGTTTGGGGGCCAGATGGCTGGGCCCCAGCCCGGCTTCCCCGGGGCCTTCCCTGGAGCAACAGCCCAGATGTCCGGGCCACCTCAGAAGAAACTGGACCCTGACTCTATTCCCAGCATAGTGAGTAGACCAGTGGTTTTCAAACTTTTTGTGTCCAAGGCACACCAAAGGGCAAGCCAAAATCTCAAGGCACACCTATATTAATATCCATTCAAAATAGTCTGTATTTTTGATAAAAGCGCTATATATATGCAGTCCATTTACCATAAAGATCTGGAATTCCAACAAAGGGTTAGCATTTGGTTGTCAGTCATGTTAATTTGTGCTACGCATTCATAAATAAGAAAAAAAAAACATTTGTTTGCAGTGTAGTTAGGCTGTCCCTACCATGGACTGTAAATAAGTCCCTACCATGGACTGTAAATAATATGGACGTAGCCATCCTGTTTTGAGATGGTAGATATTTGATGCCTAGTGTGGCCTGTCGCCATCTTGGGGTCCTTGGCACGAGACAAGGGGTTTCCCAGAGCAGCTCTGACTGCTATTGGTCCATGATCGGCAAGCTGTGTGATCACTGGACAGGCGACCTGCCAATCTCTCCAAAAACATCTTCTTTTCTATCGTCTGTTTTACTATAAACAGATGAGTTATATAAAAATTCACCCCCGTACAGTTGTTATGAAAGGTGAAATTAGATATACAAGCTAAAACCGTGTTTTGAACGAAAACGGCTGTAAACATGCTTAATCCTGTTACAAAATCGGGCATTTTAACATGGGGGTGAACCGAACGGGCAACGACTCGACTCCCTTTTGGATACCTCCTCAAGTGGCCATTCGAGGAACTATAGCTTTCAGTATCACTTCTGCAGCTTCCTCTATCAAACCCTGAGCTAGTAGTCTCTCAAGCCAGACTGTCTCTTCTACATTCTTCGAGTGCACCATATACAGTCTGTACTTCACACCCACAGAACCTGGTCAAAGGATGTTGGGGAAAAAAAAACTTCAGACCGGAAGGAATTTTGATTGAATTAGACCAAACACGACACACCGAGGCAGGTGATTGGAGAAATTAGCGGATGCGCCCGCCTTCAGCAGATGTACCCGCCCAGAGCCATGTAGATAGAAGAGTCCCGACATCTCCATTCACTCCAATGGACCAGTTTTTTACTCTCAAGAGTTCCAGGAAGTAAGGTCCTGGATTAAGCAGCACTGTCGAGTCGCAGCAAAATGGACAGTTTGTGTTGTACTTAGAATTTTTTTTTTTTCTTGAATCAAATTGTACATTATCAGCTTTATTTTAGCATGCAAAAGTAGCGCGAGACCCATTCCTGGCTGTTCATTGGCTAATGTGTCTCGCATTTTGGTCCTCCGCTGACGCCAGTCTCTCTCTAGAGGACACTGTACCCGCCTTATATCCGTTGGGAACTATTGGACTCTGATTGGACTAAAGGCGGGAAATCTGCTCTTTAGTCCAATCAGAGTCCATCCATTATCTTCACCGGAGTTTCCCCTTTCCGTTTTGACCAACCTTCCTCTGCATGAAGTACAGACAGGTAGGCTGAAGCACTGAGCTAGCCCACTGGTCTCTACTCTACCAATGCAGAATCAGTTGTGAAAGCCTGCTATCTATCTACCTAACAACTCTGAAGAGGTCAGCTTGTATTGCAAGGCATACAGTTAACTCTCTCTTCTGTTTTAGACCCAAGTCATTGAGGATGACCAAGCAAAACGAGGAGGACAGCTCTACACCACAAACCTCAGAGGCCAGGTTCCACCTCTGGTCACCACCGACTTCACGGTACAGGACCAAGGTAACCTATGATAACAACCTCCCTTCATGCACAAAATGTTTGTAGTAAATACTTCCATTAATGTCCATTAAAACTGTATTGATATGGGCGTCCGGGTAGTGTAACGGTAGACTCCCTGCCTAGTGCCTAGCACTGCCTACCAACAGGTTCATGCCCCTGTGTTACCCCCCGGCTTGGTCGGGCGTCCATACAGGCACGATTGGGTGTGTCTGCGGGTGGGAAGCCGGATTAAGGGTATGTGTCCTGGTTGCTGCACTAGCGCGTCCTCTGGCCGGTTGGGGCGCCTGTTCGGGGCGGAAGGGAACTGGTGGGAATAGCGTGATCCTCCCACGTGCTACGTCCTGCCGGTGAAGCTCCCCACTGTCAGGTGAAAAGAAGCGGCTGGCAACTGCGCATGTGTCGGAGGAAGCATGGTGCTAGTCTAAGGCTCACCCCAGATCGGTAGAGGGAGTGGAGCAGCGACCGGGGCAGCAGGGGGAAATTGGCCAAGTGCAATTGGGGAGAAAATGTTGGGGGGGGGGGGGGGAAGTCAGAAAAAATATATATTATAAAAAAAATTATCGATATAGGTTTTCCTTGTAACGAAGATGAAAACATTTGTCAGACAGCTTTAATTTCCAATACAGCCTTTGTTCTTTGTTAAGCTGTGTGACATCAAGTTGAATAATTTAACATTAACTCTGTAATGTATGGGCTTTTGCTCAAAGGGTAGGCATTTCCTGAAGGATTAGTCCTGTAAACTACTTCTAATAATCACAAATTAAGGAAAGAATTCATATTTAATTGCGATACTACTATTATTTACACAGTAACAACAACAGTGCCCACGTTCGAAGAGAGCAATATTGGAAATCGTATCTATTACACCACTCAAGTAATCCCCTGATTGTGCTTCTAATTCCAGGCAATGCCAGTCCCAGGTTCATGCGCTGCACCACCTACTCCTTACCCTGCACAGCTGATCTGGCCAAGCAGTGCCAAGTGCCCCTAGCTACCATCATTAAACCCTTTGCCACTTTGCCAAAGAATGAGGTAAGTCAAGGTCGTTACTTATAACATACAACTAATTCCCCCAACTAAACCATTGGCAAGTTCAAAACATGGGAGATTCCAATTAATTGCTCTGGAAAACTCCCACAAATATATAGCAGGCACTTGCCTAAAATACAGCGGGTGGGAGTAGGGGCGGAGGTTACGGTGAGTAGATTCCTGGCTGCTCTGCTGTGGTATCGTCTGCATCCTCACATGCTTTAGTTAATTCTAACTCTTTCCAGGCCAGATACATGCACAGTCACATTCTTCCCACACCAAAACATGTCTGTCCTGGGAGTGGTCACTATGTATTTCTGACATTATGTGAACCACATCATCCCTTTGCCATCTCAATTTTCACAACCTAACCTTATTTGAACCCATATGATATGGGAGATGATTTGTTCATATACTGCTGGAACATAGAATAATTGCATTTCTTATGGAGGAAACTATCCTTTCAATATAGTTTCAGATATTTTGTAAAATCTATATCAAGGTGCACTGCAGCTACAGTTCTGGCAGTTGGTGAGTAGCCAGTGCCTCGTTAAGATGCCTATGTTGATAATTATTTTATTTTGGACAGTTGCTTGTTACAGGATAGAGAGGGAGACATTTCACAGATGCTTCTCTTAAATAAATAAAAAAAAATGTTGAAATTGAAAGTTAAGCTGGGATGCCATAGTATATACTGTAGTAAGGGGCCGGAATGAAAGGCATGCTTGAGAGTAAAAAAGGATGAGTTCTCTTTGGATAGACATCTCTCCTTTACATCACATCAAGTACTGTGAAAGTTGCATTGTCCTGTGAGTGACCTCCTTTTGGATGCTGTGTGGTCCAAGAATCCTGCCTTAGATATCCCCCCCCCCCCTCTCCACTCTCCTTGTCCCAGGCGCCAATAAGCCTTTTTAGGCAATGTTAGCTTTCATCCATCGCGCTTTGGGCTAATTAGCTAATGTCAGATCCACAGGGACCATTGCAGATGAAAGGAGTTTATACAAAAAGAGACTCACACTTAAGTGTATTGAATTTGCACATTTGTTTTCATGCAGTGCAATGTGGAGGGATAGTCAATGCCAAAATGCTCTGCAGGAGAGTCTGCTGTTGTGCTGGGATGTTCTATGTGTTATTTTATCATTTGACAGATTGGGTAAACATGAAGTCTCCCTTGATGGACCGGTCTAATAATAAACCTGCTTGGCTGCCTTGCATGTGTTTTGTGGCAGAAGAGTTCATTTTCAATGCATAACAAACTGTGAGCAGAGAGTGCAAATGTTTGTGAGATTTTGTTTTCCTCATTTTGTTTGCTACATGTCCTGTAGATAGTGTTAAAGGAACAGTTCACCGACGAATGAAAATTCTGCCATCTCCTCACCCTCATGCATGCGAGTTGAAACACCGGTGAAGTTTGTCTATATCAGGGATGGGCAACTTTGATGATAGAGGGGGCCACACAAAAAAATTCCTTGCTACCAGAGGGCCAGATTGTGACCGTGCACTTCCACCAGTAGCCTACTGTAACACCATCACTCCCAATTATAGCTACTAATTTGATGAAAAGGACTGGTAATCACAGTTTATTATACCAACATTTATATTTTTCATATTCAAATTGAGTAATTCTTCCATTCAGATAGCACCAGAAACTTTGCTCTAGCTTTAAAACAGCCCACTACAACAATTTGATGGGGTACATCACCCAAATATGTAATATTATTCAGATTAGTAAATGTTGCATGTGCAATGTGCACCCTAGACATAGTTTGTTACAATAGCATTAGCTCAAATGCTAACGTTAAACAGTATGTGGATGGACAATGCTAATGCCATTAGCGCCATGTTATGGGTTGTACAGTAAAATAAAAACTCAGATTTTGGTGGTCTAACCTAACCTAACCAAAAACGTCCGCCTTGTTAAAAAAAAAGAAAAAAAAGGGGAAATTGACCCAGGGGCCACATTGAGTGAGGTCAAGGGCCGCATGCGGCCCACGGGCCGCCAGTTGCCCACTACTGGTCTATATAAAACAGGGAAGTTGCCAGCACAACTCCAGAGAAAACCAATCACCATTGACTTAAGTAAAGTACAACTGAAGTCAACGGTGACACGTTTTCTCTCAAGTTGTAGATGATCACCGAATTGTCATTTTTGGGTGAAGTTTCCCTTTAAGTCAGTCTCCAAGATCTGTGGGTCTGCATACTCACCACTTAGTGTGAGAAACTGTTCCGTGCTACAGTATATTAAACAGAGGAGACGCGCAGCATTTACATTCCACCATGGATGGATGAATGTTCTTTATATGAATGTGTAAAGCATAATGGTTATCGTGTTATGGGATTATTATTGCTTAAGAGACATATGGACATTATGTGCTATTGCACCTGTTATGGATGAATGATGGACACACGATGTAAGTTATTGGATCACTGAAAATATAGAAACTACAGTTAATTCAACCTTTAATTTGCATGTTGTGTTAGGTGTGCTCTTTCCCTCTTCATGTCAAACCTGAGCTGTTGCAGTCTTTCTCTTAGATCTAAACAGTTTATAACAGTCCATTGCCTTGTTAGAAACAGTTAGGCGAGCTCTTTTCGGGCCCCTGACTTGATTTGGGAGCAGCTTGTTGAAAACGTGACTCTTAACGGTCTCTTTTGTGTTGACTTTCTCCCCGCTCAGACCCCTCTGTATGTAGTAAACCACGGCGAGACGGGGCCCATCCGCTGCAATCGCTGCAAGGCCTACATGTGTCCCTACATGCAGTTCATTGACGGCGGCCGTCGCTACCAGTGCGGTTTCTGCAACTGTGTCAATGAAGGTACAGCGGGATGCAAGAGAAGCTGCACAATGTGGCCTGGAGATTTTAGCAGGCAGCAAAAACATTTGTCTCATCTGAACTGAAGATCAAGTGGACATGATCTTAAAATACGGTTTCTCTCTCTGTGTCTTACCCCAGTGCCAGTCTTCTATTTCCAACATCTTGACCACATGGGCCGGAGGGTGGACTTCTACGAGAGGCCGGAGCTGTCCCTGGGATCCTACGAGTTCTCAGCCACCATGGATTACTGCAAGGTAGAGATGAAACCATATTGAAACTTTCATATCACCATTATAGTGACCAAAATGATCACGGTTCTCAGTATTATCACGGTGTTGTTGAAATGTACTGAAAATGTTCAAAAAGTACTAATACACTCACAGAAATCATTTCACCAAGTTTTATATTATATATATATATTTTATTTTTCAATTTTCCACCAAGTTTTATATTGACAACTCAGACCCAAAAAGGATTGATACACTCACTGAAATCATTTCTCCAAGACGTCTGCATCTGGGAGACGGTTGCCAAGTTTGGTTGATGAAGGACAGTATTTAGCATGTTTGTTAAAGCGTACAGTTATCGTAAGGAATTTTATCATGTTATCATTAAAACCGGTTCTTGATTGCCAGTCAATCAATACTCATTATGCACACTGGACTCAATTGACCAATGGAGACCGTTTATGCATGAAAGTGCATAGTGTGTCTTGAAAGACTTTAGTCAACTGAAATAGATCATCCCCACTGGAGTCTGCCATGCCATGGACAAATGAGGAGCGAGGATACAAGTGATTAGCACCTCTACTGTATATAGCATTGGCTTAGTGATCTTCCCCTCACTTGGCAGGCCCTTGAGGGGAGGTGCTCACCTTCTGGCAAGCACCTTGCATTTGATTCAGCAGCAGATGATTAGATTGCAGCTGAACGCAGGCCACAAAGCGTTTAGCTCAGTTCTATCGAAACCAGCGAAAAGACAACGATGCCAATCTGTGTGTCTCTATGGAGGCTGGAGGCTGTGGTTTTTGTTGGGCACAACAATGTAGGGCAGCCATTCCAAAACTTGAAGAATGCCGCGGCCCTCTTTGAAAAGTGAAAATCTTTCCGGGGCCCACCCAACCCTTTTAATCACAACTCTGATCATCAAAATGCGAGACTAAGATAAAGGTATTTCCCTAATGTATATACGAAATTATTATTTTTATTTCATAAACGGAGCATGTGAACGTGGGCATACGGGCAATGCAGTGCAAATTAATAATCCAGCATAATAGCAGTGTTTATTGTGTCACTTGTGGAAAAACAAAAACAAAGAAAAGGTCACACATCTGACCCAGGCACATCGCAAAGTGTAGAAATAGAATAAAAAAGCGCTATCACAGAATCAGCGACAATAACGGTAGACTCCGTTCTCAGCTGTGGCTAACACTGGGTAGAAACAATTTGAGTAAAAAAAAGAAAGTCTGCATCGCAGACCCAATCCAGAGTCTTTAGGGCGCCCCTTCATGCAGAAGGGCAGTGACATGCAGAAGCCAGGTGCTTGTAAACTGATCAAATGGAATCAGATAATGTAACGTTGTAACTCTCTGTGTTACAAAGTGATTCGCTGTATCTCCAGGTTGTTTCACTACGGAAGACAATGGGGAAGAGCGCCATTTCCCATAACTTGACAAAGAGTTTGTTAGCAGCCGCTCTCGCCGCCTTTCAAGAGACTATTTTTGACAAGGAGTTCCCAGACGATTGGTAGGCCGAGACTACAATAACTATCTGTCTACCAACAGCTCCCTCCCTCTCTGTCTGTGTGTGTGTGTGTGTGTGTGTGTGTGTGTGTGTGTGTGTGTGTGTGTGTTAGGGGTGGGAATCACCAGATGCCCACGATACGATACTGAAACGATACTTGAGTCACGATACGATAGTATAGCGATACTGCGATATTTTCGATATTGCGATATATCGATATTGCAATATATTGAATATTTTCGATTTTTCGATATATTGCGATTTCTTACATTTTCAACTGCAAATGATGTCCCCAAAGGAAAACTTTGTCAAGATCTGGTTTATATAAGAACAATTTTTCAATCTGTACATCTGACTTCAACCATTTTATTGCAGCAACATTGCCAATTAGACAGACCAACAACTTTCATAAAGTCATGTCATAGTTGCATGCACCTGACAAACTGAACTGTTTGTTACAGTCTACTTACAGTCCACCTTAACTGGATGTGTGTGTGGACTACTGTACTTATGTAGTTTTTGCAACTTCACTTCACTTACACAAAACATCTTGTGCAGCCCATTCAGTAACTGGGGAATTTGTAAATTACTATTATGACAAAACTGTTACTGTTAAAACAAAATGAAAATATGCTACCGTTTGTTTACTGCTGGCCTTGGAACTAAAGTTTATAGTAGCCCGGTGGCCTGCAAAATTTTTTTTTTTTTTTTTTGCAATATCGATACTTGGCGTCCAAATATCGATACAATATCGTCAGGCAAAATATCGCGATACTGTGGTGTATCGATTTTCCCCCCCACCCCTAGTGTGTGTGTGTGCGCGCGCGCATGTGTGTGTATGTCAAAAATGTTACTTTCAGGCATGCATGCAGTGGTAGATTCCCTGGCTACCAACTCGAGGGTCGTAGGTTCGAGGCCCCGTGTTACCTCTGGCTTGGGCGGGCGTCCATACAGGCACAATTGGCCGTGTCTGCGGGTGGGAAGGCAGATTAGGGGGTATGTGTCCTGGTCACTAGTGCCTCCTCAGGGCGGAACTGGGGGGAATAGCATGATCCCCCTGTGTGCTACGTCCTGCCAGTAAATCCCCTCGCTGTCAGGTGAAAAGAAGCGGCTGACGATAGCACGTGTATCGGAGGAAGCACGTGCTAGTCTATAACTCTCCCCAGATCGGCAGAGGGGGTGGAGCAACGGCCGGGACAACAAGGGTAATTTGCCACGTACAATTGGGGAGAAAATGGTGGCGAAATCTGAAAAAACCTGATTAAAAAAACAACTTTACCTTAAATGCAGACTTTTGCGCTTTATTTTAATATTTTGTTTATAGCATAACATGATTGATAGCTAAGGTATTCGTCTGGATGTCTAGTTTCAGTTAATACCAGAAGCTCCGCTCTAGCTTAAAAACGGAGGCTTGCGAGAGCTCATCAAACATGGACTGCGCTTCTTCTTCCTCGTGTCCGGCCGTCCTCTATATCACGTCTTTCCAGTGGTTGGCGCAGGCGAGTGCAGCGGCATTTGGCTCGGCCAGATCATCTCCAGTGCATTTTGGAGCATAGCTACATCTCATGATGTGTTCCATTGTTTGTGGTTCGCCGCACACACATGCATCAGAACATGTTAGTGTCCATTTTTTCATGGCTGCCTTGCAGCGTCCTTCGCCGACCCGCAGACGGTTCAGTGTTTTCCAGACGGCCCAAGGTTGGTCATGGCCAGTCGCTAGGCATTCGTCTGGGGTGATGCCTCTCTCTGTCCATTGGGTTATCTGGCTCCCCAGGCTGTTCCACTGGTTGTGCCACTCTGTAGTCCTGGCAGCAGATGGTGTGGTCTCCAGTTCTGCAGTGGCATCCAGGAAGCTGCCTCTGGACTGCGCTGTGCCATAGGAAATAATGACCAAGCTCCGGACCTCGGTGACCTCATAGGCATGTTCGCTGCAGTACCTTCACGGCCCACCAGTGGGCCGCAGCCCACACATTGGGAATCAGAATCACTGCTGTCTGGTACGAGCAAGCTGGCAAAGCAGTGACTCACTCCCTTGGCCTACTTGTGCTGCGTTTATTAATACTTGGAAACAGCGTCTGCAGGCCAGCCAGATACAGTATTAAACAAAAGCCTTCAAGGTGAGACCCTTGTCATGGGCTGTAACCGTGGAAACAAAACAATGTCCCATTGACCCCCCCCTCCCTGCCCCCACCCACTGTCTCCATCGCTATTGCCCTCCATTTCTTATGAATGTATAGCCGTTACAAACGGTCTGCTCACAACGACACCAAATTATAAACAAGTCAAAACAGAAACAACATTTGAGAAGGAAGTGCAGAAACTGAAGGTAGGTTGGTTGAGCCCAAGTTGGGGCCCTGTGTTGAGGGAAGAGAGAAATAATAATGTACGGTGAATGTAAGCAGGATCAACTTTACTTTGTCAATTTACTCAGTTTTTCCTCTTTGGTAATCTTCTATTTTTTGTGTGGTATGTTTTATGCTGTAAGCCTACCAAGCCATCTGAACCTCGAAAGAGATTTAAAAACAGCACTGAACGCTTTCTCTCCACCTGCTGTCTTTCCCACAGAACAACAAGCCTCCCAACCCTCCTGCCTACATCTTCATGATCGACGTGTCCTACTCCAACATCAAGAGTGGACTGGTCAAACTCATCTGTGACGAGCTGAAGACTCTGCTGGACAAGCTGCCCAGGTACGCACACACACACGCACGTCACGCACGCACGCACGCACGCACGCACGCACGCACGCACGCACGCACGCACGCACGCACGCACGCACGCACACACACACACACACACACACACACACACACACACACACACACACAAAACTCAGGGCCACACTTTAGAGCTATGACAGCCATTCCCAACCTGTGACTCGGGGCCCCTTGGTGGGCCGCAAAGGTATTGCACGTGGGCCACCAATTCATTAGGTAGATATGAGAATGCATTTCTCCATTGCTGAATGATGCCGTTATTTAATTTGTAATCAATTCTTTGTTAATTAGCATATTGCAGACAGCCCCTCACTTTTAGCTTTAGATTTCTGTGTGGTGCTGATGGACAGCTCCTTTGATCATTTAAATATAAAGTGCTCTGAGAAGGCATTATTTGGCCTCCGTACTGTTTACAGCTGGATGTGGGCCACGGACATTTTTGAGATTTTCAAGTGGGCCATGAGTGGGAAAAGGTTGAGGACTGCTGATCTGTGAAGATGCTTGTTTTCAGCGCCCCTCCACTTGCAATGCTGGACACAAGTAAAGCTGGGTGCTTTACCCAGGTTGCAGAGTGGCACAATCTCCTTCAAATGTAGCTGAATACTGTTAAAAAGCTGCCATATATGCCTTGCCAAATATGGAGTTCCCACATGTCTTAAGCTTAGAGGGGGAAAAAAAAACGTTAAGCCAAGTATTCAAGTATCTCATCGGTTGAAAATTCTTGCTGGAAGGTTTGCAGCGGGTGCGTACCGGGCAAGGAGGCTGCCAAGGCTGCCCAAAACGGAAAGTATTATAATGCAGACTCCCATCGCTGAAAGGCACCAGAGAGCAAACACAACAAATGCTCGGTGCCGGTGGTACAGATGGCTCTGGTTCTGCTCGGTGGTACAGATGGCTCTGGTTCTGCTCGGTGGTACAGATGGCTCTGGTTCTGCTCGGTGGTACAAATGGCTGTGGGTCTGTGGTAGCCAGTCCAGAAGTGAGTTTTTGATTTATCATTGGAGGACTAATAGACTTCACCTGGACACTCCTGAAATAACTTGGAAACTCTCTTTTCTCCTCCCCGTGTCTTCAGCACCAGCAACAATATGTCCATATTTGTCTGCAGCCATTACATCATCCCTCAAACACTTAGTTGTAGTGCACTCCAAATAAGCCCGCCCTCCTGCCCTCCCTCCCTCCCGCCCGCCCTCCCTCCCTCCCTCCCTCCCTCCCTCCCTCCCCCACTTGTGTTTTAAATCTGTCTTTTCCTCCTGGCTCTTTCTTTTTTAGGGCACTAAATTGAAACACGTTGGACACGCTCGACTTTAACATGGTTCAGGCACTGCTGCAGTATTTGTCAAAATGCATGTTGATCTCACTCAAGGAAAAGCAAGCGAGCTCAGAGAGAAAGTCAAAACAGATGTGTGGACTCTACTTCTCGCAGTGGCATTTTCTTTATCATCATCATCATCATCACAGCCATTTCTCAGCACTTTGGCCTCGTGTGAGAAACGAGCCGTACGAACTTCCCTCCCTTCCCCATCTGTTATCTGTAGCAGCACCGGGCTGTGGATAATATTCACAGAAGAGCCCTCGTTTGGACAGTTGACCGATGGGACGTTTACTTCAAACGCCACCTGATTTAAGCCACATTACTTATTCCTGACTGCGTCTGTATGATTTAGGAAGAGAGACCTACAAACTCCAGTTAGCAGTGTGTCAGTAAGGAATGCTTTTAAATGATTGCCATGATGATGGCGAAGGCTTTTGATGTACGGTTTTGGTTCGCCCGAGCTACCAGCTACTGCTATCAGAGCACTCTGCTCAATGCCAGGGTTGCTCACTTCCCTTAGTCCCGCCCCCTCTGATAGATCAAGCTTGTGTCAGCCACAAACACCGAGTGTGGGAATGAGAGAAAAGGGGGGGGGGTAAAAAAGTAAATAAATCTAAAGATGGCAGTCATAACACTCAGCAGAAAATGGGTATTATTGTTTGATGCACCAAACAAAATGTACTTGGTTCTCTTTCATCTCCAACAGTTACTTCCTTCTCTTCCTTCCTTTCTCTCCGGACACACACACACACACACACACACACACACACACACACACACACACACACACACACACACACACACACACACACACACACACACACACACACACACACACACACACACACACACACACACACACACACACACACACACACACACACACACACACACACACTCTATAAACTCATACACTCTATAAACTATTCCATATTGGATGTTATTACACTCCTGGATGGATGTTTATGCCCGTTAGACATGGCTGAGTAATAGCCATTTTAATTGGGGGGGGGGGGGGGGTGCTTGGAAGTGATGCCCATTTCAAAGTTAAACCAGATTCCCCTCTTCTGTTTTCTGTTGCGCTAGAAAAGAGACAGATTTAATCTCTGAATGTTTCTAAATATCAGCTGCCATGCTTCAGTGATTTACTGAACGGGTAAGTTATCTCGGTTGTGCAAATATACAAAAAGGTCCCGAAAGCAGGCTTGCAGTAGGGCTTCAGCCATGACTTGAGGGCTGCTGGACAGTAGAGTCTTGTCAACATCGCCATTAACTTGAATATGGCTGCTTCGTGTGCTATCATATTTGATTGTCCTGCATTGTAGAAACCGCTGCATGCATGCAACAGTGAACTCACATTAATAACAACTCGCATATAACTCACATTATATCAACTGAATGGGCAGCTATGGAACTTACAGATGCTTCTGCTCTACCCTTCTCCAGAGAGGAGGGTGCGGAGGGCTCAGCGGTGAAGGTGGGCTTTGTCACCTACAACAAGGTCCTCCACTTCTACAACGTGAAGAGCGCCCTGGCCCAGCCTCAGATGATGGTGGTCTCAGACACGGCCGAGATGTTTGTCCCGCTGCTCGATGGCTTCCTCGTCAACTACCAGGACTCGAGGGCGGTCATCTACAAGTAAGATCCAGATGGTCGTTGGTGTGGGCAGAGTATTTGTTATTCTGAGTATGGGGAGAAAGAACCTGGCATGTTATCCCTCAGGCTCACCAAAGCAGGATCTGGGATCTGTGGGATCCAGTGATACAAAAATCAATTTATTTGTCCAGCCAACAGAAATTGAATATCTGTTGGCTGGACACTTAAATTGGCAGGCTACGGTACAATCCACATTGTTGCAATTTAATATAAATGAAGTGCTTATTGACAGCTCTCTCAGACCTCTTGCCAAAGAAAAGCCTCTAAATCTTGTTTGCCTCAAACTGTCTCATTATTTCCCATCAGGCTAATACATGTCAGGGATAATGTTAAGGCGCTTCTGGAGGGATCTTTATGGAAAACATGACCACTGATTTTCACAAGCTTATCTAGCTAGATAGTTGCAGATGGATTGTGTCATTAGTTCATTCCAGCCTTTCTAGCCTAGTTTAAGTCCTTTCAATCCATGGGACAAGTCACATATTACATGTTTATCAGTTTTGGCATAATTCCTTATGATGATGTGGCACTCTGTCATCATCAGACATGCTCTCCCAAAGGCAGTTTCATTGACACAGAACTATAGTATAAATACATAAACTTGACTTAACTCAGAGAGAGAGAGAGCACACACTGGGGTGAATGCGTCTTGAACTTCCTCCCAGTCAGAGAACGTTCCTGTCTAAAAACGACACATCACATTTACTATTGAGGATTGGCCAGGCAGTTCTCCAAGGAGTTGTGTAAAAGTTGATTCCTCTGAGCCTGAGGAAGCTGATGCTAGCTGCTTAGCTTGTCTGAAATCTCTCAGTATGCGCTGAATGTGCTGGATTTCAAAACACAGCTTGAAGCTACCTATAGCCTTTGGCTAGTTAGCTAGTTAGTTGGCTGGCTGATTCTATCCTATTCTCATCGTGCCGCAGATTAATGTAACATACTAGCCAGTAGCCAGTAGCCAATATTATGATATGCCCTGATATACTACACTATGGGATACTGTGCTGTCACAGTTGCTTCATCACTGAAAATATGCAATATGTGAGCAAACATGGATTTGAAATATATCAAATAATATCAATAAATGTACCATATCTCACACTCTTCCATGGCCAAGCACTTGCTACAAGATTCTGCATGAGAAAGACACAAGAATCATACGAATACTGAAACAGCATTGGGTTTGACTCTGATACAACCCAACATGGCCATGTGAAGGTATTTCAACAAGGCACTGATGGAAGTAGGACACATCCATGGGGCATCAACACAGATGCTGCCACTCAGTCTGCTGGCTGTGTGACATGGTGACCCAGCCATAACCCTGTCCCTCTCCTGTCCTCCCCTCCCTTCGCTTCCCCTCTTCTGTCCTCCCCTCCTTTCCCCTCCCCTTCCCTGTCCTCCCCTCCCCTCTCCTCTCCTGTCCTCCCCTCCCTTCGCTTCCCCTCTTCTGTCCTCCCCTCCTTTCCCCTCCCCTTCCCTGTCCTCCCCTCCCCTCTCCTCTCCTGTCCTCCCCTCCCTTCGCTTCCCCTCTTCTGTCCTCCCCTCCTTTCCCCTCCCCTTCCCTGTCCTCCCCTCCCCTCTCCTCTCCTGTCCTCCCCTCCCCTCCCTTCGCTTCCCCTCTTCTGTCCTCCCCTCCTTTCCCCTCCCCTTCCCTGTCCTCCCCTCCCCTCTCCTCTCCTGTCCTCCCCTCCCTTCGCTTCCCCTCTTCTGTCCTCCCCTCCTTTCCCCTCCCCTTCCCTGTCCTCCCCTCCCCTCTCCTCTCCTGTCCTCCCCTCCCTTCGCTTCCCCTCTTCTGTCCTCCCCTCCTTTCCCCTCCCCTTCCCTGTCCTCCCCTCCCCTCTCCTCTCCTGTCCTCCCCTCCCTTCGCTTCCCCTCTTCTGTCCTCCCCTCCTTTCCCCTCCCCTTCCCTGTCCTCCCCTCCCCTCTCCTCTCCTGTCCTCCCCTCCCTTCGCTTCCCCTCTTCTGTCCTCCCCTCCTTTCCCCTCCCCTTCCCTGTCCTCCCCTCCCCTCTCCTCTCCAGCCTCCTGGACCAGATCCCTGACATGTTTGCAGACACCAATGAGAGTGAGACGGTCTTTGTTCCTGTCATCCAGGCCGGAGTGGAGGCCCTTAAGGTTAGCCAAGGCCCACCTCTGTCAGCATGGAGTGGGAGATGAGAGGCCCACTGCTACATGCTGTGTGCTGCCGTGTACTGCTGCTGCTGTAGCCCTGGGTGTAAACCAGCAACATGCTGTGTGCTGCCGCTGTAGCCCTGGGTGTAAACCAGCATGTACATGTATGAGTCACACAGGCAGAAAGGTCAGAGGTCATTAGCTGAACCTCCACATAAATCCCAGCTTCATATTTGAAAGGGTGTAAGTAAAATTCTGACGAATCTGCAGACACTAACAAGTCTGTTTTAAGTCACATGACACGACTACTCCCTGCCCCATATGTTTATTACTATATATAATAATACTAGTGGATTCAAATACCAAATGCGACAATCTGCTTGAGTTTTGGGAAGTGCTTACTATTTTATTTTTTTTACTTATTTGCAAGAAAGAAAAGGTCACAGTTGTCCATGCCACAGCACATGAAACAGAATGATTTCCTGTGTCAACGCATTTGAGATCATATTGCCTGAGTTTGCTAACTTTGGCATTGACTTGTTACGTCATTCAAGCTGTCAACTCAGTGGCTCAACATGGTTTTTCTCCTCCTCCTGATATGTTCCTGTTTACTTTGAAGTCTGACTGAAACTTGCTCAATGATATGAGCTCAATGTTTTGCGTCAAGCAAGGGAAACATTCACATGCAGCTTGCCACTGGAAACCCTTTTGCAAAAATACACACAAGCTCACAGTTAATTACTTATCTTTATTTATTTGTTCACATTTGTTCATGTTCAAATTTTTATTTATTGCTACATCTTTCTCTTGTGAAGCACGTTGTAACATTGTTTTCATGAGTGCTAGGTTATTATTACTACATTACATTATTTGGGTCCTCTGCACGATTTGAATTTTGCATGCCGTTAACCATGACATGAGCTCATGATTTCACTGTAAAGCTAGAAACAAAACACAGAGGCAGTCACGTCAGGTCAGGAGAAAACGTGTTGCACACCTTAGTGAGTTTTCTTTTTTGCGTTTTCCTCTCTCTCATCCTTGTCTCCGCTGCAGGCAGCAGAGTCGAGTGGAAAGCTCTTTATCTTCCACTCCTCCATCCCCACCGCTGAGGCTCCTGGGAAACTGAGGAACAGGGACGACAAAAAGCTGGTCAACACCGAGAAAGAGAAAGTGAGTGGCCTTTTTGTTTCGAGCAAACTTCCCCATCACATGCTGAACTGCAATGGCAGGCGGCGGCAGCCCGTTCTACAGCGAGTGAAATCAAAGTGCAGGGTTGGTTCTCTTACAATCGATACAGAGATTGGATTTGATTTAACCTTTCAAAAACAACCGTTGCAAATCTTTCTCTCTAAAAATGATGTCATATCACATCGATCAAGGCAATTATTGGATCGAAAGCTATGGACATTAGTTTTGAATTCATTCACCTGAAAGTGAAATATCTACAACCCTGCAGATACTCTATCTTGAAGCTTTGTTTGACATTTGAGACGGGTACTGCAGGAGACTTGGACTGATTTGTCTGCGTTTTCTTCCCGTAGACCCTGTTCCAGCCGCAGAAAGGTGTGTACGAGCAGCTGTCTAAGGAGTGCGTGGCCCAGGGCTGCTGTGTGGATCTCTTCCTCTTCCCCAGCCAGTACCTGGACATGGCCACCATGGCCGACGTGCCCTCGCACACTGGAGGCTCCGTCTACAAGTACAACAACTTCCAGGTATAACATTCAACACCACACTGCAAGGAGGAGACACGTGTAGTATTATGGATATCATAACAAGCTTCTCGACAACGACATCCGATCTATGTTTACAGCTCCTGTTGATGTCCTCACAATGAAAACTCATGGTGTAACAGATATAGTCTGGGACATTTATGGGATAATACCAGCTAGTTCCCGCCACATAATCACTCTGGCACATTACTCATAGTCCAATATAGCACTGTCCCATAGGAATGGTGCAACAAGGCGTGGGAAAATGCAGCAAACGGTACAAAACAACAGATGGTAAGGCGATACTGTATTGTAATGATACCTCACATACTTTGTAGGACTACAGCGAAATACCTTGGGTAACAGTAGTATATACACACACAAAACAGGAAGTGCCACAAAGAGCTACAAGATTTTAAAGCTCCAAAACAACCACATAATTTAATTCATTGTAGTTTAAATATTCAATTGATTGTAATTTACTCTATGGGATTACTTGTAAAAGGATAAAAGTGGGCCCAAGTGTCCCTGGAGTGGAGCAGTGACAACACTGCCCCCTGGTGGCTAAAGCATTATATACATGTGTCACTGACTCGATGCGTTTGATGTGGTCAGGTGGAGACAGATGGGGAGCATTTCCTGAGAGACCTGAGGAAAGATGTGGAGAAGCCCATGGGTTTCGACGCCATCATGCGTGTTCGTACCAGCACAGGTACAGAATAGCACGGGAGGTCGCATTTGGGACCCGGGAAATACAATGTTCCATTTCCACACATCTCTGTGCAAATCCCATGCTTCTCTCAAAGTGTACGTATGCTGATAAGAAGGTGGTGTGTGGGCGTGTGCCCTCTCTCAGGCTTCAGGGCCACAGACTTCTTCGGAGCCGTCCATATGAACAACACCACAGACGTAGAGATGGCGGCCATGGATTGTGACAAGGCCCTGACCGTGGAGTTCAAGCATGATGACACGCTCAGTGAGGAGGCTGGAGCGCTCATACAGGTGCCAACGCCTGACAGACACACACACACACACACACACACACACACACACACACACACACACACACACACGTGCATGCACACACGC
Organism: Poromitra crassiceps; assembly: GCF_964638095.1. NCBI lineage: Eukaryota > Metazoa > Chordata > Actinopteri > Beryciformes > Melamphaidae > Poromitra > Poromitra crassiceps. The sequence goes on from NC_139628.1 coordinate 37,073,433, forward strand.
ACACACACAGGAAGGAGATTTTATTTTAGGCGTGTGTGCGTGTGCGTGCGTGCGTGTGTGTGCGTGTGTGTGTGTGTGTGTGTGTGTGTGTGTGTGTGTGTGTGCACACGCGCATGCGTGTTTCAGCGGCTTTGAGCCACTCTGTAGCGTGCCAAAGTCTCGCCATCGCGACATTGCCCATGGGAAACTGAGGAAGTGAATTCTCCATTCATTTCCCCCTAGACATAGACAACCTTATTTAAATAGTCTTACTTAGACAAACCAAGCGATTCAGCTATAATCAGAATCACTCTGACCAACAACAACAAAATGTTTTGTTTTGTTTTGTTTTGTTTTGTTTTGTTTTGTTTTGTTTTGTTTTGTTTTGTTTTGTTCCAAGTGAAATGTTCTACTATGGTCTCTCGTGATTCTGAATATACCTGCATCACTTGGTTTCACCAAGTAAACCTCTTTAAATAAGGATTGTAAGAAACCCTTAGGTCCCATGCCGATGTGGAGCCGGGGGGAGGGGCTTAGGCTACAGACATCTCATGCTCAAACAGACATCCTGATAATAACAGTTAAATCCCCAGAGACTGCTCATAACTTATCTTTGCACTCCATTTCCCAGTGTGCCTTGCTGTACACCTCCATCAGCGGGCAGCGACGTCTGCGCGTCCACAACCTCAGTCTGAACTGCAGCTCCCAGCTGTCGGAGCTCTTCAAGAGCTGTGAGACCGACTCACTCATCAACTTCTTTGCCAAATCAGGTGACTGTCGTTTCACACTCAACTGCATTGAAAAAACATTGAAATCGTCTATCCCACACTTATGGATTAGCGAGAAATGTACTCATAAAGCATAGACTATCTTGCAATTTAGACTGAAAGCATGGAAATAGTCAATTGTTTTTTTCCCCAAATATGGGAAAAAACTTCCCTCTCCCATGGTGATGAAACAGGCCATTATTTCAAGAGGCAGTCATCCTGTCCAGTCAGCACTCTTTCTCCGGGGGTGTAATATATTGCAGACTGGCTGATGTACTGCGGCATCAATTTGACCTTTGCTGAACTGACCCCATGCATCACCTGATAACGTAGTCATGCTCAGTTAAATGTACTCATCGGCTTATGAGTCAAAGAAGAATGACTCATGGAAATGAGGACCACATGTCTCCCATAAAGTATAGATGACATTGAGCCTCTTTCTCTGATTACCGACCTTCAGTTGCCTTCCCCTCACTCTTCTCTTCCATCGGCCGAACGTTACTCCCCAGCTCCCTCTGTGCCTCGAGACTCCCCCTCTCCGTTTGACTCCCCTCCTTATCCATATCTCTCAATTAGGTTCCTCTCCTCTCCTTTAATGAGCCGTTTTTCTCATGCCCACTCAGCTTACCGTGCCATGTTGAACCAGCCTCTGAAGAACGTGAGGGAGATCCTGGTGAACCAGACCGCCCATATGCTGGCCTGCTACAGGAAGAACTGTGCCAGCCCCTCCGCTGCCAGCCAGGTCAGTGTAGGACCGCTCCGGGACTGGTCAGTGCAGGACCGCTCCTGGACTGGGCAACCATGGAGCATAATAACAGTGCTTTTGTGTAGGGTGAAGATTCAATAATGCATCCATTCTCTGTCCTTCCATCTTGTAGCTGATCCTGCCTGATGCCATGAAGGTGTTCCCAGTCTACATGAACAGCCTGATGAAGTCGGCTCCCTTGGTGAGCAGCACAGAGCTCTCCACAGACGACCGCGCCCACCAGAGGCTGGCCGTCATGGGCATGGGCGTGGAGGACACCCAGCTGCTGCTCTACCCGCGCCTCATCCCACTGGTGAGGCACTACCTTCACACATCTAGAGGGGAATGTGTGTGCACTTACCGTGTGCGTGTAATGATGAAAGAAAAATTCCACGGTGTGACATCGCACACATGGCTTTGACTTACAAGTGAACGTTTAGCCCGCTTCATAGAAAACACAGGGATATATTATTGTGTCTCGCCATTCAGCCTAAAAATACAGAGATAGGATTTTTGGTCCATATGGCCCAGCCCTATACCAGAGGAAGTGGGCTTTAGCTCACCCAGATAAGCATAAGGATCTGGTGCAGAAGGTGGTTAGTTCAATCCTTGCATCAGGTTATGGTTTCAGAAATCTTCAGTTCATTCAAGAACACTCTCGTCATAGATTTAACCATTTATTGCATAAATGGAAATACAGTTATGTTTGGCGTTGAAGGCTCCGCTCCTTACAGAAGATGCTCCTCCCTGAACCGGCCCAGCAGCATGCTACGCCGAGCAGGGAGGGCAGCAAAATCCCCCCATGGGGATACAAGATTCCAGATTAATTTAAAGCCATAGTGAGTAACAGAGGGAGCCTAAGCAAGACATGGAAACATGTTCACTTTTTGAGCCATGCAGACTCTAGCGCTAGAATACATGATTAGCCTTTGAGCCAAGCAGACTGAGCTATAAAGGTGGAGGCTGGGGTGGTGGAGGCAAAGCTTTGCCAGCAGCAGCAGTGTGAGGCAGCGTTTGTGGAGCAGATCAGAGTGAGAGAGGAGGCCGTGTTTATACGGACGGCCTTATTGTGAGAATGGCTGTGGTTGGTGAATGAATGATCCAATCAGCGGCTGACAGCTGGATACAGCTCGCGATATTTTTTTTCCCATGATGGCGAAGGCTAGGCGAAGGCATGACCCGCCCCTCTCTGCTTCTGATTGGCTGACTGTACTCGGCTGCTCCCACCTTCTTTCCAGGCGAGCCAGAAGTATCAAACGTGAGCAGCAGGTGCAAAACAATCATTAAATCAACAAGCATGAGATACTTCATTATATGGAACGTTACAATTGCAAACCTTATCTGAGATATTTAGGCCTACTTATTATTGCACAGACGTGTAATTTTTTCTTGTCATTCCAAATGTAATCACGTTGTTGCTCTGATTAAGTAGAAGTACAGTTATTTGTGTAAGAAAAAGACTGGTAAAGCAGAAGTACTGATTCAACTTAATTACTCAAGTAAAAGGAAAAAAGTACAGGCTCTGAAATGTACTCAAGTATAAAAGTAAGGTTTTCTGTGCAAGGCGAATAGAAACTCACGTCATATTAATATAATTCAAATACTATTCAACTTAAAAGGTCTCTTCAAAATATATTTTAAGATGCATAAAGACTATACTTTAATCTTCTAGTCTAAATCCAGTGTTTCCCATACATAAAGGAATTTGTGGCGGGCCGCCACAATAATATTTGGACCGCCACAATAAGATGTTGCCAAAAAAAAAAAAAAAAATTTTTTTTTTTTTTTTTTTTTTTACAGTGCACCTGAACGCAACATGCAAGATATCCGCTGAATAAGTGTCCAATAAATGTTCATGTCATTCTGGCCAATACTTCTGTTATAGCTTTTCAGTCTGGAATATGGAATATCTTTCAATAATCTATGATTTAGCTGCTAAATTGTCAAATACCGCCATCTGCTCGCTACCCAGGCACTTATGTATGTACTTAACCCAACTAACTTAACCTAACTAACTATCCGGTGTGCACAACACTGTCAGCCTAAACTCCGGCTGACACCCCAAAAACCTACAATCCGCTACAGAAAAATGTATATTGTTTGTTTATTAACTGGCCCCTCGCCTTCTATCATTTCACGAAAGTGGCAAAGCAAGTTGAGTATCCCTGACCTATAGGGAGAAATTTAGTTTGTCATTGTAAACCCACAGCACAGTAATGATGACATGTTCTTCATAGATCTAGCCTTTTAATTTTGCTCTTAAGCTTTCTCAAAGTACATCAAATTCATGCATTTTACTTTAAAATGTTTAAAAAAATCTCGCGGGGGGGCATGCCCCCGCACCCCCCTAGTGGGTCTGCGGTCCCCCACCACAAATTCTCAAAATCCTGTGGGAAACACTGAAATCACTATGACCCACTAGCTCAGAGAGTTGGATTGCTGTCTAGCAGTTTGGAGCTTGTGGGTTTGAGCCTCAGTGACTATTGAGGTTGTGGGTTCGATCCTCAGTCAGTTTTGAATGTTGATAGCCAGAGGAAAGAGTCATTTAAATCCCTGAGAAAACCTCATTCAATCAGTCTGACTTGGTGGCACAGAGAGTAGGCTTGCTGCCTGGCAATATTGAGACCTCAGCCACTTTTGCGGTCGTGGGTTCGAGCCTCAGTCAGTTTTGAATGGTGCCAGGCAGAGGGAAGAGACAAGAGCGCCCAGAGAAGAGCTGTGAGTGTGAAGGAATAATACACACAGAGACCCCGGGGCCAGAGGTTGTGGGTTCGATTCCTGCTCTGCTGCCACTACCTGGAGCCAAGGGGGGGGCTGTTCTCCCCCCTGACCTCTGCAGAGACATGAGCTGAGGGTTATGAGACAGAAAACCACAGATCTTACTGACATCGGAAGTATGTTTTACATTTGCTCTGAGTCTTGTTGCCTGGCTGCAGCTAGGGGTAAAAATAACTTTTTGAAAAACTGCTCTAGACTCAGTATATGACATGTCTGGATCTCTTTGCAGTCTGTCCACAGTGTCCATTTCTGTGGATCTGTAGGAGGCGCTGTGTCGCTCTGTGTATCTGCCTGTAAGAGGCGCTACGCTGGTGATGTTAAAGACAGGGCAGTGCTATAATATGTCTCCTCCATTGGGAATCAAACCAACAGTCTACCTGTCAGACAGAGACACAGCCGCTCAGCCGACTGAGCTATGAGCTGTTGGGAGTTTAGCTTCTGATTTCTAAACACTGTATTTACACTGACAATAACACAGCATAAAGAGTGAGACAGGTGAGATTTGTACCAGTGAGTTGAGCTAGAGTCAGGGACTGACTACCGGTAGTCTCCTTCATCAGCTTATTTCTATCAGTGTTCAAACTACTGGTGATGATAAAGAAGGATCACTGCTGCAGCTTAATGTGAGTACTTTTTAAGAAATTGCCTGAAGCTGGGATTGAACCAACAACCTTTGCATATCACACAACATTCACACGTTTATCTGAGTGAGCTATAACCCACTTTCTCTAAAGCTCTTATCATATGTAGTCAACCTCATCCTGATTTTATTTAGTCAAGTTTTCATTGACTAAGTGTCTAAGTATTTTCATCTCATCTTAGTCAAAGAAAACCGTAACTATTCATTAGAATTTCCAAACTTATTGTAAAGATATATTAATCTGTTATTCTGGAATTGTTTTAAGGTTTGAATGTGCAATACAGACACAGATGTTTAACTTCTTCTTCTCTTCTGATTGGATCTCTGATTGGAAGCTTCATTTATAAGCTGGTGATTGTAAGATATCAGTAGTGATGTATCTTTGTCATCAGTACTTTGAACACTGATATATAAATAAGCTGATGAAGGAGACTGGACGTGGTGCCTGATTCTAGATCAGTGAGATTAGCAGCTGCTTGTTAGTTGTTTGCTGGTTCAAATCCCACCTGTCTCACTCTTTATGCTTTCCATGTTTAAAACCGCTAAACTAAGCTCAACCCATTGACACATGGGCTGACAGAGCAACACAGTGCCTCCTACAGGCAGATCTACAGAAATACACAGCATGGATAGACTGCAAAGAGATCCAGAGCAACAGACAGGCTGCGGTCAGGACTGGGATCCATACTGGCTGCTACAGACACAGCTCCCATACAGTCTAGATGTGTTTTGAGTTGAAATGCTTTATGAACTCTCCCAAACCCAGGCAACTTTTACAATTCTCTTAGTGTAAATCCATACTCATTCATTTCCAAAACCTTTCTTCCAGCACAACCTGGACATTAGCAGCGAAGTGCTGCCCACTCCGGTGCGCTGCTCCGAGGAGCGGCTGGCGGACACCGGCGTGTTCCTGTTGGAGAACGGCCAATCCATGTTCCTGTGGCTGGGCCAGGCGAGCCCACCTGAACTCATCCAGAGCCTCTTCAACCTGCCCTCCCTCGCCCACCTGCAAGGACCCATGGTGAGATGACATCAGCACCCAGAGCATGTAGCTTTCTCTTTTTCACGCCAAGGGTTGAAACCTTCTAAACCGTTCTGACATTCTAAAATTCTCCCAGCTTACTTCCTGTTGCAGGGTTTGCTAGTACAATAACTGGCAGGACATAAGCTAGATCCCAAATTGTTCCCTAGCAACACAATTCTGTGAAAACTGTCTATAGTAGAGGTTGGTCAGGGCGCCTGTTCGGGGGGAGGGGAACTGGGGGTAATAGCGTGATGATCCCACGCAGCGGCTGGCGACTGCACATGTATCGGAGGAAGCATGTAGTCTACGGCTCTCCCCAGATCGGCAGAGGGGGTGGAGCAACGAGCGGGACAGGGAATTAGCCAAGTACATTTGGGGCGAAAATGGGAGGAAAATCACAAACACACACGCATGCACACACACGCACGCACGCACACACACACACACACACACACACACGCATGCACACGCGCGCACACACACACACACACACACACACACACACACACACACACACACACACACACACACACTTACACTTGTATAGATAGTAGCAGGTGTGGAACTGAAAGTCCAGTATTGTGAAATACATCCCTTAATGACCACCTTAACATCATTTATTCTCTTGGAATAATGTGACACAGGACACCATGGTTGAGATTCACAGCTTCATTAGATATGAATACATGATTACTGCACATGTGAAGAACCTGTGTGAGTGGATTGTATTTGATGAACCTGTAACTGTATATTACAACGTTGTGATTGTTCTTCCAGTGTGCTCTACCAGAGCTGGATAACGCCCAATCAAAGAAGATCCGGTCCATCATCGACACCCTACTTGAAATGAGGCCCAACTCCATGAAGGTAAGATATCAAGATCCAGTTGCTGTAACACACTCTCAAAACCCAGTACCACACATCAGAAGTCTTTGTTTGTTTGTTTGTTTGTTTGTTTACTAAGAAAAGACTAGAGCAAACACTTTTTGAATGTTGTGGGCTGTAAAACAGTAATGAGACAGTCTGTAATTGTTAATTTGGTAGTAACGTTAAGAGGGAGCAAACTGCAGCAGCTTTTCCTGATCTCTGCCTCCACCTAGTGGAGCTAGTAAATAAATGCACAGTCTCACAACTGCTACTTAACCTCACAGCCATGTTCCCATAACCAAGCTAATGACAACACATGCCCAGGCAAGAGTATTATTCATTCCACATTTGAATGGATGGATGGATAAATGTTCATCACTGCTTGTAAAGGTACAGGGCATCATTTCTTGAAGAATGGTATGATCTTTATTGAACTCTTTGAAATTGGTCGACTACATTGCTATGTTTGAAATCTGAAATCAAATAGTCAGAACAATGTTTCGGTGTATCATTTTGAAATACAAAGTGTAGGTCAAGGTGTGTGCCCGACACAATGGCTGAACATAACATCCCTGTTAACTGCATTGGGATTGGAAGCAGGGGTTGATGTCATGCCTTGCTTGATATCTTTTCCTCCTGCCCCCCTCTCAGCTCCAAATCGTGAGGCAGAAGGACAAGCCCGAGATGCTGTTCCGACAGTTCCTGGTGGAGGACAAGGGTCTCTACGGTGGTGCTTCCTACATGGACTTCCTCTGCTACGTCCACCGGGAGATCAGGCAGCTCCTTACTTAACTCCCCATCCGCCTCCCATCCCCACCCCCAAACCCGGGCCTCCGTGTCCCCTTCCTGAGACACGGGCCATCCAGTGGACCACGCACACGTCTCACCGGGTCGCTCTCAACAGGCTCTCATTGATTCTACAACGTTTGACTGCATATAAGACAAGGAAGGCCCAAAGAAAGACACGTGTTTCTACGAAGGTAGAAGAGGGAACAAGGAACCAGGGAGAGCCTTTTGAGATGGAACCTCCAGAGTCCAAAGCTGCCTTTCCAACATGCCTTTGCCACCCCTTATTACAATACACATAGTTACTGTATATGGGACGTTGGCGTAATCTTAAAAAAAAAACGTAAACGCTTGAGGAACCTCCAATTAGAATTTAATGGATAATGTGCGTTAAGTATTTTAGCCTTGCTGCAACACAGCCAGCATTTCTCGTTCAGACATGCTGCGTATCGGACTGTGGAGTCGGCCAGTAGAATGACATCCATCCACGAGGCTGAAGTACCTTTAAGCACACGGTCCATTGGTATAAGGCTATAAGCAATACAACTTAACTCCACTGTGCATTCTATGGACTGAGTGAAGCATTTCCGCTAATGTCACCTAGCCCCAGTAACCTGACTCCGCCAGATGGGGGCGGTAATGTTTTCACAACAAGACACGCAGCCCTAGTAGATTTGCAGGGATTGGACAAGACAAACAAGGGGTTATTTATGGGCCATGTTGTACTTTGACGCTTTTAAACTCGAAGCCTCCGTTGAACATGACTCTCCCAAGAAACTATAATATTGGAAGACTCAGTAACTCATTTCAAACTATCTTGCTCAAACTATATTTAGTAGATTTCACTATCCTTGGGTTTGTACATACTACCATACCATCACCATGTCTTTGGTTCATTTAGTGGAACATTTCCTATTTAAATTAACATTTAACAATTTGGACACCCAAATTGTAATACAAGTGACGTGAATTTTCATTCTTCGGAATAGCGCGTCTCAGCAACAGATGATTCTTTATCTATAGAAACAAAGGCTGGAATAAAAGCCTCTGGTTACCAGGACTGAAAATTGGTGCTAGGGTTTAAAATGTATGGCTTATTACACTTAAGAATGATCCAATGTATTCAGTTTACACAGGCACACATACACAAAAATAATACTGTATGTGGCAGAGATTTGACAGACACACAGCAAACAACTTTTGTTTTGGAGTCTGAACATAAAAGGAATAACAGAACTGCATCACTTTACTTTCACCAAGGTCTGTCTCAGCATGTCCTGATGAAGAACATTACCAAAAGTAAAACATTGCTTTCTCTACAACAGTCAGACAGGGTTAATAGACATTTAGCATGTTTAAATGTTATAAGGGAGAGAGTATGGAGGATGAATGGTGCCAGTGATGGGTCCAGATTAGCCAAAAATGAAAATTCTGAAAGGGTGGTAGATCAGGGCCACATGGAAGGCCAGGACTAAGGTCACTTTTACAACAAAATTATCAGACAGCAAGAGATTTGTGTGTGCTCTGGGACAGCGGTGATTAGTTTTGAGAAATACCATCCAAACATCCCTAACCTGCCACCTTACCAGAGGTTTGTCTTTAATGAGCTTACAGGTGAGCGGAAGACAAAGTCCAAGTCAGCCATCTTATGAATGAGGTGCCAGTCAGCTGACATTCAGTGCAATTGAAAGTAATTTCATTGTGAAATTATCAGGTATGATTCGAAGATCAAATTGTGTCAGCTAGCCTTGAGTATAGAATAAAGCCAAATTAATTTTCAGCAGCCCAAATTCAGAAACAGTGTGTTGACTAAAATGGGGAATTACTATTATGCAAAAAATATTTATGAGATTAAACATTCCAATCCTAGGTTGAAGTACAGTTTAGCATTATGCCTTGTTTTTTTTTTATAGAGGTTTTTGCTCATGTAATTCATGTATTTGATAAACATTGTATGATATTCTATGTGTGGCCTACAAAAAAAATTATGTTTGTACATGAAATGGGCATCTTTTGTGTTTGCAAAATATTACCACCTGCCTTAAGTTGATATAGTAGATGTTAGATGTATTTGTTCTAGAGCTGTGTGACCCAGATTTCTCAATCTATTTGGTTTGTATGCAAACTTATCTCAGGTAATTTGAGTACCTTACAATTTCCGGTGCCGAGTTGGCAGCAGCCATTTAAGTGTAACTGGAAAGACTTACGTGGAAAGACTTGCTCAAGTCTGGCTGTGTTTTGAATGGACTAGTGGGCTTGGTGTGCCATGTACATTTTAATCCAACCCCGATACAAATTTTTGAATTAAATTCTTAACTGTCTGTTACTCCTTGATTATTGTTTAGTTTTTTACCTCCACACCTACAGTGCAGAGAATTCCCCTCTCAGAAAGCACATATTTTAAATTTGGGAAAATGGCAAAATAAGCTTCGTCAGGCCTTGCCGGTCCACACGAGACACTAACACTTTCAATGTTTATTTTCTTTCATTTTTCTTTTCTTCTCTTGGCAATTTTATTATGGTTGTTTCTGTAGTGATATTAAAAGTGATTGGGAGTTAGAACAGCTTACTTCTGGAAGAATAGTGATTAGGTATTTACTAGGTATTTACCATTTACTAGATTAGGTAATTACTTAATGATGTGATGTCACTCGAGCAATGATGTCACCAGTGATGATATCACCAGTGATGATGTCATCAGTGATTTCATCTTTCCTGGCAAAACACTCCTCTGTGTTTGCCTTGCACCTGTGTTTGTTTACCCGCCTTTTCGACACAAAATGGCCCAGTGAAAAGGGTCTGAATCGCTATTCCACTTTTTTAGGTGGACCGGAAAATTCCAATCGGAAGCTGCGAATCGGATGCCAACTTCAGCGTTGTGCTGAAAACTGCGATTCATAGGGGCTGGATAGTGGATACCAGGCTATTAAACACCTTGGATATCAAACAATTCAACACAGACACATAACATTCTGGGTTTATTGTTGCTCTCTTATAAAATGCACTCAACCTAAAATGCACAATGACACAACTGTACATCAGAAACGGCCCAAGAGGCCCATTATCCTAATACATCTGTAGAGCAAGATCCCTCCTATGTAGCGGTAATTCACTTAGTTCCTTGCAAACCAGACCTACTGCATCTAAGGTAGCACTATCCAGAAGTTACACATTCAACATGCTGATTGCTGGTCACCCTCTTAATTTGTACACAATCTCCTGTACTGCAGGCCATCCAATATGCAGACTATTTTTGTATTCAGTGTTAAAAAAACATGGGGCTTAGATCCATTTGATCTGTTAACCTAAAGGAACATTTTATAGACCCTTTCCCTTTAGTATGTGGACAGCAAAAGCATACACAAATTTGATCGCCTCTTCTCATGAGCTTACAATACACATTTTTGAAGGTGCAATGAGTTTTTCTGATCCATGTTGGCCGAAAGGAATTGTGCCCCAGTGGGTGTGACCCCCTTCCCACCAAGAGGGGGCGCCACATAACTGTTCTTCAGTTAGACTGAGCCATGTGGTGATGCTGAACAAAATACGTTTTAATCCAGAATATGATCTGCTTTCGGTGCAAACTACACACCTTTTAAATTAATCAATGAATACAAACTGAAACATACAACAACAATGATATAGGCTATACAGCAATTGGCTCGTCTGAGCAGTTGTTAAATCCAATCTCAGGGTGAAGGATTTCAGTCCAATCAAATTAACTAATTTGCAGAAACAGGACAAATGAGGTTCAGTTTAAAAAAAATCTGTCAAAGTTGACATCAACCAATGTTGTCGTAACTATAAATTATGGTAATAACATTTAGAAAGTTTGAAGGACGTGAGCTTTTCTCACCTTGCCAAAATGTTATTATGGTAGAATGAAAAACTGAGAAAAGCATTTGTGAATGTTTTTCAACCTAATCTTCTATTGTGTGAAAGGCCCTTTGGCCATCACAAACAATGAAATGTTTCCTTACTACTTAAAAACAACAACAACTACAGATGTAGCCACCTTATTGCCGGCTGATCCCTGACAGTTTCCTGGCAGACAGGGCCCATCCCGATCCATGGCAGATTAAACAAAAACTTAACGTAATACTTATTACTTAAACTTAACGTATCATAACTTAAGCCAATTCAACTTCTTAATAAACAATTTATTATCATTCATTTCTCGAAAGCAACATCGGTTAGTTTTTTGGTATGGCAGCCAGCTGGGGTCCGGCTGAGAGTGGCAATAGACCCTTTTCACGTGGGCCATTTTGTGTCGAAAAGGCAGAATAAACACAGGTGCAAGCAAAACACTAATGAGGGTTTCCAAATTCCAATCATGGAAGTTGGAAACCCTCATTAGTTTTTTACTTGCACCTGTGTTTACCCTGCCTTTTCGACACAAAATGGCCCCCGTGAGAAGGGTCTATTCAAGGTGGCTTTAACTGTAGTGAAGAGATTCAACAGTGAATTTAACATGAATTATATCAGACAACAGTAGTACATGTTTGAACCAGTTTTAGTTTTTCATGTAACACTACAGAACCACAGGAGTGAATGATTCTAAACTGAAGCAGGCTAGCAAAACAGGACTGTGAAAAACAGTTTAATACCATAAAGAGCCAGTTGTGAACAGTTGCTCAGGATATGAAATAAGTTACTGATTACTCCTTTAAAAAGTAATACAATTACTTTGTATCAAATGTAATTAGTTACATTACTCGTTACATTACTATATTACTTTCGCTACCACCATTCTAAAAAAGTGAGACAACCAGTTTAGCCAGCTCCTTTTAGAAATACATACTTTCAATTTATTTGCCTACCTAGGGCAACAAACCAATCGACTTCTGGCAACACAGTAGTCTTGCATAGCCAGACCTATCTCCACACTTCATTTTAGTGCTGTGCCAGCGCTGGAGAAAGTAATACAGTAACTATAGTTACTTGGATTAGTAACTGTAACGTGGTCTCGACCGAATTTCATGAATGAAGATACAGTCACGTCACCATATATCACTAATATATCACCCCATCCTCAATAGCCAATCAGCCCATGATATCTGTCTAATATGACGTCTGTTATGATGTCGTTCATCTCCGTCTGCTGAGCCAATCCCCGAAGAGGACAGTATATATAGCCATGTTTATCACGTTATCATCCTCTTCCTGATTGTTCACCTCAGTGGCTGGTTGCATCTTGGGCTGAACGTCTTCTCTGGAGGTGTGTTTCGCCCCACCCACCTCCCCAGTCCACCACCAACATATTGACTCCTGAAGAATTCCCTACAGGGGGGATTTTGTATCTGAGCAGATGCCCTCCTCTCTCACCACAAGGGGAGCGACATCTTATCGAGTCATTAGGCCAAATTAGTTGCCATGCCATTTGTGAATAAAGCTTGCTTGTTCAATTTTACCCACTGGTCTCTCATGATTGAAATATAATTACTGTTTTGGAAACTCTACTAGTTACTGGGAAAGTAATCAAATTACAGTAATGCGTTCCTTTTCTTTACTGCCCAACACTAAAGGAGAACCTTTAGTGGACAATAAAATATGCAAATGCACTCAAGTCTTTATCCAACTGGGCCAATTTACACAGATCTGGAAGAGTGAGCTAAAAAAACAACAACTCTTGTCATAGTTATTCTCGCATCTTTTTCAGAGGTTATTGACTTTGGAACGTTGGATCTTACTAGCTGAAGAAATGTAAAATTACTTAATTACTCAAACACAAATGATGGCAGGCGTGATGTTTATCTTTGTTGAAATACACATACCTTCAATCAGTGAAAGGAATAGAATAAGTAAAATACATCTTATTAATAAATTGATTGATGATCAACATGGCTGATTTGGGGGGGGGGGACAAGAGTTGTGTGTTTGTGACTCTTACTACATGTAATAAAACAAGTACAATAACTCCTTACTCTCCACAGAGAGTAATATTGTAACATGTTCGTACCTTGAATGACAAGTAACATGATGGATTATTCTGCCGAATGCTGTAAAATAAGTATTCACCAAATATCAACCAATTCTCAAGAATAAGTTAAGTCTCGGGCTGGTTTGATGGATACAACTAGTATCCAAGTCATTGTAATTAAAAAGAAAATCATACATCCACAGATAGCGTGAAGCGGCGGAACACTCAGTATCTTACTTACATCATGATCATATGTTTTTTGTTTGTTTGTCTTCCTGTGTCAGAGCGTGTTCGTTTGTCTTGTCTGTAGCCACACTGTTCTGCAAAATTGAAAATAAAATATAATATATAATATATATCATGTCCACACATTACTCTCAATGATCCAGTAGTTTCCAGCAAGTGAGAGGGGACGTCAGCTTAGTGAGACTTCAACCCAGCATGCCATGTGTTTGCTCACATTTCGGGCCAATCAATGGTTTAATCACAGACAGCAGGGACCAGTCGGGCTGAACCACTGAGTGGGCTGAACGGGTGGATGCGGACTGGACCGATGCCCAGAGACGGAGGAAAGGGTCAGGGGGGGGGGGGGGGGGGGGGGTCCAGTAGAAAGCATCTTAACCGACAACCAAACGGATGAGCTGAATATACAGTTACAACATTTGTACCGAACGCCGTCACCCTTTCTCCTTTAAAACAGTGAAATACATAAACAATCTGAAGACCTGAAATTCACCCGAGGGGGAATCTGTGTGTAATACTGTACATCTGACGACCTTTTTGTACAATGACCATAATACCGTATAAATAGTCAGTGTAAACTCCAAAATAGTGCTTCAAAACAAATGAAAACATATCGATAGATGGTTTACATCTTTACAGTGAATATATATATATAGGATTAAATGAAATACATTAAAAGCAGCATTTTTTTTATGACAAAGATATCCTCTTCTTATACTCTTGGTAAATATAGCTACCTGTGTGCTTCTGTTGACAAACCGTCAATATTATGGTCCAAGTTGACATCAATACAATCCTTGTGTTGTCTCATTCTAATTGGCAAGTAAACATGAACAAAGTTGAAAAGTTTCTGCATTATCTATAGTATATACAATTTTAAAAATGGTACAATGTACGTTTTTCTTTTTCTAAACGTTTCCTCCGGAGAGCAAAGGAAAGACCACAACGGTTCACTCAGTTGTGGTAAGAACACTCTGGAATAGTGAGCCAGTTTGCACTAAAAAGCATCTTGGATGTAAAAAGCGATGTATGTGATATTCTCTCAGATATTTAGTAGATATATTCTATGTTGTTTGATGTATAAAGTCACAGTGATTGTACTCTTCAATAAATAAATAAAACAAGTCAAAGGTGCAACCCAAGAAGAAATCAGAAATCGAAACCTTTAAACCTACTCTCCAAACTCTGAATTTGATCTGAAACTCTTATTTTCCACGTCGATGATGTCAACAGCGTTCAGCAAATAGAGACTCCCGAGACAGACGGTGAAACTCAACCTTAACGCTAAGCTGTTTTCACTTCTCCATTCAGTGAATTCAAACAAGCCGCTGGATAAAGCCGTCCAGCAGCAAAAACCTTGCTTCTCTCCACCATGTAGGAAAAAATAAATCCCACCTAAAGTCGTCTCTTCAAATGAAACGACAACTTATTTGATAAGATGTTCGAGCGGCGAGTAATTCCAGAGTGTTCAAACCGTAATGCCTGCTTCTACTTGCGGCGATGAGCAATATTCTGTCAATGGTGGAAAGTGGTTGAGTCTGCATAGCACACTGTACACAGTATCCAAGTCAGGGATCGGAACCCAGCTAAAGATGAGGGTCTTTTCCGAGGCTTCCACCGTCTGCTGACAGGTTAAATGACATTTTCAAAGAGGTGCATTGACCTCATGATATTTTCATCCTGTGGACAAAAAACAAACATTATGATGAAATGAGAAAGTCAGCTTGCATCCACATGAAAATACACATAGTGAAGATATCCCACTCACATTTTGGCAGCAGTCAATAAACTCATCTATGGTTACCACACCATCCTTATTCTTATCCATCTTCTGTTGGAGACAGAGATGGGAAGTATAAATAAGTATAAATAACAAGAAACCAGGTAATTTGAGCCATTTGACTTACAGTAGAACGGGACTGCCGACTTGCCTGAAAGAATATTTCCACGTGCTGACGAGGCGTCTCCTCTCTGAGGACGGGGTACGTGCATTTTCCCATCATGTCATAGATGGCTTTCATGATGTCTAGCATTTCCTAGGAGATACAAAAAAAGGGCTACTATGAATCCAATACCTCTTTATTGTGTCCTTTGAGGTGGATGTGTTGGCATTTCAGTGATCATCTCATGACATTCGACACTTTCAGAGTTTAGGGTCAATACCTCTTTAGTAATATATCCATCCTTATTGATATCATACAAGTTGAAAGCCCAGTTGAGCTTCTCCTGGATGTTGCCTCGCAGGAGGATAGAGAGGCCCATGACGAAATCCTAGAGTGGAACACAAGATTCACAGAGGAGATCGACTCAATACCTTATCAGATACACAAGTAGAAAGACAAACACCTAACTAACACTAACACGTATATTATGTATAAAATGATTCAAATAGATACACATTTCCGCAAGGATATTATGTCAGGCAGATGATGAAGCGACAGGAGTGACATTATAAATCACAGATTCTTTATTAATCAAATGATTAGCAAAGTCAAACTCAGTCAGTCCTCGGGGAGTTGCAGTGCTTTTAAACAGAGAGATGTGGAGAGATGAGAGCGTTACTGTCCTAATAAGCAATTATGCTCCTCATAAATATTAACCACATGTTAATAGCAATCTCAAGTAGACATGGTTGGGATACATTTAAATTAGTGGGGCTGCAGGCCATCTAATGCCTTGGGTCAGGGCGAAGTTCCCAACTTGGCAAACATCAAGTTTGATATACGTTTGTACTTTTTCTAACACTAAAGGGTGCTCTCTCACTGGTGCCCCGGTACCGTTCCCGAGCACACTTGTCCCCGAATTGACCCCAGTTTTGGAACATTTGACAAGTGTGAACGTTGCGTTCCGTTCTGTTCCGTTCCGCGCCCGGGCGCGCAACAGAGAACCGTGACAGGATCCACTTGAAAAGGTGGTCTGGGGAGCGCTTTGGCGTGCCCGGGCAACGGAACACTTGCGAGTGTGAAAGCCAACCGTTCCGAACCTCATAGACCACACATGGAGCAAGGATACACTGCGGGCATAGTTGATGACGCAAGTGCACTCTGTTTTGTTTCTGAGCGTGGAAGAAATGTTAAATGTGAAAGCTGACCAGCGGGGGAGAGGGGAGGGGGGGCAATCGTTCCCGGGTGCGGAACAGAATGGAACGAAAGCAATCGTTCCCAGTAGTGCAGCAGATAAGTGGAAGAATCGTTCACTTTGTGATGCAAGCATGAAATTTTGCACAAACACTCTCCAAGGGCCACTCATTTGAAAAAGGGCGCTGGCCACTCAAAAATCCAAGATGGCAGCCCTTTTTCAAGATGGCTTCCACGTGTTGTACTAAATGAGCATGTAACCTATGTTTGGTAACATAAAATGTTTTATGAGTCTCACATTTCTTTATCTTTAAGTGTTATTTTTGTCATAACTTAAAACAAAAAAACGATTTTCAGACGGCAGCCCGTCTTTATTGTCACACAACACACTACAACACATGCACGGAGGGCCACAACACACACATGCTGACGGTGGCCGGTGAAATTTGTCCTCTGCATTTAACCCATCCTGGCTTTGTCCTTTCCTCCTGGGGCAGGCCAGGAGCAGTGGTCGCTTTCTCGTACAGCGCCCGGGGACCGACTTCGGATGTTGTCGTCACTGGTCGGATGATGATGACGATCTGATCTTCTGCATGTTTTTTAGTGGGGGGGGTTATATACGGAGGAACCCCCCTGGGGGAGCACGGGGAGAACATGCAAACTCCACACAGACAGAAAGGCCCTTACGACGAGATACCCCACCTGGGCAGTAGGCACTGAAGATATGGGGGGGAACACAACCACAGCGCCCACAGTGTCCCAGGCGAGAATCGAACTCAGGACCTTCTGACTGCGAGGCGACAGCTGAGCCACCGTGCCCCTACTATGTGAACTGCTGTAGCAAAGATGGTGTGCAAGATGGTCGCCATAAAACTAGCTGTGACGATATCTCATGATCTAAAATACATAGAAACCCAGTTTTTGGGTCTATACATACGTTTTTGGGATTGTGGATGAAAGGCGCTGGCCACTCCAAAATTCAATATTGCGACCATTTTATCAATGGAGCATCATATCAATGTAATTATTTTGGGTAAAACAGTCTGTGTATGGTATAAACCAAGGTTTTGGGGGTCATATAATTGAGAAGGAATGCTACTTTGACTGAAACAGCTAGTTGAAAATAGCTGTATCAAAGATGGCGTCCAAGGTGTCTGCCACAAAACAAATATTTGTAATATCTCAGTAACTAATAAAGATAGAGACACACTTATTTGGTCTGACCCAAGGTTGTTTGGGTCAAGGAATTAGATAGACATGTTGTTTTGGCCCTAAGTACCACCGGTAACGCTTTACAATACTGGTGCAAACATGTGCATGAATGCATGCTTAACTCATGATGAATTAAGCCATTAATTGATGCTTACCGCATCATCAACTAATGAAAGGTATGTTTGATGAACACACCGAGTCATATATGAATTACTATTAATTAAGTAGGCTATGCCTATATCATCATAGTTAATTCCTCATCAACACATACATTAACACACTGTGTTCAATAATACCGTAATTCATGTGTTAATTACCACTATTAATGTCACTTTTCCCCAACCAATCTGCATTTTCCTTCCTTCTTAGCTATGTTTTATTCCTGCTGTAATTTGCCCTGTTTTTAATATATGTTCTTATTACGTGAAACTGTTTTTATATGCACTGTAAGGCGACCTTGGGTGTTCTGAAAGGCGCCTCCAAATAAAATGTATTATTATTATTATTACTATCGACATCCAGCTCCCTGCAACCGGAACTTTAGCGTTACCAGACCGCAATGCCGATAGCCCACATCAGAACCAGCTGAGCGAGGCGGTGTGCAGCATGTCAGGGACCGGCTGGATCTAACCTCTCCCAGCCATTAGCTTGTTCATCATGGGCATTCCTTCCTCTTCGAAGCTTGGTCCACTGCAGGGACGCAGAACATGTGGCCGGTGTTTTGTGCCTATCTTACCGGGTGTCTACCGCGTTGATACCAGCGGTGGAAATGGGCCATGCACGACCCAGCAGGCCAGCCACCCTCTACCACTACCCAGGCTAAGAGCCTCTCTCCCGGCCCGACACCCAGGGCAGCCCCCCTACTACCACCACCCATCCAGTCGCCTGCACCCGGGAAATCGATTGAGTTTCCCCCGTTGCATAACGAAGACGGGATGCGCTAGCCACGCTCCTCCTTGTCCGAGCTAGCCTGGTAAACCAAATGAAATGTGAGTTCACGTGACGGGCTGGTTTACCATGCTATGTCCGAGCGACATCTCAGGGAAAACATACTCGACTTCGGGGAAAGAGAGTTCTCTTTGTTTGACCGGTGCCTAGCTGGCTGGAAAGAGAGGCGTTCGGGGTGCAGCGGAGTCGCCTCTGCTGTTTACGGTAGTTTGTCAGTGGTGGTGGCCTGGCGGAGACACTGGCGCTATATGTATGACTGGGAAGCGTGTGTTTATGGGCGAACTGTGCTGTAGTCTATTAGATACTATCAGTAGGCTATCATTCTGATTACTTGTTACTAGTGTAGTGTAGGCTACGCTATTTTATGGAGGTTCCTCTCGTGGCTCAGGCTGATCGAGTGATTGATGCTTGGTGCTCACGGGTAAACTCAAATTGACAGTAGCCTAAAAGAGCCCATGTGTTTACCCAATCTGTCATCCGCTGCATGTATCTTTGGGATTTGCCCCTGGTAATCCGAAATAGGCTAAAAGCGCACTGTGAGCGTGCTATTTGTTTGACATCCTGACCTGCAACATGTTCTCATATCAGACACCATTGTAGCTGGGCCACTGTCAAGGTAACCACGAGAAAACATGTTGTTTCCGGCCAAGACTTTCAGAATAAAAGTCGAAATTCATGTTGTAACCAGCTACGCAGTACTGAGCTCTGCGTGCTTTTATTTTTGATGGCAGGCTGAGGCAACGGAAGTAATTGTTTGTGTGCCATGTCTTTCTTGACACTTATCCTCGTGGTCGAGAGCAACTAGCTGGGTTGCACAAGGTGGTGTTCGTTTTGCAAATATCAGCTGCCTCCGTGTTATTATTCTACAAAGAGTACAAACTGCAAAGCCTAAAAGTCGGTCACAGTGGTGGTGGCAGTGTCGAATGGATACCAATCGCAAGAGGAACGAGCGGGTTTGTTAGAGTTTCAGGTAGCTAGCCGTAGCAATTTAGCTAACTTGTTTGTTGTGTGTGCGTACATGGTGGAGACCTGTCGCTACAGTCACGTTGGTTCGGGAAGTGAAGAGCAACACAAGTGAAAAAGGACGAGAGCTGGACCCGCCGGAGAGATCGAGCAACGCGGGCCGTGGGGAGGAGAGGGGAGAGGCCAGACTGTTTCCCCCAGCTGATACAGACAAGGGGCACTGGAGAGCGAGTCCTTGCTCCAGGGCAGACTTTGGGGGGACATGTTCACAAACTTGATAAATAAATGTGCTTTTATAACTCCAATGATGGTCTTCACTGATTACCTATATATTTTGAATTGTTCACATGACTATACTGTATAAAAGTGATTTCATGATCAGCATCAGCTAATGATTTGTGAGGATATCATTATGTCGTGACTTTACATTATGTGGCACAAAACTATTAATTAATACATAAGTATGTCGTGACTTTACTATTTGTGGCACATAACAATTAATTAATACATAAGTATGTCGTGACTTTACTAAATGTGGCACATAACTATTAATTCATACATAATGATATAGGCACTTGTGAGGCACAACACTTAACTCATACATATGTGGTTCTTGGCATATAGAGCCTACAAGACATACATCCAGTGTTTGATGTCTGTTGGAGATGCACAGTGGATACAACGTCAGAGAATGTGTTGGAGTTGGTCTGGTTCGGGGCTACTACACGCATAGCCTATATCAGAGCAGCAACATCGGAATGATAGCTACTACAGCTGCTGAAATAGCCGTACCCGGCTAAGAGGTTCTGAAGGGGTCTCGGCCGGAGGTGTGGGACCCAGGCAAGGTGAGGGGCAGGGCGGGTAGCGGTTGGGTGGTGGTAGCCTGGGTAAACCCAGCCCCCAGTGACCTCGACCTGCTCTCAGACAGACCCTGGGCTGCCCTGGGTGTCGGGCCGGGAGAGAGGCTCTTAGCCTGGGGGTGGCTGGCCTGCTGGGTCGTGCATTTAGACACCCGGTAAGATAGGCACAAAACACCGGCCACATGTTCTGTGGACCAAGCTTCGAAGAGGAAGGAATGCCCATGATGAACGAGGTAAAATGGCTGGGAGAGGTTAGATCCAGCCGGTCCCTGACACGCTGCACACCGCCTCGCTCAGCTGGTTCGGATTGTGGGCTATCGGCATTGCGGTCTGGTAACGCTAAAGTTCCGGTTGCAGGGAGCCAGATGTCGATAGTGGTAATTAACACATGAATTACGGTATTATTGAACACAGTGTGTTAATGTATGTGTTGATGAGGAATTAACTATGATGATATAGGCATAGCCTACTTAATTAATAGTAATTCATATATGACTCGGTGTGTTCATCAAACATACCTTTCATTAGTTGATGATGCGGTAAGCATCAATTAATGGCTTAATTCATCATGAGTTAAGCATGCATTCATGCACATGTTTGCACCAGTATTGTAAAGTGTTACCGTACCACCTAGGATTAAAAAAAAATATATCCATGTCTGCCCCCATGGGTTAGGGTTAGGGTTAGGGTTAGGGTTAGGGTTAGTCACATTGGTATTTGTTTGTTTACAAAGCCATCCTGAGCCAGCTACCAATTTACTTAAGCACCTCGCTCACTCAATCTAGAGGTGGTCATTACAATCTGAGATCAAAAACCTCTATCTCATATCATGTTCCTACTGTGAGAACTGAGTTTGGGAAACATGCCTTTAGCTGCTCCTTTCTCCTGGAACCTGCTACAAAAGGATTTGAAATTACCTTCCCTGATTAGGATGGATCATTTCAAATAACAAATTGGACAACTGCTGGCAAAGGAGTGCTCATGTTTTTAAATTTGCCTTTATTTGAATTGCGAACGAATTTTATTTCCTTCTCGTGTGACCCCATTGTCTAGTATTTTTTACTTGTTACTTGATAAATACAATAAAATAAAGAATTAAAGCCAAGAGCACAATAACCCTCTAATTGTCCATAAACTTATGGAACATGTTGTCAAAAATATAGGGTTGGGGCCCTAAATACTGTAACATCCCCACACATCCCCCACCAGTTGAAAAAACTGGTGCTGAACTAAAAGAGACTCAAGGTAAAGAAAGGAATGTCTGCATCAGTATATTGAATAACTAAGTAGCCTATTTAGTGTATAGTAGCTTACAGTTATAAAGTGTTCGCAAAAAATACAGTTTCTCAGTAGTAAGGCACTAGTGAGAAATACAGCAATGAGTGAACAGTGTGACCATATGCCCTGCTCTCCCCTACATAAAGCAATCTTATTTAGTCATTCAACTACCTGTGTAATGCCTTGTCACTACTGTAAGGTGAGGTGACCATTAAGACAGTCAGATACAGTTTCTGGGTTGATATGTCTTGGGTTGTGTGCCAGGGTGAGACCTGCCAAGTTCAACTAAAACTACGATATGTAGACTCTTGAGACTGTGTGTGTGTGTGTGTGTGTGTGTGTGTGTGTGTGTGTGTGTGTGTGTGTGTGTGTGTGTGTGTGTGTGTGTGTGTGTGTGTGTGTGTGTGTGTGTGTGTGTGTGTGTGTGTGTGTCCGTGTGCTATCTGTGTGCGCAGGCATGCCTGCCTACAGGCAGTGTGTGTCATAATATCCTGAGGATGTTGCAAAGCAGATGGAAGAGAAGGAGAAGAGGCCCCAAAGTGTCACAACTCATTTAGCAAACAACTCCTTTTACTAGCTAATTGATTGGGCGCTGTTAGACAGCATTTGGGAGACTAAACTATACTATCACTATTCATCACAGTATTAGTAAAACTAGATCAGCTCACACTGAACCCCATGCTGAGTTCCACAGCAGTGATGTCACCAGTGTGCCCTGGTTGCGCGCTGACATTCACTCTATTAAACTAAGCTAAATTGTGCTCTGACAAGAAAACGAATAGCTCTATTGGAATCCACAACCCCAAAAACCTATGTATAGACCCAAAAACTGGGTTTCTATGTATTTGAGATCATGAGATATCATCACAGCTAGTTTTATGGTGGCCATCTTGCACGCCATCTTTGCGACAGCATTTCACATAGTAGCTATGACAAAAATAACACTTATAATAAAGAAATGTGAGACCCATAAAACATTTTATGTTACCAATAGGTTACATGCTCATTTAGTACAACATGTGGAAGCCATCTTGAAAAAGGGCTGCCATCTTGGAGTGGACCTTGAAGAGTATATGTGCCAAATTTCATGCTTGCATCACAAAGTGAATGATCCTTCTGAAATATGCAATTATCTGCTGCACTACAGTGAGAAAGCACCCAGCAGAGTTGGATGACATTAGAGGGCCAATTTCCAATATTCAATAAAAGGTGAATATTGGCCTGATATATGGGCAGACCAATATCTCTGTCTATCTCTATTTGACAGTAGTAAAAGTCCTGTAATAGAATAATAATAATAATAATAATAATAATAATAATAATAAATCAGATCAACAACCATGTGACCAACAGCTCGCTTACCTCAAAACTCACTGACCCGTTGTGATCCGTGTCAAATGCATTGAACAGGAAATGTGCATATGTCGATGCATCTGGGAAGAAAGCCACAAACATACACATGTAGTCAAACGGACACAATGAATCCATTTACACCAACATCTATCTAAAAACCCACCACTGCTGCAAACAACAAACTGCTGGTTCAAAGGGGAATGCTGTAGCTTCTTGTTTTTTCGAGGCAGCAGAATAAGAAGGTGCTAAAAGCAAAGAGTTTTTAATGCTTTGCCATCGTTCCCAGTGTAGCACGCTGTTAGCTCTGCTCTGGTCTATCTTTGCTCAGGTAAATCAAAGCACCTTCATGCGTGTCTTTCCTGTCCCTCGGGTGCAGTAGAATAGCAATCCTTACGCAACGATGAGAGCCAAATGGGAATAACTCTCGGCTGTATACTGTAAATACAAAGTGTTTTCTCTCCCTCTTTTCTTCCCTCTCTCTCTCTCTCTCTCTCTCAATCTCCCTCTGCATTTTCTTTGATGAAAATGGAAGGAGTCCTTCCATGCAGCCAATTAAGTGATCATCAGATACTTTGCCTTAACTCAGGGGTGCCCACACTTTTTCAGCTTGGGAGCTACTTTTAAAATGACCAAGTCAAAGTGATCTACCAAACATATTTATTTATATATATATACACTGAGTATACAGTGGAAAACAGTGGAAAAACAGTGGAAAAACAGTGGAAAAACAGTGGAAACAGTGGAAAAACAGTGGAAAAACAGTGGAAAAACAGTAAAAAAATTTTTTTATTTTTTTTCTTCCCCTCAAAGCCATGCGATCGACCACACTACCTTCGCGATCGACCGGTCGATCGCGATCGACGTATTGGGCACCCCTGCCCTTAACTGAAAGATTCACAGGGAATACGCATCCTCATTGTGCCCATGGCAGCCTGAAATATGAATGCATGGAGATTCCAAGAACCCAAACCCTCAAATTTAGTTTCAAATATTCCACAAAAAAAAGTCATTTGGTAAGCCTTTAACAGGAGCTCTCTGCTGGAGGAAGTGTACATTTCTTAACTTCCGCTATTATTCATAATAGCAAATGAGCTTGAGGCCAAATGCTGCTGCCGCCACAAAGGTCTCTTGAACAAGTGCAAGGCTGCCCATGCGGATTTAACGCTAATGCGACATTAAAGGCGTTCTGTGTGACTTGAACGTGTCGTTATGTCGGGTGAGAAGCGAGCGGCGGGAAGGCAACACAAGATGAAAGCGGAGTGTGTTGCGTGTCTCGTGAATAAGAACGTGGCCACGAACCTCCTTGCGGGAAAAACTGCGAGTAGATTTCTTTAAAGGTTTCCTCGTTGACGACTCCACTGGGGCATTCCTGAGGAAGAGATGGAGAGTGCACACGTCATTAGGATTCAACAGCCTTCCACACTTTCCCATTAGCAGGCCCGCCTTTACTTCTTTAACTCAATTAGGAAGAATAATGTCATCGGGGGTTAACACTGGCAAGCATCAACATTTTGATCAAAGACGTTTTATTATTGTAGCTAGCACTCGCTCACTCGTTTCTCAGACGGTGTGTAGTGTCATCATCATACAAAAAAAAATCTAAAAATCAATCCAAGCCAGCAGACATCTTGTCTAAGGCCATTGACACTCACCCACCTGAGGTTGTCTGGTAGCATTCAGTGGGAGAGATTGAATATGTTTATATAACACCTCTAAGAAGCGTGCTTTTGTCTCATTTAAAAAGAAAAAGAAATAAATAGGTAATAGACTTGGTGGATGACCTTGCGCGGTGCAGAATAGGCACGCGGTCTTTGCCAACTCAATATGTGCCTGTCCTCGCACTCTGGCAGGATATTGCATTTTGGAAAAGGCCATTTTTCTGATCTCCAAACCAGGAGGCACAGGGACGTCTTTGGCTTTTAATCAGTTGTATATGAGAACACTAAATGTTCTTCGCTGTGCTGCTATTGCTGTTATCAGGCAATTAATATGATAAAACATTGAAACAGGGTGTTTATAGGTTTGCAGTATATATATATATATATATATATATACATACATACTGTATATAATATTTGACAGTGAAGCTTGGATGCACAAGTCACAATAAAAAAAAAATCCACAAATTAGGTGTCTCCAGAAGTTTGTTTTCAAATCCAAATCTATCCTGTGTTTTTATCAGGTCACTCCAGTCTTTACAGCCAGCGATTTGCTCCATTTTCTCTGAGATGATGGGTGGGGCTGGCCTGGCACGAGCCAGAGAGGAGGAACACTTTCCCAGTGGGAGAGAGCTCGTAGGTATCAGGGGACAAGTGGGTTCCCGGCCACGTTGGAGTCTAATCGGATGCTTTGGAAAACACGGAGCTGGAGCAAAAGAAGAAGCATGTTGTCTTACTTCACACAGGCTGCTTGGGTTTCATGCTAAGAGGCTCCCTTGACGCTCGATCTTCCGTTTCATATCTTAGTGAGGTGAGGTCACCAATGTCTCAATTTGCCATAAAGTTTGGGGAAGTTATGGAAACAGAATGGGCACAAGTCTGTCTCACCCGATTACTTTTTTGGCTTGTGACCTGATTCTATGGAGATGAATTGTAAGAGTCTGGAGTGAGTCTGTGCTAGGTTCACCTAGGATCAGTGTACCGATCCAAATAATGTAGACTGAAAAATGATATGCATTCTCCTCCTAGTTTTTGTGGCATGGATATTGACTACTATTTCAATTGCCAATCCTACTCATTTGTAAATATGAGGTGTTAGTGTCAATATTGTATAGTCATTTAGAAGGATTTTGGACAGAGCTGCAAAACAAATTTGAAGCTTCTCAATTTCTCTCTAAAAGCCTTTGAGTACAGTATGTTACAAGATCTTCAGCATCAAACACAGAAAAACATCAGAACAAAAACCAACAGAAAAAAATAGATAAAAAAAGAAAAACAAGAAAACAAGGTTGCTCCTGCTGTATCGACATTTGACAAAGACAGTATTTCTCTGTGTTTGTATTACTCTGTGTTTGGTTGAGCTTCGGTTAATACAGTAGGGTTTCCCAAACGTTTCCATGCCAAGGCCCCCCAAATAGCAAGATGTCTTTAGAAACCCATTGGCAATACTATTGAAAATGTCAAAATTCACTAACATACAACCTCAGAATATATTTCCTTACTTTTATTTTATGTAATAACCTAATAATTACATTTGTATCTTAAATATTTTCTTTTCTGTTTTCCATTATAAACATTGTTCCAGAGTCAGACTACTGTATCACACCAGGGGGAAATGACAATGAATGTGATGACAACTGGCAGGCAATTAGACAGATGGGCATGGCAAATACGATTATGTGGAAGGAAAGGATTCAATTATATTTGTTAACACTACACTAAATATAATTATAAAATATAATAAAAAATATATTCTTGATTTATTATACTATAGTATTAACAAATATAGCTGAATCATTTCCTTCCCCATAAAGATGTTTTTTTCTCCCCATTAATTTGCTGAAGCCCCCCTAAGGCCCCCTAGCAGCCACCCAGGGGCCCGCAGCCCCCACTTTGAAAACCACTTGAATGGGTTGTCAAAACTAAAGGCCTCCATCCTTTTGATGAAGTCGTGCAAAAGAGTGTCCCGTAATTATGTACAGTACCTAAAGTAGTTGAGGTAGAAACATTTAAACTAATAATTTCACTACTACTAATAACTACTACCAATTCTACCTCTCCTGTGCCTGGAGTCTGCACGCATGTGTACAGTGAGCATGCAATTACAGCTCTCAACACTTAATAGAACACACAGTATGTGGGCTAGTAATATAGACTGTCTGTGTTTCTAACCTTGGTAATTCATCCACAAATCTGAAGGAAAACGAAAGGTCAAAGAAGATGAATGACTGTTGAACCAAGACTCACACACTGAAGGTGGAATTGAAATCATAATGTTGTCCTCTCAGCATCAGGACCACACAGGCACAGGAGATGAGCTTTCCATTGAGAATCAATCCAATACTGTGAAAATTGCCTACTTATTACATCACACGCAGCGCCTTGCAATTAAATTTCAAGTCGAGTAAAATAGTTAAGAGTACAGTACATCTCAGTCGATAATGATGGTCATTTGCTCACCGTGTTTCAATAGCAACGCAGCTTGGCGTTAAAGAGATAGTTTGGCGTTTTGGGGAATTTGGCTAATTTTCCTACTTACTTTTCCAGAGTGAGACCAACTCATTGGGATTCCATTTTCATGTCTACTGTAGCCTTATCGCAAGATTGCTCATGGGACCTGAGGAAGTGAATTCTCCATTCATTTCTCCATAGATGTTTTGTAAAATCCTTATAAAAAGAGATTTACTTGGAAAAACAAAGCAAAAAAAAATCTAAACTAAATAAAGAGGTGCAAGTGAAATGTTCTATCTCTCTTGTGATTCTGAATATAACTGAATCGCTTGGTTTGTCCAAGTAAACCTCTTTTTATAGGGATTCTACAAAACATCAATGGGAAAATTAATTGGGAATGCCGAACCCGGAAGAGGGCGTGACTTAGGCACTCTATT
Source organism: Poromitra crassiceps (assembly GCF_964638095.1). Lineage (NCBI taxonomy): Eukaryota > Metazoa > Chordata > Actinopteri > Beryciformes > Melamphaidae > Poromitra > Poromitra crassiceps. The sequence goes on from NC_139628.1 coordinate 37,101,419, forward strand.
CCAAATAACAGAAATCCATTTGAATTGTCCTCCAACTTGGGACTCTTCTCCTAACCCACCAATATAACACTTCCACAGTTGGAAGGTGGGAAATAGGAAATTCCAATTGGGAAGTTTCCTGCTTGTCCTGAATGCAACATTACTTCCGTTTCTGCTTTCTTCTCACGAGACTCCAGATTTGTAAACCCAAAACTTTCAGGAGCCATCTATCTAGCCACAACATTTAAAAAAAAGCATCTTCAAGGTCTTCTGACTCTGGTTAAGTAGGAAAAATAGCTATCTCAGTGGAGAGTACAGGACTGAAAGAGCCAATTATAACCAGGGATGATTAGGTGGCTATGATGGAAGGAACTTGGAAGACCTGTTTAGGAATTTTGCCAGGGCACCGGGGTTCCACCCCTACTCCTGCAATGAGTGCCGAATATTAATATGGATGTGCCCAATACTTGGCTGAAACGAGTATCTGTTACAGATAATATACTTTTAACGAGCACGAGCATCACACGCGCGCGCACACACACGCACGCACACACACACACACACACACACACACACACACACACACATTAGGAGTTGCTTTCCTGTCGCTTAATTCCTATGTATCCTGCTGCTGGTTGCCCCCCAGCATGATCACCTGATTTCCAAACAAGCCAATGGTCAATGGTCTCACCTGAAAACAAGCTATCCACCTTATTTTTGAATGCCCCGCTATAAAATAATTATGGGTACAAGGTCCGGTGTGACTTGATTGTTGCAGCTTGCCATTTCCTTTGTTATACTCTTTGTCTGTAACCCGAATTATAAACCAGAAACCGGTTAAACGTTATAAATACAGTCACGTTATAACAACTAACCAATACTGGGTGTCCGTATGGAAACAGTGTTACTCGAAATGGTTAAAAGTTATATCAATTTGGTCATTCAGTGGCGTTTTACTGCCATGTAACATAGCTAGCTAGTCGCTAACATTAGCCACAGTAGGCGATTACACATGATGCATTGTGCTCTTAAAGGGATATTTATCGACGGATTTTTGCCAAGCTGGACCTGATTAGTGATTTGCTCCGTTCGCCCAGACGGGTGACAAGCTGTCAGCAACAAGGCTGGGAGGATCACACCGGAAGAAGCACCCATAGGCATCATGGCAGCTAGAAATAAGGTGGATAGGTTTTAAAAAAAGAAAGAAAAATGTGTAAACCACACACACTTTCAGTTTAACCCGCCCAATTTTGATTTAACCCACGCCCCCTCCAAGTACGGATACGGATACAGATAATTTAGTTCGTTAAACAGATAAATATAATGGTGTACTCGCTCATCCCTAGTTGTTATTGAATCGTGTTTTATGAATAGGCCCATTCTCCTTGAGTGCAGCATTGGTAGATGCACCATGTGAGGGAAACAAACTGACAATGAGTGAGCAGGTAAAGGTTCAGCTAGAGCGCTATTTCTCAACCACTGGGTCGTCCTCTAGTGTGCCGCAAAATGTTTTCAAGTTTAAGCTCAGCAAATTTGTGGGCTGTGAGTCCGTGCTTGACAAGGTCTAGCGCGCTTAAGCTACAGTAGCCTACAGGTGGAAACTGGAAATCTGTTGTGGCACAGACTCCCTCATCCCTGAGTGTACCTCCAAAAACAGTAGAGTTCATATCAAAACCAAACCATAATCTACAAATAAAAATAATTTTGAGTTTATCGACAATTTCTAAGGAGAAGTACGTCACTGTCAGAGAGATAAACATGTCAATATTCCTGTTAGAGGTGTATGGTCTGATTAATTTTAGGTTGACACCATGAAACTCAACCTGATACAAAACAGAGAGCCCATCTGTCTTTGGCATAGGATGGATGGCTTCCAAAAGTGGCTGTCCTCCTTACTGATTAAGACATTTTATGGCAACAGGGACAAATTATTTTTCTTATCCAGATGTCCTGTTTTAAGTGGGACTATTGTGTTGCTCAAGAACAAACGAGGGGGTAATATTTCCAATTGTCCTCGGATGTTATTCCATATTGCACATTATTCACCGCCAGTCTTATCGAAGAGAGTGAGAGGTGAGAAAATATTTGAATTCATTTGATACGCTTGCAAAACGAGCTCATCCGTGACAATGAAATCGCAAATACAATTTGAGAAATGCAAAAAGCAACCAGGCGTGAAATTCCTTTGCGAGGCTCCTGGAGGGATGGGCGAAATAAAGCGTATGGGGAAATAAACTCTGCGCGGGGGTTATCATCTTAATCTTGCGCCCCCAGGCGATGCCCCTCGCAGGTGAACTGTGAGAGCCGGGACAGGTTTAGTCATACCAGACGTGAGAAGAACAATATAGTGTCACTTCCAGGAGTTCGAGGTCAAGGAATGGAATAAATAATGGAATCCTGTCATATCTCAAAGATTGAGTGCCACGTCTGAGGGTGACCTCTGTTCAAATGACTGCTTTCCGTCAAGACCCGAGGACCACGGGTCTTTTGCGTTCTCAAACAAAGCTGCACTTCCACAGCTTGTGTTACAAGTGGACGACCTCATCCCGCCACCCACATCCGCTAACGCCCAAGCCATTTGATTTGCTTCCAAACCTCAGACACCAAGGACAAAGGGCCAAATCTCTCATCATGGGAACCGTGCCAGCCTCCATTTGTCTGGCTGGCGGCTGCCTTAAAAGGCTTGCCTGCATTCAGCCAGCGCCACCGGGTTGGGGTAAGATACAGATGAGCTTTTTGACCCCGGGCGACTAAAAAATTAGCTACAGTATAGACTCAGTGATGGACAAAAGCCATTTAGCAGCAAGTAATTTGATTTCGGGAAGCTTTGCCCAAATGGACCGCTGCCCAAAACAGTATCGGTCCAACTACACAGCAGAGAGGAGGAACTTCAACTACACAGCAGAGAGGAGGAGCTTACACAGCAGAGAGGAGGAACTTACACAATGCGATGTCCTGACGCCAGGTATCCCAGCATGCTTTGCAAGCTGGTGAGCGACAAGATGGCAGCGAGGGAAATTTCGAAATCGACCAATTGAAGACGGAAATACAGCAAGGCAGCCAACCACGCTGTAGAGCGGGGCAGGGCTTACTGAGCGAGTGCGAGTACATGCAAGTTTATCGCGGGCGGTGTGTAGGAGCCGTAAATGGTCCAAAATTCTAAATGTTATCCTTTTCCTTTGTTATTGTCATTTATAGTGGTTATTTGCATAAAAACACACAACTTGAGTAGGAAGGATTGAAGGAATTGTATCTTTATTCAAATATGTGCTTTGATTAAAAAAAGTAACTAAATTTGTAACTTGTGTTACTTGACAAAGTAACTGGTATAGTCCGGGAGCCAAAGGCTGTTTTTTTGATGAACCTTGTTTCGTCTGATAAAGTTTTTTTCTCTGCTGATTCTTGTAGTTTGGGGATACCTATTCAAAATACAGGAGGGTGCCCGGTGAGCACCCTTGAGCATTTTTAGATATTAACCCCTTAATTGCCAAAATCCTATACAAATAGGGATTTATGAGATTTCATGCAAAATACTCAAATCAAATGCATCAAATTTGCTTTCTCCAATGTTTATTCATAAAGGAGCAAGGATGTCATGTATAATGAAGCCTATTTGTTTCCCCCGCCATGTGCCCCCCCACCCCCAATAAAAACATGAAATTAGCAGAGGACTTTTAATCTGATAAATCACTCCTAGGTGTTGGAAGCGGTGCAGGTTTGCGCAAGTCAGACCCTTCTCCTCCACTCCCCTCTCTCTGGCACTGTGTGTGTGCGTGCGTGTGCGCACGTGTGTGTGCATGCATGTGCGCGTGTGTGCATGTTTCACCGGCTTTGAGCCGTTGCACTTTCTGTCTCCACTCTCAATTCCTTGTACAGCCGGGGGAAGGGGTCTAGGTGCACTGTTCAAATGCTGTGCACACATCTTGGCAGGGGAGTTTCTAGGGAGTGGCCAAGGGTGGCACTGGCCACTCCTTAAATCTAATTGGCCACCCCAAAATCCTGAGGGTGCTGGCATCTGTGGCCAACAATACTGTCTTTCAGAGGCTGTAGCAGGCTAATTTTTAAGCTAAGCTAGAGTGATGTTAGGCTAAATTTTGGTGAGGGAAAACCTTTTGACATCCTTCCTAAATGCCGCAATCAGTGCCACCCTTGCTTGAGTCTGTGCCCCACCTGGGCCACCCCACTCAAAATGGTTGGGACACTGCATCTCGGCTCAGACACATCTCGCCTCAAACAGACACACATGTCACTTATAGATGTGGCTGCGCTGCTTAAAGTGTCTTGGGGGTATGCACGCATTGATGAGTTTTGTTGGGGCTTTATGTTCACTGATGGCTGATAGTGGGCTCTCTGGAGTTCCGGTAAGACATTTCCAGAAAGCAAATGACCTGATGAGAGCCTTCAGAGGATCAGATTGTGAGTCAGACCAGAACAGACAAACTTTGGGTTTAGGTCTTGGTGAAACCAATGATGCTGATGCTGATGTCATACATCTGGGCTGAATGTGAGGGTGACTTGCTTCTTCATCTGATCACATTCCAGAAGATGCTTACCTACTACTTTGCAGCTGGCCATGTCAACCATGTCTGTTATGGCCTCTACTATCTTTGTTCGGAGAAGCTTCCTCCACAAAATAATTTTCTCCAGGGGCAGCATGTGATGTGACACTTTAGTGGAATATGGAATGGCCTGTGGATCAACCAGTTCATAACCACTTTCATGAGGTACGGCCACAGTGATGGAGGAATCATTGGAATAACCATGAAGCCAGAGGCACTGAAGATCTGGGCCCTGAGCCACCACATACTGTATGCTGCAGGATTGAGTCACACATGAAGGAGATGGAAGAGGATGAGACAGATACAAAGGTTCATCTCTATCACAAGGAGGGGGTTAAAGCCATGAGTTAAGCAGATGCCAAATTCATGGACAGGGCTGGACTTTGTCAGAAATTGGAAACCTGCCTCCATCCATTGGATCCCAACGAACATCCAGGGGAAAGCATCATGAACATCAAGATCACCCCACCAGTGACAGTGCTGTGAAGATGGGGGGGGGGGGGGGGGGGGCGATGTTAGAAGATTTTGAGAAGACCTGGCCAGAGGGATTTTACAACACCATCTCAAACAAAGTAAAGACAATGACAACAACCAAATCAATCCAAGTTGACAACTCCACAATTTATGACCTAAATACCATCGATTCAAGCTTCGGCAGCTACTCTGATTACAGAACTGTATCAAGTCCATCACCTGAGATGTCACAGAGACAGGGCTCAGCTAGAAACACCATCTCTTAGCTCTTATGTGAGGAACTGACCCAGGAGGGATCAGCTTTTCCATCTGCAGAGCACAAGGAAACAAGTTGGTGGTGACAGGGGAGGAGCCATGTGACAGGGGAGGTGACAGGGGAGGAGCCATGTGACAGGGGAGGTGACAGGGGAGGAGCCATGCCCCATTGAGATCAGGTTTGAATAAAGAAGGAAAGAGGGTAGAGCCTGCACACTTACTCACAATGCCAAAAAAGTTTAATTCAAAAACAAACGTTTTCGATCCACACTGGATCTTCGTCAGGTCAGCAATGATTGGTGGATGAAGAATGCCCATATATATAGTACACCACAAGCGCAGTCATAGGCTGATGGGCTCTATGCTGATAGGTGGGGGTGACACAATCACCACCTCACAGGGTGGAGCACATCCACACATAATTGATAATTAACCATGTAAAAAAGCCCAAGGAAATGGATAATAAAGTGAAACAAAGTGGGCTTAAAAGGGAGAACAATATACAAACAACAATATAGGACTATAATGTAAAAAACACCAATTAAAATCTACATTACGCCATGATACATAATATAAAGGTAGCAATGGAAGTTTTGAATAGAAAAATAGAAAAATAGAATAATATGGAAAAGGTTTAATTTTGTAAATGTTTTAAAAGGGGGGGTACATATATTATACGTATCTAGATGGTTCAAGGCCCAATAAATAAATAAATAAATCAACCGGACACTAGAGAAGACATTAGGAAACAATCAGAGGGGCAATAATAAAACCTCCTATACATAGGCACATTTACAACTGTTTCAAGTTTTATTAAAGAAAGTGTTTTATATCGTACTCTTGGTTCAGACCTCTGGGTGCGAGAGTCTGAAGGTTAAAGATATGAAAACTCTCTCTTCTAAGTAGGAGGGTGTTTTGGTCACCTCCTCGTCTTGGAGTTGGTACATGCTCAATGCCTATATATTTCAGGGTGCTTTGCCTCCCTAAAATGGACTGCCACCGGGTTCCGTGGATCCTGGGTTCTGATGCAGCTCCTGTGCTCTGCAATCCTAGTTTTAAGGGCTCTTTGTGTTTTACCCACATACGCCAGGCCACATGGACATTTAATTAAATAGACCACATTTTTTGTTGAACAGGTTATCATGCCCTTTATTTTCATCGTTTTACCTGTTGTCGGGTGAGTGTATGTGGTGCATTTATATGTGAAATTGCACTGTGTGCAAGAACCACATCGGTAGTTGCCAGGTGGCAGATCAAGAAAGGTGGTGTTTTTTGTTGGAATGAGGTCAGATTTGACCAGCATTTGCCTCAAATTAGGAGGACGTTTATACACTACCTTGGGAGCAAAATTGAACTCATTTTTGAGCGATGGATCCGAACTTAAAATGTGCCAGTGTTTCCTAATAGTTCTCTCAAAGTCTTTCCCCAGAGCTGAATAATTAAGGAAGTATCTAGGGGTGTTAGTGGGTGGAAGTTTATCCTTCTTAATAAGACTTTGTTCTTGTGTGACAGTTTTAAACCTATTACGGGCAGAGTTAACCCAGCTGTCATTGTAGCCTCTGTGCTTAAATCTATACTCCAAAACATCTGCTTGTTTTTCATAGTCAGTGGGTTTGGTGCATATTCTTTTTATCCTACTGAATTGGCTAATGGGAAGACTTTTTTTCTGGTGTAGTGGGTGGAATGATTGACCATGTAGGAAAGAACATTTATCAGTTTCCTTTCTATACAGGTCCGTAACTAACACATCACCTTCCCGTAAAACCAAGATATCCAAAAAGCTGATTTTTTGTGTATCATGCTCAATGGTGAATTTCAAATGTTATTGGTTATTGGTTAAAATTGGTTAAGGAACTCATAAAACTCCATCAAAGTCTCGATAGAACCATCATAGACCATAAAAACATCATCAACATACCTTTTCCATAATTGAATATTATTGAGGAATGGATTATTAGGGGAAAAGACAAAGTTATTTTCAAAACAGGCAACATACAGGGAACTGAAATTAAGGGACATTTTGCTGCCCATGGCTGTCCCCTTGCATTGCCTGTATAAAGAAGACACTTTTTCAAACATAAAAACATTTTTGGACAACACCAATTCTGCCAATTTGCCTAGACACTGAGTACTGGGTATAGTTCCAAGTGGTCTTGTGTCTAGGAAGTGGGTCAAAGCATTTAGGCCGCCCTGGTGGTCAACATTGGTAAATAAGTTTTGTATGTCCATTGTGACAAGATGTGTGTCATTACTGAGATTATTCACTGCCTTTAAAATGTTAATCATGTCCATTGAATCTCGCACATATGATGGGAGAGCAATGACAAAGGGTTTTATAAAGAAATCGACTCAGTGAGTGATCCAATGGCAGACACAATGGGTCTCCCAGGTGGATTTTCCAACCTTTTATGTATTTTTGGCAGGATATAAAAAACGGGCATAATGGGGTGTGCCACCTTCATAAAAGCACATTCTTTTTTTGTGATTTCTCCTGCTTCAAAAAATTAATTCAGTTTTACATCAATTTCACTTTTAAAAACATGAGTTGGATCCTTTGCAAGTGATTCATAATAAATGGGATCTGACAATTGCCGTTCAACTTCATTTTTATAATCAACCCGTTTTAATATGCAAATTGCACCACCTTTGTCGGCAGGTTTAATAACAATACTAGTATCTTCCTTAAGTTCAATTAAAGCATCACGTTCTTTCTTGGATAAATTGTTAAATACTTTGTATTCTTTTCGCATATTCAACAAACCCATTACGTCTTTTTCTACAAGTCTACAATATGTATCTAAGGAAGCATTTCTATACTTGGGGGGACAAAAAGTAGATTTTGCCCGGAAAGGGGTAGAGACCCTGTTATCCTGCTCCGGATCGGGCAGGATATTAGAAACATGTTCATTAACCACAGCAACAGCAACATTCTGCTCATGTGCATTTATTGTGCTTTCATTGGAAGCCTTATTGCATGAAAAAAACTCTCTTAATCGCAGGCTGCGGAAAAACTTTTCAAAGTCAACAGAGGCTTCAAAAGGATCACAGTGAGTGGTGGGGACAAAATTCAGGCCCTTACATAGGGCAGATTCACATTCTGGGGAGATGGATCTATCAGACAAGTTCACCACACTTAGGAAGTCTTGTTGTGGGTGATGTAATAGCGTGTTGCAGAAAAAGAGGAGGAGGAACTGCCAACTGGGGTCCACCACCACCCCCTCACAACTGGGCACCGCCCTTCCCCCACCAAGAAGAAAGTGCCGACGGGGTAAGAAAAGAACAAAAACGTTATGCAACACGCTATTAGGACACATCAGTGACTGTCATGACTCATGATCCTAAACATCTCATGGATTTAGATCATCATGCTTCATTACCTGTGACCTGTTTTTATACGCTGATGATTCGGCTCTGGTAGTTGCTGATAAAAATGTGGTTCAACTCCAGGAAAGACTTAGCGAACAGCTATCTAACATCAGTGCATGGCTGGCCGACAATAAACTCTCCTTACACCTTGGGAAAACAGAATCAATTTTATTCGGCTCCAAACCAAGATTAAACAAAGCCAAGGATTTTAAAATAAGTTTGAATGATAAAGACATCACTGTTAAAACGTCTGTTAACTATTTGGGCTGTACACCTGATGCCAATGTAGGGGGTGCAGGTATGGCCCTGAAAGTGGTAGGGAAAGTGAATGCTACAACTAAGTTCCTGGCCAGAAAGTCAGAGTTCCTGGACAGAGAAAGTCACAAACTTGTGGCATCCAGCCTAATTCAGTGCCACAGCCTGGTACTGTAGTCTTCCCAAGCTGTGGAAGACAAAGCTCCAGGTCTCTCAAAACAAGCTGATGAGAGTGGTCCTTGGTCTCGGGCCCCGTGAACACATAGGGAGGAACCAGTTCATGCAGCTAAACTGGCTCCCTGTGGAGTCCAGAGTGACACAGCTCAAACTCTGTCAGGTTCATAAAATTGTAAATGGTAAAGCCCCAAATTATTTACTGTACGTCAAATACGTCGAATTTAAAATGTTTAAGTACGTCCAAAGTATGCACATGACATGTGCACCTATGTGCAGTGAATATGCCACTGTCTCTGACTTGTCTTATCACTCTACTGCCTTATTGCTTGTTGTGTCTCTTGTTGTTTTTGCACTCATATGCCCTGTTATATTTGTACTATGTTGTAAACGGAGTTCACAGCACAAGAATTTCACACGTGATACTTGTACTACGGAGTGACAATAAAAATCTTGAACCTTGATAGTTGCAAACTTGCAATATGAGAAGTCTCTGCTCTCTCCTCCCTCTCTAGAGCATCTACCAGTCAAGTCCAAGTTATGTGACACCCCCAGGAGGTGCTTCACTGCTGGTCCAACCCCCTTGCTTTTGCTTAAATACACGCAGAAAGAATAAAAGGTCCTATTCACTTATCTCCCGATTCGATACTATCACGATTCTTGGGTGCCGATTCGATTTATATTGCGATTCTTAAGTATTGCGATTCTACGATTATTGCGATTCGATATTACGATTTATTGCGATTTTTGTTTATTTTTTTCTTTTTCTTTTCTTTTTTCAGTTTGTTTGCTTTTTTACACTAGATTAGAACATGGGAAAAGTTGAATCATACACTAGAGACTGTATATTATATATCATGAGTAGGGCTGGGCGATATAGTTAAAAACAGGGGCGGACTGGGATCATAATTCAGGCCGGGCATTAGATACCAAGCAGGCCAGGCCGATATGGGCCAACGCGCGTGAAATTTGGGCCGTTTGAAGCCAGATTTGGGCCGTTTGAAGTCCAATTTTACAATGAGATGCACCCACTTTAACCCTGAAGTGTAATTATTACTTCAGACTAACTAATAAAGTAATAAAACCACTAGTAAACCAGTAGGCGGCGCCTAGCCTGGTGTTCAGTGAGTGGCCTGACTGCAAGCACCCAATTTTTTTTTTTTTTTTTAATTTGCGATTATCGATTCTGGAATAAAAGATCGATCCAAAAAATCGTGACATTAAAAATCGCGATACTTAGGTGAATCGATTTTTTCCCCCACCCCTAATCACCACTGTCCATTTCAAATAAGACGAACTTCACCATCACCACTGTCCATCTCAGCTGAGACAAACAGCCACTATGGAAAGAGTGGCCACTATGGAAGGAGGCCAGGCCCGTGCTGCTGCCCCATCCTACCTACGATGGTCCATCTTCACCGCTCTGTTCTGCTGGCCCCTGGGGATTCCTGCCATTCTCATCTCCTCCAATGTAGGTTGAAGAGTAAACTTCTCTAGTCTCCTATCTGCTGCTACAGTACCTGCTCCTGCATTGTAGGAGAAGTGTGGGTGTTTTGTAAGCAGGCAAGCAGCCTAGTTGATTTGACATGAATGTACATTTTCCTGATCATCATAAATGTTATTAGCCTTTGAGATTGAAATTTGAGTCACTGAGTTGTAAAAGCTAGAAATGTTATTTCTATTTACCGGTAACTGTATTGAGCAGTGGTAGGTTTTCTCTTGATTCTACTTAAATTGGTTAAAATCCTCGGGGAGGAACACAGAGATGATGGCCTCGCCCCTGGGCTGTGCCGGAGCTCGGTTTTTTAATGTAATTACATTTATTCCGACATACAATATTTTGTTGTTTATAGCAAACTGAATGGCACACAAACTGACTAAAGCCATTTCTTGTTAAAGGCACAAAAGGCTAACATTGTCGGCGACGCGGCTGTAGCTGCAGATGCATCGAGGACGGCCAAGATCCTGAACATCGTGGGACTTGCCTATATAAGCATTATCTTCATCAGTATCATCATCCTCCTGAAGGAAGTGTCAAGTGTGATAGCAAAATATTGATTAAGTGCTTATTGATTGATTGATTATTAATTATTAGAAGCCTGAAGGAACCTGACCAAATTTGCAATTAGGGGGAAAAAAGCATGAAGGGAGCCTTTTATAATGTATATGATAATATAATTATAAGCTCTTTGAGACATGCTTGTGTTATTCTATGCTATGTTGTGTTCTTCTGCTTATTTGCTTAATATTGCATTTACTACTGTTTATTTTATGCTATGTGTGTTCTGTGAGTGAGCTACTGTAACTTGTCCCAATTTCCCCCCAGGGATCATTAAAGTCTTTCTGATTCTGATTCTGATTCTGATAAGGGACTATAACTATACATAACTATACATAACTGAACTGAATGAATGGCAGCAAAAAGTGGCCACCAAGGACCAAGGACTCCAAGGACCTGGACAAGGGGACATTTTGTCCCCCTAAACATGAGAGAGAGAGTGGGGGGGAGATTTGTTTTCTTTCTTTTTTTTACAGTGCACCTGAATGCAACATGCAAGATACCTGCTGAATAAGTGTCCAAATGTTCATGTCATTCTGGCCAATACTCCACTTCTGTTATAGCATTTCAGTCATATGGAATATCTTTCAATAATCTATGATTTAGCTTCTAAATTGTCAAATACTGCCGTCCACTCGCTACCCAGGCACTTATGTATGTACTTAACCTAACTAACTTAACCTAACCAACTATCCGGTGTGCACAACACCCCAAAAACCTACAATCCGCTACAGAAAAGTGTATATTGTTTGTTTATTAACTGGCCCCTGGCCTTCTATCATTTCACGAAAGTGGCCCCCGGGCAAAGCAAGTTGAGTATCCCTGCCCTAAAGTCAAACATCAGTTTTTCTTCTTGTTCCTACAGCTGGACGTTTGGGCTTCATTGTGCAGAATGATGCCTGTGCAGAGTTTGACACTTGAAGGCTGTTTCCAGAATCCTTTCCTGCTGAAAGTGGAAAGTTTCTCTGAGCTCACTGAAAAGGCCATTTTCAATTAGCATGATTTGTGACATCACAAATACTGGAGCCAATCCCTGTCCAGTATTCAGCGGTGAAATCCAGAGCAATCTAGTAAGAGAGTGGCGCCAGCAGGGGTCCAAAATGTGTGACTCATTAGCCAATAAACAGCCAGGAAGGAGCTCGCGCTACGTTTGAATGCATAAAATAAAGCTGATAATATACAATTTGATTCTTTAAACATCTGACCTTTTCAAAGTACATCACAAACGGTCCACTTTGCTGCAACTCGACAGCACTTCTCAATCCAGAACCTTACTCCCGGGAACTTTTGTGAGGTAAAAAACTGGTCCATTGGAGTGAATGGAGATGTCGCAACTCTTCTATTATATGACTCTCGTTAAATCACTTCTTTGTATGCTGTGATTGGCTACAGTAGTTATGTTCAATAACCCTGATTGGTTGCTTTGGCATTTTTAATGAGGCAGAAGGAGGGAAAGTCGTTTTAAGGATTTTAACAAGATAATTTAACATTTTTTGTGGGAAAAACCATCAGACACAAATTATTATTCAAATTAGAGTATTTTATATACATCATGACTTTAGGGGATCTTTAAACTTCACATTGTTTCATTGACAAGAAGTTAACACAATTAGAGAATGTATTAGAATGACTGGTTTGGTCTCTTTGTTATTTCATACCTACAATACAGATAGTCATGGGATTCTGCTGGACAAAATCATATCTCTGACAATAAAAGATATTCTCAGATTCGGATTCAAGAACAAAAATCTCATCAAACGGGAGTCCGTGGTTCTAATGTGAACTGAATTAGGTGTTGTTGATATATATAAAATAAGCTTGAGAATCACTGGCTTATATTATGACGTTGTCTCCCACATGGCTAGTGGAAATCAGGCAGACTATGGGGCACAAATTAAAGGCCTCATTAGTGCACTTCTTACCTCACACACTCTCTGCCTTCAGTGCCAGCGGAGGGCTAAGGGCCAGGCTTTGCGGGGCCTTTGTGGGCCCAACAGGGGCCTAAAGCTGCATAGGTATTCCAGTGACCTAAGACGAGAGCCACCACTCTCTCTACACGTCTCCCTTTCGTCGCCAAGACAATTTGGGTTGAGTTAATTCTGGGTCATCTCATTACGCCTCACACCGGAGGTGACAGCGAAGCCAGGCGCTTTTATATGGGCCACTCTCGAGAACTTTGTGTGACCTGGATTGCTCATCAGTAATCTTCACAGATGTGTGCTTGAGGTGTGACCCAATTATCCTGTGAAGAATGTACTAAAACATAACCTACAATTCAATTTTCGGCGGTGAGTTGATGTGCTAACATTTACCGCAATATGCAGATGATTCAGCAAAATTGCATCCCTCTGAGGCTAGCGCTGGATCCTCCCAATTATAATTTTATCACTACACAAGCAGAGTGGGGAATCAAATAGTGACACGAGAACTAAACAGGAGTGGAGCTATTTGTGGAGTGTCAAAGCAGTGTAGAAAAGTAGACAAGCTTTCGGCTGTGGTAAAAAGAATAACTCAAATACTCAAATCAAAGGGATCTTTTTTGATGTCCACGAGAGACGTGTACTTTTTGAGAGAGATCAAAGACCAGAGCTGTTAGATGTCAGGTGCCGAGGTGCGCGCTGGGCTGGTCACTTACGTTCTTGAAGCCGCGGTACAGGATCTGCAGCTCCTTGCGAGAGAAACGCGTCTGGGCCTCCAGTTGCTCCAGGGCCTCGGGGCGATGGCGGACTGCGGAGAGTTCAAGCTCATCCTCGACGCTGTCTGGAGAGGAGGAGGAGGAGGAGGAGGAATGTCAGATTTGCACAGATGCTGTTAACACTTTCTGCAGATTAGCAGTCTTCAGGCTAGTCTTCAGGCTATCCTTTACTTTCCAAGTAACTTCCAAACATAGGCGATAGTACGGATGCATGATCACTATCGGCCTAAGTTTTCATATTGAGAGGAAGCAATGCAATTATGGGCTTTTCCAAATGTTTTGGAAATGAAGAAATACATGACCTTTTCAAATTCAGTGATTACACGTGTTTTTCAGTACAGTATTTACAAAATATGACATTTTCATATCGGTGCCTCCCTAGTCGATAGCTAAGCAAATACTGCTCCAGACACTGTAAGTCATCACATTCACGTCGCTTTTCTATTGAAATTCTCACATGTTGTCCTGAAATAGCCACTGACTCTATAGCTATCCTTCTAAACAAAAGCCCATTCAAGTGTATGCATTGCAAAGTCTTTCTCCCTCCTTTATACATGTATCTGCAAATGTGACTTCACATAGCCAAGCACATGTCAGTGCTCAACCTCTGTTCTACACCAAATATGACTGCAGGGGCAATTAGTGTTATCGAGACCCCCAGAACACGGCCCGTCTGGCAGAGAGCCTCTTCAAAGACGGGGGGGGGGCCACTCAACCCACGTTCAAACTTTTTAATGGGGCCTGTAACGATGGCAGCCGCTGTCTGGGCGCCGTCAGTGGCGGCGGCACCACGGCAGTGTCCTCGGAGCACAGCGTTTGACTCGTGGTATTGGTGCTGCTGGCCCTGAAGTCCAAAGTTCCACACAGCCTCTATCTAAGTGCCTCATTGGCTCCCGTGGTCTTATTGTGGCCCACAGCCAAAAGGCCATGATTAACCTGCTGCACTTGAGCCAGGACTGTGTGTGTGTGTGAGTATGAGATGTCAATCCATATATCATACAGAGCTGAAATTGTTCTTTGACCTCATACGTTGCCCTCTTTATTACGATGTCATCATCAAATTACTCCGTAAGTCAATAGACCTCTGTAATTAGTATAGATTGTTGTAGCTCAGGCATCCAATTTGACTTGACACCAAATGAGCACGACAGAAATATTCTGCAACATACAGTACAAACATATTCATCCAGTTGTACACAACTGTTGGCATTAATACAAAAAAAAAAAAATTATAAAAAAAGATTTGATAAATGTTATTATGTTGTGTATCTCTAACCAAATAAATGATAACAAAAAAAAATCCACAACAAATATATGCACATGCTCATTTAATAGAGTGAACTATGTCTGGCATTTCAATGCTTCCCAGAAATCAAAACATTTCCCCTTGACTGAACATGTGGCCTTCCCGAGCACAGACTGACTGCTTACATTACTGTAAAGCTACAGTCTAGTTAACTGCTGAGGGTTTGGCAAAGATGACAAAGGACGTGCAGAAAACACTCTCTGGTCCACATGTAGCATCGCATCATGAGCCAGATATCCCAGATGAAGGATTTAACACACTCACCAAACATCTGGAGCCTCATTTATCAAAGCGTGTGTAGAAGAAGTTTTAAATGTGTGTGTAGACTGAGGAACTTGTTATTTACCAGACGTGCGTACGCACAGCTGTACGCAATAACTCAACCATGATAAACCCCCTTACAGATGCAGCGATCTTCAATTAGCGTGTGGGCCCTAACAGGTCCTTTGCAGGTCCCTGACAGGTCCTTGGCAGATTAAACAAAGATAACAGAAACTTAACTTAAATACTTCAACTTAACTTAGATTATCATAGCTATCATAACAGTATAGATATCATTAGTTTCTATAATAAACAGTATCGATAGCATTAGTTTCTCTAAACAAGCAATGTCCCTTATTGTGTAACAAAGTTAACCCAACTGAAGATCACTGCGACTGTACATCCCATATGAACGGACCATACGGTAAACAACCATCTCTTTATATAAGACCATCACAGATATAAGTTTCATTGCTGAAGACAACATGAATTACCAATTACGCATGGTCAGGACTAGGTGTGAATTAAAGATGGCTGACAAATGAGGCCTCTGGTGTCGACACCCTTTCTGTTCCCACAGCTGCAAAACTAAAAGGTTCATTTTGAAGATGCATACAGTAAGACTATGACTTGACAAAATAAATCAAATAAATATGTGTGCTACATTTCACGAATGTTCAAAATGAATGGTAGGTTTTGCAGTTGTGCAGCAATGACGTGCAGCTACAGTAAGCCCCTTAATGAAGTGTATGCCCCGCCCCCAGACAAAGAAGAGACAGGAGAGACAACAACAAAATCACCAGAGTGAGGGAGAGAGAGAGAGAGGGAGGGAGAGAGTGAGGGAGAGAGAGAGAGAGAGTGAGGGAGAGAGAGAGAGAGAGAGAGAGGGAGTGAGAGAGAGCCTTGGAAGAGAGCCACTTGCTTTGATTACTGGCGGATGACTTTTTGGCAGTGGAGCATGGAAAGAGCCTCATGAGTCGAGCTCTCACCCCGCGCTTGTGGCCATTCTGAGGGTAACCTAGGAAATACAGTCTTACAGTTACCCAGGCAACTAGAAGCTTCAGTACATTCTAGCAGACCGGACATGAAGATGCAGTGCGGGAGGGGAAGGGTGTGTTTGAGGTTGATATGGACTCAAGGCTTTATAGCGGTTTATTCAGGACAACAACACATGAAACCCATTTGAGTACAGTAGAAAAGTGCTATATAAGTCATAAATTATTATTATTATTATTATTTATAATTATTGTTATTGTTATTATTATTATCATCATCATCTGCAGCTTAAGCTGTCAACTTGCACGTTGACAGCTCTAAATGGCCCCAACAGATAACGGTTTCAATTTAGGAGACCGTTTTGGAATTCTCTCTTTAGTTTTGTGTCGTCACTTCCAGTGGGTGGAAAGACATGGCACTCGCCATACTTTGGCTCGCGCCACGATTGTATCTGCTCCACAAAGGTCATTCAAATGAGAGAACACACCCAAGCACACAAGCCTCACTCCATCATTTCCATAGCAACGGAACTGTCAAAAGGCTGACGGAAACCAGCTGACATCGAATGGCTGTGGTGATTATTTACTGTAGATAGGTGTCTGTGGATCAGTTCAACAAACCAAACCTCCTGAAACACTTCAACCTACCTTGCTAACTGAGTAATCCTGCTTGCTGCAATACCCCACCTGGACTCTAGTGCCTGGAAGGCAGGTGTCTGACTGATGGACATTGTAGGCCTATACAAAACCAAAGCTGACATTCCTTGCATTTCCCCATGTATAGCGGGGTATTTTATGGTTGGATAATTTTTTTTGCTGGCATGTAACTTTTTGCATTACCGTATATTTTGTTATAGGACGAATCAGCGTGACATCACAACAACAACAAATCCCCCAGAAATGCAGAAGCCCACAGCAGTTAACTAGTATGAGTTGTGCCAAACAATCGTTAAAATCTCAAAAACTATACACTATGGCATCACTTATATTTTGACATTCTGAGTGAGAGCAGAAGTAGCTCAAGTGTGTGATGTATAATATATGCATGTCGTGTTAAAGTTGTGTGAACTGTTGCAGTTTTAAAAATGTAAACCGCACAGCCGGGGCTAGACAGCACTCAAGGCTGGCTCCATAGGGTCCCACCCACTGCCGTTTTTCCCCCAGTGACACAGTTTGTTTACCAAAATGCTGCTCGGCTTATCCCTCGTATAGTTTTGTATGTAAAT
Organism: Poromitra crassiceps; assembly: GCF_964638095.1. Taxonomy (NCBI): domain Eukaryota; kingdom Metazoa; phylum Chordata; class Actinopteri; order Beryciformes; family Melamphaidae; genus Poromitra; species Poromitra crassiceps. The sequence continues at coordinate 37,119,023 of NC_139628.1, forward strand.
TGTCAACTTGGTCTTCAAAGTAAAAAAAAGGGCAAGTATAATTACTTCTCTAAGGACCTTTAGTTAACCAAACTAGCATTCTCCCTAGGGTAGCTTTGCTGTACAGTACTTTCAACTACTTCCATGTGTGAAGTAATTGGTAGCTTGCAAAGCTATGGTTTCAAAGCAACTTCCCCAACACTGGGCGAATCTACAGGGTCTCAATTAGGGAGATGGGAAGTTCTTCACTGTTGCAGCGCCACTTCCTGTTTTAGGCTGGTAAGGACAACACAGTGTGTTTTTGCCAGCCCAATCGGCAGAATCAAATCCACGGAAATGTAATACATGAACATTTTTGAACCAAAATACATTGCACATCACGTTTCTAGCTACATGAATAATTAACGTTATACACGTCAGAGCGCAATGACAGTCTGAGGTTTTGAGTAACTAAGTCAAAGTCACATTAGGGGGGGTGGGGGGGGTGGGGGGGGGGGGGGCTGGGAGTGGCGGGCCCGCAGCGTTCCCAACTTGTAACTTTCTTGTGATGAGAGAGCTGGTTCGAATCACGACCCAAACCATAACCCTAACCAAGTTGTTTTTGTTGCCTAAATCCAACCATTCTTTTACTTGCCTAAACCCAGCCAAGATGTTTTACTTGCCTAAACTTAACCGGAGATTGGCTCCCGCAACTCGCTGCCGGACCGAGTCGGTGGTCACGCCGAGCCAGCAGCGGTCGCTCCTCCAAGGCGGGGGGAAGGGACGCGGTTATGTGACTGAGCTGAGCTGAGCTGCACATAACCAGGGAAGAGCCATTAGTGTCTGTGCTGGAGGACTGAAATGTCCATTATAACACATTTCCAGGTGATTGGGTTGATTTTTTAACGTAACAATCTTTTTTTTTTTTTTTATGTTTTTTTCCCGATTTTTTATCCCATATTTATCCCCCGTTTAGTGCTCATTTGAATTACTCAATCCTGGTTGCTACTCCATCCTCTGCCGATCTGGGGAGAGCCGAGACTGATTCCATGCATCCTCCGAGACATGGGCAGTCAAGTCAGCCGCTTCTTTTCACCTGCCCGAGGAAACTTCACCGGTAGGACATAGCACGTGGGAGGTTCACGCTATTCCAACCAGTTCCCCTCCCTCTGAACAGGCGCCCTTAACGATCAGAGGAGGAACCATATAAGCAACCAGGATGTTGCATGTTTTTGTGAAGGGGGTTCCTATATGAAGGAGACCCCCGGGAGGCACGGGGAGAACATGCAAACTCCACACAGAAAGGCCATTTTGCCAACCCCCACCCGGGTGGTGGGCACTCGAGGACATGCGGACGGGCACGCATTCCTTCAGTGTTCACATCGGCCCAGGTGGGAATCGAACCCACGACCTTCGAGCTGTGAGGCGATAGTGCTTACCACTGCACCACCGTACCTCCTAACGTAACAATCTTGCTTAGTGCAGTTTTAATCACTAGGCGCTCGATTCCTAGGCTCAGCCGCTGCGCGGGCTCGCCCGCCCTGCAGCTCGCATACCTATTTATACAGTCTATGTCGCATACGCAGCTCGCCGCTCGGCTACTGCGCAGTGTCTCCCTCTCTCTCTCCCTCAGTCTCTCTCCCCCTCAGTCTCTCCCCTGACCGCTATAGCCGATAAAAAACATGGCAGACTATCTAACGATGTACTCGAGTCAAGAACGCGAAAGTCATTACGGTAAGTAAAAAGTTTAGAGCCTCGCCTAAAAGCGCTCAAACCCATTTCCCCTCGCGCTGCAGGCTGTTCTGAAAAATTTTGCGTGACTGATTGATAGTGTGACGGCAGTGACTGATTGAGTGTGATGGCAGGCAGTGGGCGTCAAGACAGGCTCCTGAGTGCTGCGACCCATTAGTCAATCATCACGCCCGCCCTTAATTAATCTCAAGGCCAGGTAAGAAATAATAGCATAGGTAGAGAGCTCGCGGCGTGTTTACGACGGGTCGCACAAATGTCAAGACTCGCTGAACCTGGACCATAAAGGATGTGGCGGGGGACAAGCCCATTCATCAAACAGAGGTTGTGTGAAGCTGAGGTGGTGGTGCGGACCCCCGGACGGGTCTAAAAAGTTACAAAGTCAACATCTCCCTTCACAGTGGGCCCGCTTAAACCGAGCGCAGCAGACACAGAGACACAGAGCAGATGGTTGAAAGCTCAGATTTGGCTCACTTTACACAATAATCAACTTCATGGCGCACACACCACCAAATGTCGCTGCAATGAGTGACGGCGGTGATTGGTTTAAATCTGGCTGTTATATAACGCCTTTAAAGCCAGCTCATATTGCCCTCTGTAATGAGACATTGACTTTGAGATTTGGGGGCTCTCATCCATTCTTGTTACCCGTCTGACACCCTCCTTGAGAGGAGTCTGAGTGGCGTCACTGAGGTTGAGCTAGACAGATGCTGCTTTGGTGCCTAGAGATATTGGTGTTGACGGCAAGCTATCTTTATTTGGGAGCATAACTGTACAGCAAAGGCATCTTTTGCACACCGGGAGCTCACCCTAAAATCCAAAATACGTTTTTCATCTCACCTGTGTCGCTATTTATCCATCTGGATTGTTTTGTGTTAGTTCAAGATCAAGATCAAGATTAATTTAGATAGCCATAGTGAGTAATCAGATTACAAATCAGATTAACTCATTGAGTGCCAATGACGACAATCGTCGTCAATTCAAATAGTAACGTAGAGTGCCAATGACAACGATTGTCGTCAATTGCGTTTTTTGACGGTGGGACGTGGATCAAAGCCTGATGCATCTCCTGTGAAAGTATGGGGGATGTTGAATGTGTAAAAGCTATTTTACGGACCCATTAGGTGGCGACAGTACTCTCCAGATTAGAGAAAGGTGAGGAAAAAAACAGAAGAAGCCGTGGGGACACGGAAACCGCATCGGTATGCATCGATATGCATGAAGCATAACGTTAGCTGTGCCTGCAGCAGCCAATCTGCTGCCACAATTGAGCCCCTCCGTCTCTGCTGCGATAGCTCCTCCACATGATTAGTTGTGGAGTTGTTATTATTCTCAGTTGGAAGCGCTGGGAGCGGGCGACAAAAACGGCAGAACGCTGTGAAAAAGCTGGGTTTTCAGTGCAGAGCAAACGCAGCAGAGAGCCACCAGAGCCACCAGAGACACACCCACGGAGGAGGGGTTTTCAGTTGAGGGGGGTGGGGCACGCAGGGCAGCATACAACACTGACCCAGACAGCAGGCTCGATGGACAGATTGGTTGGCAAACACAAGCTAGAATATCTGATGCCCACCAGCAGTAAATCAAGACCAGCAAGAAGGTGTAGGGTCTGCGCAGCAGGGGCCAGCGCTGCTGGTTGCAGCTAAAAAATATTATTTTGCCAAACAAAATTCCTTTGTTTTCGCTGTTTTATTGAAGGAAATTATTTTTGAGGTGTCACTACATCAGAAAATATTAGCTTCAGAGTCAGTGATGTGCTTGAAATGCTTCATTTCACAAAAGGCTGATTATCTCAGCTTCTAGTTTGAAACGTCTGTTTTTGCTGAAAACAACCTATCTTCTCCGGCTGATAACTAAAGAACGGAAAATGATATCAATAAACTTTTTTTTGCTGATGATACAATAGACTCTCATCGTCCTTTGGGCGTGTTCAGTGTTTACATAGTAATATCACACAATATTCTGTGGGCCTCGAGAAATCACTGAAAACGCTCTGAAAGGGCTGGCACTGGGAGCATCCGTTTTCCAAAAGTGGCTGGCACTCAATGAGTTAATAATGGGGAATTTGAGTTAGTGCAAGTATGCAGCGCAGCGGTCACATCGACAGCAGAAGATGGAGCAGAAAACAATCTCAAATTGCAGCTAGCGGGTATAGTTCGGGCGAAAGGAAACAGCTCCTACATGAAACTGCTCACAACAAGGGCTGTGGATTATCCTGAGTAACCGGGTCATGATTTATGGAAAGAGACATCGCTGTTGAGTTTTTGAAATGTATTCTTGTGGCGCTGTGAGCAGCACAAGCCCGAGCGCCATCCAGTTCCATTGTATTCAAGAGAACTCAGGTAACTAACACAAAACGATCTAGATGGATAAATAGCACTTCAGGTGAGAGGAAAAATATGTAATGTATTTGGGATTTTAGTGTGAGCTGTCCCTTTAAGGACATTTTGGGAGGGGGGGGGGGGCTACAATACAGGCTTATTCTTTAGCGCCTGGCCAATAAATGAGTTTGGGATGCAATGCAAAAATGAAGGAAAATAAGATTTATTTGCTGAAATAGACTTTTACGGATAATATTACTTCCTGATTGCTTATTCAAATTGAGATTTTGAAGTAAATATCAGTGATTGGGTAAGATTTCTTTCCATTTCAGCGACAATCTTGTGTCTATATAAATTAATATCAGAGCTGATGAGGCTCTGAGGCATTGAGATGTATCACAATGCATAGAGGCAATGATAATATTTATGCAAATGGAATTGCTATCCTAATAATGTCTCTGCCCGGCACCGGTATGAATATATTATTTGTAATCATATGATATGTACTATTTGCTCTTCAGAGAATTAAAAGCATGCGTGCTGTGATAAGCGGCACAGACACAAGAGGCAATCAACTGTGTTCTGCAAAGTGGAAGAATGTGCGGCATGAGTGACACTGGTCTTAATCAGACAGGAATAGAGCATGCCGTCTAGATTAATGTTTGCCCTTTTTGTTTCCTTATTGACTAAACGGATGGGTCTAAGAGGACAGGATGGGTCAAAATGGATGGGTCAAAATGGATGGGTCAAAATGAGGATAGTTTGTGCTGTGAGTTAGCACTAATCCCCAGTCCCTTCACTCACCACAGTCAAAGTTAATCACTATGCTTGTATTGCGCCACTTGTCACCCATTTATTAAACCATCAGTGTTGTTGTCCTGAAGTATCAAACATCAAGCAAACACACACCCACGTCACACACACACACACACACACGGTGGGTGACACGGTAAAGGGATCCCAAACATCTTACATCGCTGATTCAATCATTGCGTGCACACACAAAGTCATGCCATACTTTTGCCTTCGTTGAAAGGGAAAAACGCTAACCACCTCGTGCACCGATCAGCTTGTAGCCTGACTCGCTGCTGCAAGTTGTAGTTGAATGAACAGCTCATCAGAAATGTCATTCATAAATATAGCCAGCTCAGAGTAACAAAGCTGCCCCCTGGCAATACAAGGGAATCAGATGGAATGCCTCGTGAGGGTTATGAGCACAGAAAAATGCCTCAGCGCAGCATAATCACCTTGGGACACACGGGAACTAGCGTTGTAGGCTATAGCCACATAAATGTAGCCTGGTAAACCATCCGATCACGTCAACTCACATTTCATTTTGCGGGGACCGCAGAATGAAACAGAATGTCAGTTTGATCCCGATGGTTTTAAGCAGGCTAATAAAAATGCTATCCAGTGTAGCCAGTGTCTTGACTCGTGTCAGTGCTGCCAACTGTCTTCTTGGCTTTGTCAAAGACTCGAAAGGAACGTCAGAATATTACTCATAAAACAAGGCTTAGGTGATCAATCGAAGCCCAACTGCTACATTCCTTCAAGGTCTGTGATCCAGGAGACATTTATCTCAAAGGTAAAGCCAAGCTAAACGCTACCAGCTCGCCAGGCCTATATCAATTCAATGGAGCGAAAAAGACGGGTGAATAAATATTTGATAAATCTATATCATGTTCAAACTAAAAGCCCTTTAGTTAACCTCGGATGGCTGCTCAAAATCAATCAATCCTAAGTCAAATTTTGTGCTGAAACACACAGTTTGATGGATTTTGCTGCTGTGCTTGCAGGCAGCTCTATTCTTCTGTATCAAGACGTAGGTAATGAACAGGGCTAACAGATGGCCCGGGGGACCATGCAGGACTGCTGAATTTACTAAGTGCAAAATACTCCATTGGGTTTGGCACACAACCTGAAACTAATTAATTAGACCGATCTCCAACAGGGAGGGAAATTAGTCTAAAGTCTAGGTTTAGTCTCTGTGAAACCACCTTATCTCAGCTATTATGCATGCTAAGGACTTGCCTTTGGTGATAGTGTGCACTGCACACTCTGCATGTTACTTCCTCATTGTCTCTCTCTCGGTCATTAATTACCACTAGCATTTTCACCCAATGTCATCAGACTGTAGGAACCAACCAAAGAACAGAACAGGATTGAAATATAGTATAAGTGTACAACTTAAAAGTCTGTGACACTCAGTCTCAAGTGTCTCTTCCCAAGAGCTACTGCCTTGCGTGTGACAAGGTCTTAACCCTCTTGCACAATTTAGCTTCAGCTCGTCTCCTTTTTTTTTTTAGCACCGCGGTGCCAAGGAGGTGGGATGCACATACAGAAGTAGGCCATGGCTCAGAGACGGCACAACTTCTCTTCTGACAGATGATAGTGTTACGGGCAGCAGCACGGCCGGTCCGGGTGGGAGGCGAGCCTCCAGCTTTACTGCTGGTCTGAAGATCTCGGACCATGCTTGGACAGTGGTTCTGCTTTATAGTTAATGGCCCGACATAGTCTAATTGGCGTCGCGGTGACCTCCCTGGGTTTAACTTCCCAAGGTTTAAATAATGAAGAAGCTGGAGGAGACTTTGTGGAAATTACAAGTACCCACCTACCACTCGCCCCTTAGTTTCTTCATGACACAGATGAGCTCCTGAGATGCAGGGAAGAAGTAGAACTATTAGACTACTAGAAATAAGAGACAATTCAATACAGACAAAATTGGCTGTGTCTACGGGTGGGAAGCAGCGTTTTACAAGAGAGACAGAGAGAGAAATGAAATGAAGACGTCAGTCCACTGAGCCAGTATGTTGACCAAATTTGTTGACCCAATCTTTGATTTGTAACTGTTAATTTTTAGTCATTTCAAGTCAAATGTGCTGTGTTGAGAGATAAAGCAGCACAAAGTAGGCTACCAAGGCTGAGAACTAAAACGCCTTTTTACATTCAGTGATTTTTGTTGTTGCCGTGGCTCACCACGTGGTTCTACCAGACGGTCTGGTAGAACGAAATGAAATGTGAGTTCACGTGACCGGCTGGTTTACCACGCTATCTCTATCTGAGCCTTAACAGGGAATTGACCAAGTACAATTGGGGAGAAGACACCGGGAGGGGAATCTGAAAAAAAAAAATATATATATATATATATAATATAGGGGTGGGGGGAAAAATCGATTCACCCAAGTATCGCGATTTTTATTGTCACGATTTTTTGAATCAATCTTTTATTCCAGAATCGAATCGCTTGCAGTCAGGCCACTCACTTAACAGCAGGCCAGACGCCGCCTACTGGTTTACTAGTGGTTTTATTACTTTATTAGTTAGTCTGAAGTAATAATTACACTTCAGGGTTAAAGTGGGTGCATCTCATTGTAAAATTGGACTTCAAATGGCCCAAATCTGGCTTCAAACGGCCCAAATTAGGCTTCAAATGGCCCAAATTTCACGCACGTCGGCCCATATCGGCCTGGCCTGCTTGGTATCTAATGCCCGGCCTGAATTATGATCCCAGTCCGCCCCTGTTTTTAACTATATCGCCCAGCCCTACTCATATAATATAATATACAGTCTCTAGTGTATGATTCAACTTTTCCCATGTTCTAATCGAGTGTAAAAAGCAAACAAACTGAAAAAAGAAAAGAAAAAAATAAACAAAAATCGCAATAAATCGTAATATCGAATCGCAATAATCGTAGAATCGCAATACTTAAGAATCGCAATATAAATCGAATCGGCACCCAAGAATCGTGATAGTATCAAATCGGGAGATAAGTGAATCGCCACAGCCCTAATATAATAATAATAATAATAATAATAATAATAAATAAATAAATAAATAAATAAATAAATAAATAAATAAATAAATAAATAAATAAATAAATAAATAAATAAATAAATAAATAAATAAATAAATAAATAAATAAATAAATAAATAAAATAAAATAAATAAATAAATAAATAAATAAATAAATAAATAAATAAATAAATAAATAAAATAACTGGTTCATCCTTAAAGGGATAGTTCAGTTTTATTTTGATGTGGGGTTGTATGAGGTACTTGCATACAGTCAGTATACTACATGCAGTAGAATGCAGCCAGCGCGATGCCAGTTTGGGGAAATGGAGACCGGCTGCATCAGACAAGTAGAGCTGTTTGCTGAGTGTGAAGGGGGCCATGAGCAAAAACGTAAAAAACAACAGAAAAAATACATAAAATGCTTCCATACTGCTCACCTGGCATAATCCAAGTCTCCACAAGCCCTGAGATGCCAAGTTGACTTTAAAAGATGTCATTTACACCCTGTTTTTAGCTGAAATCTTCACTGTAGTCAAGTCAAGTCAACTTTATTTATATAGCACATTTACATTCAGCGGCAGCCGAACCAAAGTGCTTCACAGGCGGGGAGTAAAGTGCACAGATGTAAATAAGTAAAGTGCAAAAAATACTAATTGAGAGCAACATAATACAAAGTGCATATATGATGACAATTAAAATCTAAAAGATAAGCCAGGTGGGGCAAGAAGTGGAGCTGCTGCACCACCTGGCTAGTGGCTACATTGAAGATTTCAGCTAAAAACAGGGTTTAAATGATGTTTATTCATAAAAAAAGGAAAAGGGTAGCTCAGCTACATGAATAACTACATGAATAACCTGGCTGACTGACAGAAATCTGATTGACAGAACTGGTGGTAAGCCTTTGATAATGTGTTCAATAAGAAAAAAACATGAGTTTGACATTAAACATTGAAACACTTGGTCTTGCCCTGTTGCATGATAATCCATCAAGTTTGGTAGAGAAAGAAGATTGGAAGGAAAACACACTGTCCAAACTTGCAATAAAGACTGTTTATTGTCACGTTTCGGTCTCTGACGGTTTTGAAAAAGGTCAAAGACCGTAACGTCACAATAAACAGTCTTTATTGCAAGTTTGGACAGTGTGCGGGACTCTCTTTTTTACAAGAGGAAGAAGATTGGAAAGTTGAAGGTTGGCCAAGACAAACCCTTTGATTCAAACATGATTAGATATCATTAGTCATCTTAATGGCCAAAATTTATGGTAGATTGCAAACAGACAAAGACTTGACCCTTGACTGATGAAATATAGAGAGACCATTGCACTTGTCATATTATTATATTAAAACGGCTATCAACATAAACAGCATACTTGTGTTTGTAAATATTTGATGCTAAGTTACTTGTAGTCAGGATTTACTGTAGCAATGTGGTCACTCAGGCTTACAAATGTATCTTTCAGGCACTCAGACAATGCTATAAATCTTCACTAAAGAAGCGATCAGGCTTTTTAGGTCCGATTACGTATTATACTAACAAAAGCACATGATGAAAAAGTGAAAACAGTAAAATTTCAATATGACAATGTTTAACAGATTGTTGTTATGGTTACATGGCATTTCTGGCCTAACCATATGTAAATAAATCAGTTTTTAACCAAACATTGTTACTTAGTGTGGCCTTGATGCTGGTGGCACATTACATATGTTTTCATGGATGCTTTATGTTATACAAACTGTTTCTAAATGATACACCTTTTTACACCCAGTATATTTCCTATATAATTTATTTTTCCTTCTTACATATTATGTTGGGCAGCTTTTGTTTGGTTTTGATCAGACAGTTGAAACAGTTGATCCCATACAGTCATCTGTCATCATCTACTCACCCTAATGCCAGTTAAAACACAGGTGAAGTTTGTCCATACTGTATAACAGCTGTACTGTACTGAATCAATGGTGATTGGTTTTCTCTCGAGTTTTGCTAGCAACCTCCCTGTGCTATATGGAAATGTTCCTTTAAATGTCTATTGTCTGATTATAATTGGTGGCCGATCAGTACATCCCTAATTCAGTTTAACCGACCTCTATAGAGCTGAACAGTCATGTGATGTGTCTTGCCCCGGAAGAGAGTTCCCCATTCATTTCCTCCATAGACATTTCGAAAAATCCTATGAGTTTTAAGGCTGGAACTAAACCAAACATAGAACTCCTGAATCGTGAGTGACCATAAAACATTTAACTTGGGAGCAAAAACAAAAAAAATCAAAAGCCTCTCCCCCAGCCTTAAATCTGGTTATATAAAGATTTTTCTAAATTTCTATGGAGAAAATGAATGGGGAACTCTCTTCCGGGGCAAGAGACGTCACGTGACTGTTCAGCTCTATACAAATTTTCCCACCGGTAAGCTCTCACTGCTCATGACACATCCTGCTGTGGCTGACACACTAACCCCAGAGCCACTCAACACAGATCGTATCTTGACCTCCGCTCACTCCTAATATAGTCCCTTCTGGGTCTTGGCAAGGCAACAGAGAACCACCAACCTCATGCTATCATGTTCATCATAAGACTACCCTCTGCCTGTAGTTGTCCATTTAAGGGCGAAATATGTCAACATTAGTATGTATGGATGATCACTATGGAGCAGACAATAACAGTATTGGTTATGTATGATCGTGAGTAGAAGATTTAGCCTACTGTCAGGCTCCAAGCAATATCCCAGTGTCACTTGAACAAGAGAGCAATATTTGAGCGACCTGATATCGCCACAGAAACAATATAACTGGAAATTTCGATTCTCGGCCTCCAATTTAATTTGATCACAACTCTGTGCACGTTATCAGTGAAGTCATCTTCAAGGACTGCAATAGACCTAAGAACATCCCGACACTCGCTCATACAGGAGCACTTGGATGGATGCATTATAACTTGGCTGGCTGATGCTTGCTATCCTTTGGGCCATCTCACAGCTACATGATATTATTGATGAAAAAGATAAGTGCATTTGTCCTATGAGGTCACATGCATGTCCTTCGAACTGATGTATTTAACACTGGGAGCTATAGAAGTAATATTTTGACATTGATGCTTTCCTCATCCCTAGGTATTAAACTGGATGGTTCCAAGGTGTCACAAATCAACCAGATGGTATCAAGTTAATATGAGGGCACCCCTGCCTCCGTCAGTATGGGAGATTTACACTAGAGTAGTATCATAGTAATACCATACTGCAATTTCCTGGAGGAGTCATATAAATGATAACTTGTGCATTAACCTTAACCTGGCAACTCATCCTGTACCTCCATCTGCAACACATCAATAACTGCTGGCCTTCACCCCTTGGCAGGGAAACATCTGACTGCAGGTGCACATTTTACATCTCAAATTCCTGTGATCTGACAGCTGGAAAGAGGTCATCAATGACATGTGAATTGGCTTTCAAAATACTACAAACTAAAATGAACTATTTATTACTCGTTGAATAATAACCAAACAAGGTTATAATGTTAATAATGGATAATTGATCATTGTAAAAACACATTCTTTTTTCACAAGATGTTAAAGGAACGCTGCTGATTTTCAAGCTTTGTATCACTACAAAATCAGCAGTACCGGTATATCACAAAACTGTAAACAGTTTTGCAGTCTTTCATTTAGTTTGACAGCTATTGAGAGTGGATTTGAGTGAAGTTGTGGACCAGTGATGTAATTTGTGCATGAATGACATCACTGGTCCACAACTTCACTCAAATCAACTCTCAATAACTGTCAAATTAAATGAATGACTGCAAAACTGTTTACAGTTTTCTGATATACTATTGTTTTTGTAATGATACAAAGCTCATTGAAAATCGGCAGTGTTCCTTTAAAGTGGAGACTGATCAGTTTGTTCTACATTTTACACATATATACATACAGTACATACATACATACATATGTCGATGATATATGAGATATATATATATATATATATATATATATATATATATATATAATGTATATATAGGGACAGCAAGTTCACTTCAATACCTCATTCCAGTGTAAGTCCCAACACACAAACAGTCCCTTGGCAGCGAGAAATCAACCAAAATTACCCTACAAAGTGAAATTAGCCTACACAGTGAAATTAGCCTACAGAGTGAAATTAGCCTACACAGTGAAATAGCGGACGAGGAATGAAGTTGACAAAAGTTGGGCAGTCCAGCTGATATTTTATCCAGGCTGGCAGGTGTCGTGTAAAATCACTGGTGTGAGATGGAATTGACCTGCTCTCCCAAAGTTACACCGATACTGTTGGCAGTGCACCCCTGATTTCCCAGCGGAATATTCAAATTGGCAATTGATGAGTCATGTAGCTATTTTGATTTAGTGCTTGCAGAATGACCCACGCAACAGCACATCTGCTACAGCAGCATTTAGAGGTGAAGCCTTTTTAAAATTCCAAACATACAGTGAGCAGGGCAGGAACTATCCCAAGGCCAAAAGGCCAGTGCTGCGGATGCCCCGTAGTGTGGCCGTAATGCCCCTCCTAAAATTAACGACCCACAAGGACAGTTTGGCATGCCCTGTTTTGAATTGGCCATTGTGCCCTTAAACTAAAGTTGTGGATTTTGGAATTGACTGAATAAAGGATTTTAATAACCATTGGTTTTGAGCTTGGTGCCCTTCATTTTGGCCGCGATGCACCAATACATTTGTTTTGATCAAAGGTTTAACTGGCCTTGCCCTAAAAATGACTTAATTCCAGGCCTGTTATTGTGCCATCTGTTGCATTTACAGTATACGACACAACAAGCCACCAGGTCAAGAGAATGCTTTGTTCGTGCTTTAGCGGAATGGGAATTTTTGGACATACAGAAACTCTGCCTGAAGCCTTTCATATTGAAGTGGAAGGAATTGTGTACGGTAGTTAGTCTGGGTTAAGAATCCTTTGCCTGGGGTATCCTGGTGACTCAGTGGTCTAATTACCACGGTGCGTTCATGACAACTCGGAACGCAGGAAAGAATGAGCTCCAACATGTAAAAAATGAATTGAACGGTTTCTCTATACTGTAGCTTGGAGGGAGTTCTAAAAACACTGGGAACCAAAAATCATTTATACTGTCGGTCTAATCATTATAATACACTATGGAAGAGAGAAAAAATCTGTTCCAAATGCATATGCTTTTCACCATGCAACACTAGCTTAGTCTAATTTGCAAAGAAGCAAGTCTCGTATTTTCTAAATGAACGAATCCCCATTACAAAACCCATGGAAATTGAGATCAAATAAACTTGCAGAAAAGGCGAATGAAAATGCGACATTAATAAATATTCTGCTAGCCTCGAGGAAGAGGAGTCATATTTGGCTATATGACAGTGTGCCTTTCCTGGGAGGTAATGAATGCCTTGTGGCCCCTTCACAGCTCCAAATTTGCAAATGTTCCAACACAAATTGGATCACCCATCCCAATATCAGAGCTGCCAACAATGGACATCTCTCTGATGACTTATCTGCTGCTGCACGTGTTCTGCAGATCCATGTCGAGAGGAGAAAAGTAATTTGAACACTCTCTCCAGTCTGTGATGACAAAGGCTCATTTTATTATCAGAGCAATCACAGGGAAGATGAGGGGGGAGGATATGGATTAGCCATTTGGTGAGCCCAAATACAAATAGGCCCAAAGATTGGAATCCATGAGAGTGATATGTCATTGTTGTTATTTAATAAAGCAGGCTCCAGTTCCCTATGGCTGTCGGGAAAAATGCCAGTGAAATCGACCTGGATAGAAAGACAGGGTCATTGCATAGCCTCTATGTAAATCAAGGCCCCTTGGGTCAATTATGAGATGACAAAGAGCAACTGTTGAGCGACTGTACTGAAACAGTGTTTTGCATTTGAAATCTTTCTGTTGAGATATGAATTGATTTGTTTTTGGAAATGACAGCAAGTTTTGGTGCCTTACTGCCTGGTGAAAAAGATCAGTCTGATCTTCAGTCTGAGTACATTTGTGAAGGCAGGGATGAGGGAGACTGTGAATAGATTTGTGTAAACACTACCAAATGGTTAAAATCAGATTTGGACTATGGGCAGTGGTTCCCAAACTCGGGTATGCGTACCTCTAAGGGTACATGGAGGTACTACAGGGGGTACTTGAGAGAAAGGGGACAGCAGATTTTTTTTTTAAAGAATAAATCATGAAAATAAATGAAACGTTAACATAAATCTGCTCAGGAGGCACTAATTGCAGCTCTTATACTCAATTTCTTATTTTGTAATGTTATATTTTTCAAAAGGTGGGTTATCATTCATTCATTGCATCATGCTATAGTTTTCTCTTGCAGTTTTCTAAGTAAAATGTTGTAGTCTTGATTCAGAAATCAGGGAAAGTGGATACTGAAGCCAAAAAAGTTGAGAACCACTGGACTAAGGTATTGATTATTCCCTGTACTGTACGTTAGCACAAACGAATGCAAGACAAACGGCAAAATATATAACAAACTAGGTCTTCACTGGCCTAATAATGCATTGTCCAGAGGTTTCTGCTATTAGTGCAAGTTTGCTACCGTATGTTCGAATCCGACTCCTGGTCCCTTGGCTCATGCTCGCTCTCTCTCTCTCTCTCTCTCTCCCTCTCTCTCTCTCTGTCTCTCTCTCTCTCTCTCTCCTCCCTGTCTGCCTACTGTCCTATCAAATAAAGTCAAAATCCCCCCCCCCCCCTAATAAAAAAGAAAATACCCAGATTGAATATGGGAAATTTGTTGGGCCCTATATAAAACGTCAATGTCTTCTAGTCTCAGAAGCCCATTTTTCAGCCTTAGAGGCATGTCAAATAAAATGCTGTCCTTTGCCGTTACGGGCTGAGTGTGAGTGACGGCGCCGGAGCGCAGGGGACCGGCTGCCAACATTCTTTATGAAGGAGAGCACGGCTCTCACGCCAGCCATGATGACACCCCATCAGGGGGCACAGGCATTTGCTGGAAACTGGGGAAAAGTGCAGTCTATGCCTTTAATTGCAATAATTTGTCACTGGGAAGTGTTTCGATAACACAGTGTGTCTAAAAGGAAAGCTGGCTCCCGCACAGAGGGGAAAGAGCCCTCTGACCTTTCTGCTCCAAGGGACATCATTTTAATGTTTCAGGGGAAAAAAGAAGGGAGGAGGGAAGCAAGGCGACGTCTCAGTATTTAAGCACACTGCAGCTTCAAAGTTACTTTTGTCACAAAAAAAACTAAAAAAGATACCGAACAAGGAGAGGAAAGCACAGAAAAGAATGGCAGTTTATATAATATAATCACTTGAAATGACAATGGAATATGAATATGAAAGATGCCAAATCTAACCCTTTGAACGCACACTTACATGATCTCTATATAGTTTTGCCAAAATACAAACAGAATGCCAAAGTCGGGGGGAAATACTGTCACAATTAATTCAAAAACGGACATCTATGTCAACAGGCCAACTGTCTAAGATCTGAGATTGTTTTAGTGAGTTCAGGTGCCGTCCCGCAAGTAAACAGCACCAGTCAAGTGCAAGTGTGTTGGACTGTTGATTACCACTGTAACTCACTATTCTATAATGAAAAGTCCCCAGCTACTTTGGTGGCAGAGTGATTTATGTCCCGTGAACTTCAAAGGCACCAGCCTATTTCCCTAAAAGGACTCAAGTGATTTGTGTGATGGGAATGAAAATGTAAGCATTCTATTGCCTGCTGCGGTGTGGACCCAACCAAGCTCATGGGTAGCACGGGCTTCCTTTGTCATTGGTGAGCTGCTTTATCAGACGTGAAGCTAATTAAAACGTAGCTATTATGTAGCTAAGGGTTCAATATATCATAGCATATGAGTCACTGTAATGGGATTAGATCATCATATAGGCACACGTCAGCACTTTCCCCCGTGTGCCCGTTCTCCATGCATACAGAGCAGCACCACCACCACCCACTGATGCAAACGGTGAAACGCTGAGAGCTGCAGGCAATTTTCAACACATTTCTTTTCATCTGTGATTTTGCTTTCGATCAATAGGGCGAACGAACGCACTTGCAGTTCGGGTAAATAGGGAGAAGCAACAATCAATCTCATAAGACGGGGTATAATGCAGACCTCACAAAAGCAACTTTCAAACAATGCTTTTTTCGTCTGTGGAAATCTGAAAGCGCCACGAAGCCCAGTACAATAACGTCGATCCATATGGAAAAACAACAGCTAAAACTTCTCATTTAAGCTTGAATGTCTGCAAGGCATTTCTGCATTATGCATGAGAAACTACGTCTTTGGCTTAATTATGGAAAGTTGTTGCTGCGTTCATGTGGCAATATGCTTATTCATTTAGCTGCCTAATTAAAGTGATGAAAGTGCTGAATGAGCACATACTGCCTTGTGTTGCTTTGATTGAAAAATGACAGTAATAGCAGATGGGTTACATGAAGCCGGCGCACGTGTGCAGCTTAAATAATTGATTTTATTTTATTTTTGCAACAACACTTTTTAAGACACTTTAATTACCTCCGCCAAAGAGGTTATGTTTTTGGTGCTAAGTGATATTTGTGAGTGCTGACTTAATTGTAATTTTTATTCATAACTCATAACTCATAATTACTAATACTAATAATTACCTCCGTAAGGCGCTTATGTTTTCGGTGCCGTGTGTCTGTCTGTTAGCAGGATTATGGAAACATTACTGGGCCAATTTTCAGGAAACTTTGTGGAATGGTGTAGAATGGGCCAAGGAAGAACCCATTAAATTTTGGAGTGGATCCGATCCGACTCATAAAATTCACATATCATACAGTAGCAGGCTGGACTATTGGCCGTGGTGGAGGTTTGCGCTCTCTGAGTGCGCCTCTAGTTGCCCCCGCCAACAGAAGGTAATGTTTCTGTCTCCGTTTGTCTGTCAGTTGGCAGGATACTGTATATCAAAAAGTTATGAACAGACGTACACAAGACTTGGTAGAAAAGCAGGTCATGGGCCTTTTCAATTATTAAAGACCCCCTAAAGTCAAACATCAGTTTTCCTTCTTGTTCCTACAGTTGGACGTTTGAGCTTCATTGTTCAGAATGATACCTGTGCAGAGTTTGACACTTGAAGGCTGTTTCCACAATCGTCTGCTGAAAGTGGAACGTTTCTCTCAGCTCACTGAAAAGGCGATTTTCAACGAGCATGATTTGTGAGTGACATCACGAATTCTGTAGCCAATTCTGTCCAGTATTCAGCAGTTAAAGCCCTTGTTTGTATGCTGGCTTTTATGTTCTAGATAACCCTAATTGGTTGCTTTGGATTTTTTTAATGAGGGAAAAGGAGGGGAAGTTATTTTAAGATAATCCAACCTTCTTTTGTGGGAAACACCATCAGACACAAATGTATTAATATACATCTTAAAACATGACTTTAGGGGGGTCTTTAACTTGCCACGCCAACTTGCCAAAACGGATTCGCGTAACACCTAGAAACTTTGTAGAAAGGTTGGCAGAGGTACGGTAAGTAAGCACTCTACCGAGTGCCTCTAGTGATGCAATATCTTGCCTTTAATAAGATCCTGGCAGTCTGCATAGCCAAATACTGTTGTGGCTCACAGCACTGAGCTTCTGAATTAATGAATATCCCAACAACTCAACAAGCATATTCATATAATATTCATGCTCATGTCTTCTAATAATGTCGAATAATGTCCTGGGATATCACAAGACCTCTGGCGCCTCATTGCTTTAATGACATTGTAAATGACGTTGCTGGGGAGCAGTCAGCGGCCATTCAATGCAATACATCTTAAAATACATACCATCCAACCATTATTAGATCCCCGGGCTCATCATCATCCGTCATTCTCCCTCCATCACAATTGACTATCTGTGATGTTTTCAGCTAAATTGATTGCTCGAGTTAAACTTGTCCTTTACGTTCCTAACCCAAATTGACAGGAAGTCCTCCAACTTTCAATGCGCTGCCCCACCATACTCTCCATCTCTCTGATTATACAGTCAAACAGCAGATGGACCCTTAACTTAGGACGTTCAATGAGGTACATCATGTCACCACTCTAATTATGCATCATGGAAAATAACCAAAGGGTAGATAGGCCAGCTGACTGCTGTCCTAGCTGAATTGGAAAGAGGCCACAGTTTTCGATGGGGGATGCTTACAAACCGGCTTGCATTTATTCCCCATTTTAGTAACTCAATCAAACTTGCTTGTAAAGACGTATGAGATGATACTCTTCCCTGATGGTCATGGCCAATTAGCTTACTGTAATTGGAGACATCTTAAATGCCATCATCGGAAATCATGAAAAGATGCTAAACAGTCCTGCTGACTCAATGTTGATGGATGGGTGACTCAACAAAATACACACACTTCTGCTGCACTTAACTCATTGAGTGCCAATGACGACTTTAGTCGTCAATTCAAATAGTGACGTAGAGTGCCAAAGACGACTAAAGTCGTCAATTGCGTTTTTTGACGGGGGGATGTCGATCTAAGCCTCTTACATCGCCTCTTACAATATGGGAGCTATTGAATGTGTCTAACCTATTTTACAGAACCCTTAGGTGGCGACAGTGCTCTCCAGATAACAGAAAGGCAAGGAAAAAACAAAGAAGAAGTCGTTGGGGAAACGGAAATCGCATCGCATCCGTATGCATCGATATGCATGAAGCATAACGTTACTGTAGCTGTGCCTGCAGCAGCCAATGTGCTCCCACAATTGAGCCGCTCCGTGTCCGTTGCGACAGCACATCCGCATGATCAGCCGTGGAGTTGTTATTATTCTCAACTGGAAGCATGGTTGCCGGTGACAAACACACGCTGTAAAAAAGCTGGATGTCGCGCACCCTTCACTGTGCACAGCAAACTCAGCAGAGAGCGACCAGAGACACTCCCATAGTGTCTGCAGTTGAGGGGGGGGGGAAGGGGGGCACGCAGAGCAGCACACAACACCCAGACAGACCCAGACAGCAGGACAGGATTGACAAACGCAAGCCAGAATATCCGATGCCCACCAGCAGCAAATCAAGACCAGCAAGAAGCTGCAACCAGCAGCACACGCAGGGGCCAGCGCTGCTGGTTGCAGCTAAAAAATATTATTCTGCCAAACAAAATTCCCTGGCCTTCACTGTTTTATTGAAGGAAATTATTTTTGAGGTGTGACTACATTAGAAAAGATTAGCTTCAGAGTCAGTGATGTGCTTGAAATGTTTAATTTCACAAAAGGCTCATTATCTCAGCTTCTAGAAAAAAATTGCTGTTTTTGGTTAAATCAAGCTATCTTCTCCGGCTCATAACTAAAGAACGGAAAATGGGATCAATAAACTTTTTTTTGCAGATGATAGAATAGAGTCTCATCGTTCTTTGTGCGTGTTCAGTGTTTACATAGTAATATCACACAATATTCTGTGGGCCTCGAGAAATCACTGAAAACGCTCTGAAACTCTGGCACTGGGAGCGTCCGTTCTCCAAAAGTGGCTGGCACTCAATGAGTTAAAGTCCCTGGAAACCAGAAATAATTTCTTTATTATTTAGCATTTTGAGTTCATCACATCACAGGAACCTATGTTAATAAGCCACCAGCCAAATTTGAACGATGATGAACGTCGCAAAGTATATAAATTTAGGTTTGACAGTCATGGCAAAAGTCATGAGAATCAATTCGATTTTAGACCGTCTTTTCTCCCACGGACTGTGTGGGCGTGTCCCGTCTGCAGCAGGTCTCCTCCGAGAGACAGAGAGAGGGAAATGGAGAGAGAGAAGGAGAGAGAGAAGGAAAGAGAGATGGAGTGTGTGTGTGTGTGTTCGCTCGTTGCTTGGCGGCAGCGCATGCTGACAATGAGGAAGAGATCTCTGCCGCTGCGAGTGCACAGCGCTACTGTGTGTGTGTGTGTGTGCGGGCGCGTGTGCGTGCGTGCGTGTGTGTGATTCGATTAAATCTTATGACGTGATAAGATCATGCATTTTAGCACCGCGCGCACCGCTGTCTTTAATGAGGAAGTGGAAATCCAGACCTTGTAGAAAAGTGGCGATTTTGGGGGTTAGGGTTGAAACTAATGTCAACTACTTTCTGAGGCGCACAATTACTCACATAAGACCCTAAATTTAATAGTTAGAAGGTTTTTGTGGATTTTGGTTTCCAGGGACTTTAACAAAATGAAGAACACGCTTCAATATTTTACAGTGGCCCAATCCCAATTCCTATCTTAACCCTCAATCTTAACCCTCAGTCTCAAAAATGCGCACTCCCGCGAAGTGCTAGTGCTGTCCCGATTCTCACTTTGTTAAGTTAAGGGTCGAGTTTGAGGGCTCTACGGCCCTCAGTTTTGAGATTTTCCACGACCACACTTGGCGGTGAGTGCGATCCCAGAATCCCTTGCGTGTCATCAGCTAGATCCATTCAGATGGAAGATGGCGGCGAAAGGAGGAAAAAAGTAGCCCTACAAAGTTAAGTATTTCCTTGTTAATAGAGATGTAAAAATTACGATAACCATTGTATTAGCTTAGTTTAATGTCATTTTATGGATTTCTGTTTTGGAATCCTAACAACAATTGTTGTTGCTAACGAGTGGGGGCTAGAATGACCGTGCTTTCCGACGTGAGGGCTGGCTTGACTGCAGTGTTTAACTGCAGTCAAGCCAGCCCTCACGTCGGAAAGCACGGTCATTCTAGCCCCCACTTGTTTTGTGGTGCGTTGCATTACACGTAGGCTGTATCTTGATCAAAACAACTCAACAACGACATTACCACCGAGAATTATGGCATTTCGTAACAACGTTAACAATGTTATAATATAATAATAATATGGCTTGACCAGCACGGCTACTGACTATCGATAGTTAGCAACAACAAATGTGTTAGGCTCCAAAACGGAAATCCATAAAATGACATTTAAACTAAGATAATACAATGGTTATCGTAATTTCTACATCTATATTATCAAGGAAATATTTGTAAGGATGCTTTTTTCGTCTCCTTTTGAATTGACAGACTGGACGGAGCTTTGGCATATTGCTGCCCCCCACAGTCTGAAGACGTATCTGCCTTTAAGGGCTGTCCCATTTTAAAGTCACAAGATAGCCCTTAACACTTAGTTTTGAGGGCTACTAAGATTGAGGGTTGAGCTTGAGGGTTAAGATTGAGGGTTAAGAAAAGAATTGGGATTGGGCCAGTGTTTCAAATCTCCCACTGGTGGCAAGTCTCTCAAGCCAGTCTCTCTCTTCCACAATCTTCGAATGCTCCATAGACAGTCTGTCGTTAAAATTTGCCCAGGGGAAGTTGTCATCTTCCCAAGACAAAACAAAAAACTCTTCAGTTCGATGGTATCTAATCTGACCAATCACGATACGTGTAAACATAACCGAGGCAGGTGATTGGGCAAATGAGCCGATGTCCTGCCTTGAGCGGATGTCCCGCCTTAGATCCGTTTTGACCAACTTTCCCCTCCACAAAGTACAGACGGGTAGGTGGGAGCATTTGCAAATTGCGTGAGCCAACGCATCTGTTTTAAGAGACTAACTGGTGGCCTACTTTCAAACAACACCATAACGACCTGTAAAGACCGCTCTGACTAGCACAGTCACCTTCTGGGCATGAAAAATAATTGTGATTGTTATACTGTACGCCTGTTTTATTACTGTACCGCGGTGAAGTGATGATCGATGACAGGCACCTCAGAACTACAGCACACCTAGAAATTCTCAGAAGAACTATGGGACACCATTATTTCACAAATTCATTCTTCATCCTTCTGTGTGAGACTTAAACTAATACAATTTAAAATATTTCATCGTTTGTATTTCTCTAATGATAAATTATCCAAAATATATCCATCTGTCAGCCCGGAATGCCCGAGGTGCCACCATGCCCCGGCCTCTCTAGGGCAGTGGTTCTCAAATGGGGGTCCGCGGACCCCCAGGGGTCCGTGGCACTTTGCCAGGGGGTCCGCGAAAAGTTTTCAGGTAAAAAAAATAAAAAAAAATGCTACATGTTACTTATTCCTTCTCAAACTACTTCCTACATGGTGCTAGTCTATCAAAATATCTTGGCTGTCATTGATTGTGTTGCATAGTGGTTTTCTGTACTGTTGACAAATTGTGATATTGTAAGTCGCTTTGGACAAAACAAAAGCGTCTGCTAAATGACGTAATGTAAATGTAATGTAAAAAAAAAAAAGTATATATATTTTTTTGCAAAATCTTCATAGTTCAACGAAAATAGTTTATGCTTTAAATCTAAAATGGTTCATGGATTACATTCTAATAACAAACCTATCAAATTAAAAGTCGAGCACGTTACCGTGGAAACAATTAAGCTTAGCCCAAAATCACAAATCAGAATGAGGGGGTCCCCGGTATATTTTCTATCTTGTAAGGGGTCCTTGGCTGAAAAACATTTGAGAACCTCTGCTCTAGGGCATATGTTCTGGTCCTGCCAATCTCTGAGCAACTTTTGGTCCAAATTTTTGAGTGTTTTTCATCTCTAACTAACACAACACTGAGTCCTAATCCCCTCATTGCCATCTTTGGTGTAGTCCAACCAGAAGAGAGCCTCCGAGGTCACCAAAGAAATACAATTGCATTTGCCTCTCTTCTGGCCCGCCGACTCATTTTGTTTAATTGGAAGGCAAAAAAACCACCGTCCTTTAAGCAATGGCCTCAGGAAGTGATGTCAATGTTGAAATTGGAGAAGGTCAGATATACTGTGCGTGGATCAAAAGAAAAATGTTATGAAACCTGGTCTATTTTTATTAGTCACTTTGAATTTATATCCTTTGACTGAATATTATCTAACTGTCATACAAACGTTAATGACAAAGCTAGTATGACCCTGGATGGGAAGATGTGGGTGGGGGAGGGTATTGGGGTTTTAAGTATGTTGATTACATTTCAATATAATATGTCTTACATACTGTGAAAACTTAAATAAAGTTTGTAAAAAAAAAAAACTACAGCACACCTGAATGCCACCATACAACAGTAAGGGTCTTTCATCATTTTCTATCCTAAGAAATCAACAACCATGTTTGACTTCGTACCTCACAGTTTTGAACATCTATTCCGGATCCCCCCCCCCCACCCTGATTCTACTTGGCCAAGTCCCGCTGCCTAGGCGGGCCCGGTCATTGCACTACCCCCTGTTGTAGACTCTCACATGCCTCCTCTGACGCATGTGGAGTCACCAGCTGCTTCTTTTCACCTGAAAGCGAGGAGTTTCAGCGGGAACATCAAAGTTTTACACTCTAGTTTGGACCCGTCATTGGTTTTGCCCTCCAGTGGTGCATGACGGAGAAGCGGACAAGTCCCAGAAGCTCTGACCTCCCGTCATTTTGAATTTCCACTGTCGACTACTGCGAAGACTGTTTACTGCTGATAGCAACCAGCAAAGTGAAGCTTGGCTAAAAGTGGCCCGACTCCAGATCAGAGCATTTCAAAGCATAAAATTAATTATGATGATTATTAGGCGGGGGGCAGCTTTAGCCTGGGGAGGTAGAAAAGCAAGCTTGTGTGACCTGACCACAATGCTGCCTGTTTGAATATCCATCTGGGAAAATTTGGGTAGGCGAAGTGAATAGTTGCTGTAACAACTACAGCCAGCCTTTGAGCAAGGCACTCAGTGGCCACACGTAGAAGACTTGTGTGCAGTGCACACAAGAAGCTGTTACAGTAATGTGTGTTACGTGCGGATTTGAGAGAGGAAAAGACTAGAGGCATGCAGTACTTGTTGAGTGTGTTACAGTGTGGATTTGAGAGAGGAAAAGAGGCGTGCAGTACTTGTTGAGTGTGTTACAGTGTAGATTTGAAAGAGGAAAAGACTAGAGGCATGCAGTACTTGTTGAGTGTGTTACGGTGTAGATTTGAAAGAGGAAAAGACTAGAGGCATGCAGTACTTGTTGAGTGTGTTACGGTGTAGATTTGAAAGAGGAAAAGACTAGAGGCATGCAGTACTTGTTGAGTGTGTTACGGTGTAGATTTGAAAGAGGAAAAGACTAGAGGCATGCAGTACTTGTTGAGTGTGTTACGGTGTAGATTTGAAAGAGGAAAAGACTAGAGGCATGCAGTACTTGTCGAGTGTGTTACGGTGTAGATTTGAAAGAGGAAAAGACTAGAGGCATGCAGTACTTGTCGAGTGTGTTACGGTGTAGATTTGAAAGAGGAAGCGACTAGAAGCATGCAGTACTTGTCGAGTGTGTTACAGTGTGGATTTGAGAGAGGAAAAGAGGCGTGCAGTACTTGTCGAGTGTGTTACGGTGTAGATTTGAAAGAGGAAAAGACTAGAGGCATGCAGTACTTGTCGAGTGTGTTACGGTGTAGATTTGAAAGAGGAAAAGACTAGAGGCATGCAGTACTTGTCGAGTGTGTTACGGTGTAGATTTGAAAGAGGAAAAGACTAGAGGCATGCAGTACTTGTCGAGTGTGTTACGGTGTAGATTTGAAAGAGGAAAAGACTAGAGGCATGCAGTACTTGTCGAGTGTGTTACGGTGTAGATTTGAAAGAGGAAAAGACTAGAGGCATGCAGTACTTGTTGAGTGTGTAACAGTGTAGATTTGAAAGAGGAAAAGACTAGAGGCATGCAGTACTTGTTGAGTGTGTTACGGTGTAGATTTGAAAGAGGAAAAGACTAGAGGCATGCAGTACTTGTTGAGTGTGTAACAGTGTAGATTTGAAAGAGGAAAAGACTAGAGGCATGCAGTACTTGTCGAGTGTGTTACGGTGTAGATTTGAAAGAGGAAAGGACTAGAGGCATGCAGTACTTGTCGAGTGTGTTACGGTGTAGATTTGAAAGAGGAAGCGACTAGAGGCATGCAGTACTTGTTGAGTGTGTTACAGTGTGGATTTGAGAGAGGAAAAGAGGCGTGCAGTACTTGTCGAGTGTGTTACGGTGTAGATTTGAAAGAGGAAAAGACTAGAGGCATGCAGTACTTGTTGAGAAAACAAAACAATTACTGTAGTACAGTTGCAGCCACCGTAAATTGGTGCTCCCAGTGCCGGAGGCTGCCATGCTAAAGAAAGAACTGAACTTTGCTATACCATAACGGGCATTGCTTTAAAGAAACAAAGGACATCTATATTAAGGTGACCAGACGTCCTCAATTTTTGGGGACCGTCCCCGTTTTTGGAGACCTGTCCCCGAACATGTTCCCGATTTTCTAAGTCTTCATCCGCGGCCGACATAACTGTCTTTCAGAGGCTCCAGCGGGCACATATTTAAAGCTAGGGTGGATACTTACTTACTGTATATCATATGAGACTAGAAGACCTAAGACATCCATTGGACCATGTCATGCTAGCTTGTCGGGAGGGCGACTAAGTCAGAGTACAAACTGGCGTTGCCATTTTCAAAGGGCTCCCTCAAGATATCTGAATGAGAATGGGTTCTATGGGTACCCAGTACCACGAGTCTCCCCTTTATAGCCAACAGTTACCATGGTCAAAATACATGAAACTGGACGTGTCACCCTTTTTTATTTCATAGATAATAATATTGGATATTTTAATTATATATTATTGACTGCCGAACTGGAAATGTCCCCGATTTTCATTTCAGAAATCTGGTCATCTTAATCTATATGGTTTATTAATAGGTGGACTTGCTTTATGTTATCTTAAGTCAAGTTTAAGTATGTTAAGTTAAGTTTGTATGTTATCTTTGTTTAATCTGGATGGGCCCTGTCAGCGGCCTGTCAACGATCAGCCGGCAATGGTGGCTGCATCTGTAATGTCCACCTGCTTTCTACCATTACTGGACATAGCAGCAGGTACTAATGGTGTATAATCAGTATGTGGTTGTAGTAGTGATCATGTATATAAGTACAATAGCTGTACTAGTGCCTACATCCCCTTCAAACAACACATTCTGTGGTTCAACTCATGCAGGAGGCACCAACCACACACATGACTGTTCATTACTGCCTACACTACACTACACTACAGCAGACGATCAGGCCATAACACGGGGCATTAATCCCAGCAGCAACACTCACCCAGGTCAGTGCTGACACTAACTCACCAAGGTCAGTGCTGACACTAACTCACCAAGGTCAGTGCTGACACTAACTCACCCAGGTCAGTGCTGACACTAACTCACCAAGGTCAGTGCTGACACTAACTCACCAAGGTCAGTGCTGACACTAACTCACCAAGGTCAGTGCTGACACTAACACCAAGGTCAGTGCTGACACTAACTCACCAAGGTCAGTGCTGACACTAACTCACCAAGGTCAGTGCTGACACTAACTCACCAAGGTCAGTGCTGAGACTAAATCACCAAGGTCAGTGCTGACACTAACTCACCCAGGTCAGTGCTGACACTAAATCATCCAGGTCAGTGCTGACACTAACTCACCCAGGTCAGTGCTGACAC
This sequence comes from Poromitra crassiceps, assembly GCF_964638095.1. Lineage (NCBI taxonomy): Eukaryota > Metazoa > Chordata > Actinopteri > Beryciformes > Melamphaidae > Poromitra > Poromitra crassiceps. The sequence goes on from NC_139628.1 coordinate 37,145,170, forward strand.
TAACTCACCAAGGTCAGTGCTGACACTAACTCACCCAGGTCAGTGCTGACACAGGTCAGTGCTGACACTAACTCACACAGGTGAGTGCTGACACTAAAGGTCTCATTATGCTTTCCGCATCAGCGAGGAACGCGAGTGTCCGCGCGGAAAAGTGACGTCAAATCAGCAGACAACGCCCCTCCGCAGGGCTCCGTGCGGATGGTTTTCGAGCGGCCGTGCGCACGCCGAATTTTGTAACTACGCGGACGCGGACGGGCGGACAAAGTGGAGTTTTCAAGACTCGCGCTCAATTCCGCCTGCAGAAACCCACACAGAGTATACAAGCTCCACACGTTTCCTCGTCGGATTCCGTGTCTCTTATTTCCGTACGGCCGGCCAAAGCGTCAAGCATAATCCAGGCTTTACTCACCCAGGTCAGCGCTGACACTAACTCACCCAGGTCAGCGCTGACACTAACTCACCCAGGTCAGCGCTGACACTAACTCACCCAGGTCAGCGCTGACACTAACTCACCCAGGTCAGTGCTGACACAGGTCAGTGCTGACACTAACTCACACAGGTGAGTGCTGACACTAACTCACTCAGGTCAGCGCTGACACTAACTCACCCAGGTCAGCGCTGACACTAACTCACCCAGGTCAGCGCTGACACTAACTCACCCAGGTCAGCGCTGACACTAACTCACCCAGGTCAGCGCTGACACTAACTCACCCAGGTCAGCGCTGACACTAACTCACCCAGGTCAGCGCTGACACTAACTCACCCAGGTCAGCGCTGACACTAACTCACCCAGGTCAGCGCTGACACTAACTCACCCAGGTCAGCGCTGACACTAACTCACCCAGGTCAGCGCTGACACTAACTCACACAGGTCAGTGCTGACACTAACTCACACAGGTCAGTGCTGACACTAACTCAGCCAGGTCAGTGCTGACACTAACTCAGCCAGGTCAGTGCTGACACTAACTCAGCCAGGTCAGTGCTGACACTAACTCACACAGGTCAGTGCTGACACTAACTTACACAGGTCAGTGCTGACAATAACTCAGCCAGGTCAGTGCTGACACTAACTCACACAGGTCAGTGCTGACACTAACTCACACAGGTCAGTGCTGACACTAACTCAACCAGGTCAGTGCTGACACTAACTCACCACCCAGGTCAGTGCTGACACTAACTCACCACCCAGGTGAGTGCTGACACTAACTCACCCAGGTCAGTGCTGACACTAACTCACCACCCAGGTCAGTGCTGACACTAACTCACCACCCAGGTCAGTGCTAACATTAACTCACCACCCAGGTCAGTGCTGACACTAACTCACCCAGGTCAGTGCTGACACTAACTCACCCAGGTCAGTGCTGACACTAACTCTCTCTGTGGCCCGACCATAAATCCCCAACAAGGACACAGGGAGAAGACAAAACCCTTGCTAGATGGTTATCTGCACTAAGACACTCTCTGTGCTCTCGGCCGGTAATGGCGTACGGCGAGTCCAAATCGACACAGCATTCGCTCCCTGTTCGTGTAATGGAGTACACGTGTGTGTGTGTGTGTGTGTGTGTGTGTGGGGGGGGGGGGGTGGTACCATTGAACTGTAGAAATATTAATCATCTTCTGACAGACTGATTAGTCTGTGCGCTATGAGACTTGGCTCAGCACTCTGCGCTAATGAGAGAGAAAAACAAAGAAGAAAGAGCTTACAGTACGTATGGGTGAGTGCCATGCTGTTGTGCATTGTGCCTAGTGTGCTTGCTTTATGCTACAAAGCATCTGAGAAAGTCAGTCTTGGACATGAACACCTAAAAGTACTGCAGAAAAACCAAGGCCAAACATAAATAACAAGAGGCCTCAGCAGCTGATCCATCACTTAGCCAACTTCTGCCAAATCCTAATACTGGCCGTGGGATAGTTGCTACTACGTACGTACGTACGTACGTACGTACATACATGCATCAATTCTATACAATTAGAGAGTGGCTATTCACACGCTACTTATCAGGATTCAGCTCACATCCACAGTAAGGCGGTGTGGTTGATTGTTCAAGGTCTGATGCAACGATGATGTAATATTTCTCCCAACACAGAAGCCTCTGGCAGAGACGCCTGCGGTGAATTAGAATATTCTACTTGGTCTTGACAGTTGCCCACAACTTTTTTGGCTGCTGCAAGTCGATGCTACAGTCGAGTCTGTAGACCTGTGCTAGTACCTCTCAGCATGCATCCTCTATGGAGCCAAGTCGAAGTGTACACACACAGCAGTAACCTGGATTTTAAAGTGTGCTAGTCTCGCGTTAAGTCAATGTTTTTAACACATTTACACAACCACACAGTTGAACAAAGGAGCGCTGAACAGGTTACAGATAACAGCATAGACAGATAGATAAGTTTGTAACGAATAGGAATAAAGAAAACAATAAACGTAATAAAAGAATAAGGGCACAGCATAAAATGAAGTCGAGGTGTCAAGCTCAACTTGAATTGAATGATAACGAGAAGAGATGAGCCTTCAGCAGCGACTTAAAGGGTGTCTGCGCAGTTCTGATATGAACACGTTAGCTGTGGCAGCAACGCGAAGGCTCGTATCGTGTTCTGATTCCCCGGAAACCCAGGAATAAGATGAGCCGTCACAATAATTTGGCTAGGATGATTGAAGTTGTAATTTAAAAATAATTTATTATAAAACTTGCTGAGATACAAAAATAAATGAAATAAGCTACAAAAATGACCTGTTAGAAATACAGGTGGAGTAGGAAATTCTCCATTGAAAATGAGCCGCACCCAATCCCGTCTCTCAGACTGATCCCAGTTAGCTGACAAACGAAGTTGAGTGAGACTGAGTCCCAATGTTGCAACGTCTGCTTATATCTAAGAAAGACTTCCTGTTTCAGGGTGTTTTTTCCATCAATACACATATAGTCAAACATAAAAATGCATAACATAAACATAAATGCATAACGGGTTAAACAGGAGTTCAACTAAAGTATCTTTGTGGTTAAACCATACATTGCTTCTTGTAAGCTCTGCGCCTAACGTCTTTACCTTCCTGGAAAGGGTTATGGACAGGAAGTCTGCACCTGCACAAGAAGTCTACACTCCGCAGCCTGCAAACACGACAAAATTGTTGCAATTTCCGACACTCGGTCGCCTCTGTTTTTGTACCTAGATCTCGAACATCCAAGAGCTGGTTTGTCAATCTCAGTGCTGTAGCTTGAGTATGATGATGCAAGAGATAAGAAGACGCCAGCCAGTGAAGAGAGACCTATGGGGTTATGTGATCACCTTTTCTTTTTCCACTTAGAAGTCGAACGGCAGCATTTTGTAACGGGAGCTGATCTTTGCGTCATCCGAAAGGTTGCCAGTTCAAAACTCTACAGTCCAGCTGAGCAACTCAAATGTGAACACGTCCAGCTCTATAAGTGAAACAGTGCGTGGCTTCATCAAAACATTTTCTCTAAAGGTTAAATAAAAAATAAAAAATAACTTGACTAAAAAATAACTTTTTAGTCAAAAGGTGACAGCCGCAAAACGTGTTTGTGTTAGAACATACAAAGATGGATCGCTATATATATATATAAAAAAAAAATCCTCTAATTTCCTGTAATTATCCTGCTCATGTCAAACGCCTAAAGGGCTTTTCCGTTTTCTTCCATGACCACTTCTCAAAAACGGGATGAATGAGCTTGGCCTGAGACAATCCCAGGGTTGAAATCTCCCCCTCTTCTCCGGAACATGACTGGTTGACACATGCAGGACATCAATACCTTTTATTGACTGGTTGTCAGGTGGACCATAAGCTCAGATAGCAGATATTCTGCAGGCAATTACACTCTGTGTGAAACTCCTGTGTGGAATACCGATCAGATCAGTGAGCCGATGACATCGACACACCGGCTTTGATGTCTTTGTCACCGCGCCACGGCAACGGATCGATACGATGACAGCTACATTTGAAAGCGTAGAAGGGAGGAAGTGAACTGCTGACCGCTGTTTACTGAAGCACGTAAACCACCGCGCTGCGCACCAAGTCCACAAATTAAGCATAAATCATCAAATGAAAACACCCGGCGTCCGGCTAGTGTAGCGGTCGATTCCCTGCCTACCAACACAAGGGCCGCATACAGGCACACCTGTTTGATGGGAGGGGGACTGGAGTGTGATCCTCCCACGTGCTACGTCCTGTTGGTTAAAGTTCGCTTCGCTGTCAGGTGAAAAGAAGCGGCTGGCGACTGCACATCTATCGGAGGAAGCAGGTGCTAGTCTACAACTCTCCCCATATTGGCAGAGGGAATGAGCAACGACCAGGACAGCTTAACTCATTCATGGCCAGTTTAGGACTGCCAATATTTAGCACAGGCCAAAGATTTTCATAATTGTTGGTCATCTTTCAAGACCCACAGTAAATTATCTATTAGCACCAGAGTGATTTGCAATACCTCAAAATGAAGATGTACGTCTCTGGGTTCACCAGGAAAAAAAAGTGAGCTTTTAGCATGTTCTGTACTCTACTTATATCCATTTATATACACCCTGTTTTCACCCAATAGGTCTCTCTGAGATGACAAACAGGAGAAAAGTCAATTTCTGTAAAATACACATTCTCAAGCAGAACTCGCTCTCAATTCTTTTATTTTGAACTGTATTGACATCAGACATGTAAATACTATTCGTTATGACACAAATGAAAATAAATAAATATATATATATATATATATATACACATGAAGTGCTTTTTTTTTACATTCAACAATACAGCAGTGTGAGTGAGTGTGCAGACAGACACACAGACAGACAGACAGACAGACAGACAGACACACCGACAGACAGACAGACCGACAGACAGACAGACAGACAGACAGACAGACACACACACACACACACACACACACACACACACACACACACACACACACACACACACGATCCCCCTTCGTTGCGTGATTTCTAACCCCACATAGGATAAGCAATAACCACGCCCTGTGGCGCCGGGATTGGCCAGGAGCAACACTGGAGGGCACGCAGCCCAGCGATTTCATGAACCAACTGAATAGCTCTTGAGAACAGACAGCGGGCTGCTCTGACTGCCGCTTCTGCCGTGTGTTTATTTTGTTTTGTTCTGGTGCACCCGTCCTCGTCCATGTCTCCCTGACTGTCCTATCCTGCCTGCTATTTGATCGTTCCCGTTTTCCCCTCGGCTATTCAACACGTCCTCCTCACCGCCCTCTGATCGATCATTTCCTCATTCCTCCGATGATCAAACGCATCTGTGGATTACTTTCTCCCCTTTTCTCCGGCTGGCACACAGGAAAGCGACCAGCTCCTGCAGCGCGCGAGGGGCGTTTCAATGGCGTTTCTCCTGTCTGCACAAGGCAAGCTCCTTATCCGTTTTCTGCTTTTCCTCTTGCTCAATTTCAAAACAACAGCTGCGGTATGTGTTTGATCGCGTGTTGTCGGTTGTCTTTGAGGTTTTAGGGACCTGATACCATGTGACAGGCTGGGGAAGTGTTTTAACTATGCGCTGCACGAATAAAAACAAAAACACGTCAAACACGTCATTGGCCCTCTGGGCTATTCCTGATAACACGTCAAAGACGTCATTGGCCCTGAATGAGTTAACAGGGAGAATTGGCCAAGTGAGATCCAAAGTCAGCGTCACTTCCTGCTTCAACGTACAAACCAGCGAATGGCGGTGAACGGCGAGAGACGGTACTCTTTTTAATCCTGTTTGAATTGTGCCATAAAAAATACAATGAAAACATCATCGCCACGTGCCCTCCAAAAACGTACCACGACCAATCCAGCATCATTAACAAACCCATCTAAACATTCCCCTTAAGCCGGGGTCAGCTTTTTCCAACCACCTTCTAATACAATAATAAAATATCACTTTTCTATTGACTTATGGTGCCTCTGAGTAGGAATCATATCACCTTTCTATTGACTTATGGTGTCTCTGAGTAGGAATCATATCACTTTTCTATTGACTTATGGTGTCTCTGAGTAGGAATCATATCACTTTTCTATTGCCTTATGGTGCCTCTGAGTAGGAATCATATCACTTTTCTATTGACTTATGGTGTCTCTGAGTAGGAATCATATCACTTTTCTATTGACTTATGGTGTCTCTGAGTAGGAATCATATCACTTTTCTATTGCCTTATGGTGCCTCTGAGTAGGAATCATATCACTTTTCTATTGCCTTATGGTGCCTCTGAGTAGGAATCATATCACTTTTCTATTGACTTATGGTGTCTCTGAGTAGGAATCATATCACTTTTCTATTGCCTTATGGTGTCTCTGAGTAGGAATCATATCACTTTTCTATTGCCTTATGGTGTCTCTGAGTAGGAATCATATCACTTTTCTATTGCCTTATGGTGCCTCTGAGTAGGAATCATATCACTTTTCTATTGACTTATGGTGTCTCTGAGTAGGAATCATATCACTTTTCTATTGCCTTATGGTGCCTCTGAGTAGGAATCATATCACTTTTCTATTGCCTTATGGTGCCTCTGAGTAGGAATCATATCACTTTTCTATTGCCTTATGGTGCCTCTGAGTAGGAATCATATCACTTTTCTATTGCCTTATGGTGTCTCTGAGTAGGAATCATATCACTTTTCTATTGCCTTATGGTGCCTCTGAGTAGGAATCATATCACTTTTCTATTGCCTTATGGTGCCTCTGAGTAGGAATCATATCACTTTTCTATTGCCTTATGGTGCCTCTGAGTAGGAATCATATCACTTTTCTATTGACTTATGGTGTCTCTGAGTAGGAATCATATCACTTTTCTATTGACTTATGGTGTCTCTGAGTAGGAATCATATCACTTTTCTATTGACTTATGGTGTCTCTGAGTAGGAATCATATCACTTTTGTATTGACTTATGGTGTCTCTGAGTAGGAATCAGCATTGGGGACGTTTGATTGATCATCCTAATTACTGTAGGAGATAAAGCACGCTTGCCAAACAGAACTCTGATGGATCGGCACGGTTTAAGCGCAAACTGCTTACTATGCTGCTCTACTTTATTTAATGAGACAACTGAGGCAGGGCCAAGCTAAACACTTGATTTAGGCCTGACACAATCTGTGACCGGCCAGCCTGGCTGTGCCCTTACTTAGTAGCACACGATGGGGCACGGTTTCCCTTGAGTGCGCAAACAGTGGTTAGCAGTGTTGTCTCGCTGCGAGAAGGTCCTGGGTTCGAACCGCGCTCTGTCACAGGGTCCTTTCTGTGTGGCGTTGGCATGTTCTCCCCATGTTTGTGTGGGTGCTCCAGTTTCCTCCAACCATCAAATGTTGTGAGTTAATACTCCTGTGGCCCTGATCAAAGTACTGGAGTGGGTCCCCGGGCACTGTACTGCGCCTGCCCATTGCTCCTAGTGTGTGTATAGAGAGGACCTGGAGTAATAATTTAGACCCTTTTATGATTGCATTGGGAGTAAAGAGGCAAGATGGAGGGATCGTTATGCAGACAAAGTAAACTTGTGCAATTAGCCACACAGACACTTGAATACATGCACACAGGTGCACACAGACTCGCCAAAGGAACTCTCTTCAAAGGCTTGCACAATAGCAAAAGCAGCTCTACTAGGGATGTTCACAATTAATCGAAGATTGGTTAATTTTTTTGTTATGGATTTGCTCGAACACGTGACATTTACTCGATCTACTATCAAGCAATGTGTAGTAGTCTCATATTGCATTCTAGCTGTCAGCAAAAGGTGTATTTTCAAAGTATGTTTCAATGAACCGCCAGGGGACGCACCAGCCCGCCGCAAGAACTATGACCAGGCAGTCATCCCGGGTCTAATATAAGTGGGCCGAAGTGAACCAAAAGGAGAAAATAATGCCACCTGCAAACACTGATTCTGTGTTTGCGAGGAAGAGCTGCAGCGCACAGTTTACAGGGAGTTGTATAGTACCGTATATGCAGCGCCCGCGGCTTAAAGCATAATTTAGAAAATATATATATCCTTTAAAGCCGACACATCTAGGCTTCTATGTTTTTATATGCTTCATAAGGCTATGCAATGCTGTGAGAATATTCAATATGTTGCTGCTGTGGAAATAAAGCGTTTGATTGAGGAAAGAACGCATTTAGCATTGTTTGGTAAATTTGGTATTTTAATTACAATTAACCAATTGATTGATCGTTAACATTACCGATCGATTCAGGAACGTGCTTACAATTTGCAACCCTAATCTCTACCACTGACAAAAGTTTTGATACCAAACAAATTCATATGTACTTGTTCACATGGAGGCCACGCGCACGCGCACACACGCGCGCGCGCGCACACACACACGCACACACGCACACACACGCGCACACGCGCACACACACACACACACACACACACACACACACACACACACACACACACACACACACACACACACACAGTACACAAAGGAGGAGGGACCACACCCACAGTCCTCAGCGGAAAAGAGAAGCCGAACTCAGAGGGAGTTCAACATGACAGAGGCACTTCTCTCATAACCACAAATCTCCTCGGGTCTCTGAACCAACGATAAGAGATAATTGAAAAATGCAATCATAACTCTGCTCTCCAAAGCTCTCTGAGCCCCCCCTCCATCACTTTCTCCTGAGTTCTGCTCAAGCTCTTCCTCCCTTCTCATCACATCACATCTCTTTTCCTCACACTTCAGTCACATCTTCTGGTTTTTCAGAACTTCATCTCACACAATATGACATCTCTGAGCCAATCCTGCTTTAGTATGGCGAACTCAATTAACTTGCCAAGAACCTTCACGTGTGTAGCAAAGGAGAACTGGCGACAAAGGAGTAACCTTGTTATATCAAAGCGACAGAAAAGCTGGAAAAAGATGGGAAATAATTTGAGCTGAGAATTAATTAGAATGACAGAAATTTGCATAAGCTGTAGCTCTCTATCAGCAAGTCATTTTGGTTGCAGTTGTTATCTATCTCTCTCTCTCTCTCTCCACCTCTCCTCCGGTGTCTCTTACCTTCGGAGAAGTTGATGAGCCCTAGCAGGTGAAGCAGCTTGATCGACGCGCACACCAGCACCACGATGCCCACCGTCTGCAGCCCCTCTGTCTCCCAGATGGCGTTCATCATTGCTCCGCCTCCCTCGGCCCACTCCGTCCCGCCACCATACCCGGACTCGAACCCGGAGCCCGACCCCGAGTCGGGCTCCCCGCCCTCGGGACCCCCGCCCGCTCCCCCCCCCCGCGCTCCAGTTCCCCAGCACCCACTCCACCGCCACGCCGGCCCACACGCACGGGCCGGGCGCCCCGCGGCAACCGCCTGCCGCCCGCTCCTCGCTCCCTAAATCCAGTCTGGGTCGAGTCGGGGATGGGACGGGGGGTTAGAAGCCGGACCGGCGGTACGATGAAACGATAGGTCTCAGGTTTGTGACGATCCCCAAGTCATGAAGTTTCGCTCTGGTCTCGAGGGGTCACCGAGATTTGAGAAAAGCTGATTCCGAGAGGGAGAACGTGCAACAGACAGAACGGCTGATGATCTCAATTCTTCTTCCTCCTTTCCTCTCCTCCCAAATGAAGAGACAAGAGAGAGCTGGTAAAAGAGAGCGAACTCTGTTCTTCTTTGACAGTTTGCGGCTCTCTCTCGCTCTCTGTCTGCCTCTCTCTCTCAGGCACGCTGCCACACTGCGAAGTAAAGGCAGGGAAGATGAGAGGGAGTGGATATGAGTGAGGGAGTCGGAGGGAGGGGATATGGGACAGAGGGGGGAGGGAGGTGTGGTGGGAGAGAGGATGCCCAGCCTCTCAAACACAACGGTTTACTTCAAACACTGAAGCGCAGATCTCGAAGCGCAAAATACAGTCCTGAATCTTTGTCTGTAACAGTTAACAGAATGTACAGTACGTTATGGCAGTGCAGTGTTGAGTGAGTGCGCTCGCGGCATCGTCCAAAATCTATTCTCACAGGCTGCAGGACCGATTGCAGAGCAAGATGATGTGACAACAAAGACAAAACACAGGCATTCCATAGAAAAAGTATGACAAAAGTATGAAAAGCAGACTGGACAGCCACAACAATAGCTTGTACAATCATGCTATGTAAAAAGCATTCTTATAGGGGTTCATTGTAATTCAGATGATATGAGTTCAATAAATCTTCCAAACTGCTGCTGAGAAGAGGCTTTGTTTCAACGGGGGAAATGCTGCAAATTCCCAATACTCAGAATTTGCTTAATCGAAAGAAGTGGCGTGCTCAACCCACGCAGTGTTTACAGTGTAACGGGTGCCGGCCCGAAAATGACAAAAATAACAAATGAAGTCGTCAGCACTAAGTGTACTGTAAATCACTGTTTTTTAATGACGCACAGCAGCCAAAAAACGGACGTGTTTCAGCTCGAGGCTTTCCTGAGCATCATTAAAACAGTGATATACAGTACACTCATTTGTGAGTGCTGACGACTTCATTGTCATTTTTACAATGCTCATAATTACATCTGCCGTGTTTTCCGTGCTGTTTGTCTGTTTGTTAGCCGGATTACGGAAAAGTTACTGAGCCAATTTTCATGAGACTTCCTGGATGGTTGTGTACCCTGGGCCAAGGAGAAGAACCAATTAAATTTGGGAGCGGATCTGATCCGACAAAAATTTGCATATCATAGCAAAATTGGCCTTGCACTTCTAGCTTATTTCTATGGTATTTTTTCCCCAAACGTAAAGTTTTTGCAAAGTGCCTTGAAAAAAATGCAGGCACTTAAAACAGTACAGTACATTAGAATAGGATGACAGTCACACAACAAAATACAAAATAATATGTACAAGAAATTGATTACCGGTAAATACTTTAAAATCCCTGCCAAAGTGATTGCTGATTTTTTTTTCTTCTCTAGACCTCTTGGGCAACGCCATATTGGTCCATAAAAGTCTTGGTGGATGGGTCCATTTGTCTAAGCAGCCTCTCTCTGACACACACACACACACACACACACACACACACACACACACACACACGCCCGCACGTAAACGTAAAGACATGGAGAGTGGGGTGAAAAAGCCTATTGATCATGCCCGGTCATTAAATGTACCGTAATTGATTGTCTTCAGGGAGCCAGCTAGTTCTTTCAAAAGGAATCCAATGTCACTGAGATGTAGTGGAGCGATCAAGAGTACAACTACAGCACAGGACGAGAGAGAGAGAGAGAGAGAGAGAGAGAGAGAGAGAGAGAGAGAGAGAGAGAGAGAGAGAGAGAGAGAGAGAGAGAGAGAGAGAGAGAGAGAGAGAGAGAGATTGGATTAGACATCTTTATTGTCCACTTTGTCTTTGGCTTCGCAGACTTTTGGCTTCACAGAGACATAGATACACTTAAAAACTTCCTCAGCCATGGGTTAGAATACATGTTGATAAAGAATTCATAAAACGGTATGAAAATCACGATTATAGTGACCAAAATGATCACGGTTATCATCAGTATTACCACGGTATTGTTCAAATGTGCTGAAAATGTTCAGAAAGTACTGACTGATACCCTCACCGAAATCATTTCCCCAAGTTTTATATTGAAAACCCAGACCCAAAAATGACTGACACACTCACTGAAATCATTTCACCAAATTTTATATTGAAAACTCAGACTCAGTCTCATATTGAAAAACACTCAAAGTACTGCTATGAATCATTTCACCAGCCTGCGCCTGAGAGACTGCTGCTAACTTTGGTTGATGATGGACAGTATTATACTTAAACAAACCCACCGTAGGCCATGTCGTCCGCATACTTCAAAAGACACAAGTTGCTGTCTAGATCTGCATTTTCATTTATATACATAGACAAAAAAGTGCAGGAGATAAAACACAACCTTCCCAGGATTCAAAATTATTTCATCACACGGGAGTCGTGTACAAAGACTCTTTGAAGGCGGTCAGATAAAAAGCCTTTGATGCACAGTGCAAGGTGTCCTGATTGCTATCAAGTTTATAAAGTCGAGACAGAGAGAGAGAGAGAGAGAGAGAGAGATATGGTTAACAAACCTGATCAATGGAGTCCACAGTTTTGTATATGGCTCAGACCTGGGGCTGGTAGATAAACAACATTATGCGAGAGAGAGAGAGAGAGAGAGAGAGAGAGAGAGAGAGAGAGAGAGAGAGAGAGAGAGAGAGAGAGAGAGAGACTTTCATGTGGTCAGTGTGTTTGTAGTAAAGGAGTGGAAACACTACCATCTACTGGCCCTGTGGAGACGTGGTTATCAATATCAACAACTAGAGGTGATCCACTTCGTCACAGTTTCAAATCACATCCAAACGAAACGAAAATGTACCACAACTATCTGAAATACCTGCATTTCATTTACAGAAAAGCTATTCATTTATCAATTACTAACACTCGACATCAAACAAAAAAGCTCAAAATATACCGTCACGCCTTTTCAAATTTAATTTGAAACGACGTCATCACAATTTCAACGGCTTCAAAGACTCGGAGAGACCATTCTTTTCAAGCGATTTATCCTTCCCATAGTGACGTCAGCCATACATCACTGACATACAACAAACATATTAAGTACATTATTCCGGCACCGTGACAGAAACGGTGACTCACCGCCTAATCAATTCGCTCAATGATAAATTGTCCAATAATAACAATCAGGCCTGCGTTCGTGGGTTTCATAAAAGCAAGAAGTGAAGCGGCTTATTCCTGTAATGGATAATCCCACTTTCCACACATGCATCAATTCAATCCATCCGCTTTCTGAACAACAGAGAGTGAAAAATGTTGTTTCCCTTTTTCTTATTTCTTTTAATCTTTTGGCCACATGAGTGATTGTTGCTGTTGGACAAAGAAAATGATGTTCAGCAGACACATCCTGGTTCATCTGAATGGGCCCTGGCCTTGTGACGACTCATTGGTATGTGTGAAGCTCATCTCCAGCATGTGAAAATACCCCGCTGAGACAATAACGCTGAATAGATAGGAGGACCTGGTGAAATATGATGATGGGATCATCTCAAGGAGCATCTTTGTGCTGTTGCAGCAAGGAGAGAGAGAGAGAGAAAGAGAGGGAGGGAGAGAGAGAGAGAGAGCGAGAGAGAGAGGGAGGGAGAGCGAGCTGTTGTGAAAATAGATTGAAGTCCATGTTCTTATACAACAATGTAATGAAATACTGAAATGAGTGTGTTGATCAGCTTACTGTTGTGTGAGAGTAAGAGAGGTAGCAGTATTTCCTCTGTGTGTGTGTGTGTGTGTGTGTGTGTGTGTGTGTGTGTGTGTGTGTGTGTGTGTTTTTTTTCCAGGTCACTACTATGAATGTGAATGCTTATACACCCATCCTCTACTAGGAAGCTTCCTAGAACTAGGAGCAGTGGGCAGCCGCAGTGCAGCGCCCGGGGACCAACTCCAGTTATTTTGCCATTGCCTTGGTCAGGGCCACTGACAGGAGTCTTAACCCTAACAAAGATACATGTCTTTGATGGTGGGAGGAAACGGGAGCACCCGGAGAAAACCCACACAAACCCGGGGAGAACATGCAAACCCCACACAGAAAGGACCTGGGACGGACCGGGGTTCGAACCCGGGACCTTCTTGCTGTGAGGCAACAGCGCTAACCACTGAGCCACCGTCTAATTTCTAGGTATTTAGTACAGAATTGCAACAGCTGTCCAAACATGAGGGAGAGATAATGAGAGAAAACTTTGGTATTTTTTTTTTTACTCTTAAGTTACATGATCTTATTATGTGCTAACTTAACTTAATATTGTGAAATTAAAGAATTTTTCATTTTGCTAAGAACCCCGTTAAATCCATTCGAGGAGGTAAAAGCCAATCTGCAACATTGTTGCTGCAGAATGCTAAGTTGATCAAAGATCTTGTTTGCCAAAAGCTCTGGCAATCATTTAATACAACCAAACTCCCATGTGGACGGACTGTGGATTCGACCCAAAGAATGATCAAACAGACTCCATCTATGACAATGTGTCGGCGGACCTTCGCACTGTTTTTCCAACAGAAACTTCATCAGATGCATCGTGGTCTCGCGGGCTGCTAACATCAAACTCACCGCGGTGCTGCCAGCGTACGCGTACTGGCACTACATCAGTGAAGCCGCCGCGCGCGCGTGCACCGCATCACAAAGACGATCACATTCAAGCCACGTACGTATACAGTGGCCAGTGGCTTCACTGACTTGGCTGAGTTACTGTACAGCCAAAGATCCCAAAGCCAGCTGGAAGCTTTGCCTCTGGCTTGGCTCTCTTTGCCTCTGGCGTGGCTCTCCAAACGGCCCCTGATGGTTAATAAAACATGGAGGGATGAATGATGAACCCGATCATACACTCTCCCAACACAGAGATACTGTATTCAACCCATACATTATGGAAGACATGAACATGGAGTAAGGAGGCAGGCAGGTGATATGAGGACCATCAGTCCAGCCTCTATCAAGGGGTCTCAAACGCAAATGACCTGGGGGCCGCCGAGTGTCCAGTCTTGTCACAAGGGGGCCACTTCATGTATTTAAAAAAAAAGAGAGAAAAATGCAACCATTCGAATTCTCAACATTAACAATTTATTCATTTATTTGAGGGACAATCTATTTTTTACATTAACAATTTATTTGTTTATTTGAGGGACTTTGTTTTCTTTTTTTTTAGGAACAATGCACATTACTAAATTAGGCAGTGTTAATTTTCAACTGTCCCTTGGAACTCCAGCTAGAATTAGAACTGATCATAAATGTCACTTGACAGCTCAGTAATCCGCTCTGCCACTGTGTTGGCTGAAAGGCTGATGTTGCTTAAGTGACTTTTTTTTCTGGACAGACGATATACAGTAACATATAACAGAAGTGGAGTATTGGCCAGAATGACATGAACATTTGGAAACTTATTCAGCGGGTATCTTGCATGTTGTGTTCAGGTGCATTGTGCCGTGAGTTTGAGACCCCTGAACCATGATTCTATCAACACCACTGACAAGAGGTAGATATTACACCCTACATTCCATTCCATTAACGTCACATAAATTGTGAACAGTTTTGCAGAAGATCACAAACTGAAATCTGAGGAAAGTGTTGAAAGTTGCTGTGCTGTGAAACAAAGTTCTGAGAAATTGCCCTTCAAGGTTTTGAGAGGGTTTGCCCTTTCAGTGATGGTCTATAACGGTAGGCTTGCTTTGAGACCAGTGGTAACAAAATCATGTTTTCTATCGATGGAGCTACATTGCCCGAGCTGCTGTGCTTCTTGCTGAATTTTGGTTCACTGCAGCTATAAAGCATTAATATTTCAAGATCAAAATGTGATTTATTCGGTTTAGCCTTCAACCTTAGTGCTGCACTAGGCAAAGTGCTCGCTGGCGGCCCCAATTGGCACTGAGAGGTAGCCGTTTGAATTTGAAAGACAATTCAATACACTTCAAATATTGAGAAGGGTGGAGATTAAAAAAATAATCATCACAGACAGTTGTCCAGCTTTGTCTGGATGGAGCACTCGTCCGCCACCGTTTTGTACTTCTCTCTTAAGTTTTGGTTCCTCAACTATTGTGCACAAAATATTTTTCCCTGCACACAAACATTGCATTTGGAAATCCACATCATTTGCATTTGGGGGGATGGGATGCTTTTCTTTGTTGCACCACCATTTTTTGATTTACAGTAGGCTGATAAGATGGGTGTATTTTATTTTTGCAAACATAAAAGGGTAAAATTGTCTGTTAGTTCTGCTGTAGTGTATGTTCTGCATTGTTGGACATGCTGTGAAGAACTTCCTCAGAAACAAGAAAAACTACCATGAATGACAGAAATGTGTTAATAAGGACCAAAAAAAACCAGACCATTTAAGGGATAAGAAATGCTTTGGGGAACGTTTGACGACGGCACAAAAACATCCAGTCACTTCATGACAGCTTAACGCCACCCAAATCCCCACATGCCATCATGTCTCCAGTGAAGGCTTTCACAAAGTAAAG
Source organism: Poromitra crassiceps (assembly GCF_964638095.1). Lineage (NCBI taxonomy): Eukaryota > Metazoa > Chordata > Actinopteri > Beryciformes > Melamphaidae > Poromitra > Poromitra crassiceps. The sequence goes on from NC_139628.1 coordinate 37,161,095, forward strand.
GACTTGGTCTGAAATGTCAGGCCACATTGAGGCCGGGAACGTCACGATTCCTCCGTGGAAATTCCTTATCGGTGTAGCGAACAGGGTAAGTCTGAGTGACAAACCTGCTGGCCTTTTGTCCCTCTTCCTCTGTAGACCAATAGACATCGATTTGGGGGAAAGATGACATATTTGCGTGGCTCATGGCTGCCACCTGCCTCCGGCTCTTTCCTTGCCCAGTAGTCGCAAGGGGAGGAGGGGGGGGGGGGTCTTATCGCTCCTTGTCTGGGCGGACTGGACACAGACTGGACACAGAGGACGCAGCCAGCAGCAGTAGAGGTCAATGAATCAATGTCCCCAACAACACTGGCTGCATTTTGCCTCGTCATGAAAGGCACCGGGACCGACGGAACAAAGAGGGCAGGGAACCGAAAATCCATCTGTAAATATGCAAATAACGTCACTGCTGACTGCCGTCCCCACAGATTTCATCTCCAATGCTTTAGTTGAATCCATCGCCTCTGTACACACTAGCTCAGTCATTCCCAACCTATGGTACGCGTACCACTGGTGTGTTTTTTTTTTACAGTGCACCTGAATGCAACATACAAGATACCCGCTGAATAAGTGTCCAAATGTTCATGTCATTCTGGCCAATACTCTACTTCTGTTATAACATTTCAGTCTGGAATATGGAATATCTTTCAATAATCTTTATGACTAAAAGGATAAAAGTAATCTCATGTGTAAGAAATGACTGTTCTACATTGAAGTAAAAAATTTAAATAATTATATTTAATTAATTAATATTGGATTTATTTAGCTTCAAGAGTGCATTTTTGTTTGTGTGACCCTCAACACAGGCTTTGATAATCCCCCCAAGAGGGTCCAAGCAAGGTCTACCCACCACAATCTCCCCAAATCCTGTGGGAAACATACAGTTATTAGTATTTTCTTTGTTCTTAAAAATATACATTGCCCGTTTGTGTTTTGCAATATGGATATTGTTTTATTTATAATTAAATCGAGCATTGGGCCTTTATAAGAATGTTTATTTGTATTATTTCAATTGTCACACTCATCGATACATATTTGAGGTTTATTTATTAATTGGGAAAAGGACCACTGGAACATGATCCGGCTACTTTTTCAATCTGACTGGCTACTCAAAAGTTTGGGGAACTCTCTCATTTAAAATGAGATATTCCTCTAAATTGGGCTTCAAATGGCCAAAATTTTCCAACGCCGCCCTTCGGACGGCGGGATCCGTGGACCCGATGTGATATCCTTTCATGGGGCCCGAAATCCCTGGCCACGGCCCTGGTGCTACCCCTTTGTACATTGTGGCTGTGGCTGACAAAAGTTAACAATAAATAATGTTATTAGGAATAAATGTGCCTCCTGCGTAAACTGTGCAGCTGAATAGACTGTATTTTAACGTCGGTCATATGGTGGTACTTGGAGAGCCAACTCATTTCTCAGGTGGTACTTGGTGTAATAAGGTTGAGAACCACTGCACTAGCTGATGATGATATGAGCACTTTTTTAATAATTCCCTTCCAAATCCCTGGGACTATTAGGGCAAGCGTTCTGGAACAGTAAATCGTGATAAAAAAAACAAGTTAAACACCACAGATGGAAAAGTAATTTAAGAGTTTTCTTGTGAACGTAACCAATTTGAGCTGTTTATTAGCTTTCTCCACATTCATAGTGGCAAAGAGGCCCCCGGGGAGAGCAACATTTTCCATTAGCTATTGGACAGCTGTTATCTTTCTGGAGGCATCTACTGTGAACGTACAGGATCAAGAGAGGAGGGGGGCGCGGGAGGCGGGGAGTTGGTCTCATTGTAACCGTCATCAATCACAGCGGCGCCGATCGGCAGAGGTGACGAAGAGATAGTGCCGTTGTTCAGCTCAGGGTCCAAGAGGCTGATATATAATTAGTCGACACCTGCAGCCAAGTTGCTCAGGCGTGCAGATCAGCATTAAGCGCTTGTGTTGTGTTTTGGAAGACGGCGCGTTAAAATGAGCCTGTCATGTTTCCTGCAGCGCCGCCACCTGTGAAGGAGGGTTGGCAATTATGAGCTATGAACCCAGGCAACCCCCTGGGGGAAGCTGCAGGTGCGATCAACCATGCGGTGGCATGGGGTGAGCCCGCTACTGAGGACTTACTTTGTAGACTCACTCACGCTGCATGGTCTGCACTGCACGCGTGCGGCGGGACTATGCAACTCCCCAACTCTCACCTCTTCCTGCCACACACAGTCACACACAGAGCATTGATCCTGAGGGAAGAAACTCTGCCTGAACTGTTTTCAGCTCCATAAGGGGATTGATGGCTCCCTGTCAGTGTGTCCATTCATTCAGTGTAATCCCGAGATTATGAGAAAAGCACCTTTGCAGATTCTCTGCAATCACAGTTGGAGGGCCAATAATCACGTAAACGTGCTTCCTCTATGCTGATCATTTCCCCGTGGCAACCGTGAAATCAAGATAAAAGCAAGATAAAAGGTTGTTTTTGGGAGAGAGAAAAGTTGTAAACTTGTTTTTTCATATCACGCAAGTTTAAATGTTGAAGAACACATTCAATATAGTCTCACGTGGTCAGGTCTGAATTACAAGTCAGCATCGCAAGCATCTGATTGGCTGGGCTATAACGGAAGTGCGGCTCCCTGCATGCATTGATGAATCGTTAAAAAAGTGCCGGCCCACAAGTTGCATCACGCAAATAAGGAGGTCCATGATTGGTCAATTCATAAGTCTGTCACGCATTTTGTTTTGGTCTCAGGGGGTAGTCCAGTCTTAACCACTTGTGAAGAGTTGTGCCCCTGACATAGATACTTACCTATGGCTGGCTACTACTGCGAGGCTACACTCAATATAACAAACAACAGTTTTAGGATCACTAAATACTTACCAGTCCCTGTCACATTTTATAGAACATCTCGGGGGTTAATGAGGGTTCCCAACTTCCAGTCCATTTAGGTGTTCCAGTGCTGGGGCCCTCATTAATGTGTTGGTTGCACCTGTGTGCTACTTCCTGCCTTTTAGACACAAAAAAGGCTACTGTGGAAAAAGGCGGAATCAGTGCGCCCGATCAGGGCCGCCCAGAGAGATGGCAGTGCCCCTGGAAGGGTCCAGCCACTATGCCCCCCCTCCCCCGCACGCGCTTTACTCATATCAACGCTGCAGCTTTCGGAGCTGACTGAAAAAAGTGTGTTAACAGATTGTTATTTGGGTCTAAAGCCCTTGCCTGCTCCCGCTTTTTTTTTGCCTTGCGATTTTGGCATCCTGACTTTTGTTTTGCTCCTGGCATTTTGCTATCACCGGTCTTGTTTTGTTTGCTATCACCTGTGTGTTGTGTGTTACACCATAAATGGTCCCTCTAGCTGCTGCTGCCCCAAGCAAAATGGTCCGCCCCAAGCCTGCCTTGTTCTTCTTCTTCTTCTTTTGGCTTTCCAGCAGACTAGATGCCTTGCAGCACATTGCTGCCTCTCACTGCACTGGTCGGATGGGGGATTACATCAGAATGGCACTATTTTCCACAGGAGCACTCCTGCCCAAGCATGCCTTGTTACTGCTGCTGTGTTTTGTGTATTTGTTCGACTCCTTGCAAAAAAATTAATTAGTTGCCGCATTTTCAGGATGGGAGATATATTTTAGTGTTAAATTGTTTTTAGTTTTTTTTGCCTGGCTCCAATGCCCCCCCTAGTGGCGATGCCCATCGAAGCTTACCCCTTTACCCCCCCTTATGGGCGGCCCTGCGCCCGATCAAAGCATATGGTCTTCCCATTTATTAACCCTACAGCTTCTCTGGAGAAGTGTTAACATCCCATTAATGACTGTCATTCATTTTCAGCAGCCATGCCAGTCCTCCCTGTACAACAGCACCAGCAGATTCTATCTAGCTCCCAATCCATCGCAGACGATTGGTAAATGGGTAAAGTCAATGGCATTGTCTGCACGTGGACAGTGGCACAAAGCTGAGGCCAGGGTGCTGCAGCTGATAACATTGACCTGCTGTTCCATGTGTCTTCGCCATATTCGCTCGGGCACGGCTATCTGACAGCTCAGTATGGACGCCATGCGCGGGGACAGAGGAAGACACCGGTCGCATCTGAAGGGCCAGGCTTGTCCTCTGATTAACGGTGTGTTGCCCTTCAGCATCAAAGTGCCGATCAAACTCAACTTTGAAAGCGTGAAGGTCAATGGAGACTACGCATTCAGACAGAATACAGGACGGCTGGAGCCACTGTCCAGAGGATGAGATATGACGAGCGTAACTCACCGGCGTGAAATGGACGCTGGGAAGAAATCGATAGAGGTGGTTATCTCTTGAAGGAATCATGAGTGCGGGGGGAAAGTGCGTCTGTGTTTAAGTCACCAAAAGAATAGAAACGGTTGTTCTTAAGGTTAGAGAAACTAGAGGTTCTCTAAAACTCACCAAAACCTCGACAATTTGTCGGCAACTCAATAAAAATCCCTTGTTGCTTTACAAGTGCAGCAAGTCAGCAACTCAACCTAAAATCGTTGAAAACAGACATCAACTCCCATCAACTGATCTGCTATAATGTAGTATAGCATGAATGTGGAGAGACATTACAGAAACAGTGACACAAGGTCCATGATATTCTTAATATGTCCTACAAAATGTACACTTCTACATGCTTTAGGGGAGGAGCATAAAGCCGCTATCATACTGTAGGTACAACACTTCATCATATCCTGATTCACTATAGAGACACTGCGGAGCGCGTCATCATTCAGAAACCACGCCCAAAACGGGGGGAAACAAAAGGCCCCTCCCCAATTCTGGCGTTCTCCTATGCACACAAAGATCATATATACGGAAGATGAACACTTCAACTTACTTCCTTGACAGCTAGATCCACATTTTTCTTCTCGCAAATTCTCTATGGCTCTATGGCTTCCTTGCTCGGGAGTACAAAAAAACTTTAATTGGCGATTTTCTACATTTGTTGTCTGCGCAGCCCACCACACAGCAGCTTTTAGCTATGTTTAATTCAAGGAAAATGACGCTGGTGTATGGGAGTGAATGGAGCGCTTTCCCCCGTGATGGGCGTGGCCTATTTCATGCAGTGTCTCTATTAGGAAAGCAGAAGAGAGATCACTTGCTTTCACCCTCAGAGACTCAATCAATTACAAATATTTCGTCTGCATCAAAGTGGACCGCTCCACTTGATATTCCAAGCAAGTGCTATTCCTGCAGGCATATTCTAATATTATTTAGCTTTCATTAATCTCTCACTACTTGATATTCTAGTGCCTTACACCTTCTCCTTCCTGCTTAATTGTGTGGAGACATAACTTTGCCATAAAAATGTTAAATGTAAAAACAGATTTATTGGAGCTCTTTTGTACAATGATCTACACAGCACGTAAAGGCTTTAACAGTCCCATAGAGAAATGCCAAAGACAGAAGGAGATATATTTCAAGAAGACAATATAAATTGCACTCCATGACTGACTTAAATCCAGAGGGAACACTATTGCCCTATTATTGCATTAGCGCGCAAAAAGCCTCGTAGGAATTAATATCATCCAGTGAGTCAAATTAAAACTATTGGAACCCCGTGGAAGAGATTGCAGAATTGATGGTCAAGAGATTTCCTGAAATGAAAAGCGAAAACGCAGATAAGAGGGGCTGAAAAGATTGAACTTCGATATACAATCATGTTCCTTTAGAAACATGTTACGCAAGGCATGTCACGTAACACAAGCTGGTGCACATTTAATTAACCCCTTCTGAACATTAATCATTATGGATTGGTGCATAATTGCACTCACCCAATGATAACCCCAATAAATAACACTGACCCCGCCCCTTTCCTCTACTCCAGGTTTCCACACAGGCGCTCATTCTAGTTCAATAGCACTAAGGACAATTACATTAAATCTTGTGTACTGGTAAACGCTCGTGACAAGAATTACCACCCTGTTTGTTTTACTGTGTGGCACAGTAAACACTCATGCGTAGCGTAATGGGAGGTGACAAAATTATGTTTTGGGAATGATCAAAAAAAGTGTTCAGTAATTACAGATTTTCCAGTAGCTCGTTCTCAATCATACACAACTTTGCACAAGTCAAAATAATTGACCAGTGCTCTAATTTAATTGTGTTTCTGTCTAGGCATCGTTAACGCTCCAGAGAGCCAACACTGTCATTTAGTTATGCTTCAATAGAGTATTTGGATTTAGGATGATGTATTTTTGTAGGCTTACCCAGAAGACCCGGCACTGGTTCCTAAATGTGAAAGTCAATGGGATTTTTGTATGGGGATTTCGGTCAAATGCATGAAATAAGGTCTGTGGTTAACAACGACCGTTTATGAAACAGCGAACTTTGTGTTCAGCAAGATTATCTTCACAAATGAGGACCACTTTGATGACTTTTGAAGTGTTTTCTAAAAATCGCGGTACTGCCTTAAATTGGTCTGTCAAATGATTCAATCTATTCCAACTCCAACTCAACTCTCCATGTCAATTGAATTGTGCCATAATGTTAGAATTCTGTGTAATTTTGACTCGGTATCGTCAAATATGTGGCTGCCGGGGCTTGGGATTAAAACTGGCTGAGCAGTGACAGAAAGGTTGTTGGTTCAATATCTCTTTCTATGCTGCCCTTGAGCAAGGCAGATAAGGTAACCATGCCTGAACATTTTTAGGTGCTTTAACCAAGTGCATGTATTGCATGTTGAGACTAATTTGTCTGAGGTCAAGGACAAGATGGTGCCTTCAAAGTCACACTTTCTTCGTAAAAGTCACTTCTGGTCACAAGCCGATATGCATGCTCTCTGATAATTGGACAAAATAAAAGGGATGTAAAATAGATGTCTTCCTCTCAGTCAAGATTCCAAAAATGTCTCCTGCAATGAGCTCAGCCTGGAAGAAAATGGGATGAGTGTGGGGAGTATTTCCAAGCCAACCCAGACAGGCGCAGATCATTCAACCCTGCCAAGTTGAATCCCAATGCTTGTCTATAGAGGAAACGTAAGCTTGATTCTATCACTGCCAAGGTCCAACGTATAAATTGTTTAGTAAGAGCAAAGTCGCCCGAGTGCGTTAGCAGGAGTTCAAAGCTGAACACTTTTGGTTTGAAGTGCTTAACTTCAAAGACAGACACTGTGTTGTGCTCAGAGCCACTGAGAGAAAGAGTTGCGTCACCCTTCATTCACTGAATCAGATGTTGGCTGTTTATGCCAGTGTGAAGATGTAACAGTACCATCTTGTCCTTTTTATGTTAATTGTATGTTAATGAGGGAAGAACATGCCGTCACTTTTTGTTTCCCAAATAAAAGTAATCACTTATTCTAGTCCTGTTCACTCTTTGTCTAACACTCTTATCAGACTTAGTAACACCTGATTAATAAGAGAGATTTGTATGTCGGCCAACTCTCTCATGCACTATGTTCATTGGTGTACCTAAATAATAATAAAATGTGAGTACCTTCCTCTAGGTCAGTGGTTCCCAACCTTTTTACACCAAGTACCACCTGAGAAAGTAGTTGGCTCTCCAAGTACCACCATATGACCGACGTTAAAATACAGTCTATTCAGCTATGCACAGTTCACGCAGGAGGCAAATTTATTCCAACCTGCAGCCTATGTGCAACCTGCAGCAGCTGCACTTGTGCTGGGTTGACTGCTGTCTTCACCTCCTTGTGCTTCATCGTTGCTGCTCTCCTCTACTACAGCTCTTTTACGATTCCCTCCCGTTTTCATCCACTTTAGCATCCCTCCTCTTCTCGTGCGTTCCTTTATCGCAAAAGAACTGGGACGTGGAGGCTAAATGACGTCACATCCGTTTTGTTAATCTTCTTCTTCTTCTACTATTGTTTTATGGCAGTTGGCAAACAACTTTTTGTGCATTACCGCCACCTACTGGAGTTTGATGTCAGCATCCCTCCTCGTCTTTGTTCACCACTTGTGTAACCATGCGGGGCGGGCAGGTAATTGTGCATGCGCAACAGGTATAGTGTCCGTCAGAAACAAATATTTGTTTCTAAATCTCAAGACAACAAAATAAACCTCAATTTCAATGATCACAAGTTTATTTTCATTCATAGTATTATTTTGATAGATGAACATGTTTTACAATTGATTTTAAACTTGGGTTTATTTCATAATTTAAACATTGAGATTCCAGGGATCAAGTACCACCAGCAGGGGGGGGCGCAAGTACCACCTACCTTGAGAAACACTGCCAATAATATTAATAATAATTATTATTATTTCACTTTCACATGTTTGAAAACTACTACTAATGACCACCATGGATTTTGCACAAAAAATAAAAAAATAAAAATAAAATTTGAATTTTCACAGAGCCTTCCAAGTACCACCAGCAGGGGGCGCAAGTACCACCTACGGTACGCATACCGTAGGTTGGGAACCACTGCTCTAGGTCTAGGACTATGTCTAGGGTCTGTACTTTAGAAACTTGAAATGAGTATGATTTAGTTGGTGTCAGTGGAATGCTTTTATAGGTCATAGACTGCTCGCAAGTAACTTTCAATGACAGCACTGAACATCACTCACTGCTGCCCACTGCTGTCAGTTGTTGGTGGATTCACACTCACAGCACTGGGAGAGGCTAACTTGATGGATTGATTCAATTCATAGCTTCTGGTGACATTATGTTAAAGTCCAAAAAAGTAAATAATAATACAATGGGCCTTTTTCACAGCCACCATTTTGTATCTAAAAGGCAGGGTAAACACAGGTGCAACAAACTCATTAATTATGACCCCAGCACTGCAACACCTAAATGGACTGGAAGTTGGAAAACCTAATTAATATTTTGGTGCACCTGTGTTACTTCCTGCCTTTTAGACACAAAATGGCTGCTGTGAAAAAGGCCTATTAGGCTACAATAGGATGTAACACAGTGAACAGTGGGCAGCCAAAGCAACACATCATTGGCTATAGGTGGCAAGCCTTTATGACCTATCTTCTATTTTGAGATGATTTAAAAATAGGAAATATTACAGACATATAACCTGTCAGTTTACAATACTCTAAATCAGTTGTCATATTGGTTATTATACCCAAAGTTGCGGCTGTTAGTACTCTTCCAATAGAAAACAATGGATTTGACTGGACCGCATTGAACGATTGGAGCTACATGAACCACGTGACCGTCATGTGACCGAGTGGCATTTTTGACCCTCCGTTGGCACAACAACTCTTTCTCTCAATGGGCTCTGGTTGTACTTGAGTGACGTCTCAATAAATGCCCTGGGTAAGACTTAAATAAATGCACAGCTGAAATGGTCAGTACCTTTAGGTGAGTCGATACTACTCCCTTTTCAGGTTCCATTGTCAGCACTGTGGGTTTACTGTGTGCAGCAATGGGACTTTCAACTCACCGCTAAATGCGTTTCAATAAAGGGAGAGCAAGACGTCTGTAGAGACAGTCTAAAACAGATTGGTAGCTCTCGTATTACTGTTGTGATGGATGATACAGCAAACTAGCTCTGTGGCACAACAATATGACAATATGTCATTCTACCTGAAACCTGATAGTCTAGGAAGGGGGCGGCAGGCCATTATCAAAAAATCCAATAAATTGTTGAGCCTTCATGCTTCTTTATTTTACAACATCATCTATTTTGTTCAGAATCATAAGCATGCCATAAAGAGAACACTAGCAGTATGAACATGAATAAGAATTACATATATTTTAAAACTAAAGAAGAAGAACAAAAGATGGGTTTGAGTCCTCACTCTATTTGGAGATAAATTGACAAAACATGTTTCTAATAACAGAGCAAGTCCAAGAGTGCAATATTCATAGAGGTTGATGACATTGGACATTTGATTAAATGTTGAAAAGAATCGTGGCCTGAAACCCTTGGAATGGGCCAAATGCTTGGAATCCACAGAATAGGCTAATAAATAGGCTATGAAAATGATAAACGAAGAAACATATTGACTTGTTTGCACAACATCGAACATCCAGACTGGTATGCTGTCAGCAGCTGTGTGACTGGTCCAGGCTGGCGATAAGCTTTGCCTCCCTCTGCTGGCACCATGTGGTAATTCTCACAAGTACCGTGCACTTGAATGAAAGGGAACATGGGGCAAACTGTCCAGGCTCAATCTTCCAAGCATAGTCAAATGGGCAGCTTTGCCACTGAAAAGCCAAGTATGGGATTAATCCCCCCCCCCCCCCCCATTCCCAACTCGAAAATGACTTCTTGATATCAGGGTAAACAGCTATTATGAACTTTTAATAATGCTCTGAAGATGAGTTTATGTTGGCAATGTTTGTGCAAACTAATGTAAAATAGATCAATGATTTGAGTTGGGATGTATTAAAACCTTTGGATATAACATTTCCACTTACAATTCAAACTGTGCAAGAATATATACCACAAAATGTATATACCACAGTTAAAGCTATCCTGGATGAGTGCTTTATTTAAATCAGAATCACTTTTTTTATTGCCACAGTATGCAAGTTACATACGAGAAATCTGTCTTAGTGTCTGTATGCAGCGTAGTGGTCAGGTCAATATACAGAGATAAAGAAGTGGGAAGATAACTAAAAGACAAACACAATGTTGCAAGTGCAATCAAATCAAATTAAATCAAATATATCTATACAATATGTACATGAATGGAGGAGTGTTCCGTGGATATTAAATATGTTACGTTGAATTTACATGAAATTTACAGTCAGAGTTAAATAGGCTTTAAATAGGCACTGATCAATTTACATGAATTTACAGTCCGAGTTAAATATGAGTTTACATTGAATTTACATGCAATTTACAGTCAGAGTTAAATAGGCTTTAAATAGGCGATGAATTTACATGAATTTACAGAGCATGAGTTTAATGAACATGAGTTCAGCTGAGTTCAGAACTATATTCGGTAGGTTCTCTGGCACAATAGTCCTGGACCTTCAGGCCAATCACTGTGCTTAAACACGGCAAACTCCACTCAACTGGGATGCCGAGCGACTTTAAACAAATGCACAGGAAAAGGAAAAGCACAGACAGTTTACTGAGCCGCGGAGCTGACAGGGTATGAAAACTTTGATAAAGAATAAGAAACAACACATTACTTCCTATTTTAACCCAGTGTGAATACAATGTGTTCAAATTAATTAAACTTGTTTCTATGAAGCAGCTTCGTTATGAGCGAAGGCTGCTGTGTTAATGTCTCTCCACCAGGTTGACTTTTTATGACCACGGGAAACAATATTAATGTGTTGAATCCCAAAGCATTTGGCAATAAATGTATATGGCTGATGCCAGTTTGCTCTAATTGTTTGTCATCCAGAGAAGTCTGATGATCACAGCACAAGCACGTCCCAGTGTAGCCCCCTCCCTCCACTGCGAGCGGAGACTATATAGGTTATATCCATTATGCAAATTAGAATGTTACGTCAGTTATCGATTTTTTTTTTTTTTTTTGCTGTATTGAAAACGTACCGAATCGTGACACCACTGTGTCATATTGAACCCAACCGTGAATTTTGTGAACTGTTACACCCCTATTATGAAGCAAACACATTTTTATTCCACTGTGGATTCAAAAATGGAAAATTGAGAGTATTGTTGCTGCCGCATGTAGCTCAGGCTTTTGTTCAAAACATGGGTTATGCTTCCCTCAACCATTAGCCTGGATCCACTTATATTGTTGCTCAAAAACACATTCATACTTGATAATAGAAAACCATTTGCCATGTTGAATTACACATTTACATTACACCCCTGAACCACAGACTGCTTGGGAAAAACAAATGCCAACTCAATGGGAGAAGAGCCCATATAGGCTGTAGTCGCGCCGGTAACACAATAGAGCCTTTTCACGGGGGCCATTTTGTGTCGAAAAGGCAGAATAAACACAGGTGCAAGCAAAACACTAATGAGGGTTTCCAAATTCCAATCATGGAAGTTGGAAACCCTCATTAGTGTTTTGCTTGCACCTGTGCTTACCCTGTTTTTTCGACACAAATTGGCCCCCGTGAGAAGGCTCTATAATTTCAGATGAGGATCAGAAGGGTAAAGACCTCCCACGTGCTACATCCTGCCGGTGAAGCTCCCCGCTGTCAGGTGAAAAGAAGCGGCTGGCAACTGCGCATATGTGTCAGAGGAAGCATGGTGCTAGTCTACAGCTCTCCCCAGATCGGGAGAGGGAGTGGAGCAGCAACCGGGGCAGCAGGGGGAAATTGGCCAAGTACAATTAGGGAGAAAATGGGGGGGGAATCAGATAACATAATATTATAAAAAAAAAAGACAAAGTAGGGCAAGATCGACCTGCAACAATGGGAGTTTAATGTGTGACAGACAAGTCTCTACAAACAGACATGAGCACACAGAGGCCCAGATGGCTTGACTGAAACCGAGTGACACGGGGAAGACTGGTGGCATGAAGAGCGCCCTCTGTCTGCTGACGCTCATAGCTGAATGTAAACATCATATTTTTTGGCAGTGAGGTGGGTGGAGGTAAAACAGTGAGAGAGGACCATAATCCATTGCATTTATTTATACATGTAGCGCTTTTCTAAGTACTCCAAGCACTTAGCACATATGGGGGGGGGGGGGGGGCAATCTATGATTTCCTTATCAATCATAGATTAGGATTGTGTGTGGTAAAGAAACTGAGTATAACTAATGTGTTTAATTGGAATCAGTCGATACAAATATGGGAAAGAGTGGCTAGCTGACATTATAAAATAGCTTTTTAAGAAGCAGGGGGGGGGGGGGGGGGAGTTTTGAAACAATGCCATCAGAAAAAGTTGATTTTGAACTTACTTGGAGCTACGATTATAATGTTAAGTGCAATTTACAAGTCAGATGACGATGCCCAAAGGAGAAATGTATAGAAATGCTAGAAAACACATTTATAGTAAGTAAGTAAAAAACCTTCCTCCAGCCATAAAGTTTCAGGGAACACATTTGGAAGCACGAGCCATGCTGTAAAGGGAGTGTTGTTGTTGTAACCATTTCTAACCTCGATCCATTACCTAAAAACATCTTTACAAATGCTGGATGGAAGCCACCTTGGCCAGGGGGAGGAAGATGATCTGTATGAAACTGCCATCAGACTGTCAGCTGTCACGTCACGACAAGCTGGTGGCACACCACTGTCACTCACTGTCACACCGCCAAAGACGAGCCACACAGACTGGAAAGAGACATTTGCGTCCGGCTGTGTCGCAAGTCTATTTTTAACCCGAGCCATCAAGCAGGAGAGGATCACACAGGCATGAGCAGTCCTCCGAATCGGTTTCCTTTCGGCGAGCATTTCAGAAAGATTTTCGTTTTTTCAATTTTCAGGAAAATTCCCAAAAACAAACAACAAAAAAGAGTGTCTGCTACAAAGCCATTGATCAAAATAACATCAACTGTTTGTGCATTCACTCGCATTGAGCCTTGAACAAGCTCTAGTCCGGCTCTCTCAGGTGGTTTTATTTACATGTCCTTGAGAACTCAGGGGGAGAAACAATCCGATAAGCCGTCAGCACACTTCCTGCATGTTTACAGCTTGTTTGGCTCAGTGGATGATGGGAGATCGATGCCTCCTCCTGTATGTAGGCTACGCTTGATGAAAACACAATTACAGTACATCTGATACAGTAGGTGTCCTCTGATCTATTTACAGTAAGCAAGCTTAAGCCCACTTTACAACTGCTGCTCAAGTATTCTTGAACAAGACGCGCATGCTGCTACTGCTCTGACGCAACCGCTCAATGGTACGGCAGACTGTTATGAAATAGCGGTAAGTCTGAAGTGGAAGGAATATTGTTGACAAAGAGCACATGAGTTCAACCAACTTGGGTATATCAGAGGTAAAAAAAATAAAATAATAATAATAATAATATAATAATAACAAAAAATCTGGTAAAGTTTCAGACACTGATATATGGAACAGTTAATAAAAAAATGCGATATGAACTTTGCAATTTGGAAATAGCAGAGGATGGAATAGACCAGGGGCCAGGGGTTTTCAAAATCTGACACTGCGGGCCTCCCCTCGGCCCTCGGACAAAGCCTGGAACCGCATCCCCCCAGTTTACTTGCTTAGTTTCGCTAAATCCCATATGCCGACTGTATGGGATCGTGATTATGTTATTTGATCCTATAGACGGTTTTCACCAGCTGCAACCCTGCAGCACTTCCTTTTGTTCAGCTTCTTCTTCTGTGTTTTATGGTGGTTGGCTTGGCATCCATAAATGTTGCATTACCGCCACCTGAATTGTATCAGCTTCACAGTGCTAACTATTTATAGTGTCCACTTTCTAAGCTGTTCAGGGGAAAACACTGACATAGCCTACTTCTATTTCTATTTTTGCTATACGTTTAAATGTAAAGATAGGCCTATGTGTGCAATAATGTACTGATAGTCAGCTTACTCTGTAACATGTAGCTTTTATTAGCCTCTCAGGCTAGCTCCGGACCAGATAACAACGCTTCCTACTACCCAGCGTACATTCACGTCTTTCCGACAGGGGTGGTTGTTATGGAACTATCAACAACAACAACAACAGTTCAAGTCAAATGCTTTACGGTCACTCGTGATTAATCTCCTAGCTGAATCGCTTGGTTTACTTTGTCCAAAGATTGAAATGTCTTTGCAAATTAATTAATTTGGTTCCATTGATAATAGAGAACAGAACCATTTGTTAGGCATGCCAGTAAATCACTTGAATATTATCCTGCCCGGTCCAACATTCAAATGGAGAAGTAATTACTAAATTGAAAAAGCAGGCGGCATATTTCTCAATCAAAGAGACTACATTTTTAATCTAAATAGTGATTAGAATGGACTACCTGGCATGGGGCAGATTAAAAAATGAGTAGGCAAAAAAATATTAGTGTGCTAGCTAGTCATTGTAATTGCAAATCTTGGCTTTGAATACATTTTGCCATCAACAAGTATAGATGAAACATTCATTAATGATTAATTTAAGGACGAGTGACAACACATGGTGCATTTGTGAGTACTTTCTTCAAATTGAGAGGCAAAGAGGGAAAACAGATTTTTTTTAAATGTTTTTTGAATTTTTGGTCCGAGTGAAATGTTCTATGGTCTCTCCCGATTATAGCGTTAGCTGAACCGTTTGGTTAGAACCAGTAAAACTCTTTTTATAAGCATTTTACGAAATGTCTATGGGAAAATAAATGGCAGATGAAAATCTCTGGTACAGTGCTGAAGCAGGAAGTAGGCGGTCACTTTGTCTCTCTATAACACTGATAGCGCTTTCAGACAGACACGGTTCTGGTTCTGGCTCCGGCTCCGTTCTGGAGTCTCAGAACCTTGGTGCTTTCTGGCGAACCAGCCCGTGTTCACACCAGTTTAAGCGGAACCAAAGTGGGAGGACATTATTCGGTAGTCCTTCTTCAGTTTATTTTTTATTTTTTTAAGTTTATTAATTATTTGGTCTGGCGTTCGAGTGAACCCAGCCTTGGCCCTCTCTTCTGCAAGTTCGGCATATGACTTGCTCTTTCTTGTACTGCTTTCTAGCTTTTCTTGAGATTCGGTAGATGCCTAAATCGCCACTAAACATTTGGTTTCCTCAGGAGACCACTGCAAATTATTTTTCTCCATGTTGTCACTGCCTTCTTCTCCTTCTTGCTCGTTTTCACAGCCTAGAATGAGACACGCCCACTGATGATGTCACGGTTCCCAAGAAAAACCAACTATTTTTTGGTTCCGCTGAGAACCAACTTTTCAGGTTCCGAACCAATTATTTTTTCGGTCTGAACGCGCCGGCCAGTTCAGATTAGGGTTCTGGAACCGGAACCGGCACGGAGCCCTGCCGGTGTGAAAGCCCTATGAGTGGGGACTAAAGTGCAGGGGCCTGCCTTTGGTGGGACTTTCTCAATCCCATGAGTAAATATGAGTGTTTGCAACATTTTGAGAGTAAATACATTGTTTGGATTTGACTCTGAGAAAAAGGGACATACAGTACATCATGACTGTACAAACCAATTAGAAGAAGTATAAGAAATAAGAAACTACATGTGCAGGCCTACACCACGGCCAATTAGAGGCCTGCATTCTGGAATCCTTCTGAAATTCTGACAAGTCGTAGGTAGGGCTCACATCGGGCTCGGGCCCGAACATGTAGGGCCCGGGCCGGGCTATAGGGCCTAGATTTGAGGGCCAGTGCAGGGCTCTAAGGCCAATAGTCCAGGCTGCGATATGCACATTTTGTGAGTTGGTTCCGATCCGCTCCAAAATGTAACGGGTTCTTCCTTGGCCCGTGCTACACACCCTTTCCACCAAGTCTGATGAAAATGGGTCCAGTATTGTTTTCCGTAATCCTGCTAACAGACAGACAAACAAAGAAACAAACAGCATCGAAAACATAAACTCCTTGGAGGAGGCAATGATTACTTTCTCTAACTGGAAATGTCAACATCGGCTATAAGGAGTTTGGCTTATTTTGCTCTATTGCTTGGTGAGAGTCTGGAGACGTCTGCTTGCCTCTCAGCACTGAAAGCTCAGCAAACAGGCAAACAGCTCAGCAGCATGTTTGGGGCGTATATATAATAACAGCTATAACAATAACAACTCCTGCATATTAGATTCACACTTTCAATCAAAAGAGAGAAACGGCACCGCCTTGACAAATCTCCAGCAGGCACAGGTTCCGCCATTGGTCCAATAAGACTTGGCCCTCTGAGTTATTCATGTAGCAAGCAGTAGCAGTGCAAGAAGTGTTACTTTCCCCCCGATAAGAGAACCGCAATCAATTTACGACTTTCTTTTGCATGCAAAGCACTTGAAAAGAACAATACAATTTTGTGCCAACTTAGGAGAACATTTCGTTATCTTGAAACGTCTTTCTTCACTAAGCCTCAATTCATGTTTAGTTTATTACATTTATTTGTCAGGGGCCATGTGCAAAAGATAACACTGGTCTCAAAGAGAAAATAGACTTTGCACCTCAGTGTTTCCCCTACCGTTCTACAGGCCTGGCGGTAGAGAGCTGCAAACCCGAGGGTACCCTCACGGGCCCCTCGGGCCGACCAAAACGGGCCGAGGCCGGGCTTGTTTTTTATTTTATTTTAATGAATAGGTCCGGGCCGGGCCGTTTCAATAATTCAATTAAATAATGTTGTATTAGCGTACTCGCTTGATTTGACACAGCAGAGCACAGTCAGACAAAGAGGAGGAGTGCACAGACACTCCCCCAGCCACACAGTCACACACAGACCCTCACGTGACGTTAGTAGCTGTAGACAGCTCCCGAAGAGAGATAGAGAGAAAAAAACAAGCCGTTTGTGCCGTGTCCGTCCATGTACAGCGAGCGGACAGCTCCCGAGCACAGAGAGAGAGAGAGAGTCAAATAGAGAGACAGACAGAGAGAGGCTGCGCAGGACAGCCGCGCAGCGACGCAGCACGCGGAACAGAGAGGGAGAGATGTGTCATTATATCGTAATATTGGCTTCGGGCCTCGCAACGGGCTCGGGCCAATTCATTTTATAACTCCTCCGGGCCGGACCGGGCACAGGTCTGCATGTCACGGGCCGGGGAGGGCTCGGGCCGAAATTTCAGGCCCGCGCAGCTCTCTACCTGGCGGGCCCGCCAGGCCAACGACGCCCCCGCCAGGCCAGAGTTTTTTTTCAATAAACCTTTATGGCATAATACTGGTGTTGACAGTAATAGAAGATCCCAAATCATTCAAAACAATAAGCATTTTGCTTTTAGGAGCAATGTGCCAGCGTGCAGCACTGTTCCAAAACGTGTCAACGTGTGTCGTTACCTGGGAAAACGCACATCCCATAATACAACTGTTTGCATCCCATCCCATAATAGTATGATGATACTTGGGATGCCATTGCGAACAGAGATGCGAACAGGTTAGCTAAAAGTTTAGCGTCGCCAGCGAGGGCCCCCACCGTTGCGGTCAGGGGACGTTTTGAAATCCCTCCAGGCCTGAAAGATTTTCTAGGGGAAACACTGCACCTGATTATAGCAATTTGCCAGTTTCCATCTCCAGTGCCAGGGCAGGTTGACATCTGTCCTTAACACCCCTTTTCAAAAAGATCACGTCCAAAAACGAACAGCATGTACCCAATCTCATTCTGAGTCTATACTTCTCATTCCAAGCTGACAAGAGGGAAATAGATGCCTTCATGGCAGACTGCCGCTCACTGGGTAAGTCCCAAATTCTTATAAAGTCCATTTCCACCTAAGCATGATTATATTCAGTACTCTCATTTGGATAAACACGTTAGCCAACCCACAGATAGATGCTAGTTTTCATCTCAATCCAATTAAATTAAAATTCGACAAATCATTAAAGTAGGTGTTAGAGGAAGCAATTTGTCAAGATGGTGCAGCAAACACCTGATGTAAATCTGACCACAGGGACCCTGTGGAAAGTCAAAAACAAAGGTCTAAAAGCACCACAGGAGATTACAGTATTAATCTCAATGTATAATGGATGACTCATCATAATAACTCAACCAATCAGCAACTAAGTCAGGCGAAACCTGAAGAGATGCAACATATTAATCATATTAATTAAAATTTAAGCTACTCTGGAGGATTCCTTCTCTGGACTAAGCAACAGTTGCATGAATGGCCGATTTGAGGCTGAAGAAGACCATTTTGACCAGCGGCAGGCTGAAAGTTCAACCCAAAAATGTTCATAAAAGATAACCGAAACATTAAAAGTCTTCATAGGATAACAATGCTGCTCTAACTGCAAAAATATCCATGACACTTGGCCAATTGTACCCATTTGTAATCCTTAAATACAGTTTTCGAAGCATTATGTTCATGCTTGCAATGGGATTCTTCAAGATATTGCCCTGAGAGACACTTAAACTTCACCTTAACACAGAGTGCCAATCACTTAAGAGGTGATAAGCTCCAGTGCGGAATCAGATGCTAAAGACAAACTCAGCTTTAAATATATACTGAATATTGCTGATTCACATAGTCAGTGTAACAAATTGAGTAGGCTATGCTTTTCATAGCAATCAACCACTTGTTGTTCCCTTGGATCGAAATCACAAAGCTGGTCAAGACATGCAGAGAGTTTGCCATTTCCCTACCGTCATAGTCAGCCTCCAACAAACCAAACTGGTCCAGCACCTTGACAAAGAGGACCACGACCACCAGCACAGCGATCATCTCCAGTCCCTCCAAGTTCATATCCAACATGTCGGACAGGTCACAGGCTGCCCATGGCCACACACACAGAGCTGGCTGTGCAGCGCTGTCTACAGGCCGTTTGACTCCAGTTACAGCGCGGCATCTCCGGCTGACGAGACACCGGCACACGCCAGCAGGGAGGGAGGGAGGGAGGAGAAGTGTGTGGAAGAGCGAAAAGAGGGAGGGGGGGGGGGGGAGTGTGTGGAAGAGCGAAAAGAGGGAGGGGGGGGGGGGGGCGGAAGTGTGTGGAAGAGCGAAAAGAGGGAGGGGGGGAGAAGTGTGTGGAAGAGCGAAAAGAGGGAGGGGGGGGAGAAGTGTGTGGAAGAGCGAAAAGAGGGAGGGGGGGGAGAAGTGTGTGGAAGAGCGAAAAGAGGGAGGGGGGGGGAGAAGTGTGTGGAAGAGCGAAAAGAGGGAGGGGGGGGAGAAGTGTGTGGAAGAGCGAAAAGAGGGAGGGGGGAGGAGAAGTGTGTGGAAGAGCGAAAAGAGGGGGGGGGGAGAAGTGTGTGGAAGAGCGAAAAGAGGGAAGGGGGGGGAGAAGTGTGTGGAAGAGCGAAAAGAGGGAGGGGGGGGGGAGAAGTGTGTGGAAGAGCGAAAAGAGGGAGGGGGGGAGAAGTGTGTGGAAGAGCGAAAAGAGGGAGGGGGGGGGAGAAGTGTGTGGAAGAGCGAAAAGAGGGAGGGGGGGAGAAGTGTGTGGAAGAGCGAAAAGAGGGAGGGGGGGGGAGAAGTGTGTGGAAGAGCGAAAAGAGGGAGGGGGGGAGGAGAAGTGTGTGGAAGAGCGAAAAGAGGGAGGGGGGGGGAGAAGTGTGTGGAAGAGCGAAAAGAGGGAGGGGGGGGGAGAAGTGTGTGGAAGAGCGAAAAGAGGGAGGGGGGGAGAAGTGTGTGGAAGAGCGAAAAGAGGGAGGGGGGGGGAGAAGTGTGTGGAAGAGCGAAAAGAGGGAGGGGGGGAGAAGTGTGTGGAAGAGCGAAAAGAGGGAGGGGGGGGGAGAAGTGTGTGGAAGAGCGAAAAGAGGGAGGGGGGGAGGAGAAGTGTGTGGAAGAGCGAAAAGAGGGAGGGGGGGGGAGAAGTGTGTGGAAGAGCGAAAAGAGGGAGGGGGGGAGAAGTGTGTGGAAGAGCGAAAAGAGGGAGGGGGGAGGGATGGAGTGGCAAGGACGACGACGAGGGGGCGTTGAGGAGAGAATGGGGGGGAAGCAACAGAGTAAGAAGAGAAATGATGGACAGAAAGCTACAAGAGGATTAGATTGCTCACAACCATAGACTATGCTTGCAACTCAAAGAGTGAGAAATGAGGATGATGATGGTGGTGTGTGTCTGTCTGTGTGTGTGTGTGTGTGTGTGTTTGTTTGGGGGGGGGGGCAGAGTGTAATCACTACCAGTTGCTGTGGAATACTGACTGCTGGGAGCATGAGCAGAGGTCCGAAGTGCAGGATGCAAAAGAGTGCAGAAACTCACAGTACAGAACATAGTCATTCACACAGTTCAGTGATTCTCATACTTTTTTGGGCTTCAGTACCCCCTTTCCCCTTTCCCCCCATTTCTGAATCCAAGTACCCCCTTTACCGGACTACGACATTTTGCTTAGAAAACTGCAAGAGAAAACTATAGCATGATGCAATGAATGAATAATATACTGTAACATTACAGAATAAGAAATGGAGTGAAAGAGTTGCAATTAGTGCCTCCCGAGCAGATTTATTTTAACGCTTCAATTATTTTCACGATTTATTCTTACTTCTTTACTCTCAAGTACCCCTGTAGTACATCCACGTACCCCTAGGGGTACACTTAACTCAGTTTGGGGACCACTGAATAGATACCATAGACCAGAGTAAGCTACTTTGATGCCTGAAATCCTATGCAATCTTATCCAACGATGACTCTTTGGACCAATACACAAGCTGGGTGCTACCACTATTTTCCCCATTCACACATTTAGATTATATTAGCCGACTACTATTTTGATAGTTATGAAATATTTCCTCAAATTAGCTAATTATTACCTCCGTCAAGGCGGTTATGTTTTCAGTGCCGTTTGTCTGTCTGTTTGTTAGCAGAATTACGGAAAAAAACTTGTCGGCCAATTCTCATGAAACTTGGTGGAAGGGTGTAGCATGGGCCAAGGAAGAACCTATTACATTCTGACGTGGATCCGATCTGACGCCCCAAATTTGCATATCATAGCAGACTGGACTATTGGCGTTGGCGGAGATCTGCGCCCCCCCAGCCCCCCCCCCCCCCCCGGGTGCATTTCTAGTTTACTCTCCTTCTGCTCATTCTAAATACCAATGTAGAATCTACCCAGCATTTCCATTTTATAAATGACCTTCTGGACCATCTTATTCTCCTCCAGCAACAGTGTTGTATTTCTTCAATGGGTCTCTGTCTCTGTCTGGCAATATAATGTCAACATTACATCGAGCATTAGTCTTGATTAGGGCACAGACAGCAGCCACTTATGTTGTCCTTGCAAGTGGATGGATAAATGGGTTCAGCTCGACAAAATACAGGGGAAGGACATGGGTTTCATTTAGATTATAGTCATTGAATGCTGCACTTATGAACCGGATGTTTTTTCAGTGGTATAGCCTACCTTTCAGATCAGTCTCTCAAATAATACATGGTTTCCATGTTGCATTATCCAAAATCAGATGGGCATGTTATTTTACAATTATACAGTGTTTTGAAATAGTGCTACATTAGAAATAAACGAAATAAAAATATAAATAAACAGACATGGGCTATGATGAGAACTGAAAACAAAAGCAAAGTCAGACTAACAAATCCAAAATATCCATGATCTTCAAGACGTGCACACTGCCAGGATGCTGGAGCGGTCTCGGAAGATCATGGCCGACCCCTCCCACCCGGGTCATAAAGTCTTTAAGGCCCTCCCCCATGGCAGAAGTCTGAGGTCTGTCGGTACCAGAACCTCTCGCCTGTACCGCTGTGCTGCATACTTGCACTAAAACGTATTCCTGGTTTGTAATCTGATTACTTACGGTGGCTATTAAAGTGAATCTTGAATGTCTGTAGACACACAAAAATAAATGAATGCCTGATAAGCAAAACGCCCCTATGATTAGAGCTGATCTAGATCAACTACCTCCACTTCACGATTCCATAATTCTACAATAGCAGGAAATCATAGGAGAAATGCTATAGCGAGTTTCAAATCCCCCATCAACTGAGGTAGAGTTCCCTCTTATCAATAATATTCCCAATATTTCCCCCCTTTTCAATATAATGGGTATGATTGAGCAGAGACTAAATAAAGTGGCTGTGATGATCAGCATAAGATGTCAGCTGAATAAAGAACTTGGTATGTGACTCAAAATAAACCGTGAAAACCTTAAGGGAGAGATGAGGAGAGGGAGGTCAGAGAGAAAGACAATCCGACAGAGAAGAAAGGACTTCAGAGATCTTAAGTGGAATTTTGCCTGCGGTCGGGTCGGTGACTAATGGTTGTCAGAGTCAGAGGAGTCTGGGTAGTGTGGAGGTAAAAGCACTCGCGTCTCTGTGGACACCCGGGTTCAATTCCCAGCAGCGGTACTTCCGGCTTGGTCAGACGTTCCTCAAGACACAATTGGCCGTATCTTCGGCTGCTCGGAATCCTCTCTGCTCCTCCCCACGGCTGTGCAGCAGTCTCTGACGCAGGGGATGACTGTGGCCAAAAGACTCATTCTGAAAGATTGGAGTCCCCCTCCCCGCCTTCTTTTCAATTGTGGCTGGCGGACATGGTTTCGGTTGTACGTATGGAAAGACTGAGGTTCTTGAGGCCCAAATCACTCGGGAAGTTCTCAACCATATGGGACCCGTTTCTGGCCTACTTGGACGAGGTTAGAAACGACGAGTAACTTTCCCAGTCTAATTCTTTTGTAAGCGCATAGGCTTCTTAGGTAGCTGGTAGCACCATGTCGCAATGTTGGTATGTTTTTTTTGTTTTTTGTTTGTGTGTTGTTTTTTTCCTTTCTCTGTGTTTGAGTTTTTTTTGCTTTTTTATGTTTTTTTGTTTATCGTTTTGTTTTTCATGTTCTAAAAGTTGAAAATTTTTAAAATAAAATAATGAAAACAAAATAAGACAATAGAGGGTATGCATGTGATGTCACAGAAGCAGAAGTCACTGTGGGGTCACGCCCACTGAGTCACAGCAAGACTGAGCTTGAATGCAGTAATCAGCCTAGATAAGTGACACCTGCTGCTCAGGGAGGAACTTGACACTCATTTTGGCACTCATTCCCGATTGAGGGGGCATGTTCCAGTGGGTGTGCATACCCTCTATTGGCCGTGCCTGCAGGTGGGAAGCCAGTGGGGTATGAGTCCTGGTCGGGGGAGGGGAAGTGGGGGGAATAGCATCATCCTCCCACGTGCTACGTGTACGTCCTGCCAGTGAAACCCGCACATGTATTGGAGGAAGCATGTGCAAATCTACAACTTTCCCCAGATCGGCAGAGGGGGCGGAGCAACGATAAAGTATTGATTGCATTAAGTTCCACCAAGTTCCATCATTCAATTTAAAATCCAGAAAAGTCATATACTTTATAAAGAGTTACATTGAGCTTATCCTTCAGTGACGCATAATACCAGATAGATGCAAAAAGAGAGAGATATTCACACTTTTCCAGTGTGACCTGAATGTGTCTCCGCCGTGCCAAAATCTGGTGAAAGGAGTTCACAGCTTTCATAAAATTTTCACAATGAGCCAAAACAAGACAAATAGAACAGTATCCATCAAAAAGCCTACAATGCCTCGTACAGACAGAGCAAAGGAAACCGATCCATGCAAAGACACCCCACACATGCTTATCGAGACCAAGTGGTTTATAATTAAAAGGTGTCCCACTGATAGGGTGCCTTGCAGAGGCTCTCCGGGATGGAACTGATCTCACATTCATCTTCCCGCCCCATGCAGCTTCAAGGGAGTTGTAAGGGTAGAGACTGACCGTGGAAACGACCTCTGTGCTGCACGCTCTCGGCCAGCAAATTTAGCCCACTATCGGTTACTTTTCTTTATTTGTGGCAGCTGAGCAAGTTCTAAATATAGCTCCCAAGCCCCAAGCGTGTATGTGTGTGTGTGTGTGTGTGCATGTGCGTGCGTGTGTCTGTGTGTGTGTGTTGTGTCTGGACATGACAGGACGCAACTGCGGAGGAAGCTCCCCTCGAGAATAGGGGCTGTAAAGGTGAAAAGGTGTCCTCGGAGTCTTACTGGCGAAAGCTGTAGCAAGACAGATAAGAGGAGAAGTCGGATTTCAGCTCCCAAGAACGTTCCCCTTTAGCTTTAAAACATGTTTTGAATTCATCATATTTTAAAGACTCAAAAGTAGTAGTAGATGTCGGAGCATTAACTAATGTCAAATAAAAAAAAATTTTATTTAACCTTTGTACCAGATAAAAACAAATTGAGATTAAAAAAAAAAATCTCTTTTTACCACGGCGCTGGGCCAGCAGCCCCACCGGGGTCATAAGATGGAAAAGTCAGGACACTCAGTCAGTCAGTCATCCACGGACATTTAGTTTAGTGGCTAAAGGGAGGAGAGGGGGAGGGAAAAGGGGCTGGTTTGCGCTTGTTCAATGGCCTTATTGGCCAGGTCAGGCCAATAAGGCAGTAAAGTTACATGTCGATTACATACATAAAATACAAATCAATACAAATGGTACAAACTACTAACAAAAACGACTGTCCACACATCAAAAGAAGAGGTTCCTCTGCTTTAAATCTGCTCTCCAATCACCTCAGAACTTTAATTTTCACAGAGGGACTAATCAAATGAGCAGTCCAAATTAATGACGTGATAATTATCATGTTTTATTTTGGTGCATTTGAAAACAAAACAGAATTCCAATTTGTTGACTTTCACCGTCCTCAAATGACTTTCAGTTCTTTATAATTTATTTGAGTTTATGTTTTACTCTACCATCAGAGCAGCACTCAAATGTTACTGTGCTGTACTGTGAATTTGTCTCCTATCACTCATTATATTTTGTGCTACATTGTTGTAAAAAGCTGCTTCAAACCTGTTCTCTGCTTTAGTTCGTCTTCAGCCCCTCTTGTGGCCTCCAGGAAAGAGGAACAGTGAAAGCCGCGGTATTTTTCTCGTTTCAGTCGTCCACTTTCAAATAGCGGCTAAAACGTCCATCAAAGAGCACTTTAAAACGGCCGATTGCCTCCTTGCTTCAGTAGATGATGTATCTGCACAATTACTTCAGTACCTGAAGCATAAAATCAGTTGGGAGAGTCTGGTTGCGTGTGATTAATCAACAAGTAGTTTGCATTCAAGGATTACCTATCCAACTAGCCCCCTTCCTCTGTATATTTAGGCCTGTTTCAATTCAAATAGATTAGACCTGTGAGTTGTGGGGCCGCAGGTAAAAACTGCTCCTGATGGAAATAAGTAAACACAAAAACACGTTTCCTTGTGTTTACTTAAATTGAGTTATCATTGAATTCCCATCTCTAGACAAAATACTCTTGAAAGCACAGCACTGCTGCATAGCGTTAAAATAAATTAATGTCCGGCATTTGTTGGTGAAATTGCACAAGAACGCCCCGATTGGCCTGTAGCCTTCAAACAATATGGTTAATTGCAAATGAATCTGATTTGGCTCTTGGTACAATTCCCAGTAATGGATTGTGGTGCAATGACTTTGTAGACAAATTTCTCCTGCAAAACATGTCCTTGGACAGAGAACATAACCTTTTATCAAATAGTCACACAGAATTCAAAAGGAATTAAATTAATAACCAGGACCCTTGTTTAATAGAAAACAATGTTGCAAAGCACTCAGAGCCCTGCTGTTCAAGAGCGGCTGTGCATGAAGGAGCTGAAGGATTACTACTAGGTACATATTTGACTTAAATAACAACCAAAATGTCTAACAGAAGAAACACTGAAAAATTATTATTTCAATCATGTCCTCTGCTATCTGGCTATTTGTTCAAATTCAACAGGTTCCGAGAACTGTTTGCATAATGCAAGGATCACAAACTACAATAGAGAAACTGAATGTATTCTGATCATCAGTCTGCAAACATTCATAAAGGTTCTGATCACTGTCAAATTTAGAGGATGCACATGTATTATGATCTTAAGTTAAGTGAAGTTCATCCTTTATTATCCCCATGGGGAAATTAATCCTGTGCATTTGACCCATCCTCTACTAGGAACCTTCCTAGAACTAGGAGCAGTGGGCAGCCGCAGTGCAGCACCCGGGGACCAACTCCAGATCGATTGCCAGTGCCTTCAGGGGCACTGACAGGAGTCTTAACCCTAACATACATGTATTTGATGTTATAGGAAACCGCCACTGGAGCACCCTGAGGAAAACCCCACACAAACACGGGAAGAACATGCAAACTCCACACAGAATGGACACCTGGGATGGACCGGGGTTCGAACCCGGGACCTTCTTGTTGTGAGACAACAGTGCTAACCAGTGAGGCACCTAGGTTATCATGACTGTTTCCTACATGTACTCATACACACACCAATGGTACTAAGACAATGCAATATAATATCCTGCTTTAAGACAATGTACAGTAATAATAATGCACCACACTACTCAACATTGGACTAGAACAAACTACTTTATACCCTTTTGGATGATCATCCCTGAGGAGCAATTGGCATTTGGATGTGGAGATCTGCATCTGCTCACATTCATTCTGCTCTTAGTTCTCCATTAACAAGACAATGTATAGTGCTATTACTGAACTTGTAAGCTGTAGTTTTCAAATTTACATGACTGGGTTTTCCTAAAGCATTTCACCCAGACTAAAGAAAGAGAGACACTACTGGCTTTTTGCAACCTTCTACAGGTAGATGATGTAATAACCATCAATTCTCCCTCATACAACTATCAGTCTTTTTATTTATTTTTGTTTACACAAAATATTCATTCTTTGCTGCCACTGATAAACCCTATTGGCCTGAGGTTATTTCCCCTAATCAATCTATCCACAATTAAATCTCTAGCCCCCCCCTGGCTGCAGAATGTATAGGCTTAATGCAGTGAGGGAACCACTGTGGCACTGCAACACTGAACTGATTATTTTCTGGGTCTGCATTTTTGACAATATCCTTGAAGGATCAGAACGACAAACACAAAGTATCACAACACTGACAATGTCAGTGTATTCTGGGCTTAATTCAATGTAAATACTAATGATATTATCATTATTATCTTTTTATTATATTTTCATAGTTGATCAATATCATAGTGAGGGTCCACACATGGCTATGCTACTGTATCATCAATTGAAAAGCAACACTATTGTTTTTTTCCCTCTTGCGTTGGTGTCCAACTGCAACAAAGTCGTTTGTGAGATTCTGCTGCCATCAAATGGATAGTGGGAGAATTCACAAGCCTAAGCTCTGAGCTGGATGGAGGGAAGACAGAAACTGTTAAATGCTAGAAATGCATCAAACTGCCACAAACAGAGAGCAAACAGAGAGAAAATCAAACAAAACGAACCGATCTGAGAATCATCCTAAATCTACACAGCATGACACAACTGATGAAAAATGTGAACATAAAAACAATAAACAAAAAATGTTGCATTACACAGTGCCAGCGGCACACTAAATAGGCAATAACAAAAATAATACCACTTATGGAACCCATTGCACACACTGTATCTGAAATATGCTGTTATTGCATAAGTATTGATGTCTGTATTACGCCGTTAAGCAACAACAGAGGCATAGTGCTGTGAACCAAGTGAGGGTGGGGGAATGAAGTGGTTGTGAAAGTGAAGCAGGACTGCAGTGCACACCCAGGGGTTATGGTGAGTATGCGGTCACCCTGAGGCTGTCGGGACGCGCTCGGAGCAGCATGGCTACGCCCGCTGCTCTGCACCTGCTGAGCCTTTCTGAGACAGAGGCTCATTAGTCCAGTGGGAGCCCTCTTAATACTGGTCACTATCTATGGGGAAGGAGTGATTCATTTCACAAAGTAGAGCAGACTGCTGCACCGAGCGCCACGCCACGCCGGAAACAAACACAAGCTCACAGCCCAGGTGCCCTGATAAGCAGAGTGTACTGTGGCCTTGCTTTTCCACTTTAAATGCTAATTCAGAGAAGTGCCAAACCATACAGTATGATGATTCAACAGTGACTTTGAAAAATGAGTGTTCAAATGACATGTTACATTGCTGTAAAAAATAAAATAAAAAGGGGGGGTTTGAAAGCGCCATGGATGATGACCTCTTCTCATCTCCTCATGTAAACAGTAGGCGGGGTCGTTTTTCCCCCTCCCATTTTCTCCCTAATTGTACTTGGCCAATTCCCCCTGCTGCCCCGGTCATTGCTCCACCCCCTCTGGTGATCTGGGGAGAGCCGTAGACTAGCACATGCTTCCTCCGATACATGTGCAGTCGCCAGCCGCTTCTTTTCACCTGACAGCGAGGCATTTCACCGGCAGGACGTAGCACGTGGGAGGATCACCCTATTCCCCCCAGTTCCACTCCACCCCGAACAGGCCCCCGCAACCGACCAGAGGAGGCGCTAGTGCAGTAACCAGCAATCATACCCCACTGGCTTCCCATCCGCAGACACGGCCAATTGTGTCAGTAGGAACGTCTGACCAAGCCGGAAGTACCGCTACCGGGAATTGAACCTGGGTCTCTCTGTATTGGTAGACGAGTGCTTTTACCCCTACAATCTATAAAAGGGAGCATGTGGGCAATCTTTGTTTGTTTGTTTCCATTTTTGTCCCACTGCTGATGTCATAGGAGGCATCATCAGTGATGAGATAAGTCACTGATGATATCATCAGTGATGTGATAAGATGCGAAGTTGTGAGATCATCAGTGATGTCATAAGAGCAAGGGAATGCGCACAGCAGTCGAGCTGCAGGGCGGGCGAGGCCACGCAGCGGCCGAACCTATAGGAATCTATCTATCTTCTATCTATCTTTCTATCTATAAAAGGGCCGGGCAAGTGGACAATCTCTGTCTGCTCTCTGTTTCAGTTTTGTCCCGGAAGTGATGTCACTCAACTGGAAGTGATTCATCAGTGATGTCACTTGAACAATTGTGCATTGTGACATCACTGATGATGTCATAGGCATTGTGACATTATCAGTGATGTCATCAGTGATGCGAAGTTGAGACATCAACAGTGATGTCATAAGAGCAAGTGAGCCCGCGCAGCGGCTGAGCTGCGTATGTGAGCTGTACAGCCAGCTCGGCAAGCGTAGCGCGCGAGGTGCCTAGTATACCCACACTCCCTGAGAATATGAATATTTAAAACCTTTGGTTTGATTATATTCCTTGTTGTTCCATTTCAGATCATTTTTGTGTGGGGAATTATCACTTCATACAAAGGCCATTTAAATGCAATGAGAGCTGTTGAAATGTGAAATACTGTATTCAACAGAGTGCTGTTCTACTAAGAGTGATATAACAGCTCAGGGTGAGTCATAAGTATTGCACATCATCTATGTGACCACTGGGCATTTACTTGAGTTCAGTGGTGTAGTCCAGCTTATTGTAGTGGGTATACTGTAAGTGTCAGCCTGGTGTAAGATTTAGCTCCTGCGCGGGATGGGAGTTGCCATGAGGGGGATTCCAGAGGGGGTTCATTATTATTTCATAGACAAGAAGTTAACACAATGACTGTTTTGATCATAGTTTCTCTGTTATCTCGTGGCATAATAGTGTAGTGCAGTGATACCCAACTTGCGGCCCGGGGGCCAGCTGCGGCCCATGATAGGGTGCAGAGTGGCCCCCCAACCATTTTCTAATTCACAACACACAAATTCACAACACACACAGTTTGACTGAGCTCCAGCTAAATTGTCAAGTATCGCCACCCCATGCTCACCGACCAGGCACTTACAGTATATGTACTTAACTAACTTAACCTATGTTTGGTTATTTTTCTTTTTGGAGAGACGTTGATTGATTTGATTTCTGAACTCTATTTTTGGTGAATAACATCTAGCTTGGTTGATTATTTGGATTCGCCTGTAAAGGACATTTCTCTTTTGTGAGTGGTTTTCATTGTACCCTCAATACACTGAGTTTGTATTGAACTTTCGCTCTGATTATTGCTTTGACTATAGTTTGTATTCTACTTGGTGGTTCAGATTGATGCTATGTGGGTTCAGAGGGCAGAGTGTAAAAAATGTTCTGGCAAAATTGGCGGACTAAACTCTGCCTGGCCGCCCAAAAACTGATAACTGAGAGAAAAATGTATATGATTAATGTTTGTTTATTAACTGGCCCCGGAAGTGGCCCCCGGGCAAAGCAAGTAATAGATCAATATAGACTTGTAGCCTGTGGTGAATAGATGAATACAGAATGCTAATGCCCCTGAATGGACTGATGCTCTCCCAAACCCACAGTCACATCGCAACATCCACCCAGTATTTCTGTTCTGGGAAAATCATGTAAATTTATGCAGAGAATTATCTGTCTTCTACTGAAGTGCTATGAGACAATGTCCATGTCTAGCTCATACATTAAAATGATTTCTCTGGCTCTTTTTTTAAGACCAAACCAAATACCAAAGGTTATTCCGCATTTGCCTGAAAGAGGCTGTCGACAGTACAACTTAAAGGCACCTGTCTCCAGCCTTGAGGGAAGCGTCACCTTAGTTTCAACAGCCTTCTTTGCTGCTATTCTGCTCAGCCAATGATGAGATGTGACGCACAGACTGCGTATTTACTGGCTCTGGATGTCGCCTCCAAAGGTTTTTCTTTTAATCTGAATTTGGCTTCTTTTCATTTTGGCCATTGGACACGGACACCACATGGATGTTGGTGCCATGGCTACCCCCAAGAAATGACAGCTGCTCTCCCTGTGGTCAGCCAAGGTCAGCTGGTTCTGTAAACACCAGAAGGCCAGGAATTATACCGGGCCAGCGACAAGAACCGTACAAAATATCTCCACCGCCCCTCGCATTGTCACGAGGAATTAGCACGACCAAACAAACTGAGGCCCACTCAAGTATCATGTTCAGACCTTGTTGACCGGAACTCTTCAATTATACAATGCTTTTTCTGCCTTTTGGTAATATATGATCACGTGTCAGTAGCTGTACACAGCGTTCCAGTCATAGGAACGCACCAAACCCAGACAGCACTAACATTCATTTCCCAGCAGGTTGCTTCGGTCACAGTGCGTGCTTTGCCGTTTCAATTCGAGCAGTTCTACTTCTTTGAGTGCACCTCCTACACCAACTCCAACCATAACAACATCTACAAGCCCAAAAGCGATCATAAGTGACTACCACCATAATTATCCTGGCAGCTGGCAAGCTCGCTTATCATGGGGTAGAAACACTCAGGCTGAGTGAAGTTGAGAGGGGCCGGGGGGGAGAGCTGCTGTCGGGGGGGAAGGAGTTGCTGTGGAAGGGGGGGAGAGTTGCTGGGGGGGGGGGGGTCACTGTGGAAGGGGGGCAGAGTTGCTGTGGGGGGGGGGGGGGGGGAGGGTTGCTGTGGAAGGGGGGGAGAGTTGCTGGGGGGGGGGGGTCGCTGTGGAAGGGGGAGAGAGTTGCTGTGGGGGGGGGGGGGGGGGGGGGGTTGATCTGGGTGCGTGTTGGACCGTCGGCTCTTGTCATGTGGATGAGTGCTATGATAATTAATGGCAGTCATTTGAGTGGGTAGTGGAGTAGCACTTTACTAGGTCTCTCCGGCACTGAACGATCATCTGAGCTCGATTCATCTTCCTGTCCTGATGTCTGATGGGCCCCATAACGTGCAATTCAGGTCCCCCACCTCCCCCTTCATATCTCCTTGATATGTGAAACCGTGTGCTTGAAATGCATATTTGGCATTACGCAGGAACATTAAGTATGTTGCATAAGTTTTGCAATTTTTATTTGAAATGAAAGTTTTGCTCCTGAGCAACTTGTCAGGTCTTCACTGATCTGAGCTGGATTTGCACAATGCTCGAGAGAAGCTCACTAACGTTACACCACTGCTGCTATTGTCCAAGCACAACAGTATTTGTGACACATGGAAATGTAAAAAGAACGCCACCGCCATTCTTTGGCAACCATCCACCAACTACTGCTGTGATGCTTCCCAAACACATGAGAAACTATTTTGACAAGTCTCAATTCAAATCAGATGAATATGACATTGCTGAAAATTGTGTGTGTTTACTGTACTGTATCTCTTGAGCATGACATTCTCCTCTCTAGGTTCCTGAGTGCTTACAGCGCACACAACTGCCATCTGCGACTGTGATCTATTGCTTGAGAGATTGTAAGACGACTCCCTCATTCATTTTGCTTTCAAACCCCCTCACAATAACCCAATGAAATATGACTTAAGTTAAGTGCCATCCAGTCTGTCTCTCTCCCACCACACACACCGCTAAATATAACCTTTTGACAGTTATCGCCCTCCACTGACCACCCACTTCATCTCATCTTTCGTTACAGTGACAAGTCACGACTTTGATGCAGATCAGCACATTGCTGATCACATGAACACAGGGAGACACTGAGGTGCAGCATAAGCTCGTGAGCCCGTCTTGGCATCGTCGCTTGTGGCGTGCTGCGTGGGCTGCCACTGTCAAATCAATATCGGGAATGGTAAAACGGGGAAAAAGTCGAGCAACTTTGTGAAGTTCAGACTGAAATGTTTACCTCAGCCTGAAGGTCGACAATTCCGAGGCAATTTCATGGACTGGTGGTGTGGCACATGAACTCAAATGGGATTAAACTCTAAACAGGAGCGTGTGATTAATAAGTTTCCGAACTGCCGGAGCAGGAAAACATGTTGCACAGACAGCGTGACTGCAGGAGAGCGTCTTACACAAACAACAATAATCTGTGCAAATATGTGACAACGAATTCCCTTGGCTCCAGTACAAAACTTGGGATACTCCTCCCTCTCACTTTAAGCGATACATACAGGAATAACTTAAGTCGTATGGCAATAGTACCAAAGCAAAATAAATGTCTCCTCTCCATCTGTGCACCAGGCCTACCTGATCTCTTGCGCCTTTGTTGGGGCTTAAGAGAGAAGATGACCATCAAAGCCCCCATGTTGCCCTTCAGCTCGTGTTGCTCAGCGATCCGGAAGTCCTGTCTGGGTTTTTCACACACTTTGACAGCTCGGGAACAAGTGGAAGAAAGAAAAGGAGATGCCGGGAGTCGGGTGGAGAAAAAAAATCAAGACTCCGTTCCAAGCTTCCCCTTTTTATTCACCCTGGCTGGGTGGGTTGGACCGCGAGCGAACGGAGTGGGAGTCAAAACATGCGTGCCTCTGTAGAGGTTTTGAATTTTGATGCGCACCCTCTGCAGCCCCCTCCCTCCCTTCTCTTCTCCACCATGTGGAGTGGGAGTTCTCTCGGCGCTGCGCCCGCTACTTTGTAGCAGTTGAGCACCTAGATTAATTGAGATCTCTGTGAGGCGGCCAGCGACATGCTGAGCGGAAATGCTACTACAGTGCCCACTGTTTCAACAGCTCTCTCTCCTCACAAGGGGAGGGAGAGAGAGAACCCAGAGCTCACACTGTAGGTGACCATTATTCTGCCTTTTAACGACACCTCCCGCTGCGAACAAGAGTAGAAAATTGTGCCGTGTCCGTGGCTGAGAACAGAGGCGGGCAGGGCTTTGTGTAGATATTTCAATTATGTACAAGTCGTCATGAGCAGTGAGCAAGCTCCATCTCTGCACCCTATCCCTCCTCAAAAGCCAATTTATAAGCAGATTAATGCGCAGAGACTTTCCTTGTCCCAGTATGTGGTCATATCAACCATGTCCTGGCTTCTTGATTGCCTCTACAGATCCTTCCATATGTTTTCAAATCACCAGATGATAACCAGATAATTACTATTATGCCACAGCAAGCATGCTGAGAATGTCCCTCAATGTATTAATACATCCCCCCCCCCTCCCATCTCTCTTTGATGTACACACTGTAATAAATGCCGTTTCGCGCCATCACAAAGCTTTCGAGTGTTTTCGTGTTTTTTTGAGTCTGCGCAATCACAGTTATGTTGTTATGCAAATCTGGTGAGAGCCACTAGATAGTGAACGATCAATAGAGAGAAACGATTGCTTCTCGAACGCCTCGAGGAAAAAAAGACACATCCAGCAACATTTAAAGCAATCGAGGGAGTGGATGCCGGGTCGCTGACACAATTCAATGTTTGCAATCATAGAGACAACATCCCATTGTCACGCTCAAGTCATCTCCCCAGCCCATCATACAAGCAGTGGGAAAAAGTGTGGTCTCTCTCTTTAGAGGGCAGGAGAGCCTGGAAGAGACAAGGGGAGGTTCCCAGGTCAATGCAGGTCACGTCGGGGGGCCGACGTCTTTCCTTTTCATCCTTCAAAACATGGGAAAATAGCATAGAGGTGCTTGTCAGTTCTTGGCACATCAAAAGAGAAAATGCATTAGAAACTCTCTTCGCTTCTCTGTCTGACACCCCCGCATCAGTCTTTTCATGAACATGACGGCAGCACAATTCACCATACACACACACACACACACACACACACGCACCAACTGCTGCAATCAAGCACCAATTTTCACCCACGCCATTAAGCCGCTTCCCCGCAACCATGTGCACTTTGAGACCTCCTGCTGATATCAGACGGAAGGGACGGCCAGACTGAGATGGCGAGGTTTAATACCAGCACTGATGCAGAAAGACTCTATATACACACATACATCCATAGTACACTATGCAAGCAGCAACCTCCGGCTTGGACAGATGAAGCTAACGCAGAAGTGCCTCGAATGGTCACTTGAGGCTGGACCCCATGTTGAAATGCCCGAATTTACAGCAGAAATAATCGTGTTTACAAAAAAATTCTTATATAACTCAACCATCAGTTTACGAAAAGGACTGAAAAGGAGAAGTCGGAGTGTATAGAAATCAATGGGAAAATGACCCTACTTCTCACTTGATTTATTACCTCAGTAAACACTTTCCTATAAATTAGTTTATGGTCTCAATCGCTAGTGTCAAGTCTTCTTCAATATGTATGGTGTTCATTTACAGTCAAATAGATAATAAAGTAGTAGACTAATGGTTTGGAGCGTGATTGACAGGTCGCCTGTCCAGCTTGCCGATCACGGACCAATAGTAGGCCGCGCTGCGGCTCTTCTCTTCCAAATATGGTCACTTCTGGCTCCAAGAAAACCAAGATGGCGACGGTCACAATGAGTCCAGAAACCAGTGGGGTGACGTCACGGTGAAGAAGACAGACTTTGTTCGCTCTGTGACCTGGGTGAAATTGAAAATGAGATTCATTTTCTATTCTATTGTACTGTCTATGATGAGGTAAGGGAGATACTGTTCAGTAAAATGTCCTCTATTTATGATGACTTTTTTGAGATGGACGATTATGAAAAACTTGAGTTGTGTCTTAAGAAAGGCACTTTCTTTATTGGAAACTTTCTTTCCCAGGCATGGGAGCTAAGGCAAAATGTTCTGTTCAGAAAATGATGTAATGATTTTGTTTTGCTGCTGTGGTGTATGTTGTTATGCTGTGATTTAGTTTTATTACTGCGGCGTTGGCGTATGTTGTACTGTATAAAGTATAATTTGTGTGTCTTGTAAGCCCATGAGGGCTGGGCACTGTCAAGTGACACATTTAATAAAAATCAATCAATCAATCATCCATATTTTTATACAGTCTAGGAGTACATGTGATGGAACGGAAGGGACCACTTGCAGCCATTCTGAAGGTCACGCACCTCTGAGTCACCCGGCGCACCCTATCTACATCATAATTGGGTTTCTCCTCAAGGAGTCTGACCAGCTATGGGGGGCAATCTCCTCAGCTTGACAACTGAATTATAACACGAGCCACCTTGAAATATAGACACGGCTGTGTGTCTTAATAGAACTGTGCGCCACTGAGCAACCGTCACGATTCTGTTTCCTTGCCTCCACACGTTGTGCCCTTTACAAGTGTAGAGACCACAGTTGGAGTGAGAGAGACCGCAATTTGCTACCCATGTGCCACAGGCAATCCCTTTGGACTCAGGGATTGGGTTTTAATTAAATTCCACGTTGTTTGCACTGATAAAAGATTAAGTTGACGTGCCCCAAAGAATGTCAGACATGAAGGCGAGCCAGTGAAGGGGGGTGGGGGGGGGGGGGGTTGCTGTCACTCAATAAATGAATAGAACTCTGAACACTCCACGTGCCTATTGTATGTGTCTTTCATCTCTCATGTGTACGGCTCTATGCACTTCTATAAGCAAAATGGCAGTTACTCGTGTCGAAATGCAGCACCATCAACACAGCCAGCGTCAACGCTCTTTGCTCAGCAGCACATCTTGTGATATGTTTTTGCTACTACACCCTCTTACTAGCTGAGATGTTAATGAAGTGCAGCATACTGTACATTTCAGGCGGTGTCTCGTCATAGACGTGGTCAATGGGTCAGCGTGGGGGAAATCCTCCCAATTCAGCATACAGTAGTTAGCATTTAGATTCAAACACCGCAGTAAACGCACATCTGAACAGACGTCTATGTACCTGCTCTAGAATCCCCGATCCTGTAGTGTAGAGCCATAGCACCGAATGGCACGGTGGCTCAGTGGTTAGCACTGTTGCCTCACACCAAGAAGGTCCTGGGGTCGAACCACGGTCCATCCCAGGTCGTTTCTATGTGGAGTTTGCATGTTCTCCCCGTGTTTGTGTGGGTTTTCTCCGGGTGCTCCGGTTTCCTCCCACCATCGAAGACATGTATGTTAGGGTTAATACTCCTGTCAGTGCCCCTGACTAAGGCAATGGCAAAAGAAGTGGAGTTGGTCACCGGGCGCTGCACTGCGGCTGCCCACTGCTCCTAGTTCTAGCAAGGTTCCTAGTAGAGGATAAGTCAAATGCAGAGGATGAATTTCCCCGTGGGGATAAATAAAGGATAACCTAACTTAACTTAACTAAACTGTCCTTTGGTGAGTCAGCCCATTGAGATATATGGGGGTTTTTCCCCCACCGTCTAGTCTCGTGCGCCAGCCGTAGTAACATTTTGTGGGCGTTCCCACACAGACCGACTGTATCTATGCAAACTGTTAGCTTTAATTTGAGGGTATTTCTAGCTACTGTGTATCAGAGCCCTAGTGACCACTAGGGCTGGGTATCGTTTAAAAAATTACGATACCAATAGCAGTACCCTTAAAGTGACACTGACACCGATACCAAATAGAGTACACATACACCGCGCACAGACTGTATGGGTTGTAGCTGCTGTGGTGCGGTAGTGGGCAAATCACACGTCGCAATAAATCGAAGAACGCTTGCAGTGATTGGCTGTGAGCAAAACCATACAAATAGTTTTTTTTTTTCTAGATCTGTGTACAAAAAGGATTGAATGCAGGTATTGTTTGACTGGAGAAGTTTCAATACTACTTGGCACTGGGTTATTTCGGTCAATAACCTTCTTAGAGGTATCAAGCACTGATACCCAGCCCGCGTGACCTCTGTAATTGAGCAACGCATAGACATCTGACTTATCAGCCCCATACTCAACAGTCTCTTGTCAGGCTGTTGAATCTTTTCACTCTCTTCCCTGTGTGTTCACTATAGGGTTAAAATTCTGCTGTTTACTACAACTGGCTCTTAATTATACCCCAGCAGCATGGAACATTATCATCAAGCATCCATCCAGTAAGATGGCTCCCTCGAAAGCATCATTTAGGAGATTTTATGGGGTCTCTTTTGACATGAGATTCTGTTATCTCAAACTTTTATGATATGATGATGTGCCCACAGAGTACAAAGCAATATTGCTATTACATAATGTTAGAGAGATGAAGAGAGGTCCTCGTCCTCCTTGTTGGGAGCCTAGCCTATGTTTTTGTCATGCCATGCGCGTTCTGCATGATTGACAGGTTGGACTGAACTGACTGTATGTCGTGGATGTACCCAGTTAAGAAGATAGCAGTGTGTTTCACGCATGCATACTGTATCTGCATGCAGAGGAGGAGATGTTGTGTATGTGCCTCCAGCACTATAACGGTCCCCAGAGGTCCCCAGTCCAATAGTACACATAGCTGGTGTGATGTGAGAAGGTGTCAAAAGCATAGCTGCTTAGCATGTGCCCTTAAGCTGTAGTCCCAATTTGAGGATCAGTCCAAATCAACTGGGCATGGCTTTTCAAAGGGCAGCCTAATTATTGTGGCACATTAAGGACTTTTCATTAAATTCGACACATCTCCAGAGAGCAGCGAGGAAATGACTCTGCAAATGACTCGAGGGGGTAAATCATCTCCATGCACAGTGAAGCGTATTCCAAATCAACCGAGGAAAACAATCTGATTAGCTGGATGGGATTTAATAGAAATTAATAGAAATGGCATTGGCAGCACAATTTGTCATGCAAAGAGAATTCGTGAATTTGAATGGAAGTTGGAATTACAATGTTGTTGTTACGAAGCAATAGCACAGAGAGGGGGGTGCTGTTGCACTGTATATCAGCACTGCTGTGATCTGATTTGATTTCATCACAGCCGTGCTGATGTACAGTAACGGCAGCACGACCTCGAGTGACTTATTGGTTCTATGCAAAGTAATAGCAATTTCTTAAAGTAATTTGAGAGAAAAGATGATTTTTGTCTGTGCCAACAAAAGCAGTTCCCTCATGATTGCACTAGTGTTGCCAAGCAACAGGTCCACTTGCTGCCTTGCTGATTACTTACTTAAGAAAACATCTCCCCTTTGAATAAACTATCGATAGAATTAAGTTGGTATCAGCAGCTACGCGCGCTCGATGCCTAGGCTCGGCCGCTGCGTGGCCTCGCCCATAGCTCCGCTACTGCGTGGCCTCGCCTGCCCTATTGCCATGTTGGCGTATTGGCGTGTCTCTCAGCGCTGCCGAAGAAAATTAGACATTTTTTGGACTTTTAGCCATATTTAGAGGAATATATATATATATATATATTTTTTTTTATATATTTTTTCAATTTTTTATAGAACAATATACAAGACAAACAGGTTCAGACACAGGAAATGAAAAACAAAAAACAAACAAACATACATGTGCTACCAGCCGCACAAAGTGTCCATATGTTGGTATATGAAATACCAGCCGCCATCCGTCGCCCCTAGCTTCAGTCACTTATCATTCTTGACCTCATCAAAGTCGGCCAAAAGCGGGTCCCAGGTAGTAGAGAACCTCTTAAGTGAGTTGGTTCTCAGGGACCTGAGTCTCTCCATCTGTACAACAGAGATCATGTCCATCAGCCACACCTGAAAAGAAGGTGAAGAGGAGGACTTCCACTCCTTTAAAATTAGTTGTTTGGCGACAGTTGTCCCCAGTGTCAGAGACTGTTGCACATTAGGATTATACTGTTGTGATGTCATTATTCAGTATATTATCCTCTTCTCTGCAGCATTACCGTAAATTCCGGACTATAAGACGCACCGGTCTATAAGCCGCAGCACCAAAATTGACTATTTTTTTCTTCTATAAGCCGCACCGGACTATAAGCCGCGGGTGTTTTGATGTTTAATTACCATATGAAAGGGTTCGTGCACAGAGAGGAATGTCGGGAAAGAGATCGCTGTTTGGGGAAGCTCCCATTTATTAACATTTCAACAAAACAAAACAAAAGTCAGGTCACTAATCCCCAGACAAAATCACACAACAATAGGCTACCGTATATGTGCAGCAAACCTGTAACCAGAGAAGTCAAGTCACTAATCCTCGTCTTCCTCTTCTTCCTGCGTACTGAAACCACCAAAGTCCTCATCTTCAGTGTCGGAAACGAACAGGTTCAGGGTGGCTTCGTCAACCACTCTCCTCTCTCCTTCATTGTCACTCAAAACCAACGAACTCCTCTTCATCACTGTCGGCATCGAACAGCCTCTGAAGCCTCTGACGGCCCTCAGCGCCAGCTGTGGCGGCGTCATCCTTTTCATCCCGCAGCAGTCCAGCGTTTTGGAACCCGTTGGTGATTGTGGATGTTTTCACACTCCTATAATATTCCGTGATCTTCCTTTGTGTGAATTCGCCGAAGTTTGTGATTTTCTCCTGGTAGTCGGGAGGGAGTTGTTCAGTAGTTCTCCCCCGGACGGACAGTCCCTTTCGTCTCATGAATCGGTAGCACCAAGATGGCCCACCTCTGAAATGTTCAATTTTCATCTCGGCGGCGATTGTTTTGGCCTTCAGTCGGATCTGCACCGTGGAAACGCCTCGGCCGTCTCCTCTCTGGGTCAACACCCAGTCCTCAAGGGAATCTTCAAGTTCCGGCCATCTGCTTTTGTGGCCTCTGAAGGACTTTTTTGTCTTATTACACTGAGACAGTTCCTGCTGCTGCTGCTTCCAACGTCTCACCATTGACTCATCGATGCCCAGGCTACGCGCTGCTGCTCTGTTTGTTTCTTTTAGTGCGAGTTCGACTGCTTTCAGCTTGAAAGCTGCGTCGTGTGACTTTCTGCGTACCTTCCCCATGGTAAGTGAGAGAGAGACTGCTCGTCTTGTTGTGATTCCGGGCTGATGAACTTTGCTTACCGTAATTACCATATGTAAGGGTTCACGCACAGAGGGGATTGTTGGCTGTTTGAGGAAGCTCCCATTTACCGTATTACCGTAACATTTCAACAAAACAACATAACACAACACCTTTGTTTATTTCGACAGTGCACACAGTGTCCGCGGTGTGGTGAAAAGAGGGCAACAGAGGAAATTAAAACAGAAGTGGATTTATAGGTAGAAAGAGTGCTAAAAAAGAGAGATTTTATTTGTATTTGAAATTTTTTTTCTGAAAAAATCCATAGATAAGACGCACCGTTATATAAGCCGCAGGGGCCAAAAAACGGGAAAAAAGCCGCGGCTTATAGTCCGGAATTTACGGTACTCAATTTACCCTCAGGAATCAGGGACAGTGATAGCCTACCTGCTATTCCTCCCATCTTCCCATCATCTCATCTTGTCTTATCATCTCGTATCTCTTTCTCTTCACAAAGCTGGGATTTGACTGGCAGTCTTTTTGTCTCCGACTCCGTGAACAAAGTAAACACAGCTATGTAAACACTTACCCGAAAATCATTCATCTGGAGCAACCCGGAAATATGACTCACTGTTGACTCACTAATGCCCCCTACACTTCCGGTTGCTCCAGATAATGATTTTCGGTTTTTCAAAGACAGAAAAGTGGATTTTTATGCAACAATTTGGAAGCGGCAACTATATTTATTTAAAAGAAGAGGATGTTGGCCATCGGATAGCGTCTTCACTTCAAGTTTCTGGCTCAGGTAAGGGTTCCTTTTTATACCTAGACGTGAGAGCGGCACGATTGTCTGATTGGAAATGCGTCGTGGGTCGCCGGGCGCTAATGTTCAGTATGAGCATTAGAGCGAGAAGCACCCGGCTAGCGGGGTAAGTGTTTACATAGCTGTGTTTACTTTGTTCATGGAGTCGGAGACAAAAAGACTCTGCCAGTCAAATCCCAGCTTTGTGAAGAGAAAGAGATACGAGATGACAAGACTGACAAAAAAAGAAAGAGAAGATGGGAGGAATAGCAGGTAGGCTATCACTGTCCCTGATTACCTGAGGGTAAATTGAGTAATGCTGCAGAGAAGAGGAGAATGTACTGAATAATGACATCACAACAGTATAATCCTAATGTTAATTTAAAATTAAATATTCCTCTAAATATGGCTAAAACGTCAAATTTTCTTCGCCGCTGCCCGCCGAGAGACACGCGCACGCCAATAGGGCAGGCGAGGCCACGCAGCAGCGGAGCTACGGGCAAGGCCACGCAGCGGCCAAGCCTAGGCATCGAGCGCTTCCGTCCCTAACCTTGACCCATATCCAAAACCTCATTGAAAAACAAGAAAAGGGTGCCCTTTTGGACTATTCAAGTGTCGGACTAATAGGCAGTCCCCCTGGAGGTCCCAGGTAACTTGCTGCCTGCAGTCTCCCGACTGCAAGCTAGCTAAGCTAACGTTAGCTACAAAATTACTTGCTAAATTATCCAAATATGGTTTTCATGAATGTACATACAGATGGTGATTCAATTATTTACAAAACAGAGAACAATATGTCTGTGTCAATAGCTAGTCTTCAGGAAGATCTAGAATAACTTGTAGGGTTCCCGAAGGATGAATATTTGGACCTTTGTTGTTATTAATTT
Organism: Poromitra crassiceps; assembly: GCF_964638095.1. Lineage (NCBI taxonomy): Eukaryota > Metazoa > Chordata > Actinopteri > Beryciformes > Melamphaidae > Poromitra > Poromitra crassiceps. Next base: position 37,203,272 of record NC_139628.1, read on the forward strand.
ACATTAATGAACTTGCTGCTGCATCTTCTAATGATGCAGCAGCAACTGATTATACCAATTTAATTATATCGCACAATAACATTGATTCTCTAATATCAGAAGCAAACAAGGACATGGGGAAAAACGCTATATGGTTTACAGTATATTCAGCATATATATAAACTTCATGATATTCACTAGAAAGAAATACTGTAACAGTGCCAAAATCATAATCAATGGGAATGGAATCCTTCAGGTCTCATCTACTAAATTCCTTGGAATTCTTGATGAGAACTTTAAATTGGAAAAAACCACATTCATCTTGTCCGTAGAATAATGAAGTCAATTGCTATCATCAGAAAGATATCCATCTAAATATCATATGGGCAAGTACATACATCTCCGTTCTTCGCAGAATTCACATCATACAAAAAAAAAGTTTGGTTGGCTACATTCTCTAACAGCTTTGAACCAACAGCTCCTCTTAAAACAACCCCATGCAGAATACTCCCCATTCATGATATCAACACACTATGTCTATAAATGTATACACACACCTGTCCCTCTCCCTGCACCGCGTAACATACATCCACATAATACCAGACATTCAGATCACCTTCACCCCCGCATGCTGTCACACTACCAACAAGCAATTTTCAATACACTACAGAGGTGCCATACTATGGAACGCCTATATCAATACTGCCAAACATGTACCATCTCTTCTTCACTCATTCAAATCCAAGCTTAGAATCTCTCTGAGTCACACATAGACATTTAACTGTCTCTACTCACTCATTTTGATTGCTCTTTTGTTTTCCTTTTTTGTATTGCATTTTCTTTTTTTACTGTTGCTTTTCTTTTCCTTATCTATTCTCTTCTTGTTTGCGGTCTCTTGTTTCTGTTACATTGAATGCTTTGTACGGATTATGTATTCACATTGGTTTCCTGAAATGAAGCAAAATGCTTGCAAGTGCTGTAAGATGGCATTTTTCAGTTGCATATTCTGTATTTTACTGTGTGTGGGCGAAGGAGGTTTAGCTCCTAGCACAGCACTACACACATCTCATTACCAGTTAACATTACCACCTTCTGTTCAAGCAGAGGCGGAAATTATCATTTTCATTTGGTAAAAGAAGCATCATAATTCTCCACCAGTTCATGATAATACTTGTTTTGCCATTTTTGGTACTACCCATCTAAGCTGAATCTAACTCATTTCGATCTGCAATACCAAACGGCCCGTTTTCTTGCGTGTAGGTGTTTTTCACATATTTTCTACGATCTGGGGGGAAGGAAGTGGAGCAGTATTAAAAGGATCGCTGTCTGTCAGTAGGTGTTTCTTACTCAGATACAGATGGCATGTTACTCAGATGCAGATGGCATGGCATGACGGCAGGATTGCTGTTGCCACTGTCTTCTAAACGGGTTATGTGCAAAGAGCCTCCATCACTGAAAACCACCTTCTTCTGAGCAGGAGGTACTGCATGATTGATGAGAGCAACAAATGTTAAGCTGCACAGCGTTGCGTGGGCTGAAGAACACCAGAAGAGGTTTGGGTAGGACATTACAGACCGGCAGTTAAACGCATCAACTTGAATGAACTCTGGCTGTCAAACTTTATTTTCTAAACTTTTCGAAAAGGTTTAGTGGTCATTCTACTTTTCGCTTGTACTCTGCACCTTTTTACAAACAGTAGAGACAGTTAAGTAAGCCATGGAAGTGGACTAAGAGAAAATGAGTGTTGACACGAACCCTCATTACGCATTATTGCATATTTACATTAAGTTAAGTTATCCTTTATTTATCCCCATGGGGAAATTCATCCTCTGTATTTGACCCATCCTCTAATAGGAACCTTCCTAGAACTAGGAGCAGTGGGCAGCCGCAGTGCAGCGCCCGGGGACCAACTCCAGGGACCTTGGACGGACAGGGGGTCCGAACCCAGGACCTTCTTGCTGTGAGACAACAGTGCTAACCACTGAATCCGTTATGAATAATTATTACATCATTGCATATATTCCTGCAATAATGTAATAATTATTATTAATAATGAATTAGTCATTAATTAATCATTATTACATTATTGCATATATTCTTGATAGAGTACTGTAGCTATACAGGCAGAAAATAATGAATGACTGGGCATCAGGGAGAGCATCAACTGAAGCAGCAAAGAATAGAGCAGCAGATACAGCCTCAGACAACTAGAGCGCTGAATCAGGGCATTGAATCAGGACATTGAATCAGGGCATTGAGTGGTTGAGTGGTCTCAATTTCAGTTTTGTGCAACAGAATCTCATGTTATCTCAGTGAAGTAATGCATGCTATGCTATGCGATGCAAGCTATCCCATGCTCCCCGTCTAAACTGTATTTAGACCAAAGTCATTCTGCCTTTGAACACCTGAACGTGACATGCATGCAACAGATGTTCTAGCAAAGATTGGGGCAAGCTTGACAAAAATGACAATGCTGTGAATGAACAACATAGAACAGACAACTAGAACGACCGCACTGCGGATATATGCCTCTGCCGACAAGAGAGCAGTCGACATCCGTGTCTGTCCAGACTTTGACGTTTGAGCCAAATGTGAAGAAATTTCGTCAAGGCATAACTGAGATATCACATTAACGAGCTTGAAAATGGCGTTCGTGAGGTCACAGTGACCTTGGCCCTTGACCACCAAAATCGAATCAGTTCATGATCATTGGATATTTAGCAAGAATATCCAAGTTCCTGGACACAAAGACAATGAGGGCGTTAGCTACTAGGGGTGGGAATCACCAGATGCCCACGATACGATACTGAAACGATACTTGAGTCACGATACGATAGTATTGCGATACTGCGATATTTTCGATATTGCGATATATCGATATTGCGATATATTGAATATTGCGATATCTCGATATATTGCGATTTCTTACTTTTTCAACTGCAAATGATGTCCCCAAAGGAAAACTTTGTCAACATCTGGTTTATATAAGAAATTTTTTTCAGTCTGTCCATCTGACTTCAACCATTTTATTGCAGCAACATTGTCAAGTAGACAGACCAACAACTTTCATAAAGTCATGTCATAGTTGCATGCACCTGACAAACTGAACTGTTTGTTACAGTCTACTTACAGTCCACCTTAACTGGATGTGTGTGTGTGGACTACTGTACTTATGTAGTTTTTGCAACTTCACTTCACTTACACAAAACATCTTGTGCAGCCCAGCCCATTCAGTAACTGGGGAATTTGTAAATTACTGTTATGACAAAACTGTTACTTTTAAAACAAAATGAAAATATGCTACCATTTGTTTAGTGCTGGCCTTGGAACTAAAGTGTGTAGTAGCCCGGTGGCCTGGCATGGCCACCGGGCCATGCCAGGCCTGATATTGCAAGCAAAAAAAAAAAAAAAAAAAAATTCTTTTTTTTTTTTTTTTTTTGTTGCTTGCAATATCGATACTTGGCATCCAAATATCGATACAGTATCGTCAGGCAAAATATCGCGATACTGTGGTGTATCGATTTTTCCCCCCACCCCTATTAGCTACGTCCTTAATTCAATGCCACTATGACTACACCTGTTTATACTGGTACAGTGGCATAACAAAAAAATCGAAAGACACACTCCAAATCCACTCATCCTTGGCCTCAGTCCAAGAACGCACATTGGCCCATCCCACTTCAAAGAGTTGAATTGGCTCCCAGTTGAAAGCAGAGTCCAGCAGTTGAAACTTGTCATGGTTTATGAAATATTACACGACCGTTGCCCCAACTACTTCAACAAGTACTTCCAATATGTCCGGGACATCCATAGCCGGAACACAAGAGCCAGTGTAGCAGATCTGAAATGATCTAATCTGAAGAGCAAAGTAGGAAGAAGCAAAATCCCCAATGAAATCAGGCTGGCGAATTCCCTCAATAGTTTTAAAAACCTTCTGAAAAAATTATTGATTTGTAAACTAGGGTAAAATATGATTAGAGTCCCTCTGTGTTTTATGGTATGTTTGTTTTAATCTCAAGTTCCTTTTACCCTGTGTCTGATTTGTCTGATTTTTTTCATGTTATCCCTTGGATGTTTGTCTGCATTATCCATAATAAAATTCATTCATTCATGTCCAAGTGGGCGTTTGAGCCAAATGTGACGAAAGGCGTCCCTGAGATATGGAGTTGTGCGCACGCACGCACGCACGCACGCACGCACGCACGCACGCACGCACGCACACACACACACACACACACACACACACACACACACACACACACACACACACACACACACACACACACACACACACACACACACACACACACACACAGGGGATTGTCAGAGGGGAGTTCAGTGTTCATATGGCAGTTGGGAAGAAACTGTTTTTGTTTTGTTGGACAGTGGCTTATAGCGCCTCCCAGAGGGCAATAGTTGAAAAACATGGTGTGCTGGGTGAATGGGGTGAGAAATGATTTCACTTGACCATTTCACTGTTCTTTTGTGGTGGAGTGATGTGATTGATGGGAGGGGGTGCCAATGATTTTGGATGATTTGTTGATGATTTAACAGTGATGTCACTTGTGCATGAATGACATCACTGGTCCACAACTGAACTCAAATCAACTCTCAATAACTGTCAAACTAAATGTGTGAGATCATGTGCAAACTAAATCAGCATTGTTTTTTCGGTGAAGTTCTCCTTTAAGCTACACGCTCTTTCAATGCTCTGCCAGTCTTTTTGAGTGACACCTACAACTAAGGGAGAAGACATGTGATCAATAAAAGTAATGTAAGAGTCTGTCCCTCTGAGACACAGGGGCTCCCTCTCCATTGATGAAGTGACTGTCGGGAACACAGAAAGTTTGATGAATCTGTGTCAACATTATTGCTCTGTAGCAAACAGATGGTTCTGACTGAGCAGCTTCAGGCTGCCCAGAGGTGACTGAGGGTGAAGACCCAGAGGAACCGTGCACACCATTAAGCTACTGTGGAAAAAGAAGAGAATGTGGACCTCTGGCCTGAAGAGCCATTTTCACACCAGCTACACTGGAAAAGGAAAACACGTGGACTTCTGACAAGAAGGTTACTGAACAAAAACCACAAACTAGGGTTCCACCGATATGGGATTTAAATTGCCGATAGCCAATATATTGTGGTAATGTTCAATATCTTTAAATTTGACCTTTTTGGGAGGCAACAAAATGGCTTAATATTTCCCCTCTGAATTGTACTCTTAGCAGGTTAGGAGAGCCTCTGAAGCAGCAATGCTAAGTGTGTGTGTGTGTGTGTGTGTGTGTGTGTGTGTGTGTGTGTGTGTGTCTGTGTGTTTGTGGTGGTGGGGGGGGGATCACACCCAGTTTCGAGTTCTCGGCCTTCATTTTGACTAGAAATAGTCGTGTGTCACGTATGTTGTCCCCCCACCAGTGATGCAGTTCCACCCTTGGGTCAGTCCCATTCATTGTCAATGCTGCCCCCTAGATTCCGCCAGATTCTGCCTCTCCAGCAGAACTTCCACAGCGTCGTTGTGACGTAAAACGCGTCACAATGGAGCGCTTTGCCAGAGGAGGAAATGGGAGATCTTGAGGAAAACAGAGAGAGAGGTAATCACTGCCCATGTGCTTATATTACAGAGATTATTAATGATACAAAGTGGGTTGATTACCAGTAAAGCCATCCTTTAAAGGTTTGCGCTTGTTTCAATGTGTGTCTATTGCATCCAACCGTCCCCCTAGTGGCACAGAGTCAACATTACAGTGTGACTAACAGATGGATGGACTGTCTGAGACCGATGCATAGTCCCCCCTAGGTCTCTGACCAGTGGGGGACAATGAATAAAATGTGCATAGTAGCTATGGTCAGGAAGGAACCTCCATCACATTGATACTGGACATGACCGGCCGATATCCAATATTTATAACTTCCACCTGATATATTGGCAAAATGATACATTGGTCTATAACCCGACTCCAAATTGTCCTGGACAGGAGAGTTGAATGAGTAATGCTCTCCCTTCTGTCAACAGTGCTCTTGATCCAAACCACCATTTGCCCCTGTGGAGCTGCTCAGGTCACCATCACAGGACTGGTGCAGTCAGTGGGCACCGTCTTCCCTGCCCTCCAGTCCACTTCAGTCCAAAAGTGATGTATGATGCAAAAAAGTGATGCAGTGGTCCCAGTCCCAGTCAAAATGGTTCTGGTGAGCAGGTGAATCAGGGGATGTAGCCTACAGCTGTGCCTTTTTCAGTTGGCTAGAATCTGTGGTTTCTTGACACACGGTATGTTTAAAAACACAAGGTATATTTAAAAAATAAATTGTTGTGAGGTCGCAGAAAGGGGCTGTTTAACATGTAAAGTATGCAAAGACAAATCAAATGATGATACATCAACAGAAATGTGAGACGTGCCCTCACACCTCAGCACTGCATACAAAAAGTCTGAATCATAAATACAGTTCGGTGCATTATATTTTAAATCCTATGATCAACAACCCTTGCAACATCAAAAACCAGGATGTACTATGTTACTGTAGCACAACAGCATCTCTATGATGATGTTCCACAATTTGTGACTGAATGCCATGAAGCGAGGCAAATTTAGTTTTACATGAGACCTAATTGACCCCAGAAAGATGTGATCAAAATGCACTTTTTAAACACTTGTTACCATAATGAACCAATTTTAAAACCTTGAATGCAAAGATCAATAATGTAAGGCGGATGAAAAAGGGAAAACAGCACTGCCATGTTTTGGACAGCAGAGGGAGCAATTGATTCATCCAAAAGAACCCAAGCACTCAAACAGCCTTCTGCATCTTTGATGACACATCTGAGTGTGAGTGTGTGTACTATCCGCTACTGACATGAATCATGTTATCTCAGTCAAATGATGCATGCTATGATCCCATTCTCCCTGTCTAATCTGTATTTAGATCAAAATCATTCTACATTTGACCAAATGAACATGACATGCAACAGGTCAGGTTTTAGAACAAAGATTGGGGAAGCATGACAAAAAAATGACAATGTAAACAACAGAGAACAGACATGCTTTTTTCCATGACTTAATACAAGGTTTGCCAAAAGCAGATTGTGAGCTGTGAGAGCTCTTTCTAAAACAAACTATACATATTTCCTTATCAATACGTATTAGACTTGTTCTATCAATGCTTGCATCATAACAAGCTGGCTTGGGGGGGGGGGGGGGGGGGGGGCTGGGCCAAAGCACAAGCATTCGGACTGAAAGAGAGAAAATCCCTAACTTTTTTATCTCTAAGAATAGACTACTTGCACAACTCCACTACTTCCTGAAATGAGTAGGGCATCTTGGTTTCCTGTCCTACACTATTGGATGAACTTATTAATCAGGTGTGCCTGATCACTGTTGTTGTGACTGCAGCAGTCAGGCACACCTGACATTAATCAGTTCATCCAATAGTGTAGGACAGGAAACCAAGATGCCCTACTCATTTCAGGAAGTAGTGGAGTTGTGCAAGTAGTCTATTGAGCAAGGCAGCACAGCTTAAAGTAGGCTAGATCTGAAATGGAATGACTGCAGGAAATTGCTGCACATTAAGCCTATTTTAGTGGCACGTCTTGTAGTTCAGACAGAGAGCGAAAACGGTTAATTAATCGTGTTGCTCTTTTTTCTGCAAAGACAGGACGGAGCTGTAAGCAGCAACACAGGATAAGGAAATTGTCTGCTACAGTGAAAAGCCAGCAGAATGGCTTTTTCCTTTTCCATGACTCTGCAAGCAGTCTTTAATCCATGAATGCAGAAGCACACAGGAAAGCAGCAACTGATCCTAGTCGGACTGTGATTAGGCTACATCTAGTTGTGCAAATGAAAAATCCACATGGGGTGGGGTTGGGGGGACTCATCAGAATGTCCAAAAGCAGCAGTCGTCAAAGGCATGCCAGCTCCTGATTCCAGCTCCTGGTACCCCAGCATCCAGATGCCCTCGTTTGGAACGAGCCTGCTACCTGCTGTTTCTAATTAGGGTCCAATTAAGACCGCGGTACTTTGAGGACACAAGCGACGCAGTGTGGGTGCAGAGGTTCTCATGAATGTATGTTTTCCAAGCCAAACTGAAGGAGTCAGTCAGGGGTGATGTGTTTGCACACGCAAGCTTCACTGTTGCATCGTATTTCTGGGACACATATAGGTGAGAATGATATAAACCAGAAAGAAATATCACAGCAATCATGCAGATATGATGAATGCAGGCCTGGAATTAAGTCATTTTTGTAGGGCACCAAGGCCAAAACCAATGGCTATTAAAATCATTTTCCCCAGCATACAATACATAATGAAGTATGGCTCAGACTGCGAAGATATTAACATGTCCAGTAACACACGATAACGTAAGTGTAACCCAGGTTATTTTCTGTACTGCAACTACAAATTACAGCCTAAACGCCTCAAAACTGGGAAACGAGAGTTTGTTTATTCGCTGCGTCGCATGTAGTTTTAAATGAGGAAATCCGCAACTTTCTTTTGAGGGCACAACAGCGCATGCCGAACTGCCCTTGAGGTTAAAGGGGGCATTGCGGCCACTCTCCGGGGGGCATCCGCGGCACTGGCCTTTCGGCCTTGGTATAATTGCTGCCCTGCATTATGCACACTCAGCATTTGACTTTGTACAGTCAGTCACACACCAGTGTCTGCTGTTACCGATATAGTCACACCTCCATCTACACAAGGACTTTGCTTTCATCTATAGATGAGTGAAAACACTGGGTTGTGTCACATTGACAAAGGGCTACTTGCCCAGATGGGCTTCCTCTGTATCCGTGGTGGGCATTGGCCCTCGTGACGTGTGCGCCGTCCAACCGCCATCAATCACTGACCAATTATGGCGAAAGGTTATTTCCCTTCAGAGACAAACGCCTGATTTGCACAACAGCTCAATGTTTACTGACCAACACTGAATCATCTGTTTGTTTGCCACTATATATCAAGGCTCACAACATGTATCTCTCGTCGTCCACAAGGTGAAGGTACGTATAAGTGTATAGTGTTTTGGGGACAATTGAGTGCAAAACAGGCGTTACTTTTGCTGATGTCCACCACAGTTCGGTACACATAACTGCATTGTTCCAGATGGGAACAGAGGTGTATGACTCATCACTAAGTTTACTCACACATCAAAGTACACAACAGACAGCGATAACAAACATGAGGGAGACATTATACCAGCCAGAAAGCACATCTCTGTGTTCAGTACTGTATACCCTAATTCCACATCAACAGCTAGGGGATTTAAGATGAGTATGCACTTTGTCTTTGTGTTGACGTCAGAGTGACTACAGATCTGTTGCCCTGAGACACTGATTTAAGACCCTCCCATCCATCACCACATGGACGCCAGCCAAGCCACTTACAGTTGGGCGCTAGTCTCAATGGCAGCCGCTGTTGTCGATCTGTCATTAGCACAGCCTCACCTGCTGCCATTGTGCCCCCCTGTAGGCCTGGCCTGTGTCACATTCTTTTATTACACCATGACATGTAGCTAATGCCTGCCCAGCCCGACACTGTTACAGATCAGTGCTCAGCCAGGCGTACATCACGTCTCCAAACGTGTCCACGAAAACAACCACCACAAGAAATGACAGTGAGGAGCTCCGAGACCCGGAGCTTTTGCCCTCAGTTAAACTCAATCAGGTGTCAAATGAATGAGGTCAAGCAAAGAGATGTGACATTATTACACATTATCTTCCACCCGGCGCAAAGAGCAGTGGAAGTGTCATTGGTAGTTTCCAACCTGTCATTTTTCTGCCTATGTTGCCTAAATAGCAAAGGTACTTGCTCCGCTCATCTGTGTGCCTGTGGGTTTGCTGGTCTTACAATGAGCTGTGGTCAGGCACATTGTTGGTGCACTGCTATCTTGAGGCAGCGGAAAGTGCTTGAGTTTTTGACGGTATGATAACCTTGGACAAAAATACCACGGTTTCACGGTATCGCGGTATTGCGGACCTTTATGTGTTGTCAAATGTGGCATAAAAAATGCCAATGAACAAAATGTATTTTATTTTTAACGGTTTGCTGAATTGTGGACTGAGAAAAAATGTTAGTGTAACCTCCAACTGTAATGACAGTTAACTGGCAAGTATGTGTGTGCTTTGGTAATATAGTACTGTTCTTACTTATAAATGTAAACGATTTAATCTAATTAATTTGATGTGAAACTAAAACATCATAATAATATCAAATACACGCTTCGCTTTTGTAATGGGTGAACACTGGACACAAATAATGATCGTTTCCTCACACGTACACCCCCACTCTGTCTCACACATAGGACACACACACACACACACACACACACACACACACACACACACACACACACACACACACACACACACACACACACACACACACACAGCCTCTGTCCCTGTTTCTGTCTCTCTCTCTCACACACACACACACACAAAGTTTGTGCATAATTTTCCACTGACAGGTTGGAGAAGTCTTTCGTCATTATCTAATGTTACTTCTCTTCAGTGCAATACGTTTTGATAATGACCTGCTGTACAGCGACGTTCGCTCAGTCAACTAACGTGTCGTTAACGTTAGTTAGTGGAGAAAGATAGCTGGTGTTAGCTAGCTAATTAGCTATGTTAGCTGCCTCAGTAGGTAACGTTAGCCTAGTATTTATCTGATGTTTGTTAGCTACCCCTCAAACCTGTGGGTGGAAATGGATTATGTCCAATGTGATGTATGTTGAAGTAAGACAACATTTTAATGTACCTTGAATTTGAGAAATAACGACCGGCCGTGCTCACGCAGATCTAAGCCCTGGACATCCTAGCTTCAACGCGAGACTAATTCTGATGAGTCTCGCGTTGAGGCTATGGCCATCTGTGATTTTACAATAGCCGAAATATTCCCATACAGCCGACGTCGTCTTTTTAGATGGGGGGAAAGTTCAGGGGGTCCTTGCGTTCTCCTGCTTTATCACACACACTGTTGTAAACACAGTCAAGGCCAGCTCCTCACAGCTCCTCACTACTGTGCGTCTAGGTAGGCATGCAGCAAGGGGGAGGGGCCGCGTAAGCTGCACTCTGCAAGCAACCTGGCCACGTTGTTTTGGGGAAACAGCTGATACCGTGGAGAAGGTATGATGACAAATCTTAGTGGTTTTGATACCGCGACTTTTTCAAACCGGGGTATACCTTCAAACTGGAAACCGCTGCATCCCTAGTGGTCTGTTGGTCTTGCTTGGCTACAGAAGCCTGTCGTCCAGACAAAAGCGGAGTGATTTGCCATGCGTCAAGGTGCATGCACACCTGGCTTTTAAAGGGAATGGGAGATGACACTGATTGGTTGAGTTCATGTTAGGCCCAAAACAGACCTATGAATAATTAAGGGGCTTAATTCAACCCCTTTGTACCGTGCGCCTTACTTGCGCCCAGATTGTGCATCCTCTAAGTAGGTAAATTGAACCTGAACACACCCCCAAACGCACGAGATCATGTGCTACAGTATGATCGTCAAAATAGGGCCCTAAATTTCTGTTGTTTTCCCCAACCAAACCCATTACATTCATCACTTCTTTATTCTAATACAGTTTAATTGCAATACAGCAGTGTGACGAAATGTGTACACTCTGAATAATAACTTGTCGCACGGGATCCAGCGTCAAATAAAAACAATGAAATTCAAGCTGAGATTTGACGCTGAACTCAAGAAAAGCATGAGGCAAGTTCAGTTTTATGATTGCTGCAGTTGTGCCACAGATATAGCTACTGTAAATAAGCAATACAAATGCTGGCTGCAAACACAATTGAATGCTCCTTTGAATTGGAGCAGTCCCAAAACCCCATTGCAATAAACATTCCTCCTCCGCTCCCACGTCATTTTTGAAATATTATATACTGTACCTGACCATTCAACAAACTATCTAACCCAATTATTCTTAATTTGAGATAGTAAGGGAGCATTACGTCCCCTGCATGTGAAATTATGGTGAGTTCTAAAATGTATTATTAAATATGCATAAGCCCTAATCAGTTTGCGCTTTTTCAATCACCTCTTCAACCAAGAGGGTGAGGGGTAATATCTACAGATTGCAAGGTCATGTAAGAGAGAGTGCACATCAGCAGCATAAGGAATTCTTATGTTTATTTTATGGCAACTCTGCTTCACTAGACAATAGCAGACACCAAGAGGAAAGATGGCCAGACTTTAACACTTGATAGAACATGGCAAATTTAGGTTTTTAATTGTTTTAGAACAGTCTGGCATGTTGGTATGTTTCAGATGTGCATACCTGCAAATTGCTTGGGAATAGGGCTGGGCGATATGACTTCAAATCAATATCACGATTATTTCAAAATTGTACCTAGATTATTAGATTATTTTAACACTGCCATCATAGGTCATCAAGGTCTGTACTCTTTGTCTGTTCATCCTCCATGACAACAGTTTGGCTTTGAACATCTGAACACGCACTAACGCCAAAACACGCACTAACGTTAGTTGGATGGGGCGGAGGCATGTGACTGAACATGACATGGCTTTTTTTTTTTTAAAGGGGACAGTACATGAACGCACACACTGGGTAAAGTATTAACTAAATTAAGAGGAATTATTGAATGAATAATATTAAGTCGGTTAGAGCTTCTAACTGTCGGTTTCGATACATTTTCGGTTAACTGCAGTACAGGAATATTGCATTACTCTTGATGGTTATCAATCTAGAGTTGATTTGCTTACAGTACTACCGTAGCATACTGTACTACTCGGGCCCATGTAGAAATGCAATTTAAAGCTTTCTGATGAGGACTGGTAAAATCGAAAAATCTTGACGGCTCAGTTACTTTATAGATAGAATGATATGTTGCTTGCAGTGCTCTTGCTCTCAAAGAAGGGGGGAGGAGACTTAAGCTATGGGGGATCATCACCGCCATCAATCATGTCAAGCTGTAATGTAACGGGCCATCATTTATGTGCTGCATGTCAATGCATTACCTACACCAAACCCAAAGAGATTTACAGTCTCGTCATGCCCAGCTAAACTTGATATGTGGTAATCTGACATGAAAAACGGCTCACTCAGCCTGATGACTAGTGCTTTTACTACAACTTTTATGTCATGTAAGAACTGCTTTATGAGCCTGTGTGTGTGTGTGTGTGTGTGTGTGTGTGTGTGTGTGTGTGTGTGTGTGTGTGTGTGTGTGTGTGTGTGTCAGTGTTGGGCAAGTTACTTTCAAAATGTAGTATACTACATATTACTAGTTACTTTCATTTGAAAGTAATAAGTTACTTTACAATATTACTGTATGTGTAGAGTAACTAGTTACTTATTACACTACTTTTGCATTATTTTCACCAAAATAAGAGCAGTAGCGGAATGACATCGCTGCCCTTGGCTTGAAACATACAAAAAACACTGTCTTGATGTCAGTATAAACCGTCCAAAATTCTAAATGTTTCCTTTGTTATTGTCATCTAGTGGTCATTTGCATAAAAACACACACTTTGATAGGGAAATGATTGTATCTTTATTTAAATTATGTGCTTTGATAAAACAAATGTAACTCAATTTGTAACTTGTGTTACTTGACAAAGTAACTGGTGTAATATTACTGAAATCCTATAGTAATACATTATATTACTGAGTTACTGCTAAAAGTAATATATCATGTAATATGTTACTTTTGTAACAAGTTACCCCCAACACTGGTGTATGTGTGTGTGCGTGCGCGCGCATGTGTGTCTCTGTGGTAGTTTACTGTATAGGCAAGAACCAACCAACCAATGATAACAGCACTCATAGCCCTCAGTTTAGCAAAGTCTGCTTGTCAAACATGATAGCAAAAATATCATCGCCGAGAAATGTAATGGAGTATCCTCGGAAGGACGACCTTGAATAGCCCTTGGCTGTGTCCGGGTCAGAAACGGTACCATGAATCACACACATTCATCAAGTCCCTTGGGTCATGATCTCATCTAAAATCCATTAGCCGGGCTCTGATGACAGCTCATCACCAAGTAACAGTGACAGGCGAAACAGTAGTGACAGGTGAAACAGTAGACGTGTCATCGATGCTAACACTGCGGCGACGCTGAAGGCCCGCCTTACATACGACTCGCTATTAATAACCCATTAAGTGTGGAAGGGAATCCTTTCCCTTGGTAAACGACTAGTTAAGAGCAGTCTTCTCATGCAGTCTGTAACCAAACGCTGACTGTGCTAGAGGCTACCAGCATTCACTTGCAGCAGGGGGTGAGGAAAGAAAGGACATGATGTGTTTGTCTGATTATGCTGCTTACAGGGTTTCTTCCTATATAACATCAAAATGGACCCCCACTAAAAACATGCAAGAAGATCAGCGGCGGTTGGAAGTACCGCTGTCATGCACAAATGACATCACTGGTCCTTAACTTAACTCAAATCAACTCTCAATAACTGCCATCTAACTGCTATCTGAATGAATGTCTGCAAACCTGTTTATAGTTTTCGAATATACTACTGATTTTGTAATGATACAAAGCGGGTTGAAAAAGTGGCAGAGTGGAGTGTTCGTTGAAGGGTTATGATGTTGAAACTAGAATTTGCCACCTTGGGTATCTTTAGTGAAGATTCTGGCCTAGGCCCATGGACTATAAGGGCTCAGCTCTGTGCACAGTACAGGACACTTTTGGAGCAATAGCTGGTTACCACCTGCAAGAACAGAAAATTGGAATACAGTACTTATTTTAAGATTATGTATGTTACTACCACTACTATTAATAAACAACACAAGCTGCTACCTGCTTATATACTGTATCTAGTTTTAAGTTAAAGTTTATTATTTGTCTCAAGTGGGCAATTTGTGCGGCAGCAAGCATAAAACCACATAGCAAAACGTAAAAACATACAACAGCTGCAGTTACCTCCTCCTGCCAACAGCATTCAAGACTCAAATGGAGACAGGGATGAAGGAATCTGTTACTGTTTTTCATGGCCATAAAGGAACTTACAGTAAAGGTAGGCCAGATGGTAACAGCTCTAAGCTAAGACGATGGGCACTTTGTGAACGGATGGTCATAGCTTTATTAAGCACCTACTTGTTGAATATGTGATTCAAGCTACTGAACTGTTACTCCCAATATCTTACTTGCCACCTTCACGATCTTATCAAGGGCATTCTTCTCTTTGTTGCCAAGGCTGCCATAATGGCAGATAATAGAAAATGAGATAACAGACTCAACAAAAGCCGTATAGAACTGTGTTTATATATATATATATATATATATATATATATATATATATATAGTTAATTTGCAAAAACAGGTAACGCCATTCTTAAAAAGAACAAACATCTGTTTGATACTCCCTGGAGTGCACATAGAAAACATTATTGAGGTGATTTATGTGAAAATTATCAGATGAATATGTTTTAGTTATGATTGGCAAAAACAAATCCCAAAAATAAATAAATTACAGTATAAATACATCAATATATAAAATAAAATGATAAAAACGGAGATACCTGTTTTTGCAAATGAACTCTATATATATATATATATATATATACACACACACACAATATACACATATATACACGTATATATATATATATATATATATATACCTTATGGATTTTACGGATTCGAAAGGTACACGCTCTACTCGGTGAACCACCGTGGCGCCCGATTTTTGTTTTTATAATTATGTACAGTACTGGGGGTATCTACAGTATACACTCCTGGTACCGCTTCCACCACTACTATTACTACTAATCAATCATAATACCTACCTTTTTTTCGCCCCCTCTGCACGGCAGACAGGTAGGATCATCCAACAGCCTCTGAATGACAGGGGCTCAAAACTACGGTATAACAACCTTTTTTTCATCGGTCATTGTGTCTGCCTACATATACATTTGTGGCCTTTCCCCCAAATTAGTGATGGTTCTGTCATTCTGTGATGTTGCATACATTTCAAATCTGATGCTTGCAGTGCGCTACAGGGGCAGAAATTGATGCGCATCAAATGACGCGCGTCAAGTTTCACTCCGTGTGCGTTTCGGGCTTTAAAGACTATCAAATTTGCCTGCAATACTTTTCTGTCCCCCCCCCCACCTCTGTATTATTTTGAACCTATACAGTCACAGACAAGACTGTAATACGCACGCTGGCAGACTGCACCACCAGCATCCTGCCTTATTAGTTTCATATGCCTGTTTGTTCCATTGCACTAAAGTGGCCACTGTGCAGTGACAGGAACAATGGCGGAAGTGGAGATTGTCTACTGAGTGGATGCTCCACATCCTGTCAGGCTAATTCAGTTACAAAGCCTTCACACATCGGCAGCTGGGAATAATAAAAACCTGTGATTAACAGCGCCCGTGTCTTTCACCATGCTGAGACGAGGGAAATGCTCTCTACCAACTGCATGGTAAATGTCTCATAAAGTGCGGCACAGGATACGGGACTGGGCAATAAACGGTGGCGATAAAGTGGCAGGAACTGGAAATGAGATCTGATCAAGGTGTTCTAAAACTGAGATGGAAAGAGTTATTGTAAGTCGCTCTGCAGAACAGCATCTGCCATACGCCTAAATTATAAATTGTAGATCATAAATGGTTTAAGATGAGGTCCAAACTGCAGGTTCGAGTAGGGGCAGGAATGTACCAATGAAAAGGTGAAGCTATTCAATATACAATTTTTGGGCAATTGGGTGAGTTGAGTTTAAGTAAAACATGAAAATCCAATTATTATTTTTTACTGCTCGATAGCCCTTCATACTCTACTATATTTCCTCCTTTAAGAACAAGCAAGACACCATCAAAATCATCTTAGCATGTAAGAGGAATGGGAATATTACATGATGATAGAGGTAAGCGACCATGTGAGCAAACATGCATTGTAGCTCATGCGTAACTGATGACACAAAACTATGAATTAATAATCACACAGCAACCCTCCCCAATGTACAGTAGCTGATAAATACAACGGTAACACTTTATAATAACGTTCAGTAGTAAGTCATTTATAAGATATTAGTTAATGATGAACTAATCATTTACAAAACATTAATATACATTTGTAGATGATTAAGTTGGAAGTCATTAAACATTTTTACATTCCAACCTGTCTCTATACACATTTGTTAATCATGAACAAATGATGAGCAAATCATTAGTAAATGAAAAAAATCATTAACTAATTGCTTATAAATGACTTACTACTGAACGTTATTATGAAGTGTTACCAATACAACTTCCTTATCTTCCGTATTCCTCAACATCTTTCTTTAGCTTAAAGTTGAAATAACACTATAGCTGCTGAATTCAAATTTCTCTCCACAGTTGTAGATCAGAATGACCTTTCACCTTACCCGAGCTATTTCTAGAGCCGACTCGGCGGAGGTGTGCCTAACGGATCTAGGTTGAAATCCTGCTCATGAAATTTACATGAGGTTAACTTGACTGGCAACTGGAAATGCCTACGGTAGCTGAATTATGCATTGCATGGATAAATACCTCGCACAAACAATGTACTCGTTCCGTCCTTTTAGCACTTTGAGAAGATGTTTCTGTTCAATTTAATACCAACATAAACAGCGAACATCCCCCCCCCGGGGGCATGGTAATGGTATACACCTCGTCTGGAGAAGTCAAGTCGCCAACAGCATCGTCGCCATATTGATGCCGGCAGCTGTGGTTGTTAATGGGCGTGTTACGCGTTAAACCTGCCTTCATGTCCCCCAGTCATGCCTCATTGATTAGTCTACATAGGTGGATGTGAAACAGCATGCGGAGTGAGTGATTACCGTAACGTTGACGGTGGGGGTTACCAATCTGTGCAAGTCAACCATTATGGGAATGAAAGAGGTGATATTTTTCTTGCTGCTGTGTTAAATTCCCCAACCCCCATTCCCACCTCCCACCACCCACCACCCACCACCACCCCACCCGCCTACCATCGCCTTTGCTGAGAACATCCTGAGTGCAGGTGGAGACTGCTTGTCAGGTCGGTGCAGTTTCTGGATCATGATGCTGCCCCCCCCCCCCCCCCCCCCCGCCCGATAGGTCATCCTTCTCCCCGCAGTCTATGCGGGGCTATCAAATTAGTGCCACATTCCTGCATAACAACAAACAGACACACACACACACACACACACACACACACACACACACACACACACACACACAGCACCACACACAAACTCTGCCTGTCTTATTTATTTTTTGGTCTGTTTTGATTGTTAAAGCTATATCTCAAATATCCCAACGGAGGCGAGGCAGCATGGTGAAAAATCTGATTCAGTATACTTTTGTCTACGTCCACCCACCAAGTCCATAGGACAAAGACACGGGGTGAGTGCACTCCCAACTAACCTGAGGCGGGGATGGCTTCTCACACCCAGTCAGTAGGAGGCACTGTGGGCAGGGACAGCGTTGGCATGGTAGAATGCTTTTCACGGTTGCAGTGCACAACGCTGGAATCCCGCCCGTTTCTCCACAATTATGCGATAAATTTCCACTGCACTGTTTGCGGGAGTCAATTATAATTTCACACTCTGCAGGTTTACAAGCTTCGTTCGCAGCTCTAATGTGAGACCACCTCGCGGTGCTGCAGGCGCTGCCTGTTCGCCATGCCTTCATCACGGCAGTACAAGCCAGCAACATTCAAGTGTTGTCGATGCGTTCATTTGGAGGGAATTACAGGGGAATTCAGTGAGTGCAAAATGTGACCTGGTCATGTTTTCATTCTAGCTTAGTACTTGGACAAAGCATGCGCACCCACGCACACAAATGTACACACACACACACACACACACACACACGCACACACACACCCCACTTCGCCAAGAGTGTTTTCCACCCAGGGGAAGTTCAGCAGGGGGTGGGGGGAGGAGGGACTGCTGTGCCGTGTTATCCATCTCGAGTGGAGGACACACATCACTCTCTTAGCCTCGCCTCATCGCCCGTCATCTGCACTGCTCTCTAGGAATGCCCAGAGGGAGCGGGAGCGTCCAGGGTTTAGACACAGCCAGGACACACATCACTCTCTAGTCTCGGCTCATAGCCCGTCATTTGCACTGCTCTCTAGGAATGCCCAGAGGGAGCGGGAGCGTCCAGGGTTTAGACACAGCCTCAAAATATCACTCAGGCTCCACTCACGCCAAGCAGTTACACAACGGGAGAGGGACAATATTGTGCCGATGATCGTGATACTGACAGGGCAGCAATTATACCAAGGCCAAAAGGCCAGTGCTGTGGATGCCCCGTAGTGTGGCCGTAATGCCCCTTCTGAAATTAACTAGCCACAAGGTCAGTTTGGCATGCCCTGTTTTAAACAGGCTGTTATGCCCTTAAGACAGTTGTGGATTTACTCATTTTAGCGTCTCTGGACATCAACAGTAGTGAGAGATTTCTCCCACTCCCACAAGGAACAGGGCTAAATTGTAGCATCTACCAATAGGCAGAGGCCGTGAGGTGTTTAGGGGACATTTGTCATTTGTAGCTACAGAAAATAACCTGGGTTACACTTAGTGCACGTTCACACCATACGCCAAAGCAACGCCAAAGTCACGCCGTTTCAATTCAGCATCCTTGTTAACAGGCGAGTCCGTTCACACCGGCCGCACGCCACGCCACGCCACGCTGACACCACACCAAAGCCACGCTGATCTGATAGTTTCAGCATCTGTTCTATTTTCCAAGCGTCCCGCACGCTGATCCTGAGCTGCCAGGCAGGCAGTCAATGCAATTTGTGAGGGGTGGGAGGGGCCAGAGCAGCAGCTGGCCGCTGAGGAAAAGAGAGTGTTTCTGGTGTGACCGCTTTGGCGTCAGATCAGCTTGAGTCTGCTTCAAGCTTCAGTTGGGCATGGCTTTGGCCTCAGATCAGCTTGAGTCTGCTTCAAGCTTCAGTTGGGCATGGCTTTGGCGTCTGGTGTGTCCGGCCACTTAGCCCTTGTTCACACAGGACGCTGAACGCAAGTAGAGCTGAAGCTTGAGGCAGGCACAGGCTGAGCTGACGCCTAACCGTTCACACAAGAAGATTCTCTTTTCCTCTCAGCGCCTCCTCGGCATGCCTTGAACCTGCCCACAACTCCCATTAACTTCATGTCTGGCAGCTTCAAGCTTCACGCGTCACACCTGGAAAATAGGACTGAATCCTGAACGATCGCTCCAGCGCGGATTCAGCATGATGTGGGGCTGGTGTGAACGGTGTCATCTATTAACAAGGACGCCAAAATGAAACTGCATGGCTTCAGCGTGGCTTTGGCGTTGCTTCGGCATATAGTGTGTTATCATGTGTTACGTGGACATGTAACTAACTTTGCAGTCTGAGCCATCTTACCGCACATATGCGCTGTATCACACTATTGCACTGGATTTATAGGATTAGGATATTTATTTTGTTGAGGAAAAATGACTGGAAAATGTATTTTAATAACCATTGGTTTTGGCCTTGGTGCCCTATATTTTATACATGATGCCCCAATAAATTCGTATTTATCAAAGGCCAAAGTGGCCTTGCCGCATACTGACTGAATCAAGCCAGTTAGAAAATGAAATAAGCTCCTTTATCCAACTGCTTTTAACTCACAAACACCCCAATCATGCAGTTACATTGACAGGGCAGCAGGTTGGTGTAGTGAGTAAGGAGCCCCTTCAACCAAAGGAGTCCCTATTTCAGCGAGTGTCCGCCCCGCTGAAATTCACTTTATCAAGGCAGTAAACTCCTCCCTCCCAGCTGCAGTAACGTCGTTGTCTAGCTGACCCTGTGCTCTGAAGGCCAAAAAGAGAATTTTCTCACGGAGATCAAGAATGTATCACATCACATCACATCTGACATTGCTACTACCTGTGATTAGCATTTCATAACCTGGAAGTCATACATGATGCGGCCCTGCTGAAACTCTCCACAAAGAGTTAAAGGCGGCGTCCCACAATGCAGGCGAGGTAAGCGTCATAAAAAAAAAACCTTCAATGGCCAATCACAGCCCTGCACTGCATCTGGGCCTGGGTCAATAGCCAATCGATGAAATTCATTTTCCATCTTCATAGTTGGGCAACAGAAATTGACCAAATTCATTTGAGGACATATAGGATTTGATAAGAATTGAACAGAGGGGGAAATTACCAAGGTCTGAGGGGACGCAGTCTGTGCCTGTGAATTCTCCAACCCCCATCACACTGTAGAGCAGGGTGCTTAACCCCCATCACACTGTAGAGCAGGGTGCTCAACCCCCATCACACTGTAGAGCAGGGTGCTTAACCCCCATCACACTGTAGAGCAGGGTGCTTAACCCCCATCACACTGAAGAGCAGGGTGCTTAACCCCCATCACACTGTAGAGCAGGGTGCTTAACCCCCATCACACTGTAGAGCAGGGTGCTCAACCCCCATCACACTGTAGAGCAGGGTGCTTAACCCCCATCACACTGTAGAGCAGGGTGCTTAACCTCCATCACACTGTAGAGCAGGGTGCTTAACTCCCATCACACTGTAGAGCAGGGTGCTTAACCCCCATCACACTGTAGAGCAGGGTGCTTAACCTCCATCACACTGTAGAGCAGGGTGCTTAACCCCCATCACACTGTAGAGCAGGGTGCTTAACCCCCATCACACTGTAGAGCAGGGTGCTTAACTCCCATCACACTGTAGAGCAGGGTGCTTAACCCCCATCACACTGTAGAGCAGGGTGCTTAACCCCCATCACACTGTAGAGCAGGGTGCTTAACTCCCATCACACTGTAGAGCAGGGTGCTTAACCCCCATCACACTGTAGAGCAGGGTGCTTAACCCCCATCACACTGTAGAGCAGGGTGCTTAACCCCCATCACACTGTAGAGCAGGGTGCTTAACCCCCATCACACTGTAGAGCAGGGTGCTTAACCCCCATCACACTGTAGAGCAGGGTGCTTAACTCCCATCACACTGTAGAGCAGGGTGCTTAACCCCCATCACACTGTAGAGCAGGGTGCTTAACCCCCATCACACTGTAGAGCAGGGTGCTTAACCCCCATCACACTGTAGAGCAGGGTGCTTAACCTCCATCACACTGTAGAGCAGGGTGCTTAACCCCCATCACACTGTAGAGTAGGGCTGGGACGGATCAGAAAACCCACGGATCGGATCGCGTGACGGATTTTGAGCCACGGATCACGGATTTTTCGGATCAGCAAAAAAAATATATATAGGCTATATCAGATTTTTTCTCTCAAAATTAGATTTTCGATTTGAATTTTTAATACTATTATACTTCTCTAACCATTTGTTGCCCTGCACAGCTCAAAAAATATTTTTTTCTCATGACACAATTTATGCTTTTACTCTGAAGGCAAAACAACCCAACTTCCTGTTTTAGGTGGCACTGCGCCTAACTTCCTGGCTGTTGCGTGCTAACGTAGTCACATGACACGGGTACAGACCAGACCGGGTGAGTCTGGAAACATAACGTTGATGCTACGTTAAGCTACTCGGTGGCCCCACGTGTTGTTTTGTTGTTATGTGTCCAAGGCAACATTTCACCGTCCGGTGATATGTGTTCATGAAACGTGTGCGCGCGTGTGTGTGTGTGTGTGTGTGTGTGTGTGTGTGTGTGTGTGTGTGTGCGTGTGCGTGTTGTGGCTCTCGCTGTGCAGCGCGCAACATGCTGCTCGCATTCCTGTGCTTTTTCAGAGGTGTTGAAATAAATTTGCTGTCTTTAGTAGCCACTAGCCACAGCCTTCAGAGAGACTTTACAGCGAAGGGATGAGGAAGCTCACTTGTGCATGCCATGATGATGCCTGTCTGTGTCTGGCGTTCTCATACACTAACGTTAAACGTTAAATGACCACGCGGACCACGACGTTCCGAACCGTGTGCCGAACCGTGGGGGCTGATCCGTACGGGTCACGGATTATCCGTGATCCGTCCCAGCCCTACTGTAGAGCAGGGTGCTTAACCCCCATCACACTGTAGAGCAGGGTGCTTAACCCCCATCACACTGTAGAGCAGGGTGCTTAACCCCCATCACACTGTAGAGCAGGGTGCTTTGGGTCTATTCTAATAATTCACATTTCACTTCACTCGATCAAGTTTCAAGGCATTGCATTCAGTGAATTGGAAAAGCCTTGTGTAACACAGCATCAAATGTGTCAACATCAACCAGTACAGAGCCAGCGTAATTTACACTGAACATAGAGTTCATAGCAGTACTCCTCATTATGTATGGCTCCTTCGTGGCAACCATCTGTCCTTGTCTCCTCCAGGACTGAAGAAATCACTCGGTCAGTCAGAAAACATGCTTCCCTGTTTTCTGCACTTTAATCATGGCCTGCACTTCGGGGCGGAAGGGAACTGGTGGGAATAGCGTGATCCCCCCCACGTGCTACGTCCTGCCGGTTAAAGCTCCCCGCTGTCAGGTGAAAAGAAGCGGCTGGCAACTGTGCATGTGTCGGAGGAAGCATGGTGCTAGTCTATGGCTCTCCCCAGATCGGCAGACGGTGCAGCAGGGGGGGAAATGGCCAAGTACAATTGGGGAGAAAATGGGGGGGAAATCAGAGAAAATGGAGAGTATATACAGTATATATATATATATATATATATATATATATATATATATAGAGAGAGAGAGAGAGAGAGAAAGAGAGAGAGACAATTGACAGACACAAGGGCTAACCGTGAAATAATAATGAGAGCATAACTGTGTTGAAAGTGAATAGGCAAGCCTGTTTCCTGTCTATGTGCAGTTGGTCTCTCTATGTAAGACGAGTGGAGTCATGCTGAGGCCATGAATAAGACATCAAAGAAAGGCACTTACAATGATCTCGAGAAAAATCTAAGCGAAGACACGGCATGGGCTCAACTTCAAAACAGTGTAAGCCAACTAAACCCACATGCATCTGGAATGGGATTTGTCTACGTTTTAATGATGATTGAATTATTGACGTAACCTGACCGAGCGCGTAATCTCATCATTACAAAAGGAAACGGTGCCCCGCTGACACCCTCTGAAGAATACATCATCACCAATTCATACTCTTGCCACAAGCTCCAAACTGCTTTGACCCGCAATCAACAGAATGCACCTGACTTTGCTGATGTACTGTCTGTGTATGAATGCAGGCAGAGAGACCTTTGAGACAGGCTGACAGCCCACGTGTGCACAAGTCCCCTAGAAATGTAGAGGGGTTTTTACACTGTTCTGTCAAAGCAGAACACAGCAGCAGCCACGCCACTATATTAACCCACACACCGCCCCCACCATCTCAATGACAGGCAGCACGCCAGACTAAAGCCACCGCAGCAGCCATCTGCTGTGGAAAAACCACTGACTGCTCCCTCAGAGCCAGCGAGAAGACCACCCGACATGTCGTGTACACGCAAATGTATATACCGTATAGAGACAAATGCGGAGGAGACGATTCTATTCCTAGTCTTCTTATCTTCCGAATGAACAGTTGTCTGGCGTTTGTTTAAGGCGTCTGTCTGGCAAGTTGTGTTGTTCAATTCACAGGACATCATACATATAAACAGTCAGCAAGCGTGCAAAGGGAACTCACATTAACTTTCACTGCCCTACTCATTCAGTTTGATAGCCCATTATAATCACTGCGGTTGTTGACTAATGAGACTTGCAAAGCAGAGGCTATCAGTATTAGTGTATTAGCATATTAGGATACCGTTAACCCGTGCGTGGGTTGTAAAACAGTGGTCGGCAATCAGAGGAGCCCGAACGTGAGGTGACTACCTAGTGAGGGGCTAACAGGCAATGTACACCAGATGTGTTACGGGTGCGGCCTCCAACCTCTTGCATACTCTCTTTCCTCCATTCTCCATAGTAGTAAACACAATCGGAAAGTTCTGATTGTGTTTACCACTTCCTGTGACTCATAGACCTAGTCTGACTCGTATGTGAGTCAAACTAGGTTTGACCAGGTGAGTCAGACTAGTTTGAGCAGGTAAAACAGCCGGCGGTTTGAACAAGAAGTCGTGACACAATGGGTAAAGTGGGTGGGGCTACATAAGGTGAATAGTAATGAGCTAGCACAACTACTGTACACCTGCTGCTTTAATCCATCAGAGTTTGAGAACTTTAGCTTGAGGACATCTCAAGCTGAAGGGAGAGACTGCCTGTCCATATCAAACCTCCTAAAACCCTTCACTCCCACATTAGTCCTGAGCTTTGGCGCACCATCCACAGAGTCTATTTTAGCCTGTCCCAGCTTGCAACGGTCAGAGTCATGGAGTGCATTGATCGTTTTGTTAAAAGGACAAGTAATTGTGGGCGAATGCTGTGCTCGGGTTGCCTCTGGCTTCTTCAAGACCGATTTGTCTGGTTGTCACTTGAGGCCCGGGGCCTAGAACTCTCTGTTTTGGGCAAGAAAGGGGCTTGAAGGGAGACGTGATCTCCTCGTGACGTGACGAGTGCCTCCACCCGCCTGTTTGTGTGTTTGATGGTTGATTAGTGAGGGTATATGTTCCTGCGTGTACTACAGAGTAACGTTAGTGAGGGTATATGTTCCTGCGTGTACTACAGAGTAACGCAGAGGGTATATGTTCCTGCGTGTACTACAGAGTAACGTTAGTGAGGGTATATGTTCCTGCGTGTACTACAGAGTAACGTTAGTGAGGGTATATGTTCCTGCGTGTACTACAGAGTAACGCAGAGGGTATATGTTCCTGCGTGTACTACAGAGTAACGTTAGTGAGGGTATATGTTCCTGCGTGTACTACAGAGTAACGCAGAGGGTATATGTTCCTGCGTGTACTACAGAGTAACGTTAGTGAGGGTATATGTTCCTGCGTGTACTACAGAGTAACGTTAGTGAGGGTATATGTTCCTGCGTGTACTACAGAGTAACGCAGAGGGTATATGTTCCTGCGTGTACTACAGAGTAACGTTAGTGAGGGTATATGTTCCTGCGTGTACTACAGAGTAACGTTAGTGAGGGTATATGTTCCTGCGTGTACTACAGAGTAACGCAACACAGACCATCGATAATGAGCACCCCCCCCCCCCCACCCTCCCTGTTGGAGTGTATTTTGTGTTCTCCGTCCTTTTACAGCATAATGTTTCAGACATGGTGTCTCACTGGAGTTCAGCTTCACAGGAATGGAATCTGTTTTTCTCATGTCAATAAAATGAGCCGATAGATCATTTGTGCACCGATTTATCGGTCGTACTACATCGGCACCGACCAATGATATTCGCCTTGTTGACTGCCATGGGCGACGTTAGGCCTGGGCATCGGGGGCTATAGCCCAGAATATTTTATTAATAGCCCTGGATCTTTCTTTTTCTTATTTTTTTCAAAGAAGAATAACCTTGGCCCCGAGATCTATTCATCTCTCATCCATGCCTTAAAGCTTTATTGTATTTAATTACCTACTACTTTGTACTTGTATTTGATGGTATGTTAAGTGTCTCTTTGTATCGAAAGTATTATTGGGGATGGGAGGGACAGTTTTATTGTAGTTTTCTGTGTTTTTCTATGTGAATGTTCTGTTAATTCAAATGTACAAAAAGCCAATAAACATAGTATTGGAAAAGAAAATGCTTTAAAGCCCTCAAAATAATATGATACATAACATTTTGCTTCCTCTCTCTGTGCAAGTAACCTTTAAAGAAGGAAGAGAGACAAGTCTCATCACAGCGTTCAAATTTTGCATTGGGGCTAGACTTTGGGAACAGTTCTATTTTAGTGAATGGGGCAGGCATGGAAAGTACCACTATACTGTAAACCATCATATCTCTTGTTGTTTCACCTTTGATTGAAAAATGCTTACACAGATTGCAAAATTTGAATGCTGTGATGTGAGTGATGTATTTTCCTTCTTTATAGGTTCCTTGTCTGTCAATCAAGTCTAATGCTGAAGTTTAACAAATTCATCAATTTGCTATGGGGACTGCCTGGAACCCTCTCAAGAACCCCATGGTGGTCCCCGGACCCCACTTTTAAAACCACTGATCTACTTTCTCAATATTAATCTCTAATTGCTTGAAAATTGTGCATTTACCTGTTGGACTGGTGACATCATCACTGATGACATCATCGATTGGCTGGAGTGACTTATGACAGACACTGATAATGTCAGACATTGTGGCATCATCAGTGATGTCATAACTTCTTCCCTGCATAGGCTATAAGCAGGACCGCGGACAATCAACGCAGTTAGCAAGGTGGTGATGGCTGTGACACATAGCACAGGTTTGGTTGTGGCTGGATTGTTACTCCTGCTGGCTGGATGCAATGCAAGGATACACAAACTCACCCTCAAGAATGATACCCGGTTTGTCGTCCACCTCAACACTTTTGGTTTCTACGCTAACGGGACTCTGGATGTCAACCTGCATTCTCTGCGCCTCCGAGACGTGGACTACAATAAGAATCCGGTGAACTACAATATGAACCCTGTTGGTTTCAGTCTCTCCAAGTCTTGTTACACAGCAGAGGAGACGGAGACAAAATGTCCACTCATCACTCCGTCGAGTCAGACACCCAACAACAAGCCTGCCATCCTTTTTATCACTGATATCAAAAAGCTCCGTGTCGATGTGACATCTTTTGGTGTACAAGACAATGTCCTGACAGCAAAACCTTGGACAAAGGCGCCGCCTCCCAAAGACAAAAATGTTAGGACGAGTGGAGATATTGCTCCTGGTCCTTCTAATAAACCAGCACCAGGTCCTGCTAAGCCAGAGGAATCAAATGATGACAATACGGTGAAGGACAAAAGGGCAGATGGCAAATTGCAGCCAGAACCTCCAGTAGAAGGTGTTAAGAAAGTGGCCGTGGTGGACAAGGTATTCCAGCTGGAGAAGACCAACCATCTTTTCAGTTTAGCTCTGGACAAAATTGATGACTCCTACAACTTCAGCTTCCACATGAAGTTTGGCTTGCTGGCTGAGGGTCTGTACAACCTGAACTTTCACTACTGTCAAAACATGCATCCTGGCTACCAGTTGCCCTACTCTTTCATTGTGGAAATAACAGAGAAGAATCCCGGTGGCTACCTGTCTGCAGGAGAAATTCCCCTTTCCCGTCTTTACATATCGATGGGTGGAGTCTTCTTCACAGCTGCCATGGTCTGGGTGTACACACTCATGAAGAACAGCTACAGTGTGTTTAAGATTCACTGGCTCATGGCAGCCCTGCTCTTCACCAAATCCATCTCTTTGCTCTTCCATAGTATCAACTATCGCTTTATCAACACAGAGGGCCATCCTATTGAAGCCTGGGCCGTCGTGTATTATATCACACATGTGTTTAAGGGTGCTCTGCTGTTCTTCACGCTGGCACTGATCGGCACTGGCTGGGCCTTTATTAAATGCATCCTGTCGGACAAGGAAAAGACTATCTTCATGATTGTCATCCCTCTACAGGTCCTTGCTAATGTCGCCTACATCGTCATTGAGTCGACAGAGGAAGGTTCCAGCGAGTACGCTGTCTGGAAGGCGATCTTTGTTCTGGGTGACCTCATCTGCTGCGGAGCCATCCTCTTCCCCATTGTCTGGTCTATCCATCACCTACAAGTGGCCTCCGACACTGACGGCAAAGCTGCCATGAACCTGGAGAAGCTCAAGCTCTTCCGGCATTACTATGTGATGGTTCTGTGTTATATCTACTTCACGAGGATCATAGCCATTCTGCTGAAGTTGACTATGCCTTTCCAGTGGCAGTGGTGCTATGAGTTTCTGGTGGAGGTGTCTACTCTGATCTTTTTCGTGTTGACCGGCTACATGTTCCGACCAGCGTCCAATAACCCCTACCTGCAGCTTCCCCAGGACGAGGAGGATGTCGCGATGGATGAAATAGTGACTGAGTCAGGTGTGTTGGAGGGAATATCTAAAGTCAAGAAGACGTCTAAAGAATTTGAGTGTCAGAAAGAGTCCACCTTGTGAATGTGAATCTGCATCTTTTGGGATGGACTCACTAAACATCCCCAGACCAGCTGGTATGAAGGGGTGCACACGGACCAAGGCTCCCCATCACACAAACAGCTTTCCTTTGAAACTCTGTAAATGGGTTGGTCTGGCTATGAGGAAGAAAAAAAAAACTTGTTGGACTTGCTGTCCATTTCCTAGAACACTCCAGAGAGGCACTATTTCTCTCTCTCTTACTCTCTTGCGCTCTCTATAAAGTAGTGTTGTCACGATACCAAAATTGTCACTTCGACACCGATACCAAGTTTAATATCACGACACTTATACGATACGATACTTGAAATTTAAATGGTATTTCTGCAAAAACAAGACTAGGCAAAATCTAGTATATGCCAGGCAGCATGTGTGTTACTGATGACATCACTGATGATGTCATCCATTTTCTGGCTGCCTGGCAAAAATATTGCCAGGCATCGGCAGGTATCGGCGTCGGCCAAATTATCATTTTAAACATCAGAATCTGTATCAGCCCAGAATTTCACAATCGGTGCATCCCTAATTTGACTGTAAATTCACATGTTATGCCTACTTGAACACTCCTCCACTCGTGTATATATTGTATATTGGACTGCACTTGCAATGTTGTGATTGTCTTTTTGCTGTTTTTCCTTTTTCTTTATCTCTGAATATTGACATGTCCACTACACTGCATAATGACACCAAGACAAATTCCTTGTATGTAATCTTGCATACTGTGGCAATAAAAGTGATTCTAATTCTAATAATTTGCTCTTCACTTTGTTGAGGTGAATTAGTGTGGCAGCTAATGTGAGAACACATTTAAAAGTTCCATGTGTTTTTTTTGGGACAAAACTGCTTTTGCAGTCAACTTGAAAAACTAAAAGGAAGCCTCGCCAGGTAGAGTTAACAGCATGACTTGCCCAGGCAAATCACTTCATTAGTATAACCTGTTGAAAACATCATTCATGTTGCCAATACCATCCTCGTTATGAAATCACATAAAAAGCTCATCTAGCCTATCATCGCCCTCTAATGTGTCCACTCTCTTTAGCCTTTTCACTGCGGTTGCTGTAAGCTCTGCATCTAGTCAGCCATTACTGAACAGAGCCAATTCTTCATGTGTAATGGGGTCCTCCATTAAACATGAACCTGGAAGGTACAGTCATTTAGCTTGGCGCCATCACTTCCACGGACCAGCAACAGATGCTCCAAGATATATGGCCTATATGTGCCGCGCAGACAAAAAGATAAAATACGCTAAATAGATTTACACCAAGAGGAAAATCGAATAGAAATGGGGGGGAAAAGGAATAGAGTTGAAACGGACTCCCTTCTCTGGTTCAGAAAAACAACTGTTCTGTGGAACATAAGGTGAAGTCATTAATTACTACCATGACCAAAACTTAACACCTGCTGCTTTCTCCAGTGTAGCGCCTGGTTTAAGACCAATTAAAATCAAGTCAGTTGCAGTTTTAATTAGAATTAATTGGAATTAGAATACCAGATGCAACCATATTCACACAAGCTGCATCACGCCGCAAGTGAGGGAGCAGACTGATCTGGCATGATTCCTATTGGTCAAAGGATCTTTTTTTTTAAATATTTAATCAAACCAATAATTTTACATTTGAAAGAGAGTAATTATCAAATGGAACACTCATTTATTTCTCTTTCCTACAGAGGTTAAAAAAATAGAAATCAATAATGATAAATAAATAAATGAATAAAAATCAAACTTCTAAATAGTATTTAAATATCATCGTTCGTGTGACCAGCTTATCATCCGTGACAAACTGCCTCAGAATGATCCTCCACTGGGCGGTCCATATGGCAGCAGGGATTCCCACTGAGCTAATTACAGAAGAATGTGCTTAGCCTAGTTGTCACTAAACAAATGTACTGCACACCATGTCAGGTACAGTTGTTAGTTGTTACTCAATTAGTTTGGCCACTTTGCTGCGGTACTGCTGCGGTACTGCCACAGCGGTAAAAGTGGGGGCTTTTCTTCTTCTTCTGTGGTGTTTTATGGCAGATCGCATCATTTTTGTTGCATTACCTCCTTCTTCTGGATTCCACGGTTTCCCTACATTCTGTCCCTCTACTCTCACTCCAGCTCCAAGCGCCACCTCCGACTCAGTGGGGGCGTTTGTTATTGAAATGTTTCTTTTTTGTTCTTTACAAAAGCACCCCCCCCACACACACACTGCTGCCATGGCAGCACACTGAGCACAGCAAATCAAATTAGTTGAGTAACATCTGTAAACGCATAAACCAAAACAAAGCAAAGCACTTGACTGAAGACATGGATCTTGTAAAAAAGACTTGTAGTAAGAGGCGAAATGTTGGGTTCTATCTGTATAATTACATTTTCTCTATGTATATAATATGCATGCATTTGGCTTCTAATCTGTCAGAGAGCTATAAAGCCAGTTGATTATTATCACCATTAATAATGACCCTGTTGGGGGCTTTTGATATATCTTGAAACCAAAAAGCAACGGTAAAATAAAAAGATAAAATGAAATAAAATTAAATATAATATAATTTATTGCATCTAAATGGAAAACATGTGCTGAGGAGGTACTATGCAGGACCAAGCAATACCAGACATATTTCAAAAGCAAGGGCTGCTGCCCACTAAACCATGGCACACTACCCTATCAAAACCTATATGAGTGTCAGATTACATACACAATGACATCAAACATGGCACAGCAACGCAGCCTCCAACCAGATTGAAACTCCACACCACTACCCTAGCAGGGCCGACAACATCAGCCTCCAGAACAGGGCCTTGTCTGGGATGGCATTGTCTTTCAGTGCATTGTGGGATATACTGCAGCCAGCCACCCAGGGCGTTCTCTGGCACTCTCTGTTTGCCCTATAGCTATAAAGTCACCGCTCATCATCAGACAGCTAACCTGAAGAGCCAGCCTCCAAATCAGCATCCTAATGACAATTTTAAGCAAAATTCAAATACAATTTCAAAATAGACAATCTGAGCTCGGAGGAGGAGGTCAAGTCTGGCAATATGATCATTTGATTGCATAATGACCAACCTCAACCTTTCACAATGAAGTATTTCACAATCATGGCGATAATACATTATCCCCAACCCTGATTTCATTACAGCTGATAAATGCAAACCACGTGCATGCATAAATGTGTTCAACACCGGGCTACAACGTAACCATTTGTAATGAAGTCACCTCAGGCAGTTCTATGTTCAAACTAGAAATAACCACCTGGCGGTTGTATGCCTCCGCCAACAAGTCAAGTCGGAGTCTACATCCACGTCTGTCCACACTTTAGAATCATACAAGCGCAAAGACCTTGAAGCCCACGGCTATGTGGTGTGGCCATTCAGCCTTATGGCACTTTAGGCAGTGTTTTGGGAGTACCTCAACAACACGGCTAATAGTTTGCAAAATGTAAAATGCCCCTAACCCACCCACATCCCCCCCGGTCACTACCCACCATACCCACCCATCGAATCCCGACTCCTGATGGTTGGTACCAATCGATGCCTTAGGTCTTCTAGTTTCATATGATACCAGAAACTTCAATCTGGCTTTAAAACTGAGCCCGTAAATCGAAGTTCTAATATTGTGATATTTGGGAAATATCACGATATTCAATATGATCAAAAATCGTCCCAAGCCTACAAACTGAAAGCTAAATGTAATCTCAACTCAAGAATAGGCGGGTAAAATTGCACTGTGCAAGTGATTAGCATGCTAGCTACCCACATCCCCCTTGTTGTGATGTGGTTAGCGATGAGGAGTGCACTTAGGTTGATCAAAAGCACTTAGTTTCTCCTTAGTTGGATGCCCCACTGTTCGAGCCCAACTCAAATGCCTTTTAAATTCCCCTTTTAATGACAGCATGATAACAACAACACAGCGGACCCCATGTCGCCCCCTCTCTGAGGAATGAAACCTCGGGGCTGTATTCATTTCACTTATCTCATGGCTGTCACCATGGCGACACATGTGGCTATGGGCTCAAGCATGATGCAATACTGCAATAAAGCAATCAATCAGAATCGCCTCTGTAGGACATTTGATTTTCTCACACCACAAAACAACAACAAGCTAATTTATCCTCTGCATCAATCCAGTGAGCCGAATACATAATGTCAAACGATAACTGTCTCTCTCACACACACACACACACACACACACACACACACACACACACACACACACACACACACACACACAACTGATGACCTACTGGCCTGTCCTAGGCTACAGCATCTTTAATATGATTTAATGTTTCTATTATGGAGTTTTACTACCACACTCCCTCACCCAAGACTGGGACTGTAGCCTACTTATCATGTCTCAGTGAATGACAAACTTTGACAAAGCTTTAACAAACAACTATACAAGTAAAGCTTAATTTATACTTATTAGAAAGTGTCGCTCAGCACATGGTCACAGACGAAAAAGAAAGTGTCGCTCATGGTGTTGTATTTATACTTTAGTGAATGTTCGCCTCGTTCAACGGTCACGTGACACCCGAACGCTATAGTGCTGCAGACAGCCAAGGCAAGAGAGGGAATGCACAGTGAAACCACCTCGGAGGCACGATGTAACGTACTTGACTGCAGCCGCATATAAACGACACACAACTCACCTCCTCTCGCTCTGGGAAATGCACAATGTTCTTTGTGATTTTCACGAAGTCATACATCAAGGACAGGCTGATAGAAATAGCAGAGACACGTTCATTCATTTCAATCGAGTGAAAACTAAAACAAGGAAGTCAAGCGTGTGCCGTCTATATAGCCAATCAGACTTGCGCGATACTATGACGTAGTCAGCGACACTAGACATTTCACTACTGTAGGTAGCAGACACTGCTCGCCATCAAGTCCTCATTTCTGTTGGCGACCGTTTCAAAAGTGTCGGCAGACGAAGCATAAATTGGGCTTAAGTCAAGTTGTGTGCCTTCAGGTTTATGGAAAACGACCACCTAGCCTGGTAAACCATCCAGATCACGGTCAACTCACATTTCGTTTTGTTCTGCTGATCCATCTGGCCTCCGGCCCATTTTCAGAAATTACAAAGTCCATGGGCCAATCAGGGACCTGCCTCGTAGTTGACATCGTAACCGGTCAATCAGGGACGCCGCCGGCTCCCGAGGTAACGAGCAGTAACGTAAACGTTCACAGAGTTTACACAGCCGTAAGTGCAGTCACTGCAGAAATAGACCAATAACAATAATTAAACAAGAAAAGGAGTGTGTGACACCGGAGTTTCTCATGCGAGTGGATTTGTATTTGACTGGATCCGATGCTGATTGGCTGAAGGAGTTGTCTGTCAAGGCAAGTACTCCCACCCACTGAAATGACTGTGGACTGCTTGGAGTCCAGACTGATAGGTAGAGCAAAACAGAATGTGAGATGTGAATCAGCATGTTTTTAACCAGGCTACTAACCACCAGGAACAGGACCGCCGCGTATCCGGGGCGGGCCCTGGACAAAATTATCCCATACGGACCCAACCCTCCTCCATCATCAACCACCCCCCCCACTCAAACACACACACACACACACACACACACACACCCACACACACACAGAATTTAGTCCCCAGTCTTGACCGCACATAGCACACTGGCCATAAAGCATGCACACAACGTTCCATTTGCGCACAAGAAAGGCAAGAGCTTCTCTCTCACATAGATGACTTTCACACCATTTGGTTCAGACCTTTCTTGATAAGTTTGGATGGTCCGGATAGGGTTGTCAACTCAATGTGACCAAATTACCGGAGATAGTAGAAAGGGGATAGTAGAATAGAAAGAAGGGTAGTAGACAAACACAAAAACTAATAATACTATGATGCCCATAGTTATTGCCACACATCATCTCTCTCTTTCTCGCTCTCTGTCTGCAACAGTACAGGGAAGGTGTAGACCAGATCAATCAATTTATATATATATATATATAATAGGTGAAAGTCAAATTGTTTCCACCCGTGTGTCAAGGAAAATTTAAAAATATACAGCTTTCATGTGACTCATAAATACCATCTAAAGGTCTCAAATATATATTTTTGACAAAATATTCCATAAGTCTATGGACAATTAGAGGGCTCTCCTGGCCCCCCAGGGCATGGGACAACTGACCCTGTTGTCCCCCCATCGACGGGCCTGAACAGGAATGTGACACTATAACTATACGCATCTCTCTCAAGTCTGACTTCAAGCCATTTTGGTCACAGCCATATTTACGCTGAAGAAAGCCTTTCGGCTGAAACGTCCGTTGCTGCTGTGTGTTTTGCCTTGCACCTAGGTTTTCTCATTGGATTGAGTGTCATATTTACAGCATGATTCCTCAGCGAAATTCTGGAGGCCTGTTTTATGCCTCAGCTTTTAAGTAGAGCCCGACCGATATATCGGTCCGTCGATATTATCGGCCGATATTGGCCGATAACGGATATATCGGTATCGGCCAATATGTTGGCCGATATTGCAGATATATATATATTTTTTTGTTATAGACCAAATCACCGTGACGTCACCATGTAAACAAATTTACTTCCGGGTACCACTTGGGGAAGGCGGCAGGTTTAAATGTGCGTGTTGTCAAATAAATGCTGTCAAACCCTCTCGCTGTTTTCGGCCGACTACTTTCAATTTAAATGGTTAAACGGTTGGTAAACATGCTTGTCCGACGTATCTAGCCTTTCTTCTGTGTTTGTTTTATGTAGTGTTAGCTAGCTAATAACGTTTGTTTGTCTGTCAAACTCGCTGTTTTTTTGCAGACTCGCTAACGTTACAGACAGAGCTACTGACGCCACGTTAATTTAATTTAGCTTCAAGTCTACTCTGGTCTGGTCCAACAGGTAAATTAGCTAGTCTGGTCTCCACTAACGTTAGTGAAAGTGTTGTTATGAATGATATTAAACAACAACACAACACGGACGAACCATTTTTGTCTTCTTTGTCTGTTTTTGTCTTCAACACGTCAGTTTGTGCCGTCCACCGCCATTATAATGTGTGGACCTCAGGGGTACCCGGAAGTAAATGTAAACATCCCCGCTGATTTGGTCTATAGACATCATGTTGTGTATATTTGATCTTTTTTCTTAACTCAAGTTATATTTTATATTTGTTCTATTTGTGTTTCTCTATTTCTAGTTATTTACAATTATTAAATTCCCAGTGAAGTTTACCGTTTCATTGTATTGATGTAATTTTGGACAATAAAGTTGATTGATAAGCTGTAAAATATCCTCTCTAGTGTCCTCTCATCTTTGTCAAGTGTTTGATATTTGAGGGATCATTGCAAGAAAATGGTGTAATATAATATGTATATATGTTATAAGAATATCGACCGATATATCGATATTGGATTTTTTTTTACTCCCTAATATCGGTATCGGCCTCAAAAATCCAGTATCGGTCGGGCTCTTTAAGCTGGCAGTGGCAGGAGTCTGGGTTCAAACCTGATCTTCTGCCTCGGAGGATAATGACTTTTAATCTCAAGATGGGAAGAGGGGTGAACACTTCTATTTGAATGGTCTCCTGTAAATGCTGCAGCACAGCATCTGACACAAAGATGTATGAATGGAATGGTGAGCACATTGATTTATTGCCCCGTGCCCCCTGAAG
Source organism: Poromitra crassiceps (assembly GCF_964638095.1). NCBI lineage: Eukaryota > Metazoa > Chordata > Actinopteri > Beryciformes > Melamphaidae > Poromitra > Poromitra crassiceps. The sequence continues at coordinate 37,239,700 of NC_139628.1, forward strand.
CAGAGCCCATATCTCTGTCCTGAAGCAGAGCCCATATCTCTGTCGGGAGTGATAACGACGCGTCACACCCTTTTATGAAAAGGAGATTGCACCTCTTGATCTTGATGCAGTTCACGTGTGCGTGTGCATGTGTGCACTGTGTGTGTTCTCATGTGTAGCCCCAACATATGTGTCTAATCTGGCCAAGCTGGCCGACCTGACCCTGGTTCAATTTGTCTGTGAGCTGCATCTCCTTCAACACTGCTGTGATTATTACCAACGAGAGAAAGGGAAGGTGCCGTGTATAATAAACCTGGCCTTCATCTACGATTGCAACATTGGAAACAGGAAAGAGAAAATAACATATCTGATGTAAAGCCTGCGAGATTTGCATTCCACATGTTTTTTGTTTGGTTTTGTTTTTGGGGTGGGGTGTCAACTTTTCATTGTCATTGCTGCCGATCTGGGTAGAGCCGTAGACTTGCTTGACATGCTTCCTCCGATACATGTGCCGTCGCCAGGCGCTTCTCTTCAGCTGACCGCAAGGAGTATCACCGGCAGGACGTAATGCGTGGGGGGGGGGATCAACCTATTCCCCCCAGTTCCCCTCCCCCTTGACTGACCAGAGTAGGGCCTAGTGCACTGACCAGGACTCATACTCCACCAGCTGCTCCCCCCCCCCCCCCTGCAGACACAGCCAATTGCCTCAGCGGGAACGTCTGACCAAGCCGGAAGCGCCGCTAGCCGGAATTAAACCCGGGTCTCTGCGGTGGTAGGCGAGAACTTTTACCTCTCCTCTACACTACGCAAATGCCCTTACATTCGACATGTAATCCATTCAAATAAATGTGTAAGTATAAATGATTGATTGCCAGTGCAGAACCTACTGTAGAATCAATCTAAATAGAATAACAGATGGGAGGAAAAGGCACAGATTTCCTTCGGGGGCGCAGTTTAATCACAGAAGAGAGGGAATAAGACGACAAGAGGAAAAATAGAACGCAAGGCCGGGGTAGAAGAGCAAAGGGGTCATCCATCCTTATTAGGTACAAATCGAATGTATCAGAGGCAATAGAATGGTCAGTATGATCTGTGGAGCTGACCAGGCTGTGTACAGAGAGAGCTCATGAGCTGCACTGGCCGAAGCTCAACGATCGGCGAGACAAGGATACTGTAAGTGGCAAACACAAACACCTCTTCCTCTGTTGCTTTGCATTTAAATTGAATTTGCGATGGTTTCAGTGGTCCGTGGGAAAATGCGTTGGAGCGAAGAGAAATTCTAAATTATACCTGTTCCCACGGAGGATGCTTCGTCGCTCCGTGTGTCATACATCACCTCCCCTCCGCTTTGCTTTATTCGTGCATAGAGCTGAAGTAATTTATTAAGCGCTCGAGGTGTTCTGCATTTTGCTGCATCATGTCTGAACGCGCCAGAGGAAACAGCAGGGCAATCTCTCTAACGGGCTCCGCAAAGATCTGTACCACACTCAGAGGGCTGCCGGGCATTCTTTTGTTTAGCTGAAAGTGTGACTTACAGTGACACAAGTGTCAAGACACACATACTGTACGATCATAAAACAGGCTGTTTAAATACCTCTAATGTGTCGCTCAAACTCAGATAGAAAACTCTATGAATATGAATATCTTTCCCACTTTTCTCATCTTATTTGAGAAACAAACACAACAAGCACACTGACTGAGTGCCATATACTGCAACACACGCACGCACGCATGCACGCACACACACACACACACACACACACACACACACACACACACACACACTAAGTAAAATGCTACACCCACCATACCACAAGGGCCAATGACGGATGCAAAACGCACACTGCAGCAGGGTGTGAAATTAACTTTTTTTGGCCACCGGCCAAATGGCTAGTGAATATTCAAATTTGACCAGCCACTCAATAGATTACCATGTTTTTTGTTGTTGTTGTTTTTGGCTGGTGAGTGAAGCACATCTACCAGCCGCTCGCATATTTGAGCAGCATTTGGCTGGGGGCTGGCCGATGCTAACGTTGCGCCCTGGCAGCACATTAGCCCGGCTCCAGCACATTTTGTCAATCCATTTGTCTACTCTAATGGAAGCACGCGGGCCGAGGCCAATGAACATCTTGTGCTTCCACGCTGCTGCTGCTACCGGGGTGAGATCTCTCCTGTTCACACCTGCCTGCTGTTGACACAGGCTGAGCCGGGTCAGTAATGGGGCCAGGGGTGTCGGAGGAATGATGGAGAAGGTGCTCCGTTTCCCGCACGGTCGTCCGTGACGGGAGAGAGTGACTGATTACACCAGTTTACAACAGAGGTGTGGGAGGAGTGCTGGGATGAGGGTGGGGGGGGGGTGGGGCTATCTGGAATGTATCTCGACATGAAACACCTCACTTATAACCCGCATTTCAGGATTATGTTGTACTGTCCTTGACTTGTATGCCTGTAGTCAAGATCATGGATCGACTGCTCAAGATGTGATGTTCTGGCCACACAAGCACACACAGGTAGTAGTACCAGTACCAACACCCCCCCCCCCCCGGGCCATTTACTCACAGTCCCCACAGAGCAGAGTTGGGCATACTGTCTCCACTCCAAAAACAGAATAGCGTTATGATATGAACATTTCCTCGGCTTGACCTGTGGCACTTGGACCATAGAGTAGTGTAAAAAATGTGATTATACATTCACTGTGCACACCTGCACCCTTTGCCCCGTAGTAGGAAAATAAAGAGTCCAAATAGGACATTGATTGCAAATAATTGGACAAATATCCATCTTTACAGCATTTGAACGTACATTCATCCCCCCCCCCCCCCATTGCTCCACCCCCTCTGCCGACCTGCAGGAGAGCCGTAGACTAGCACATGCTTCCTCCGATACAGTTGCAGTTGCGTCTTTTCACTTGACACCAAGGAGTTTCACCGACAGGACATAGTGCGTGGGAGGAGGATCATGCTATTCCCCCAGTTCCGCTCCCCGCCCCGCCCCAACAGGTGCCCCAATCAACCAGAGGAGGCACTACAGTAGTACAGCAAGCAGGAGAAACATCTCCGCGGTGGTAGGCGACAGAGCATGTGAGCGGTGATAATTACCGCTCGTCGCTCCCAGAGCGGTCCTTTCCACCCGCTCAAGCGCTCAAGACCGCTCCGCTCCAGACCGCTCCCCGCTCGATACAGATTTCACCCGCTCGCACTCACCGCTCCGCTCCGCTCAAAAGAATAAAAAAGATAAAAAGGCCAGGGTGTTTTAATTTGCGTTTAAACGCCTGGCATTGCTCACTACAAATAACATGAGCTCAGCAGAGTCGGCTGCATGTTCGTTTCTCTTCCTTCTCGTCTCGCAGCAGCTGGCAAGAAAATAGTGGGCGTGCACATGAAGTAAGCCAAGTCTTATTGGAGCGACATCACAGTGCATCACAGTAGAGGCTGTCACTCATCCAAATCACGTTAAATCTGTGAGGGATATATATAGCGCCTGGATTACATACATGTTTCACATAGGGTTGTGTTTTGATTTCTATGTTTTATTTTGTCCAATATTGAAATGTTCTACAATTGCATGTTGTGCTAACATAAACATTATTTCTATCTACCACTTAGCCTATTTAGGCTGATTTGGCTGCTATTTCTTGTCGAAATGTATTAGCCTCAATGCATGCTGGGAGATTTCACATGTGGCTCAATTAGCCACGCACCGATGCATTCTGTTTCGAACATGTTGTGATCGAAACTGGAGCGGGACTGAGCGGTACCGAGCGGGTGATCGGTGCCGCTTCAACTTTCACTCCGGTACTGCTCTGGTCCCCGCTCCCCGCTCAAGCCAAAATCCCCCCGCTCGCTCCACGCTCCGCTCCGCTCACATGCTCTGGTAGGCGAGCGCTTTACCGCTACACTGCCTAGTGCCCAGACGTCCTTGAAGGTAAATTCTGAAGCAATGCCAGATAAAACATCAAACATCTGGCAGAGTGTGTGAGCACTGTGATACTGTAGCTACCGCACACCGCACCTCATCAAATTGATTCTACACTCATATTATGACCAGCAGATTCTGTTTAAGAGCACAATCCTCAAAAGTGATCTTATCATCTCAAGTATCCGTCTAAGCTACACACAGCAGCTACTCTACACTGCAATGCCTCAGTGGACAAAAGCTCTGTGGTCTATCTGGAAAGACAGACAGGAAGGAGAGAAGAAGACACAGACACGCTCTCTGTGTGTGTGTGTGTGTGCGTGTGCGTGTGCGTGTGCGCGTGCACACGTGTACTCTCACTCCCTTTTGGAGCTCTTTCATGGCCAGCTGGGGACGTGCAGGCCTGACTGAACGACACACCTGCTCCACAAAGGCAACAGGGTGTAAAATTAGCGCAGAATTATGGGGGTAAAAGAGTGTTTATTCTACCTGTCTTGATATATGCTCACACACATTTTTTACTTCCTGATCCAGTGCACGCCATTAACTTGCTCACTGAAACAAAAACTCCCCACAAATGAGATAATGGGCCTGGCTGGTACACGATTATTATTAGCTGTCTGAAACATTGTATCTGTCATTGGAAATAATACACATCCAACTTAAAATCCAGTATTTTACATTAACTCTGCGTGTTTAGAATTCTGCAAAGCAGCATCAACAATAATTAACCCCTTCCCCCCCCAAAAAAAACATTGTAAAAGAAGTAAGGTCATGACTCACAGATATCAAGTGCTGGCAAGGTGCCAAGTGAACTGAAACACATTGAACATGTCTTATACCATGGTCTGGGTGAATACTCGATTCTGATTGGCTGCAAGGTGTCCATTCATTTGTGATAATGTACAGTGATAATGTACACCTAGCTAAATGGTCTGTTCACCGTTCATATGAATGCGCCAGGATCACGACAGAGCCGTTTGAGCTCTATACCACCATTAACGCTTAATATGGCACTTTTATAAGTTTAGAAAAAAAATTGAGTCGGTCAAAGTAACTATTTAGATTACCCCTGTGTGCTCAGTTTATTAAAATAACGGCTATTTAGAAATCAGATTTTTGTTCTGGTCAGCTGACAGAAGCCGGGCTCTCAGCTGTCAACTGTCAAACCCTCTGTGTACAACTTGAAGCAAGCAACAGCCAGGCACTCTGGGAGAGAGCGCGCTGCCTCTATCACTGATACAAATCAAGTCGAAGAGGAAAAAGACGAGATCAACAAAAAGAAAACAACAAAATTGGCAGTTAACAGCAACACACAGAGACGTCCTTGTACAAAACATACGTGGACTCCAACATACTGAAAGCTTCAGATGGTTTTCAGTCTACTCCGAGCATGGCGCGTGCCTTTTACGTCTATAAGCCCCGTAATTCCCTGGAATGTGAGTTTAAACGAGCCAGTTACATGGCGTTGCATTCTTAGACATTGCCGTTTTATTTTGTATGTTGTTACATACAATTGGCCAAATTATTAGTTAGCTTGATTTTAGAATTGTGCCAGGTGCAGCCACTAAGCGGCCATTTTATCCAATGATAGCCTATTTTTTTTTATTTTTTTTTTACACTTTAATTTTTATTGAGTTTCATTCTGATAGCCTAATCTTGAGCAGCCGAGGGGACTATTTTGTCTCGCCGGTTCTCAACTCATATTCAAAATTATGAAAACTAGATTTTGATTGCAAAATGCATGAAAATATAAATGGTCTTGTTTTGTTTCTTTGGCAAGTGACCATGGTATAAGCGGGTTAATGCACTTCGAGGTGTCCATGATCAGAAATTAATTAACTTCGCGGAACAACCGTCCTCGGCTTTCGCCTCGGACGGTTCACGCCTCCGCATCGTCCATTCATTTCTGATAATGGACACCTCGTCGTGCATTAACCCTTACAAAAGCTACAGTGTGTAGGAATAATAGGCTGTCATTCCCCTTGCCGCCTCTTGTCCGTCTTTCCATCGTGTCCGTTTATCCAACTGCAGGGCATTTCGTGCAGAGACAGAGCTGTTTGAAAACTCAATCTACAACCAATCAAAAAAAGGCATGCAAAGCATTTGAGAATAGCCATTTCATCATCGAACTGAAAGCATGTAGCTCGTTTTTTTAGCTTGAGGAAAATGAAATATGGACGAATAAAAACAGAGAAAAGGCAAAAGTGCCTCAATAAAACACAATGTGTTCAATACAAGGGCTTCTAACTCTGCCGGCACTTGTCACGAAATTCTTGGAATGAAAAATGACCGACATATGTGCATTCCCCACGATGATGCTAGCGCATTAAATATGTCATTATCTGAGAGGGTATTAATGATAGCAACATCCTGTAGCTTCCCTAGAGTCTCCACTCCCACCCTCCAAGGAGTATTGATTCTCCGTTTGTTGGCAGAGAGCTGCGGCAGGGCTTCAGTCCCGGTAATTGCCAGCTAACAGAGCGTGGAGAGGACATTGTCTCTCGTATCACAGAACGTCTGCAGCGGGGGGGGGGTCACTTTTTGAACACCTGGCCAGGCCAATGGAGACAGAGACAGAGGGAACTGACTGTCAGCGTTTGAGTAGACAACATTTGAAAGAAAGTGCCTCAAAAAGAACGTGTAAAATAAAGCGATTACAATGCCAAGAGTGGGAGAGAGAGGAAGAGGTCAAGTTGAGTGACAGAAGCGGACAAAAACAAACTTGAATCTGGACTTGAGACTGAAAGATCGAGAGTGGAGGGGAGACAACTGTGTAATATAATTTTGCAGTAGCAATGATCACTAGAGGGGGACAGACAGAACAGTTAGGCCAGCCAGGCCCTGGGGTAATGAGCTGGTAACAACAGTGAATAAAGAAAACAAATCAAAGCCCAAACAAATTAAGACTGGCCTCTAATTGCCTGCGATCTAAAAGGGCACAGTCTTGCGTTTGCACTTTGTAGTTCTTCAATAGCATTGGGCTCTGGTCCACTGCCATCGCCTCTCCACTCACATTAATATCCAGCTTAATCATGGAAAAGTGTATAGATGATATTTGATTTGGAAACAGAGGCCAGGGAGCTGAATTTTGCTGCAGGATCCCAAGGCTCAGAGTACAGAGAGAGCCCATAAACACAAGCTTGCTTCTAACTCAACCATGCCCTCCAAACCTGCTTAAGATAACTCCACCAGGCGCGGACTGCATAATCGTGCACGTCGGGCAAATGCCCGGTGGCCTGGCCTGGCCTGAAATGTTTTTTTTTTTTTTTTTCTTTGGTGCTCACAGTCAGGCCACTCACTGAACAGCAGGCCAGGCGCCGCCTACTGGTTTACTAGTGGTTTTATTACTTTATTCAGGGTTAAAGTGGGTGCATCTCATTGTAAAATTGGACTCGGCCCAAATTGGGCTTCAAACGGCCCAAATTGTGCTTCAAACGGCCCAAATCTGGCTACAAACGACCCAAATTGGGCTTTAAACGGCCCAAATCTGGCTTCAAATGGCCCAAATTGGGCTTCAAACGGCCCAAATTGGGCTTCAAACGGCCCAAATTTTTCGCCGCCGCCCTTCGGACGCCGGCACGCGCGTCGGCCCATATCAGCCTGGCCTGCTTGGTATCTAATGCCCAGCCTGAATTAGGATCCCAGTCCGCCCCTGAACTCCACTATTCTTTCCACTCAGAAGGACACCCATTTACAAACATTAGTGCAAATGGGACCAAAAAAACTGATTCCATTGGCTCGAGGGACTGAATTTGAATGGACAGCCAACTGGGATTACCAGAGGCCAAGCGCAAATACAAAAACATGAGGGAAAAGGAAATCCAGGTAGAGGTTGGTGGATGTTGTGGTGGCGCTGTAAAAAACCCCAACAACCTTTCCACATGTAGATGCCGCTCCACCTGTTGCAATCGAATAAAAATACGCAAAGTCAGCTGTTTCTCAGCAATAATACTGCTATGCTGTTCCCAGTTATTCAAGATTCCCATTTTATTCTGAACTGAAAGAATATTGTTCCTCCACCATCTTCAAGCTCTGATTAAAATTGGCCATAGAATTGGGTTTCTTTACGCACCCTTACCTTTCATGGCATTTCAGCTCTTAGAGATACCTGCAGCATGCGATGCGAGGTGGCATCAATTAATCAAAGTTATCAAACACACGCATAATTAAGAATCAATCAAACACAGTAATAAGAGTGTGTTTGAGTGAAGATACGGAGGCGTACACAAAGAGTCGGACTCGAGTCCCTCAACACAGACAGCTGTAATCACTTCTTTCAATCCCGAGGGTGACATTTAAATGACAAGCTCATCATTATCGAATTATTCATTCTAAATCTAATTAATAACAAGGTACTCAATTGTGGGGGCGCGGTGTGGGAGAGAGGGACTACTCTGCAACCACTGCAGGAAAAAAAAAGGTGCTCTAAAAGATTCTGTTTGGGCATTGACGCTGTGTTTCAAGTGGAGGGTCTTGATGCTTTTTGGGGGAACAGGAAACAGGAACAGGAAAGTGGTGCCTTATTTTGCCTTGGAATAATTCATGTGCTGCCACACGTCCACCCCCCTAACCTCAACAATAAACTCTGACTCCACCAGAGACACACGGACTTGAACTTGGTGCTGCTGACGTTAATTTTCCACTACAGTGCCCACACTCTCCCTCTCCGCTCGTAAAACTACACCGGCAAGCAGGCAGGGACGTTACTGTGAATAATAAAGCAGCCAACGAGATCCTGCCGGGCAACTGACACGGATCCACATATCACGATCAAACGTCTTCTCTCAGATGTGACACGGCGAAAGGTCATTGCGCAAGGTTAGACCACGTGGCCGACGCCTCCGGTTGACACCGATGACACGGATACTTTTTCCATTATCCAATGGGCTTTCGCGGGGATGTTTTGACATGCGGTTTCACGACATCCTCCTAATCAGCTGTTGCTTTAATTCAGGCTCTGTGCATGGCGTTGAGCCATGCTATTGTACTCACAGAAATAACACTAGTGACTGACAGAAATAACACAGCATGTCTGAATTCATGTTGGTTTCTTCTCATATTGGTATAAAGGACTTGTTGGTTTAAAAGGATGCTAGAAAGTGCCTTTCTTCAAAGTGTTCTCTAAGGAAGTTAAGAGAGGCTTTTGAGGACATACAGTCACTGAGGCTGAAAAAATAGCCCTCACTTGGGACGCTGGTAATTTAATTGTCCCCACTATCCTTGCTTCACTGCACCACTTCTGAGAGCCATTTGATGTGTGTTGACATCTATAGGCCTGTTTATGCTGGCAGTTATTTTGGCTTCTTCAGAGTTCCCTGTGAGAAAGTGCAGGTCTTTGAAGAATCCATTCTTGCCAGCTTCAAGTTGCATCAAAAACTCACAGTAGAGGAGATTTCGGGGGCAATCATTTCTTTAAGATGTGACAAACACACGATAGGGAAATGAACGAACAGGAAGCGAGCGGGGAATCATCGTGTCTTGCATAGCGTGAACACACAAACATAAACGCTCGGCCTGCGATGCACACAGATGCCTCTCAGGTAATCGAGCAGATGCCATGTCAGCTCATTGAGGGTGAAAGGACACATTATGCAACATGGTTAGCCATCTGTTATCGTTGTGCCTGTCCAAACAACATGGCAGAAAGTGTTTGGCTAAGATAGATGCAATGTACAAGGATGACATGCCGTAAAAGGTCATGGATCAGATTCGAACCCGGGCCGCCCGCCGAAAAGGACTAAGCTTTTGTGGTATGCGCTCTACCAGGTGAGCTCACGTGCGTGCTTTTTTGACGTCCCTGGGAATTTAACAGCAAAGCTAGCAACTGAGCTAAAATTAAAATGAAACACTGACACGCATTGGAAGATGCATTGCTCATTCTTTGGCAACTTAATATTTATCTAAGTGATGTGACAGGTTCACAAAAAACTTGAAACTTATTATAGAATTGGCACAAAAGGTGATATCTAAATCATCATTTAGTTTCTCTAATAGCAACACAACTTAAAGGCACTATTTGCCACATTTTGAGCATTTGTTGACAATGTTCTCTGTGTCTCTGGGGCGCAACTTCAGGATCCCTCAAACCGGTTTGAGGAAGAGAGCTGCAGATCTTGAAGCTGCGCCGGCTCGCATGGCTGTTATCCGAGCTACAGATTGTATTGACTAATGTTTGTATGCTCGCATCCATGGACAGAGAGAGACTTAACGAGCCTTAACGAGCCAGACCAGCTGGCAGGAGTGGAGGTTCTGTCCAGATGAACGGGGAGCTCGGAGGGAAGGTCAACATTGTTCATTATGCAAATACGACCGATTTTGCAATTCTACAATGCTGGTGGAAAAGTGGCAAATGCCTCCTCTAAGTCTCCAAACGGTAACACTCAAGCTCCATACTGAATGTCTGGATGTGCAAGGCATGATCTCAGTCCATAGCAGAGCAATGTAGTCCCATCAGCACTGCAGGGATCAATAAGGCGCTGAAAATATATCACGACTAATCTGCATTCTACACCCCAGTGGATAGTGACACAGCTGAGCTAAATAGCAAGTCTCGTCTTGCCGCTGGGAACGGGGACACCATCGCACAGACAGACAGACAGACAGACAGACAGACAGACAGACAGACAGACAGACAGACACAGACGCCAACCCAATCTGCCTGCCGGTATCAAATATTCAGTGTTTGGTCAGGGATTATGCGCTTTGAATGCACTGTCCTCGCGGGACAGGTGGAACATGACCTGCTAATAGCCGTCAGGAAACCAAAGAGAGGGAAACAAAGACGGGCCCCGGCGTCATGGGGCAGGCCCCCACACATGTGCCCACGAGCGCACGCTGAGCAGTCACACAAGTGTAGACGCTGTCGCTGACGATACCGTTTCTGCCACGTTCTGACCTGTACTCACAAACACCACAAAAATAAAATAAAAAAGAGAACCATTTGTTCTTTGAGTTTGTTGTTTTGGTTTGATATGTGTCTCTTCGTTCATTTATCAAGACAAATCTCCACTCACCGGATGCATACTTTTAACTGCAATAATGAACTTGCACTTCCGGCTTGCAAGTTGCAAGTTAAGAGACACTTCACACTTTGTTTCTAGCCTTTTATGGTGGTGTGTGTTCCTTCATAAATCACAAGAATTCAAAGCCTGTAAAAGAGCATTCAGGCCAGAAGCATAAGCAAACTGTTCAAGGGTTCTATAAAGGCTCCATGAATTGTTTGAAGCAGTATATAAAAAGTCTGAAATAAGATATCAGACTAACTAAAGTGAGAAAAATAATCCAGGCTTTTAGACAGGAACCTCGTTGACGGGGTGAGGAGCTCAGTGAGATGGGAGGACATCGGAGTAGAGGCACCTGGTAAGGATGCCCTACTACCCCCTAACCCCCCCTCCCCCCCCAGACACACTGGAGGGACTATAGTACATCTCCTATTTCACCTTTGACCGCCGGAGCATCCCCCCAGGAGGAAGTCTAGGTAGCTGCTGAGGAACAGGACATCTGGGCTGCTGCTTGCCCTTTCACCACCTCGTCCCTGACCTGAATAAGTGGCAAGTAAATCAATAGCAGGATGGGTGTATTTTTAGACGGCGTATTTTTAGACTGAACTAGTAGAAAACAGAGAAAAAGAAGAAAGAAAACAGTACTCATCGTAAACAGGCATCGTCTCTATTGTCAAGAATCGATCAAAATGAAATATGTGATTTCACTACCTCTCGATAGAGGCCGTACAAAGAAATGCCTGTGTGGCAATTTACTGCATCCTGCACGTCATCCGGATGTATAATCATTTAGAAGCACAGAGACGTTGCAATCGTTCAGCATTGTTCCATTATGAGGAACGGGGCCAAGGAAATATTTATCTCCTCGCAACCTAAAGCAATTGACCTGACAAACTAAATCAAATTACTTGAAATCAATATGAGCTGGTTAAAATGCTCAGAGGACCATTACAGCTTTGATAGAGCAAAGAGAAGTCCAACCAAGGAAACTTTCTCCAGGTGTGTGTGTGTGTGTGTGTGTGTGTGTGTGTGTGTGTGTGTGTGTGTGTGTGTGTGTCCTGCACTTTAGCCTTGTTAAACAGGGTGAGCGGAGGGGTTGAGAGGGCATCCAATCAGTTCAGAGTATGTGAAGTATCCGAGTACTAGAGGAGTAGATGTGTGGAGATATAGTCTCACAAGACAAACGCGCTGGCTCCTGCGCCTTACAAATGCTCACCACGCCTACCCCTCCGTACTTCGCAGCTCTCAAAGTTGGTCAAAAAATAAGGCGGGATGTCCGGTCAAAATAAGGCGGGATATCCGCTCATTTCCCCCAATCGCCTGCAGCCTCGGTTATGTTCCCGAGATTCGTGATTGGTCGAATACCATCGAGCTTCTTTCCGGGCTGAAGCGTGTGTTTTTTTGTCTTTGGAAGATGACAACTTGTCTCTGCCGCAGCATTCAAAGCTTGTGGAAGAGAGAGCGCCGTGATGTGGAGGGAGTGAGCGCATTCATTGCGATGCACGGCACGAGCTCAATAGTGGTGGAAAAGAAGCCTCGCTGCACAATCAAGGCTATCAATAAGATAACGGATAAGCGTTGAAATTGAGTCGCTGAAGAGTCAAGCGGCAAGATAAATCACCCGGGCTCCAGCACGTCTAAAAAGGTCCGGCATGGCCGAGGAGAGCTCACTGCTATCTCTCTCTCCCTCCTCTCCTATCAGAGAAACTGTATTTTCAATGGTGCCAGAGATGTGAAGATTTCCCCTGGTGTGAGCAACGGATAACTTTCTGCTTTTTAATATATTGAAGAAGTGCTGACAGTGCCGTTTGGATTTCTAACCTAGGAGCCCGAGCATCTGTGATTTTGTTTGTGCCCCTGTTTTCTTCCACACACACACACACACACTGGGCAGAGTGCAGCTGAGAAGAAATCCAAGGCCTATAGGGGGCAGCAACCACGTCAGTGACATGAATACAAATGGAAACTGCTGTCCTACTGTATCTATTGTATCCCCACGAACAATTGTCCCTGCAAGTGGAGCAACTCTGCCCGGGCCGGATCAATACGTGATTTACTGTGCTCAGTGAAGACGCGTGCAGCCCGGCACACTTCAACCGCGTTCGACAGTCAATTAATTCTCTTTGGATTGATCATTATCATATGAACGTGATGACTGATGTTGTGCGCGACTGCTCAAGGATAACGATGTGCACAAACGAGGCCTACATGGACAGAAAGCTTTGTGTGCACATTTTGCAAAACACATTTCACGGCTCCCCAAGTAGCCCTCTGTTATTATGACCATCGACCTATGTGTTTGTGCCGGCCTGGGAAAGTGAGCGATGGAAGCAGTGATGGAGAGAAGCCATTCTAGGACAATGACCGTCTCAATTAAAATCCCACGGTCCGCTAACTGACGTCGTCCATCATTCTCCTCACCCTGGTCACCCAAATATGGCCACGCCAGCTTTGCTCTGGTCGTCCGACCCCATTTGTAATCATCTACAGCACAGTCTGTGTGAGATAAGTTAATCCTCTGCAATTCACAGAGAAATGGATCCCACTTAAGAGGAACTTGTGCGTCTAATGGGCGACTGATAATGGGTTTCATAATTCTTAATGTCTGGTGTGCTTCTTTGTGATCTGGCCACATATAGCTCATAGTTTAACCGTACAGTATGAGCCAACAAACATTATGACATGGTCAGAATTGATAATCTGGTCTAGTAAGCAATGTGGCTCTTAACATATGACATCATTTAAAGAGAGAAAAGAGGCAATGCCACCATGCATTTAACACATTTTAAACGGTCTGAGGAATGCAATATATTGAGTAAATCTCAAATGAGATATTTAATTAAATGTCACCTCATGTCATTTGGGTTGATTGTATATATACACAACATTGCTATAGAGGCTGTTGGTATACAGTAGCCATATTTTAATAACCAAACAAATGAGCAAGTTATGCCACACATGGGGGTTAGGAGTACTGTATGTGTGGGGAGCAAAGGCTCAGGAAACAGCAGCTACAGTCATATTCATCAGAGAGTCTGGTCAATAAAACAGAATGTCCCTCTGACTCAGCACGCTTGGAGTAATTAGGCTTAACTCCAAAGGGAAATAAGTCTGGCCTTCGTATTTATCACTATTAATAATTAATAGGTACATATTGACGTTAAGGACCACAATTCGGCACCCAAACAGCGGGGCCTGCTCTGTTGCAGACGACAGCAATAGAAGATTGTTAGCCGCTCTGCCGTTTCAAAGCTTTGACGACAATGAAGGAAATTGTGGGTGAATGCAATCATGCCATCATCAAATGAGAACAGGCAATGTGACCACACAGTCACCTGTTGGTAGCTATGGAAACCGACAGCTATCTCCTCTGGGGAGGATCTCTCCAAGCGTGCCATCTCCCACAAAGCCTATATTAACTGGTGTGATTGGAAAGCTGATGCCACCCACTGTTTTTAGAGGGCGGTCCACTGTTGGGCCAACTTACTGTATCTGAGGCCTTCCTCTCCCATCCCCCAACCGCTTCTCTGTCTCCAAGGTCAAGCAGAGCGCGTACAGAAGAAAATAGGCCATGGACGTATAGAAATGTTCCCTACGCTAGTCGAGGTACACTTCTAAAATCCTCCTTTAATTAAATCTACGTGTGTGTGTGTGTGTGTGTGTGGGTGTGTGTGTGTTTGCAAGCTCATTTGCAGCCTCACACCGATGTTCAGGAGCAGGTTGAAATTCATTAGCACGTTCTTGTAGCACCTCTCCAGGGTTTAGCAGCATCTCGCTCGTGCTGTGAGATCATCAACTATTTACTCGGCGGCGGAGCTCAATTAATCTAAGAACAAGACGGGCGCAATATCCCCGCACAAAGACAAGGGTGTCGACGCGTGCTGCCAACGCTTCTCCCGAAAATATCATCTGCACACTGCGCCAGTGTGAAGCCATTTTGGCACTGGTATAGCACCAAGGATAAGCCAGTGCATAAACTATGATGCAAATAATCCATAGGAACAGGTTGATGTGCACACCAGTGCGATGATACCTGACTGTGCATGCTACTACTGGCAGCCTTTGTACTCCACTGAGTGATGGGGCGGTTGTGGCTCAGGAGGTAGAGCGCGTCGTCCACTAATCAGAAGGTCGGTGGTTCGATCCCCGGCTTCTCCAGTCCGCATGTCGAAGTGTCTATGGGCAAGACACTGAGCCCCAAATTGCTCCCGATGGCTGTGCCAGCACCCTGCGTGGCAGCTGGCCGCCTTCGGTGTGTGAATGGGTGAATGTGGGTACATTGGAAAGCGCTTTGGATAAAAGCGCTATATAAATGCAGTCCATTTACCATTTACCGTGATCTTCTGATAATCCAAGATGTAATCTTGTTAAAACCATTGATTGAACAGTATCTGTCTTATTAGAAAAGCTTGTGTGTTCATGGGGCAAAAGGCAAAGCTAAATGTATCAAGCTTCACAGCGTTCTAGAGAGATGGATACATTGTGTCTTGACATCATCAGCATGTTGCTCAAGGTCATTCCTTCACTCCTGACTGTTCACTCACATATTCACCATCAACACACTTTCTCCTCATAGCAGTTGGAAAATCAATGATCATAACAAGTAAATAAAGGCGAGTGCTGAATGCATTACGACTACAAGGCCGTGTTGACAAAAGCAAGGAGAGTGACGCGTCCTGGAGGCGAGTGCTCACACAAACGCCACTCTCAAACACTGCATCAGAAGCAAGCGGCAATGATATAATTGTGCATCTGCAAGCCGAGTTGTACTATGAGTATCAACTGTCCAACACAAGAGAGGCAAAGTAATAACATGGCCCTCCTTTCAGGTGCATCTCATCCTCGATACTTTCCAATTTCACTTTTTGCTTTACTTAAAGGTATAACTTCCTACACAGACAGACAGACAGACAGACAGACAGACAGACAGACAGACACACACACGATCTGGAGTATGTAGTAAATTGAATCCCACTCTAGAACTCCACACAATGCTGTAAGCCGGATTTGCAGGTCTAACTGTATACATAAACTAGAAAGTGTGAGGCATTGACAGCAGTCAAGTGTCCCAACACTAGTGTCAAGTCTTGACTTTGGTTGTGCCCTGCTACATGTAAGTCAATTTTGTCGCACCATGGATCTAGTGGAGAAGTTTGCCAGAACTGCCATGAGGATGACACAAGAAGTCAAAACCCACTGACTGTGTGGCTGCAAAAAAGAAAATCAATAAATCCTTCTGCTTATGAGAAGAAGAGTGAACGGAACCAAACGCTTTAGCCGAGAGGAGAAACGCGGGTCTTAAAAGTGCACCACCAGGAGCCTTACCTGTATCGAGTCTGCCGGTGACGAGTCGGAACATGTACTGTGCAAACTTGAAAATCTCCCGCTTGCACCTTTTCCTGCAACTCATGTTGGCTCTGGAGGCTGGAAGGGTCAGTGCAAAAGGAGGGACTCTTCTCTCGGCTTCAGGGTAAAATCCACAGAACCTCTTTTACTTTGAAAGTCCCACAAAAAGGGGGCGGCAATCCTCTCCCTCCACTCTCCTGGCTCTGGCAGCAGCGTGCCACTTGTGTCTGTGTGTGGCGGGAGTGTCGATCATGGGTGAGTGGAGAGTGCGCGATGGGGGGCTCGTCTTGGGGGTGCGGGTGTGTATATCAGGGCTCCTCTGCCATGCGGCTCCGGGATAGAGTGGGACGCGGTGTGCTCTTTTGTCAGGTCATTAATTTTTGCTTACCGCTGGTTTACCTCCTGCTCTCTGTGGGGGGTTTCTCTCTTCTTCAAACTCTATTTCTCACACTTTCTCTGCTCCCCCCCCCCCCTCTGGACACACTCTCTCCTCCCCCTCTTCTGTCTTTCCTACCTGTTTTACTAGTCACTACTATGTCAGCTTCATAATACAGTGGTTATCCAATGTCTCTCTCTCTCTCTCTCCCTCACACACACCCACCCATACAAACACACACACACGCTCCCTCACTTGATCTCGTAGTGCGCCTGCTGCTCGCTCTACTCAGCACCATCTGTGGATGTTTTACCCTGGCTGACGGTTGCCATGGAGGCGTGGCCTGATTGGCCCAGGGGGGGAGGAGAGAGAGAGAGAGAGGGAGGAGAGAGAGAGCACACGCAGGAGGAGGAGGAGGAGAGAAACAAACAGAGATGAGGAGAGAAGGAGTAGAAGGAGAAATTAAGGGGAAAGTGTCGATCCCAATGAATCAGCAATGACAGCCGATTATGGGGCCCGCCACATGATGCGTCATGGAGCGCTAAAATACTGAGTGACTGGGTGACAGTGATGGAGAGTGGTAATGCTATGACACTGGCTCCCGAGATAGAGGGGGGTGAGGACGTGAGAGAGAGAGAGAGAGAGAGAGAGATAGAGGGGGGTGAGGACGTGAGAGAGATCAAATGGCAAAAGTCGATAGAAGCAATAAGAGTGCTGCAGCAATGAAACCTGGAAATGCCGTTTCTTTTAAATGGGTTCTGGGTTAGATGCCTGAAATAAGGTCTGTGGTTAAAGTTTATGTTTATGATGAAAGTTTATGATGCTTACATTTTTGTGTTCAGTAAGATCATCTTCACAAAGTGAACACCACTTTTAGGATTTCTGAAGCGTTTTCTGGCAATCGCGATTTCTGACGATCGCATTTACACGCTTCAGAAATCCTACAAGTGGTGTTCATTTGTTAAGATGATCTTGCTGTATACACAAAGGCCTCAGTTTCATAAACTTTTGTTAACCACAGACCCTATTTCAGGCATCTAACCAAAAACCTGTTCAAAAAACCCCATTGACTTCCAAACGAGGGAACCCAGCGCAGAAATACGCCATCCCTGCGGCGGCCATATTGGGTGAGAGAAAGGAGTTTAAAAAAAAGAGTTTTGTTGAGATCTCCTGAAACAAAATGTCAAGGTCAGTGTTAATGACGACTGACCGGCTATGCCCCAAGCATCTGCAATGACATCAGCACCAGCCAAGTGCATCCTCTTCTTCGCTAATTAGCCCATACTGTACCTCAACTGCACTCATCGATCAATGCCAAGGCCCCGCCCCCCCCCCCCCCCTTCTGAAAAGACCGTCAGCATGACTCAAACCTCATCAGCCATCCATTCTCTTTTTGCTGGTTTTATTGCAACAGATTCCCTCGAGCAAATAGTGACGCCAGACAAAAGGACGGGGACGTTTCGCTCACGATATGCGCTCTGCTGTGAAATACGATTGGCTGAGGTCTTCTCTGAAATGAGGTTAACGTACCATAGGGCAGTTGACAGCGAAGGCAGGTCTATTTCTGTGAATGCTACCCCGCGCGGGCACCTCTTCCCACAAGTCAAATATCCTCTGAAGACTGTTGTCGGTGCGTGACGCAAGTATATACACTTTCTGTACAGGACTGAAGTGCCAGGGGGATTGTTCCAGAGGCAAGAAAGAAAGAAAAAAAAGAACTCTTCAAGGACTTTAAAAGGTCTTCTCGGATGCAACTATCTTACTGGGTCACGGCGGCGGCGAGAAGTAGTGTGGCATCTCAATTAGGTGAATAATTGACGAGCTACCTGTGGAGTGTAGCAGCACCCTTATCACATGGTTTGCTTGTCCTTTTCATAGGTCTTGGCAGGGGTTGTGACAGAAAAATGAAACCTGGACAGTCACTTTCAAAATAGGTCGTTTGTCGGCGTCCGGGGAGTGTGCCTCCGGCTTGGTCGGGCGTCCAGTACATGCACGGTTGGCTGTGTCTGCGGGTGGGAAGCTGGATTGAGGGTATGTGTCCTGGTTGCTGCAATAGCGCCTCCTCTGTTTGGTCGGGGCGGGAGGGAACCGGTGGGAATAGCGTGATCCTCCCACGTGCTACGTCCTGCCGGTGAAGCGCCTCGCTGTCAGGTGAAAAGAAGCGGCTGACGACTGCACGTGTCGGAGGAAGCATGGTGCTAGTCTACGGCTCTCCCCCGATCGGCAGAGGGTGGAGCAGCGACCGGGGCAGCAGGGGGGAAATTGGCCAAGTACAATTAGGGAGAAAATGGGAGGGATCAGAAAAAAATAGGTTGTTTTTTTCAGATTTGTTTTCTTTTGAAGATAGTTTTGCAGAGGTTCTTTGGAACAGTAGTCCCAGGAAAATCTGTTTTTATTAGACTTTTTGATCAATTAGATGCTTACTGTATGGAGAGAAAGGTCTACACACTAGAAAGTAAGAAACAAGGTTCTACTAGAACCAGAAAGAGACCGATACCCCATGGGGATAAACATGCAGTCCCAATGGAGGGCTATTTCAGTCTACGCAGGGAAAGTAGTCTGTAAGTGTGCATTTGTGTGTCAGTCTGTGGACTTGTATTTTGGCCCATATTTTGCATCCCCCACGGGAAGACTTAATTTCAACATCTGTGCAACACTGTCACCTCTCACTTAGCCCACAGTTTCCATTTCCCTCCATGTTCCTGATCAACAAACTAGGCTCCTGAAAGTCTGTGTAATTTCCATCAGGCAGCGTGATTGGGAGCAGCCACGCTGGGACGTTTCCAGGTCACACGATGCAACGCGTACCTGAGGACACGCGGTGGAAATGAGATATGCGTTCAATGACGCTGGGCACCTCAATATCAGCGAGGTGAACTCGCTGCTCGCATGAGTCACTGGCAAAGGAGCACTGCCCACTACATTTCAGGTATACAGTACACACGCTGCTGCTGGCATGTGCTGCATTTAAATTACCCCCACCACCACCACCCACCCATCAGTGACCCAGCTCAGCCCCCCCCCTCCATCAGTGACCCAGCCCACCCCCCCTTCCTAGTCAGTGACCCAGCCCACGAACAAGTGAATTCACAGATCACTCTAACGGCTCCGCCCCCCCCCTGCACATTACAAAGTGCGACGTGTGCGACAAATCGTCACATTCCAAGTCCATATAGAGTCAGGACAAAAGTCAACGTGAGTCATGTGTAACGTCATGAGGAAAACAGATATGAAGGCTGGGGGTCATTTCAAGCACAACTGTTGAAATTAGTGTGTGTGTGTGTGTGTGTGTGTGTGTGTGTGTGTGTGTGTGTGTGTGTGTGTGTGTGTGTGTGTGTGCGTGTGCGTGTGCGTGTGCGTGTGTGTATAGGATGTGTGTGGTGGGAGTTAACAAAATGTATTCCATTGAACCTTAATTTTCAAAAGGTTTATAGTGGAACTTTATGCTTATTATGTGTATTTGTGCCATGCAGTATGGGTGTTTAGCCTGTCCCTGACGAAACAAATGTCTAGACAAATACTAGCCATTGGATATTGGCAATTAATTATTCAGCGCCTGAATCGACAAATCTCAAAAATAGCATTTCCAAAGTAATTGCCCTCCAGCAAATGACTGCCCTCGTCCAGGAATGGCTGTCTGAGAAACAATATTATGAATATTGATTTTTTTTTTCAGAGTTGCTTAGGATCATTCCAACTGGCCTTGTTAAAGTCTATAACCAAATCATAAGGCCAATCAGCATCCTAAACACATCAAAGGTCAGAGTCTTACTCATTTTCTTTCCTTCAGCACGGCCAGATGTGGCTACTGACTCTGAGAATGGATACACATCAAAGCTATGTGGAAGTTCTTGCGCCCTAGATGATTTGGCTAGTCTCCCCCTTCCTAAGTACCCTTGAGCCTAGCAGAGGAGTTTACTTGAAGAAGTGTGGCCTGATTTCAATTCTGTGCCTGCTGAGAGGAAGCCAGAATCCCAAGTTGTGGCCCCCTGTTGCTCTCCAGTAATATGAACAAGGTGGCCGCGGCCCCTTTGACTGGCCAGGAGCTCTGTGGAGGGAATAGTTCTGCACAGTGAGGTGCCACTGTGGCAGGCATTACGCAGTATGTAGGGTACACTCTCCAATCAGAGACGATAGCTTTGTGCTAGTTTTCATAACGAAGCAAGCACCAACCTTGAGTTCTGAAGAATTGGGCCAATGCGCAAGTATGAAAGACTGCAGTTCCTCAATGTTTAAGTTAAGTTAAGTTAAGTTATCCTTTATTTATCCCCAAGGGGAAATTCATCCTCTGCATTTGACCCATCCTCTACTAGGAACTTTCCTAGAACTAGGAGCAGTGGGCAGCCGCAGTGCAGCGCCCGGGGACCAACTCCCGTTCAATTGCCAGTGCCTTGGTCAGGGCCACTGACAGGAGTATTAACCCTAACATACATGTCTTTTGATGGTGGGAGGAAACCGGAGCAACCGGGGAAACCCACACGAACACAGGGAGAACATGCAAACTCCACACAGAAAGGACCTGGGTCGGACCGGGGTTCGAACCCGGAACTTTCTTGCTGTGAGGCAACAGTGCTAACCGCTGAGCCACCGTGCCGTTTTGTGTGGTGACATTTTATATGAGTCGCCCGTTTATACAGGCTATGGCTGCAAAAATAAGTCTATACTGTATAATTCAATGGGAAAATGACCATACTTCTCACTTGATTTATTAGCTCAGGAAACACTTTACTTTCTTAATGAGTTTATGGTCCCCATCGCTTCAATTTCAAGTCTTCTTTGTAGTATGGTGTTCATTTTGTCAATTATGGTTCTGTTTTTAGAGTAAAATAGAAGATAAAGCAGAATATATTTTAACGTGTATTGGCAGGTCGCCTGTCCATTGATCGTGCAGCTCGCCGATCATGGACCAATAGCAAGCGACGCTGGGCTCTTCTCATCCAAATATGGTCACTTCTGGCTCCAAGAAAACCAAGATGGCGACGGTCACAATGAGAAAGACGAGGATTCAAATCGGGAGTCCAGAAAGCAACTGGTGATGTCACGGTGGCGACGTCCAAATTCTTCTATGGTTATTAACACGTTCACTGCCAATGACGTATTACTCCGTCAAAAAAAATCCAACGGTTCACTGCCAATGACGTATTAATACGTCAAAAAAATCTTTTTTTTTTTTTTGATGGTGGGACGTGGATCAACGCTCCCCACGTCTCCTATAAAAATATTGGAGTCAGCGAACGTGTACAACCCATTCCACGGACCCACTAAGTGGCGACAGTGCTCTCCACATTAGGAAAAGCAGAGCCAAAACTGTAGGGTAACGCGCGAGGAAACCATTCTCTACTGTAAAATGGATTGGCGAAAACGCTTTCACTTTCGCGCATTATCGCGCTGGGAGCTGGCGGTGGGGGATTCCAAAAATAGACTGGGTGGAAAACACAGTTTGAAACACGCAGCATAAAGCCTAGAATCGCACAAAGCTTCATCAAAGCTCTCAAACCCAAGAAACAAGTGAGCCCTATCCACACTCGCTGCCAGGGAGGGAGGCTGCTCAAACTCGCAGCAGCAGCAGCAGCAGAACACTCGCTTGTGACAAACGCAGGCTGAAAGCCACCAGACACGCCCACGGAGGGAGGAGTTTGAAGGAGAGGGCGTTCAGAACTATATTGTTTAGATGTCTGATCTCTCACTGATGCCAAAAATAAATGGTTAAAGTGACTGTTCTGCCTGTTTGATTGAATTTCACAAAACTGCGATTATCTCAGCTTTCACTCTCAGACGCTGAAACCATGCTGTACTCAACGGCTAATATCTACATAACTACTAACTCTACAAACTAACTCTTTTAGACAGAGAAAGCACACATTCTATTGGTAGTACTTTTGTGAACTTTGTGTTCACAAACTCCAAGCAGAAAATAATCCTCGGCTCTTGTAAAATGAGCCAGAATCCTCAAAAAAACCCTCTGGCAGAACCTACCTACAGTAAAAAAAAAAAAAGGCTGGCAGTGAATGTGTTAACACATTCAGTGCCACAGCGCTTCAGTAAAATTGTCTGGAGCCTGTGCCAGATTCACTTCCATTCAGTTGAAAACAGCTATAGAATTATGGAATAATATGAATTATGATTTTAGGACGTCCACAGACGTCCTTGGCACTCCTCGTTACTTTTTTTTAGGACGTCCACAGACGTCCTTGGCACTGAATGTGTTAAGGTGGTTATGTTTTTTTTTTTTTCTTTTCTGCTTATTTGCTTAATATTGCATTTACCGTACTACGGTTTATTTTTATTTTATTTATGCTATGTGTGTTCTGTGAGCGAGCTACTGTAACTTGTCCCAATTTCCCCCCGGGGATCATTAAAGTCTTTCTGATTCTGATTCTGAAGCCACACTAAGACCAGTGGAATTAAGTCAACTGTAGCCCACAAGTGCCCAATCTCTATGTGTGCATCTTGTGAGTGAAAAATGATTGATTGATTGCTTATTGATTGGTTGTTGATCATTATTGTATCTGTTCCATATTTTAGTCATTTTCCCATTACAATGAATCTATACCAACCATCAACTGCCTGGGAGGTGGGATCTAATGAGATGTAATAGCAATTCAAATACAGTGATAAAGAATACAGATAAAACATATGAAACCGCCATAAGAGTTTGCGCTTAAAAATGAATGAGTTACGATCGAAAATGAATCAACAAAAATTGATCTTATAATTGAAATTATTTATTAGGAATAACCCCTTGAGATGAACCATCTCGTTTTTCAAAGGTTTTCAATCTTGTACATTTTGGCTCACCAGCAAAGCTTCAAATAATCAACTAAGGAGTCCTGTATGCATATCATTCCCCATCAGAAACATAACAGCATTTACTCAATTGTCCGTGAGAAACTTCTCCAATGCAATTTCCCAAAGTCCCACAGAAACCTTTGTTTCACTGCAGGCTTTGATTGGAACATGAACCTTTCCGTGTTGAGCCTTGTGGCGACATGAAATAGCCTCCGCTCAAGCTGACAGATATATTGATCCATGTAGAAAAAGATGAGTGCTGGCGCCGGGGGGATGAGATGGTCACCATTACCACCAACAGCTGAAAGCAGCTTGGTCGGCTAGAGAACTACAGTACAGAGAGCAGCTCGCCATGAAAAATGGGAGAACGACTTACTACTAGGATATTATTCGGTGTGGGATGAATACAAAATCTGCTACTGTAGCAAACAGGCAGCAATCACACATGCTATACTGACACTGGCTCTGCTTTGATGCAGAGTACAGCTACTGTACTTGCCACAATAGGAAACGCAGCACCATAAAGCATCTTAATAGCCTGGAGCAACACCCTTCCTCAAGTGTCAGTAGTGAGATCCAGTGTCTGAAGATGCAGAGTACTGTTAGGCTTTTAGTTGTTTTCAAGCTAATCAACCCATTAAGGGATCATTTTCACTGTGCGGATGGAGGTGTCGTGATCCGCAGCGGAAATGGCTCCCATCTGAAGAGACACAAAATGGCACTGACAATTTAGTTTCATTAGAGTGCATCCGTACTTAGCCAGTAGAGACGCTGACAATGCAACAGTCACTTTGCTAGAGAACTACTGTACCAAGAGAGAGAGAGAGAGAGAGAGAGAAAGAAAGAAGAAAGAGAGAAAGAAAGAAAGAAAGAGTCAAAGGACAACACTTTGAAACTTTAAACATTTAAACATGCTCAACATAGGGGTGGGACGATACATCGATCATGATGATGTAACGATGTATATCGATTCGATATACATACGTCATCGATATTGTAATGATTTGCGTATCGATCGAAAGTGAAAACCTCGATATCTATCGCCAGAGCATCGTACGCCTTTCCAAGGTGATGAAGCATAGCTGTGCATGGCTTATGTTCATAATGGAAAGGTAAACAAGGGCTCTTTAGGTTAACTGATCAAAATAATTTGCAATTTCGTGATGAAATTTGTGATTCCTACACCTAGCTTAACATAGTGTTAACACACCCCACAGCCGACACCATGAAATATTCCGGGAAAATTGCACACCAACTCTTTAACCTTGGCTTGTCTCCGTGTTCACAATCACTTCCATTGCCAGGTGCTTCCTTTACGCCACATTAGAAAATTAATGTTACACTTCCACTTCTGCCAAATGCCTGGGCTAGTGTATTCCAGTGGAAAAACAAATTAGCATCCATTTGTAGCAAAAACCCACCGCTGTGATCGCAAAAATTTAAACAGCATGAAAATGTGCTTCTAAGACGACTTCTATGGCCGCCGGCTATGTTCATTCATTCCAAAGTTTGGTAGTTATCTCTCCAGCAGCATCATCACTGGGTATCAGAATGACGCATTCAATTTCAAATGGTAGCGTGAAGTCTGGGCTCTGTGCCCAGAAATTCTCACCAAGTCCACTTTCATCAGCCTCAGAAATAGGGTGGTGGTAACACGATGCTGCATCACCGCCAAACACTCTCACAGCCGAGGCAGAGGCAGCGATAGACCACAACAAGGCATCTTGGAAAACACACAGTAGGCTTTACTAAAGCCAGTAAGCAACGATCTCTCCAGCTAAATCCAGTGCCACCGCCGAGGCATAAAAAAAAAAACGGGATCAAATGCAAATCGATAAAATGAAATAAAAAGTAATTCAGCATCTGACCTTAAGTAACCACACACACACACACACAAAAATCCTCCTTACCTGCAAAACAAGTCAAGTCTACAGTTTCTCATTAAAACAAGTTTGGCTCCTCTCAGAGTGAACCCAATAAAGCCAGGGCAAGAATGCAGAGCAGGGTTCTATTCCTCCATGTCAAACTTTATACGCCAGCTGAAGCAGTGTTGTTTGGGCTGTTATGATTGTATTGGTCCCACGTCTACAGTACAATGAGTCTCCCAGCTGAACCTGTAAAACCTCAATTAAATCTGCAAAGTGCAAATGTAGTTGTTAAAAGCCTAATAGATTCACTGCCAGCAAAAAAAGAAGAAGTGGGGGAAGGGGGGGGGGGGAGTTATTCTGAAGTAAATGGTTTGAGACACTGTAGTGGGCCTGGATTGTGCAGCCAAAAAGGGAGCGGAAACTGGAGACGCAGGAGAAACGCCAGTAATCCATCAAGCCAAATGACTGCTATAGCAACCTTTAAGGAAAGATAAAGCAAAGTGATGGTGTCGTTAGGGGAGAGGTTGATCGATTTTGGTAAGAGTATGGTGGGAGAAAAGGACAAACAGAGCGGGTCAGTCTGAGGGGACCTCTGGCAAGATGGTCTGGTGATGATAAACAGCCCTATAAAACAGGGGGATTGATGTTGTTTCTGCTCTTCCCTCGGCAGATCCGGTTGGCCGTTGAAATTAGCCTTGAGCCCGAAGCCTCGCGTCGAAGCAAAGTAGGGTTAATGATCACATCTGAGCCTGTTCAGCTTTCCAGCCGATGTGTTACTCAATGAGTAGCGACAACCAATCAGTGGACGGCGATGGTTAATCGCTCCTCCTTGACCAATAGACCAACCGAGGTGAAAGACATCTAAGCGCTTTCCCTGTCAAGAATATCACGATATTCATCAAAGACACGTATGTTAGGGTTAATACTCCTAACATCCTAAGAAGATCTCTAGGCCTTGTGGACCCCAGGAAGGATAGCTGCTGCAATGCTGTAGCTAATGGTGATCCTAATAAACTTAAAACTCACGAAGTAGGGCATAAAGATTTTGTCAGGTAAGATTCTTCAGATACAAAACAATAATCATTTTTAAGAGGAAGTGTTTGAAGGGTCAATAAGCGTGGTACTGTAAAGATGCACAGAGCTGTTACTATTATTCTCTTACGCTTCTTAAGTGTACGGCTGCCACATTAAATATTGATCCAAAGTGCAAAAGGAGCCTTTAAATGTAAATCATTCAAAAAATAATGGAGCTGGAGTGCTTGCAGGGAAACACCAGCGCTTAGGCCATTCCATCAATTTATTCATAAATGCAGGAAATTAACACTGAACAACTGACCCTGTTTTATTATGTATGTAATGACGCACAAATGTGGTCTTTTACATGTACATAGTATAGTATATAAAGCCATGCTTACATGTGTAAGTGCATAACTCCTTTTTGGACCAAATTCTTCTCTCAAATGCCATTTTGAAACAAGTTACAGGTGCAACAGATTCCACTGAAGGGCTGAAACAGATGGTCTACTATATGTTTATTTCATTTTAGTTTTATTTCTGATTTCCCCCCAGTTTCTCCCCAATTGTACTTGGCAAATTTCCCCCTGCCACCCGGTCGCTGCTCCACCCTCTGCCGATCTGAGGAGAGCCGTAGACTAGCACCATGCTTCCTCCAACACATGCACAGTTGCCCGCCGCTTCTTTTCACCCGATAGCGGGGAGCTTCACCGGAAGGATGTAGCACGTGGGAGAATCACGCTATTCCCATCAGTTCCCTTCCGCCCGAACAGGCGCCCCCGACCGGCCAGAGGAGGCTCTAGTGCAACGACCAGGAAACATAACCCTCAATCCGGCTTCCCATCCGCAGACACAGCCAATCAAGATTCAAGATTCAAGATTCAAGATTCAAGATTTTTATTGTCACTCCATGGTACAAGTACCACGTGTGAAATTCTTGTGCAGTGGACTCCGTTTACGACATAGTACAAATAGGCAACAAGCAATAAGTAATAGGCAATAAGAAATAGGCATCAATAAGCAATAAGACAGCAATAAGGCAATAAGAAATAGGCATCTTATAAGCAATAAGACAAGTCGGTGGCTTATACGACAGTGGCATATTCATTGCACATAGGTGCACATGTCATGTGCATACGTTAGACGTGTTCAGGCATTCCAAATTCGACGTTTTATACATACATGTGCAAATAGCATGTACCTTATTAAACATACACTTAAATTTACAATTAAACATTAGGCACCTTATTAAACATACACTTAAATTTACAATTAAACGTTAGGCATCCGTAATAGTAGCAGCTGCAGTACGGTACTGCGGTACGACTACTGCACTATTTGTGCATATTTAGGAGTCTCGTGGCCTGCGGGAAGAAACTGTTCCTCAAGCGATTTGTGCGTGTTTTTGGAACCCTGTATCTCCTCCCTGAGGGTAGCAGGGAGAACAGGCTGTTGTGGGGATGGTTTGTGTCTTTGATGATCTTCAGGGACCTCCTGAGGCACCGCTGGTTATACAGTTCGTGCAGTTCTGGCAACTCGTCTCCTGTTACGTGCTGGGCCGCGCGCCTCACCCTCCGTAGCGCCCTGCGGTCCATGGTGGTACAGTTCCCGTACCAGGCGGTGAAGCAGCCAGTCAGCAGGCTTTCAATGGTGCCTCTGTAGAAGTCCCTGAGGATATCTTTCCTTAGCCCAAACTTCTTCAGGCGCCTGAGTCCG
Organism: Poromitra crassiceps; assembly: GCF_964638095.1. Lineage (NCBI taxonomy): Eukaryota > Metazoa > Chordata > Actinopteri > Beryciformes > Melamphaidae > Poromitra > Poromitra crassiceps. The sequence continues at coordinate 37,267,707 of NC_139628.1, forward strand.
TGTATTCGCTGTTGGGCCTTTTTGACAACAGTGGCGGTGTGGCCGGCCCAGGTCAGGTCCTGGTGGATGTTGACTCCCAGGTACTTGAAGCTGTCCACCCTTTCCACCACTGTGCCGTTGATGGTGATTGGGGGGTGTGTGCCCCCCCCTCTCCTGTAGTCCACAATGATCTCCTTGGTCTTGGAGACGTTCAGAGAGAGGTGGTTGTCCTGGCACCATTGTTCCAGGACCCTCACCTCCTCTCTGTAGGCCGTCTCGTCGCCCCCCGAGATCAGCCCCACGACTGCTGTGTCGTCTGCAAACTTCACGATGGTGTTTGAAGTTTGAGTCGCCACGCAGTCGTGGGTGTAGAGGTCGTACCAGAAGGGGCTGGAGACGCACCCCTGGGGTGCTCCTATGCTGATGGTCAGCGGGGAGGAGGTGAGGTTGCCCACCCTCACCACCTGGCGGCGGTCTGTCAGGAAGTCCAGGATCCAGTCGCACATCGCTGTGTTTAGTCCCAGGTCCCTGAGTTTGCTTACCAGCCTGGAGGGTACTATGGTGTTGAATGCTGAGCTGTAGTCCACGAACAGCATTCTCACATAGGTGTCCTTCCCCTCCAGGTGGGACAGGGCGGTGTGGAGCACGTGTGCCACTGCATCCGCTGTGCTCCTGTTGGGGCGGTATGCAAACTGCAGCGGGTCGTGGTCCGGGGGGAGTGTGGGACGGATCTTTGATATGACCAGCTTTTCAAGGCACTTGCTGGAGTCAAAACTGGACACTAACAACCCCAGACACCTGTGGAGAGGGCTCCATGCTGCCACAGACTTCAAAGAGGTGAAACGACAGAACCCCAGCACGTCACCCACCCTACCGGACGAACTCAACGCGTTCTACGCTAGGTTCGACCCCTCTGCCAGAGCACCTCCCCTCCTCCCCCCCCCCCTCTCCCACCCCTCTCCCCCTCTCCTCCCCCCCATCACCCCCCCCTCCCTCCTCCCCCCCACCACCCCTCCTCCTCCCCTCCCCACCCACACAATGCACAATCGTGCCTGGATGGACGCCCGACCAAGCCGGAGGTAACACGGGGGGCGCAAACCGGCAACCCTCGTGTTGGTAGGCAGGGAATCTACCGCTACACTAGCCGGACACCCAAGTATAATATGGGTATAGTCCAGACTTTCTAACCCTGAGGTAAAAAAAAAAAAAGCCAATGAAATATCTATAACAAGATGATGAAAAGAGGCCATCAACTAGCCGTGTGGGTAAAGGTAATTGATGAGAACTGAGAACCATTTTGAAGTGAAGTAAAAGCGATTCAGGGCTTTTGTGACACGCATGGTAGTAGTTGTGTTAAGGCAAGGTTTCAGAATCAGAATCAGAATCAGAAAGACTTTAATGATCCCCGGGGGGAAAAAAATCAGATTTTCATTTTCAATTTAATCAGATAAGAGTCAGGTCGATATCTTAAGACAGTACTGAATTGCTTATGACATCAGCGTGCTAATGTTACTAGCACAACTGTTCCCCTTAGGGCTGTGCAGAAAGCCATATGGGATCCCTCCTCACATTAAGATCATGTGTTTTTTCTCTCCGTTTTGAATGCAGTCTGGACTTTACAAATCATTTAAATACGTTTGCATCCTGCTACTTTTCACATGTGTAAGAAATGTTAGCATACAGCGATGTAGTCATAGCTGGTTGTATATACCCTTTTCACGGGGGCCATTTTGTGTCGAAAAGGCAGGGTAAACGCATGTACAAGCAAAACACTAATGAGGGTTTCCAACTTCCATGATTGGAATTTGGAAACCCTCATTCCTGTTTTGCTGGCACATGTTTATTCTGCCTTTTTGACACAAAATAGCCCCGTGAAAAGGGTCTATTGTGCGACAGTATCATTCCCGCACCAAGATGCCCACTGCAGTCAGGTGTCATTAGCATGCATTGGCCTCAGAATTAGGCAGAGTTTGTTTTGAAAAGGTCATTAAAAAATTTACTGATATAATCCACTCCATTATAAACTTGCTGATGAGAAACTTAAGAGTAAAAGAGCACGGTGAAAGACGCTATCGGACTTTCCTCCTGGTGGTAACGGAGCATATCTCTGTCATTATGCCTCGAACGTCCACGTTGATGCTTTATCTACTCCCCGAGGCTATTTGGGGAGATGAAGGCTTCAGAACGAGACTCTGATAAGGGTGATTCTCTTTGTATGTCCACTCACATGAGCCAAAAGGGGCCTGTAATGGATGACTCTTATCTTCGGAGAAACTCTAGCCCCGCAAAGGTTTCTGCCTTCGAGCGAGGGCAAAGAGGATGTGCTTGGCCTGGCTCCACTTCAAAGATAAATGCGTCACTTCTTCCCTCTGGCCTTTTTAATCCTGCGCTCCGAGTTGGTGAAATTCACTTCAACTCTTCTGTGAGGCGCACGACTGTACGTCTTCTGAGGTGCACGACTGTACGTCTTCTGAGGGGCACGACTGTACGTCTTCTGAGGGGCACGACTGTACGTCTTCTGAGGGGCACGACTGTACGTCTTCTGAGGGGCACGACTGTACGTCTTCTGAGGGGCACGACTGTACGTCTTCTGAGGGGCACGACTGTACGTCTTCTGAGGCGCACGACTGTACGTCTTCTGAGGCGCACGACTGTACTTCTTCTGAGGGACACGACTGTACGTCTTCTGAGGGGCACGACTGTACGTCTTCTGAGGCGCACGACTGTACGTCTTCTGAGGGGCACGACTGTACGTCTTCTGAGGCGCACGACTGTACGTCTTCTGAGGCGCACGACTGTACGTCTTCTGAGGGACACGACTGTACGTCTTCTGAGGGACACGACTGTACGTCTTCTGAGGCGCACGACTGTACGTCTTCTGAGGCGCACGACTGTACGTCTTCTGAGGGGCACGACTGTACGTCTTCTGAGGCGCACGACTGTACGTCTTCTGAGGCGCACGACTGTACGTCTTCTGAGGCGCACGACTGTACGTCTTCTGCGAGAGACACTACTGTACATCTTCCGTTAATGCCTCCTGATGAAGGCTCTCGCTGTGAATCACCGGTGCGTCTCCCAACACTGTCATCTAGGCAGATCTTCACCTCTGGCTCTGAACCAGACACAGTTATGTGTACATCTATTTAGCCCACCAATTACTCGGGAGGGTCATTAACGGCTAATTAAAATGCAAATGATCAATGTGTGAATTTTGGAATGTCAAGGTGATTCTTCAAAGTGCATTCAGCGTAGTTAGTTTATTCATTTGGAGGTAATCTAATTACCGAGGTTGTAAGGGAGTGAAAATATGACCACCATTAAAATCAGTTTATTATTAGTATAGTGGGCAACATTTAACAGCTGAATGCTCTAACACAGTGAAACACTTACAACAGCCTGAACAAGATCCAGACAGCAAAGAACATAGCACAGCTCCACTGTTTTCAACTTTGACAAACTACTGTAAGCACCAGTGCAACAGTTCTCCTCTATGAGATCTATATATCAAAGTGAAGTTGGGGCCACAGTCCAGGTTAATCACTGGAAACCCAAACTGTTAGCCTCCAAAATTATACACACATATGGACAAATAGGGGTCAGAATCAGAAAGGCATGAGGTCATACAGGATGCAAGCCATTATGAGCAGAGCAGTAAGAAAGCAGAATAGAGCAGATCACAGTCTAGCTCTTTTAGTCGGATTTATCGGCCGGACATCAGTATTGGCCGATATTCACCTTGTTGCCTTCGGCAAATAAGATGACATCCACCGATGGCAGTGGCAGATGTTTATCTGTTGTGAGTAGGTGGTTTTATAGCAAGCTAAAAATAATCTTTGTCATGAAGGTCTCGCACATAACGGACGGACAGACAGACAGACACACAAAGTCACTTACCGCTTAATAAGGTTATGAAGTCTGTTGCAAAACAACAACACACAAATCTAGGCTCTGTGTGTGTGTGGGGGGCTCTCCATCCTCTCAGTTTCCCCCCTCATTAACTATGCACTGTTCTGAGTGGGTGGGGATGCCATGATAATGAGGTGCTGCTCTGATCGGCTGCCTGGGTAAGGGGGGAGGGTGCAGAGTGCAGACGCGGGAAAAACTCCAAAATCAACATGGCAGCTCCTTGTAGAAGAAAATTCTGTGGCAGAACATGTAAAACCAAACTCCAAATATGCAAATTGCAAACAACAACAACACATCGGTATGGGCCAAATCGTTATTTTAAACATCGCTATCGGCCCATCAGAATGTCACAATCGGCGCATCCATAGGATTCAATTGTTCTCAATTCTCTTCTAGTATATGAACTTGAGTGATTTCTTTTCATCAGGGGATTCGAATCTACTGAAGCCGACTGAGCAAATGTGCAGACTGAAGGTTCAGCAGGGAAAGGACAAAAAGAGAGACGGAAATAGAGAAGGGGGTTGGAGAAGACTCAAGAGGGCAGAGAGATGGAGAGAATGACGGGAAGGACAGGGGAACGAAAGAGGAGGAGAGGAGAGGAGAGGAGAGAAGAGAGGAATGGGGATACGTCTGGGTAATGAAGACCTCAGGGCCCGGGGCCAGTAATGATGTCATCACTCTGCTTGATTGAGGGAAGGGTCACGATTCAGTTTCGGTGAGAGCAAAAACAATAATGATCTGGAAGGTGTCAGTCCCTCCCCATTTACCCATTCTCTGGCCTGCCTCGTCTTTAAAAATGACGCCCCACTCGAGATGCAGATATCATGAATCTCAATCACTTTTCCTGCAGGTGGTTGTATGCAGGGGGGGGGGGGGGGGTAGAGGGAGTGGGGGTGGTTGGGTGGTCAGAATAATACGTCACGAACGAAATGGCGTTTCAATTATGGGTTGATATAGTGCTGCTTCTATCATGCTGCTTCTATCATGAATGGAGATGTGCGATTAAGGACACAGGGCATGTTAATAACTAGGTGGCTACATGTCCTCTAATTGGATAAACAAAATTGAGAAATCCATCACCTGCTCGCTCAAACTGACACTGATAACGAGCGAGCAAGCGTACCTCTTGCTCTGTAATTGATACAGTAAGAGCTAGCACAAAACATGTGTAACTAGCCCTTCATGGAGTGCCTCTCGTTTATTTAATTAAAGATATGGTGAAATTCTTAGGCTGCATCTTCATTACTGCGTTTGCAGGAACGCCTTCCCAGTCTACACTAGAGCAGGCTCCGTTCATAACAGCTCCTGCAAGACCCATGCTACGTGACATGTCACGTACACTGGGCATGTGCGTGCCTCAACGTGTAGTACTGGAGTCCACATCGAGAGGGCAGCAACTATGCCTACTGCCAAGGCCCACGGCAAAGAAGAAGAAAAGACGACAACGCTGTGCCACCATAATGCTTTGAATCACGAATAACATAGAGGTAGTGTGGACAATAGATACAAACGAAGTGCAGATGACTAAAAAATGGCTAATGTAGACATGGCCTTAAGCTAAGCAGTGTATACTGTATGTAGCTAGCTGTTTAGCTTTCTGCAGCAGGTTAAGGGAGCTAACAAACTCAAAGGGTTAAACTTAAAAAGGGGGGGGGGGATTGTTTTGCTCAACATTGGCAATGATATGAATTGTGTTACATGAGGACACAGCTTTTTCAGCACTTAAAAGACAGAATGTGGATACAGTATGGTGGAATTAGATGCAAATCTGTTCAGGAAACATATCACATGTATAATTCAAATGGAAATGTAATATGTAAAATGGCCATGTCATCCTACCTTTGAATTTGCCACTTGTATTTGCAGTTTTTGGCTCCAAATGAAAATTCTAATTCAATAATGTTATTTACATTTTGACAATTTTCATTTTCAGCCAACAACTGCACATACAAGTGGCACATTTTAATTCACAGTAGGATTACATGGCCATTTTACATCCATTACAATTTGAATTATGCCTGCAAGCAATACGCTTTCATAAATTTGTAGGATTTGCACAGTTTGAATCAAACGCCCAGGGACTCTGCATGGCAGTTTAGGAAGCTGCCTGAATCTTCTTTTCCTCTGAGAAAATGTAGTCTCTCAAGATTTGGATATTGCAATAATAAATATTGTGATTTCTATACATTTCCAAACAAATGCGCAACTGTAGTTATATACGGTCATGTGGGAGTAATTTATGTAAATTGATCCAAGCAGGAGTCAAGCAGTCTTTCCTCAAATTCTCAGGAGAAATGAATATTGGCCTAACTAGAGCAGTGAAGGGAAGGGGGGTTGCACTCCTTGCCTGGCAACATCTTTATGTCAGTGAGGGAAAAACACTATACATGCAGAAGAAAATGTGTACAGTATGTAGGATAATTCTCTCTACGGATCTACAGTACTACTTGGGGATGTAAGTTATTCCCAGCTCAGCCAAGAAAATAAATAGAACTACCATAGAAGCTGTTTTGAGTACTTTGGCAGGTGTTTATATGTACAGTATATCTGTCTGTGTCTCTGTCTATCTGTCGACAGATTTTGCAAATGCGATAGCGTCACAAAACTTTACAGGTGTGTAGTTGACATCAAAATGAAAGTCGAGTTCGAAAATAGGCGTGATCCGAGGAAGGAGGCCGGGCGCCCACATCGGCCAGTCCACTTTACGCCCCTTGGCCCACATTCGTTTTGAGCCGCGGGTGTCGTGGTTGGTGTGATCACAAGATGGTCTCTATTTCTTAATTTATTTTTTTATTTTACATTTTTCTTTATAGACCATAAAAAAGATTCAGGGACCAAACGTCAATAACAGTGGCAAGGTGTGACACCCTGTAAATCATGGATAAGAGTAACGGTGTGGAGGAGATGGCTCACCGAGGCCGGCAGACGTACTGTAACCCTGAGCTTGGTGGGAGTGGGAGTAAATACCAAGTGGGGGATGGCTTTACTGGTGTATGGCTCCTCTTTTATTTCATGATGCAGTTAACCCACAAAGGTCCACTAACTGTCACACTCATGAGCAATGCTGACTTTGCAGCAAGTGAGGGAGCGCTTAAAGGAACAGTTAACCTAAAGACTACAGCACAGCACCGCCCCAAGAGCACCGTCAACAGTCATAGTGAACAGCTATAGCACAGGTTTTTGGAACGTTACCACAATTAATTTTAGAGGCGATATTTCTATTTTATTTCCTTATTTGTTGTGATTTTCACTTCGGCATCTTACAATGAAATCAAATGTACCAATTGTTTGACAGCTGAATCAAACCTGGACTAGTTTTAAATACACACAAAATATCTATTTGAAAAACAAGTCAGAGTATTAGCATTGAGTGTTAATTCCTGTGCTTGCTTATTTTTGTATGTGCTTGCTTACTTTTTTGAATATGGGAAATGTAGGTAGATTCTTAGTTTGCTCCATGCTATCTCAGTACTTGGAACGGTAATGCAGGTGTGGCATTAAAGAACCTTGCTCTATTCAAATCCCAGTACAGTCAGAGAGTCCAGAGGGAACAATCGGGACTTAACATTTTGTGGCCTGTATCGTTATCCAGCCTGGAGGAAACACACACAATGAACCTGCCAGATCGTCAGCCAAGGAGCGACGTAGAAGCTTGTGTAAGAGATTTGCATTGTGAAATATGCAAAATAAGCTGACTCAATAAAGCCAGCAACAGTCTGAGATGACAACCCTCAACAGCTACAGCTACCTGCATTGTTTTAAAGAAATGGTGTCATAAACAAACATGTAGCAACATAATATTCCCAACCAATACGTTTTTTTTTTTTACCATAACACAGTTCATTGACTGTGGCACTCATTTGATTATAGTCACCTGTTAAGTTATTGCAATCGGCTGTTATTTTACAACGGTCGTCATTGCAAACACAAAAAAGAATGTTTTCCTCTTCGAATTTTTTTTTTTGCCTACTGTATGTGCTTGCTTCTCTTCCTCTCATGAGACTTCAATCTTATTAAATATATTCAAGTAAGCCGAACGTCTGACTCCAGAACTTTTACTACTACTCCACCAACAAAGATGGCCCTCTGGTGATGTAATAGAATGTAAAATATAACCTTCACTGAAACAAGATGATTTCAGAGCAGAAATTGCTGATACTTAAACGAGCCTGCAGCTGTGAGGCAAGAATTGTGCTGCGATAGGAACAGAAATATAGTGAAACCATTTGTAACCAAGCAAATTTTTCAAATTACCTACTTTGTAGCAACCTTTTAACCCTGGGGGGGGTCCAACACAATTCTCTCACACACACACACACACACACACACACACACACAGTCTCACACACACACACACACACACACACACACACACACACACAAAAAGCTGTTTACTGAATGACTGCCTTGAAGAAAAATAAAACAACATTTGATGCTGCCGTGGGAATGAGCAAATTACACCCACTGCCACACAGCACAAAATGTTCATTAGCCTGGTAATTACTGGGAGGCCATGGTGTTTGAAATTCATCAGCAGAAGTGAAGTGGATTGCTAGTAAGCAAGTATAAAGAAATGCATCACAAGGGGATTATGCGGTTCGCTAATGTTGTCCATTTTACAAAAAGGGGAGTCATTCCCAAATCCCTTGTCTAGCAGTTCCTGGAACAGAAGCCAGGTTACCATGTAAACCATCATGGGTCATTCCAGTTTGACATTGTTTGGCTAATGTGGGAGTCTGGATGTATGGATGATGTACAATGGAGGTCGTCTCTATAAACACTGTATTCAATGATTATATATACCGGTATATATATATATATATATATATATATATATATATATATATATATATATATATACACACAGTACATACATACATATATATACACGGTATATATGTATACATAATGTATATATATATATGTATATACTCTACACACACACACACACACACACACACACACACACACACACACACACACACACACACACACACATGATGCTCCAGTCCAAGCATGTAGGTGTAAGTGGAATGGACTAGTGCGGTTACTCCAAAATAGGTGTTGTTGCTCAAGATGGTTTTACAATGTCACACAAACACACGGTAAGAGCTCACGGGGATCATTTATCCTGGCGGAGGACTCTTGTTAGTGTTGAGATGGAGTTCACTGTCATAACAACGCCTATATTGTGCCATGCTAAAAAGCTCTACAGGACAGCTGAGAGGCTTGTCTTTTCCATGACCTCATTTCTGTTTGGTTTAATTCTTCCAGCAGGCCCGGTGTGGTTGTTTGACCTACATCCAAAGACGTGCCCGAGACGGTTGACGCACACAAAGCGGTTACTTAAGAATGATAGGCCTCGTCCATCGGGAGCGCCGATATGCTTTTCCTCTCGAGTGAGAACAAATGGGACTAGTGCCATTAGCGCGGGCACGCACATCGAGCTTTGCCCTGAATGTGGAGCGGCGTGGGTGAGAAATTCCCGACCTCGTTCACTGTGAAGGCGTGAAAACGTAGAAGTGCCATTTTATAAGAATGTTCTGGATGGCGGTCAATGCACCGTAGGAGACTAATAAGACGCCAGCTTTCAGTCGCCCCGCCTGAAAGGGACCGTCACTATAACATGAAGAGAACAAGGAGAGCTTTCGCATATAGGATTCTCCATGACAACATAAGAAACGAGTTCTTTGGAGTCCAACCCAGAACTGAGCAATTGACCAAATGTACTGAAAAACGAACAAAATCAAATTTATATACAACGTGGATTAGAACACATACATCACAGGCTACAATTTGAGGCTACAATTTCTCCCTCTGCTTATCGCTTCTATTATTAAGGCTATTGTCGATGATCAGACAGTTACGGTCAAGCATGTAGAGATTTGATGCCGTTCAACAGATTTCTGCTTGTGTCTCCTAGGCATTCTTTTTCTAATGCAGACAGCCAGCTCACAGCTGTGAAACGGGAGTTTCCTCTGCCGTTTGGGAGAGAGCTTCCATCTTCAACCATCTCTCTCTCTATCCCCCCCAAGAGCACGTCCTCTCTCTTATCACTCCATCCATCTCCACGTATGTAGCACCCTCTCCCCAGAGCTTCCTTTGCTCTATTGCTTCTTCCATTTATCTCTCCAATTACTCGACCCTTTCTCTCACCAAGGTCTTTCTCCTCCATTTCTCTCCAACTGTCCCTCTCCTACCCTCCATCCTCCACTCGACTCCCCCCATCTATCTCCTCACAGACGTCCCTCTTGGCCGGGGTGGTCCGCATTGCTGGGCTTGAGAGACTGCGCCGGCGGACCCAACCACCGGTCCATCTTTCCACTTCCGCTGCATCAAACCTTGCCCCTCCCCGGAGCCTCACAGGCTCAGCTCCGGGGCAGTGGCACGGCTAGCACAGGGAAGAGGTACGAATGAGTCAAACTGGGACAGTATTCAAATGGAAATAGCCTTCAGAGAGACTTGTGCCTTAGGTAGCAGGAATTATAGCGATCAAGACCTGCCAGCTTGTGTTTTATATTTTGAAAAGCATCTCTGATTTACTACTTTAAGAAAAAGAACACCCATGTGGACAAAAGCTTCAGGCTTAAATGTGTATTTGTTTATTTGTTTGTTTGTTTGTTTTGCTTAGTCTGGCAGGGTCAGAAATATGCAATATGTACTGCCGTCCAAGGGAGCAGCTGAACACAACTAACTAATGGAAGGTACAGCAGAAACCATAATGCAAGCTAAATGTAAACGAACACTTGGACCACTGAATTAGCAAAGACATAAAACAGACACTACATGAGACAAGAAGGAGCATTGTGGAGAGGAGGCTCTTCTACTGTGTGTGTAAAACAAATGTAAGCAGAACGATTGGTTCGTTTAAATTACAACTGTATTAGAGGTAGGGGAGGGGTGCTCCCATATTTGACACTTTCCAGTGCTTGAGTTTATGTCTTGGGGTCCATTAAAAACTGTCTGGTGTCATGTAACAAAAACACTCTCAATCCATTTTTACACCATTTTCCAGCATCTCTCTGAGGTTTGCCAAGAACGGGCTGTTTCTTTTGCTGTACCTTTAAGGCTCATTAATATTAATCACCCTCTGTTCTGATTGCTTAAAGGAGAATTTCGTTTTTTTACACCACGGTCCTTATTTCCAGCTTAAAATATGATGTTTTACTCACCCAAATAACTTTGGTTTCATTCGGTGATCCACAGAAGGTTTTGAGCTCGGAGTAGCATCCTCAAACAGGCTATAACGGGCGCAAACGGGGCAAGGTGCATGCGCTCTGTAAATAACCCATTTTCTGTCACATCGCGGTTCATTATGGTTGTTTCAGATCATATCTATATGCCAAGCTAGGCTGCTAAGCTAACAACAACATAACGAGTCAACTCTGACCTGCCCCGGATGTGCTTCAGAAGAAGCAGTGAGAAGCGCTTCTGTTAGATAAACCACAGAAAAAGAACATAAGCACTGTAAGCCCATCCGGCATGTAAATACACTACACTATAGCAAGAACAAAGTGAGAATAATGTCCTAAACGCATCGGCTAGCGAAATATAGCCTATCCTTGGATGTCATGATGAGATTAGATTGGTGAAAGTTTGGACAGAATGATTGCATCATTTTCTCCCGCAGCGCTGACTTTTTTTTCTCCCCCTCTGCACGGCAGACAGGTAGGATGATCCAACAGCCCTGAATGACAGGGGCTCAAAACTACGGTATAACAAGTTTTTTTTCATCCGTCATTGTGCCTGCCTACATAAATGAGTGGCCTCTCCCCAAAATACTGATGGTTCTGTCATTCTGTGGTGTACAGTGTATACATTTCAGATCTGATGCTTGCAGTGCACTATAGGGGCAGAAATTTTCGCTCCCTGTGCGTTTTGGGCTTAAGTGTGAATACAGATGGGGGAGTGATACGGAGGGCAACCCTATCTGTTCTATTAACAGCAAAGTCACCATCCTTCAATTATTCATTTGATTAGGACTCGGAGTGAAAGGCAAATATGTATTCTTAAATATCACTGTGTCATTAGGAGGTGGTGGGGCACCAATTAGAGCTGAGGTTAGAAATTGCAATCTAGCTGATGTAACAGTGACAATAATTCACTGTAAAACAACTTCATGGGTCACCTTTAAACTTGATTCTTGAGTTGTTTCGTGTCAAGTAGTGCACATGGTTCGTTTGAACCCCTATCTTAATTAAATAGAGACAAAACATGTACCGCTCCAAGTCATGGTCCTGACTCATTACTATGATGGTATTTTTGGACTTTCTGAATCAATATTCTGGCCATCAGAACTTTCATATTAATAAGCATGGACTTTTACTATGATTGACACTCATTTCAAATCATGATCTCATTTAGCTGGAAATATCTTCCTACCACAGAGCAGTCCTTAGCTGGAGGCTTGACATGAACAAAAATGAAGGGCCACACCAACACTCCATAACACACAATCTGTTAACGAGCTAAATACACTCTGTTAATGAGCTAAAGACTACAGCGGCACTCTTGAATTTGCATTCACTCAGAATTAGAATTGTGTGTATTTGCCGAGTTTATTTGCACATACAAAGAATTTAGCTCAGAGGTCGCTTGTGTACTTTGTTAAAAGACAAAAAAGAAAAAAAGACTTGAAAGTCTTGTTGCTTGTTAAATATGCTATTGTAAGTCACTGGAACTGAATAATTAATGCTCTTTTTCTCAACACAGTTTTGATGTTAATTCAAAAAACATCAATTAAAAAGTACCCAGTTTAATCTTTCTGTGCTCAGTTTGTTCCTCAGTGAGGAACTGGCTAAGGAGTGAAGTTTTGGAAATGAGTGAAAGTAAAAGTTTGGGAATGAGTGGAGGATTCATTAGCAAAGTAAAAACACCCTTTGAGAATGTTAACCTATTCATCATGCTGTCAAAGGCCCATTAAGCAGAACTGTTCCTAATTAAACAACAAACTTAATTATACAGTAGTTGCAATGCAGCAGTGTCGGGGCCGGCCATTTCTATGATGAAGATGATGAGGAGGAGGAGGAGGAAGTGGAAGAAGAAGAAAAAGTGATATAGAAGAGAGAGTGGCGTCAAGTCCAAAATGCGTGAGTCACGTAGCTATCCACCTTATTTTTGAATGCCCCACTGTAAAAATAATTATGGGTACAAGGTCCGGTTTAACGTGACTTGATTGTTGCAGCTTGCCATTTCCTTTGTTATACTCTTTGGCTGCAGACCCGAATTATAAACTGGAAACCGGAGGACGTTATAAAAGTTATAAATATAGTCCCGTTATAAACAACTAACCAACACTGGGGAACGTATGGAAACAGTGTTACTCGAAATGGTTAAAAGTTAAATAAATTTGGTCATTCAGTGGCGTTTTACTGCCATGTAAAGTAACTAAGGCTAGCCGCTAGCATTAGCCACAGTAGCCGACTACCCATAATGCATTATGTTACCCCAGCACCCGAAAGACATTTAATGCATAAAATAAAGCTCAAAACGAAAACCAGATTTCTAAATAGCCGTTATTTTTATAAACTGAGCACACAAGGGTAATCTAAATGGTTTGACCCTCTACATTTTTTTCTAAACTTATAAAAGTGACATATTAACCCTTACGGCTGTAGAGCAGAATGGCTCTGCTGTAAAACCCTCATAGATGTTTTTATTTTTGTCAAGTTAAAACCGTCTATTACACCGGAAGAAGCACCCATAGGCATCATGGCAGCTAGAAATAAGGTGGATAGTGTGTGCAGGGAAATAGTTCCAGGAAGTACGTTTGAATGCATAAAATAAAGCTGATAATATACAATTTTATTATTTAAGCGTCCGACCCTTTCAAAGTACATCACAAGTGGTCCATTCTGCTGCAACTCGACAGCACTGCTTAATCTAGAATCTTACTTCCAGGAACTATAGAGCTCAACAGTCACGTGGCGTCTCCAGCCCCGGAAGAGAATTCCCCATTCATTTTCTCCATACAAATTTTGAAAAATCCTTATATAACGAGTTTGGCTGGAACAAAGCAAAAACAAAAAAGTTTTTTTGATTTTTTTCCCCCCACGTTTTTATTTTTGAAATGTCTATGGAGAAAATGAATTGTGAATTCTCTTCCGGGGCTGGAGACGCAAAAACTCTTATATCTCTATAGCTCTGAGAAATACACGAGGGTCAGGACGGTTGCTGTGGCGCTACTATCTGGACTAATAGCCCACAATGGCAGTTGAGGCAGTTTGGCATGGGACTGGATCTACGTATGTGCAAAGTTTTGTTTATTTTTATGCATGGGAACTGACAGATTTCCTCATACGAAGATTATAATAAGATTTGAAAATACCCGGTCCCTAAATATACCATGTTAACCTTGTTTAATGTATGGTTCCCATAAGCTGGGTGTATTAGGCATCACACTATCCAGTATCCAAACCAGTCCAAATCACAAACTGCCTGCAACTGTCGAACAAGCAACAACAACTAAGCATGTCCAGCGATAACTGACATATTTTGCACATGATTCAAATCCCGAGACATGGCGTAAGCATCCATCAACCGGCAGTTAGAAAGGATTGCAATGCTGTCATTTGGGACCAATCTGCTGACACAATGCTGGTGCATTGTCTGATGACAGGCAGCGTAACTGAGCTGGTCCCAGTAGGACTTTAGTGTTACTCCTGCCACCTCCCATAGTGACAGGTTGAGGGAGAGGAGAAATGCCCCCGATACTGCACTCCAGAGTCAAAGTGATGATCAGCATTTCACAGATTCCCATCAATAATAATAAAACAGATCAGCAGATGGGGTGGAGCAACAACCAGGGCAGCAGGGGGAATTGGCCAAGGACAATTGAGGAGAAAATGGGGGGGGGGGTCTGACAAAAAACTAAATAAATAGAAATAACCATGCACCTCTTGGTTGTATGACTGCCACTCTACGGCCTTCCTATCACTAGCTACGGCCCCTCACCCCACATCCCCTCCCACCACCCACATGCCCCTAGCCACTCCCCCTACCCACCCCTCGAACCCCAACTCTCTACAACAGTCCGATCCATAGCTATGATGGATTTTCCCTAGCCCTGCCCCTTACTGATCACGCCTCCCTCCCACATCCCCCTAGTCACTCCCCCAACTCACCCCTCGACTCTCTATGACCTTTCTATCCCTAGCCCCGCCCCCGTCCTTAATGGACGGACAACCTGGAAACACAGTAATGCCTCCAGCCATGGCTATCATGGGCGGAGGCATAAAAATCTTCCCTCCAATCCCTTTTAACACGTTCACTGCCGTCGACGAGTTAACTCGTCAAAAAAAATCCAACGGTTGACTGCCGTGGACGAGTTATCTCGTCAAAAAAAAAAAAAAATTTGAAGGTGGGACGTGGATCAAACCCTTTTACATCTCCTATAAATATATGGGAGCTATTGAATGTGTATAATCTATTTTACCGACCCACTAAGTGGCGACAGTGCTCTCCAGACTAGAGGAAGCCGAGCAAAAACACCAGGAAAAAGCGTGAGGAAGCCATTCTCATGAAAATGGTTTGGCGAAAACGCTTTCGCGCTGGCGCACAACGGTGGGCGATTCCAAAAATAGATTCTGGGTGCAACACACTTTGAAATACCAGCAGAAAGCCCAGAATCGCACGCAGCTTCATCAAAGCTCACAACCGAAAACCCAGAAACGAACGAGCCCCATCCAGACTCGCCCGACGAGCGGCCGCCAGCAGCCAGGCAGCACAGACAGGCAGCAGAAACTCGCCTGTGACAAACGCTGCAAAGCCACCAGAGACACACCTACGGAGGGAGGAGTTTGAAGGAGAGGGGGGTGGGGGTGCTGTTATGGAGGAAATTACTGTTCAGAACTATATTGTTTAGATGTCTGATGTCTCACTGATGCCAAAAATAAATGGTTAAAGTGACTGTTCTGCCTGTTCTATCGAATCACGCACGCACACACACACGCACGCACGCACGCACACACACACACACACACACAATACAGTATACACACTTGCCCAAGGGCACCCATAATCACAGGCACGTGAGGTGGTTCTAAAAATCCATTTATCTCAAAACTCTCTGAAACTCTCTGAAACCATGCTGTATTCGACTGCTAATGCCTACATAACAGAACATGATAAAAACGAACTCTTTTAGACAGAGAAAGCACACATTCTATTAGTTCTTTTGAGATATTTTGTGTTCACAAAGTCCTAGCAGAAAATAATCCTCGGCTCGGGAAAGATGAGCCAGAATCCTCAAAAAAACCCTTGGCAGAAGCTACCTACTGATTGGAAAAAACTGTTGGCAGTGAATGTGTTAAGTGGACTTTTTAAAGATCCCCTACTAATTCAACTAAGGTGGGCATCTGTGACATTTTGTTGGGGTCTCTTTTTGATGACATCTTTGGTGCTGTGGTACTTTTGCTCTGCACTTCCCAGAGATCAGTTGCCAATCAAATGTGTTGTCCATTACTGTGACATATTTTTCCACAAAAACAACATTGGAAAAACATGACACACATCATCATAGACGATTACTTCATAATCGCTCAAAATCTTAACATAATATGTTAAAATACCAAAGTACAGCAGGCCTGAGGCGCCTATTCTTCATGTACAACATTAAATACATCTTACACTTATTAGGCGCCTGTCCCCGGGGGAACAACAGAATTAACCTGCATGGTGTTTGGGGCCTGGCAGTGGACCTCTGCCTGCTGTTTGCCCCACGGACAGGCCAGATAAATTAGACCGTGACAAGGGACAGGTGTGTAAAAAAGGGACTGGTGTGTAAAAAAAAAGGACAGGTGTGTAAAAAAAAGGGACAGGTGTGTAAAATCCGACTGACACAGACGCACGAAAGTCATTTGTGCCCCGCGGCAGAGAAAAGGCTTACGAGGTTTCACTGTACCAGTATCAATCAGCAGCCAGCAGGGCCTATTTATAGAGGGTCCAGGCCACTGCTAGAATACAAACACTGGACTGAAGTAGGTTACCTGCATAATACTCCTGTACTGTACCACCAGCACACAAAGAGAGAAAAGAGGACGGGTAAGGAAAAGAAGGCAGCTAGGTTAAAGACAAGATTGTATTCTATCAACGGAATAAAAGTAATCCAGAAACAGTTGGGATGATAGGCGAGGTGAGTAATGACACCAGGAACCACCGGATTATAAACAATATGAAAATAGAAATCCAGGCCTGCAAGATTATAACAATACTGGAATGAACTGCCAATTTATCGAATAATAGGACATCACTTTCTGATGCTTTTCAGGAAACTGTCTGCCCCAGACAACAGTTCCCAGGCATGACTGTGAGTGTGCATCATTTCAATTCGCATGCTGTGGCTCCATTGGGGAAGGAAGGGGGGGGGGGGGTCAAGCTATTAGTATTAAAAACATCCCTCAGAATATGATTAAGAAGGAAAAAAGAAAGACTAAATACCGATTTCTGGGGAACTTGGACATCTGATTTTCCAGACTATCCATTTGTCTATGACACTATTTTCTCAATTTCCATTTCCTTACTTCAACTTAATTATGAGCCTTCACATTTCCACAGGATGCAACCTTTTTGAAGAGCTTTTACATGATTTCATATACGCTTTTATATCAACCACATTTTCACTCCATAAAACTTGACCGTAGATCATTTGATTTACTTCACCAAAGCTGAGGTGGTACTTCCACGCCTCTTGCTCCTCAGAGCCGAAACACTAGTGCCAAGCGAAGGGCAAAAGTGCCACACGAGGTCGAGGCAGCCAAATGCAGCTTTAATGATGTATAGAATGAGCTCCTCATATAGAATAGACAAGGGAGCCAGCCCGGTTACAGGCATGACCGCCCCACGGTCAAGTGTCGGCCGGCCGCTAGTCTCAGTTATCTGGATCCAGTGACAGGACGGAGCCACAGCCTTATTGTCTGTCAACAGACTACTTTCAAGTGTTTTGCAGACGACATCGCGTGCGCGCGCGGGGGGGGCATCTATTCTCCAGCTAATCCCCGGCCATTAGTTGCTAATCCGTGTTTATCAACACAGGGGCACATGTTGCAGCCAAGTCTGAGGAGGAGCCGTTGTGTGACTGAGTGGAAAGTGCGTCTTAAATCATGCGTGGTTCAGCTGTCTGGCATGTGTGACGTTTACAGAGTTGTTTAGGGGGAGGCGGAGTCATAACTGCATTGCGCGGAGACCAGGAGAAAGCCTTTGTGCCGTTACCAACTACGCAATGACAGTGATGAAGATATTATCTATACTGATCACACCCCCCCCCCCACCCCCCCAACTAGTGATAAAAACACAGCATTATTTTTTTTGTTATGTTAAAATGCTTATGAAAGAGTAATGGAAAAGACAGCCTATCCAGCCGCAATGAGCTATAAATGTGAGGCAAATATTTATTGATAAATATCTGCTAACTTGCACCATGTATGATGTATGTTCTATGTTCTATTTTCTCTATGTTTTATGGTGTGCTGATTGTGCACAATACGTAACATACTGTATGTGCTGTGAAGAGAAGCCAAAGACAAATTTCCACTAAGGTGGACAATAAAGTAAATCAAATCAAATCAAATCAAATAATAATAATAATAATAATAATTGATTGTAGTTATATAGCGCCTTTCTAGATCAAAGCGCTTCACATATCATGGGAGGGGAGGGGACTCAACTCATCCACCACTGATGTGTAGCACCCACCTGGGTGATGCACAGCAGCCAGTTTGCGTCAAAACACTCAGCACACATCAGCTGTCACAGTGGAGGAGAGTTGAGGGCTGAATGTGCCAATTAAGTACCGAGGCATGATTAGGTGGCCATGGAGGAAGGAAGGTCTGTGTAGGAAGTTAGTCTTTAGTCTTGCGAACCGATTAGTACCGATGAGATCTTTACACAGAGTTTCAGAGTCCCTGTCTCGGACCAGGGGGGCATTGGGGATATTATTCATGAGACCAGAGGGAAGAGCGCCTCCTACTGGTCCTCCAACACCACTTCCAGCATCCAAGGAGTATCGAAGGCCAGACCTGCTTGGCTTCCCCAGGAAAGCCAGTAATGTAATGCAGGAGCCAGGGGCGGTTTTAGCATCAGAGCTTTGGGTGGGCTCAGCCCACCCAAAGGTCATGGACCACTGAACCCCTAGGGGGGTCCGGGGGCATGCCCCCCCGGAAGAAAATTTTGTACAGTTTCAAGTAAAAATGGATCAAACTGGCGCACTTTGAGATCAAAATGAAGAGACTAGATCTATGAAGAACTACACACATCAATATCTTCTTTACCGTTCTGTGGTTTTACAGCAATGAAAAAATAATTGTTTCCCTATATATACTATATATATTCTGCATACAGGTTACTTACTATATGGTAGAATTATGCTTGCATAAATAATACCAAAATCACTTCAGGGGAGTTTCAAGTAAAGTAACATTTTGCTTTGTAGGCAAAACAAAAGTAAAATTAAATCAAAAGGGAACTTCCTAACTTATTGGCTGGAATAATATTCCGACAAGATAATAATATACTGTAAGCACTAAAGCAGGAGTTTGCAGTCAACTAGTTGAAATTAATATGTGGCAGTATTTGTGGGGGTCAAAATCTATGTAGGGTGTACCACCACAAATAGATCAGTGTATGGGAAACACTGACTATTAAATTGTGTGACTAGAAAGACACCAATAAATCTGAGAAAATGTACTTTAATTTTGAACAACAGCACTACAACTGTGGCATTACAAATGGTATTATGAAATTATTGTGTGAAAAAACAAGAATGCCACTTTTTTCATGAACTTTAAGCAGAAAATTAAAAAATAGTTTTAAAGCAAAAATAAATAATAAATAAAGATAATTTTAACATTGGCTCAACCAGCCCATCTTACTGACCACCAGGGGTCCTGGTCCTTAATCCCTTTTTATTACTCCCATGCCACTGGTACTGTACACAAACAAGGCTGTTTAAATATCTGCCTTGCACTCCCTTAGAGCAGGGGTGTCAGACTCATATTAGGTAGAGGGCCGGATTTGTTCAACTGAGACCTCATGGGGGCCGGATTTTTTTTTAACTAAAATCAATTCGACTCATTTACCCATTTACTTCACAAAATAAATACTGCTCTTTCCATTTCTCTTGAAACTGCCTGCATTCCGTGTCAACCTTTCTCTTTTTCGACAGCATCTTGTTCAGGGGCGGACTGGGATCATAATTCAGGCCGGGCATTAGATACCAAGCAGGCCAGGCCGATACGGGCCGACGCGCGTGCCGGCGTCAGAAAAATTTGGGCCGTTTAAAGCTCAATTTGGGCCGTTTAAAGCCAGATGTGGGCCGTTTGAAGCCCAATTTGGGTCGTTTAAAGCCCGATTTGGGCCGTTTGAAGCCCAATTTGGGCCGTTTGAAGCCCAATTTGGGCCAAGTCCAATTTTACAATGAGATTCCAGCATGGCATCATGGCAACTTTGTTTACACCTGATGACCTACTGACATACTTCCTTGTAGTGCAGGTTAATTAACTTATGAATGAACTCTTAGCTTGCTTATTAGCCACACGTAGTTCATGATAATGGGGTGCGAATTTAATAATAATAATAATATATATATATATATTTTTTTAATATTCCAAAACATCTCGCGGGCCGGATGAAACCTGCCCGTGGGCCGGGCCGGATCTCTGACATCCCTGCCTTAGAGGGAAATAACAAGCCTGTAAGAACTTTTATTGAGATACTGAACTAACATCACAGCAAGACATAAGTGATGCCATGCACGCATGTTAAGCTATTGTCATCATCACATCAGACAGGCTGTGTAAAGCAGCCACTTGCGATTCTGAAGGGCTTAATTTCATTCAGATAACAAGGGACCCGTTTGAAAATGTTTGTCACTTATGCCCATATGTTTCTCAAAAAACATCACATCCATTTACACCCGCTTACTGCGAGCTAGCATGACATGGCTGGCTGGTGCCATGGTAGCCTACCTACCTTCCTCCAGTCCACCTGTTTGTCTGGCAGGCACAGCGACAAGTTCTTTTGTTTAGCCTACGACAACGTTACGTGCTAATTTGCATATCAATATGTGCTAATTAAGTAACTACTAACGACTCTGACTGCTCAATGCTCACCTCAGTTTCATTGATCATGAGTGGGGAGAACGATTGTGTGGACTGTGGAGGACCACTTCGCTGCTGTACTGTGTGTGTGACCTGTGTGAAGTGATGTGGGATTAGGCAGATAGATGGAGGAGGGAGCGCCTGCGCAGCCGCGGTTCTAGAAACTTTTCGGGTGGGCTGAACCCCCCTAAATTTTTGTCTCAGCCCACCCTAAGAACATAGAGGGGGGGGGGGAAACATGCACACAGCGCATTGAGTGTAGTCAGAAACTGCTACTAATGACCACCATGGATTTGGAGAGACATTAAAAAAAAAAAAAAAAAAAGTTTTTTGCCTCTATTTTTTTGGGTGGGCTGAGACTATTTTTGGGTGGGCTAAAGCCCACCCAAAAACGGCCTAGAACCGCCCCTGGCAGGAGCCACTGGTGCTGAAATATTTTGTCATAAACACGCAAGATTACAAAGATGCAATATTTCAGGGATGCTGGCCGCAGCAGATTTGCTATCGTCATCCCCGAGCCCATTAGGTGTTAACAGCATGTACTGTAGTATTTTCTGTCTCCCTGTCACCGACACTACCGGCGTGAACGAGATTAATGCCAGGGAGAGGCGTCACTGTTGGATCCTAGATTCCCCCCAGTCTCCAGCAACCATTTTACCAACGTATGAATCAAGCGAACGACAATGGCAATGACAATGTCTGCATCTCAGGCGGCATTCCCCGGGCCATCGTTCTTCCTCACCTCTCCTCCACATGGAGAGGCTGCATGCTGCCTCAACTTTCCCTCTAATCCATCATTGCCTTTTCCCATTTCCACCTTGGTTCCACAGAGGCCTGCACTCTGGACCAATAAGTGGCAAAACACCAGGGTTTTCTTTGGCTTTTTTGGAGGGCTTAGGTGCTATGTCGCTGGGGGGGATAGAAATTTTTAGAAAAGAAAAGAAAAGAAAAGAAAAGAAAGAAGCAATGTCACATAATTTTGGACGATTATTATTACCATATCTGTGTGCAAACATTTGGAAAAGCCAGAGCAAATAATAAATGAACCACACCCAAAAAGCTTAAAGACAAAACTTGCAAAAGTAGTCCACTGGGGACCAACCTTGATTTTACTTTCATTTTAGGTGGTGCCCAAGATGGCTAAGCCTTATAATGGTCGGGGAAACCCTGAGCACGTTGCTTTTACTGCAAGCAGACATAATGGACTATGAGTATCGCCTAAAGAAGACGCATCACAAATCCCAACCTAAGTATAGAAGAGTTCTTGTTCAGTGTATTCATCAATTAATAGAATGGCCGAATTACGGAGGTTGGCGATGCGTTTAAGAATGGTCGAATTCAGGTCTGATATGACAGAACACGTATAGTCAAATTGGTCTGTCCATCACATGTCAGTAGGCAGAAACACTCTTGAAGGACATGCACTCTACGACTCATTTGCATACCGCCTCTGTGATTTTTAACATGTTCTCCGAAATAGAGCGGCGTGGTGACTGACATTAATCCTCAAGGTTAAGGGGTATTTTTTAGCGCTTCTCACCATGGTGTCAAACCGCTGGATGTGTGGCGTCACACAGCGAGCGTCTTCGCAGCAATTAAATTCAAATCAGTGGAAGAGAAGCACTGGGGATTAGCTGGTGAAGATGGAAAAAAAAAATCTTAATTTATCACGCAATTTGATCTATACAGCACTTCTCAAAACAAATGCTACAAAGTGCTTTACAAAGGGAGAGAATAAAAGTGACAATTGACATGGAGCATCGAGATAAGACAAAATGAATGAAACGAACTTAAATTAAATAAATCAGGCAAAGCAGGATAATACGATCAATGTATCACAATGTGTGTAGGAAAATTATGCCTTGTGAATAAAAGTGACAACAAAATATAATGCTCAATTTAGAACTTGTCAAAAGTATCGATAAAATCGGTAAAAAGCTGAAACGGATACAATACTTATTTGCAACAGTATGCATACCAGCAACATACTACTGATTTCCCCTTCCTATCATTGGTGGGTATCTGTTGCTTCAACAAGCTAAAAGGGTTCTGATAGGCTGATGATGTAGAGCAGGGCTAATCTGCTGTGTAAGTGTAAAGTTTTTTAGCTTTATCGGGCCTAGATTATGGAGAAGCGTCATGCATTTATTTTTATGCAATCCCCCCCCTCCAGTATCGGAAATGGTATCAAGTATGGATATTTTCCTGGGTATCGGTATTGAAGTTAGGAATTATAATATCGTGACAACCCTACGTCCTCGTGAGGTCTTATTATTATGGACAGAAAGGCCTTGTAAATCCTTTGCAATAACTTCTATTTGTGTTTCCAGCATATTTCTAACCCTGCAGTTCAAAGGACACAGCCCTGTAGTGAAGGTGGTGTATTTGTGTTTCCAGCATATTTCTAACCCTGCAGTTCAAAGGACACAGCCCTGTAGTGAAGGTGGTGTATGTGTGTTTCCAGTGTATTTTTAACCCTGCAGTTCAAAGGACACAGCCCTGTAGTGAAGGTGGTGGGATTCCAGGCGGCTCTGTGGAGACTACTGAAGCATGCAGGAGGTGAATCAGTATGAGGAGACACTAGGAAATTGAATACCTAGTGAATGTTATGTTGACCTGGGGGAGATGTGAGCTTTGGCTGCTCAAAGCGAAGGTTTATCTGAGATTGGAATTCAATTGCATTGTACTCTTTATGCCATTTCCATTGTACAGTAAAGCCTACACCAAATCTCAAAATACTTTGCTCGACAGCTCAGTGAGTACAGATCAGATCAGAACTGTGTTTGCTCAGATCAGATCAGATCAGATCAGTACTGTGTTTGCTTGGTCTTCCCGTGCATTTCACCGACTAAGGATATTGCGCAGCATACTAATCAAGCAGCTCTCCATCATGTCTTCGCCTCGGCAGAAAATGTTAAGTGCACTCCATGCAATCAAAACTCACTGTGTGTCGAGAGTGAAAAATGGAACAAGTCGCTGGTGCTCTAAATCTCACTTGAGTGGTATTTGCTTCTGATGAATACTGATATACTCCACTTTATGTCTTGGCCTGGGTACCCAATAATTTGCCCCCATGCCAGCCGAGCACCATATATACATATTTCACCATCATCACATTTTAATCTGCTGCTGTCCCGCTATAAAGTAAACAAGACACCGTTTATCTTCAGCGAGTTTATATGGGGCTGCCAAATGACTACTGCAGTGCAGACATTCAGAAAATATATGACTGCATGAGACCAGTATAGAGCGATGTGAACACTCTGTAGGGTACCTCAATCCTCTGTGAGTGTTGCAATGACAATATTACATCATTATTATTCTCAATTAAATAAGATGAGAGAGCACACATCTGTAGCCGGCTGCATCGTTAAGCATCAGCATTTTTTATCATTAAAAAGCCTACAAAATAATGGCCAGCCCTAATATTGTTTTTCCAGACACTCTTGCTAGTAGAAGCCATGTGCATCTACTGTTAGGTGCCTGCACCAATGTGGGTGAAATAATCAAAGTGAAGTTCATCATCAAAGATAATGACTTTGTCAAGTTACTCCAATATATAAGGTCTGCCAAGTTCAATATGCATCTCAGGCACTGCTGCTGAAGCGCTCTGAAGGCAGTGCAGCATCTCGCTCAAGCTGCTGGTTGCTGCCCTCTCCTGGCAGTACAGGTGAGGTACATTGAGGTTCAGAGGTAGGAATTTAGACGTCTACCATAGAACCTATGATTCTTTCTACGGATCAGGTGGAAAACCAGAGACACAAACAAAGGCATTGTGAAGATCCCGAGAAGCTCCTATTGTACTTGCCCAATCTTAGAGCTATCATTAATGAATATCCCCACACAGATATTATAGATGTATTTAACAAGCATGTCATAATGGAAGTTGTACATAAGTGGCATAAAGGTTAGAGAAGCAAGGTTGTGACCGTAAGGTCATCCGTTCATGACCGGCAGGATAAATCTCGGTGGGAAACGTGAAAAAGCAGCACTTGCCCCTCCCTCATTCCCACAACTGAGGTGCCCTTGAGCAAGGCCCTTAACCCCAACTGCTCCAGTGGAGTTGCTCAGTAGCCAGCAGATCAGACTGTGGTTGTACTGGTCAGCTTCCAGGTATATGTGTGTGTGAATGTGAACAGAGCGCTCCTGAAAAAGAGAGCATTGATCTCAGTGACACTCC
Organism: Poromitra crassiceps; assembly: GCF_964638095.1. NCBI lineage: Eukaryota > Metazoa > Chordata > Actinopteri > Beryciformes > Melamphaidae > Poromitra > Poromitra crassiceps. The sequence continues at coordinate 37,292,865 of NC_139628.1, forward strand.
CCCTGTATAAAGTAAAATATATATATATATATTCATAAACAACAACAAAAACCCTCTGTACATCATAAAAACACCAAGCCACCACTAAGCTTGAATTATATCTGACGCATCTGTGAGGACCGGGAGTCTCCGTGCGGCCAAATCAGCAAACAGACCCCTCCCCGAGGCTCCCGTGCGGCGAGTTTTCGCCTGACCGCGCACACCCAAAATTTTCTAACTATGCTGACGTGGCTGGGCGGACAAAGTTTTCAAAAATAAGGAGGAGAAACCTGCACACGGAGTATAAAAGCTCAAAACATTTTCTCATCAGGATTCCGTGTCTCTAATTTCCGTGCAGCAGTTCATACGCCTAGCATAATTCCATCTTGATGCAGTGGTTCTTAAACTGGGGTACGGGGACCCCCAGTGGTCCTTGAGGGGGTTCCAGGGGGTCCCCAGCAAAAAGGGCAATAATTTATTTTCATATATAATTCCATCCATAATTAATACAATGACAGAATGTATGACTATTTTGGTCATGTTTTTCATACACTTTCTGTAATAAAACATCTAAAAGCAAAATTCTCATCAGTGGTCTAATTTGGGTCAGTTTAGGGGTCCTTGATGTGAAAAAGTTTAAGAACCACCGGTCTAATGAAGAATTCTGAAACTCCTATATTACCAGCCAGAACCTATAGGTTATCAGGTTGTAGCCAAAGCTACAATGAGGCAACAGCATAATGACTAATCTACTCTATTTCTTCAATCTAAATTAGATTATTTATTGTCATTGTAAAAGCACAAGGAAATATTCCATTTTGGTGCAACCCGTAAAGGCAGCCATTATAAATATGCAATAAATAAGTAACTAAAGAAAACATGTTAACAAGTGCAAAAAATCTACTATTACACTTAGGTCAGAATAATAGATTAAGTAATTCTAATAGAATCTATATCTCTATAAATGAGAAGTACCAAACAGGTTCCATACTAAAACTAATGCAAAAAAGGCTACCTTCACTTTAGAAAGTACGTCCTTACTTTATCCTGTGGATAAAACAATTGACCCATTTGAGTGAGCCACAGAGACAGCAGTGATTTGCACAAAGCTGTGCTGAAAACAGATTTGATGTCCTGGGGGGACACTGCATGGGGCTTGTGTATTTCTAGAAACACCTGCTTTAGTCAGCATGCTCATTTTCTGGAGCCTGCTCCCACATCCTGAGGGCACCATTACCACCTGTCAGGTCTTTGAGAGGACAGTCTGGCCAATGGCACAGGGGGATCATAAGATTACTCTGCGCCACAAACCAGTGACACTCTACACCAATGGCAGAGCATATGCTGAGATACAGTAGCAGACTATAAATCCTGATGGTTGAATTATTTAAGGAATAATAAATAAAGGTACGTCTCCCTGCAATACACAAGCGACCACAGTGCCTTAGTGCCAAGCGAGTTTATGAGTTTAGCAAGTGAAACTTTCATTCACCTCCAAGGCAAAAGATATATTGCTACAGTGGTACTGTAAAAATGTACTGTATCTTTCTTATTGTAGTTTAGTATTGAGCTCATGTTTCGGCTACCTAGAGCCCACAACTTAAATCGGTATGGAAAGGCAGCCTGCCCTGGGATAAGAGCAGCATCTCTTCACTGAGAGAGGAGCAGTAAAATGAATGAAAGTCTAAACAAACGCTCCATCTTATTCAAAAGCGAGGGGGCTGACCGAAACACCTGGCCCCTTGTGTGGGTCCAGCTACGGCCCCCAGCCTGTATGTTATTAGGGGGGTGGATTCAAATAACTGTGCAGGTGCATTCAGGGTTCCTACACATTTTCCATTTCAAAATTCCATACTAATAGCTAGATGTTAATTATGTAGGGGCGGCTGTAGCTCAGGAGGTAGAGCGGGTTGTCCACTAATCGCTTTGGATGAAAGAGGTCGGTGGTTCGATTCCCGCCTCCTCCAGTCTGCATGTCGAAGTGTCCTTGGGCAAGATACTGAACCCCAAATTGCTCCTGATGGTGTGCCAGCACCCTGCGTGGTAGCCTGCCGCCATCGGTGTATGAATGGGTGAATGTATACTACCTACTGATTGTAAAGCGCTTTGGATAAAAGCGCTATATAAATGCAGGCCATTTACCATTTACCATATGTAAATAAATGGTTTTAAAATCACTGTTGCTATCACTGTTCCTAAACATCACTGGCCAAAGAGCAAGTAAACTAACCGGTGCTACCTATACTCGCATAATTTCCCCTTAACATATTGAATAAATTATATTATATTATTTTTTCACCCATATCTTTAGTTTATTTTATAAATAAGAACCGAACGAGTTTAAAAAAGTTAAATAATTACATTTTCATGGCATGTGTGTAGCCGTGTTTATTCACTTTGTCCATGGAAACAACAATAAACGCAACGCTGCCATAAATGGAAGGTTTCCTTAGTGCCGGTTCACATGCTGTGTCTAGAGGCAGCTCTACGTAGTAGGAGTGCGCGTTCAGTCGCACGCCATAACCCACTTCTTGCCTTGCTTTCGATGACATCAAGCTCAGTCTGGCCCGCGATATCTCACAGAGTGGTCAACGTTTTGGCTGAGTTGGCTGCCTACTCCAAATGCCATGAAAAACCACTGCTTGTATAGTAAGTATAGTTGTATACTTTTCCATAGTGCGCAGCAGGGTAGGAAAATAACTTTTTTAAACTAGGGCTATTTTTGCCCCTGTGAAATATACTGTATTTCAGGGGCATTTTGGATCATTTCCAGGGCAATTTTTTCAAATACCTTAGTTGCACCTATGTAGCATGACAGACCAATCAATGACTCTTATCCAAGCATATTTTATTTCTAAAAGTTCATAAACAATCACAGTTAAAGATCCCCATTTCCTATCTCAACAACACTGTTGATTGTCTGGCATGTTATTAATGTACTTGGCAAAAACATGAGTGAACTAGCTGGCCAGCTAGCTTGTGCTGCCTGTCACTGAGGTAAATAACGCTAGTAGGAGGAGGGGCGGGGGTTGTATGGATGCCTAGTTGGCCATTTTCAAGTCACGCTTTGCAAATACAGAATAATGTTAAAATACAGAAAGTATTAAACTCTTTATTTTATGGGGGCATTTCAAAGCCCCCATCACCCCAGTTCCAAGGGAAATTCTAGAGTTTTTAGGGGCATTTTGCCCCGAGCCCCCACTAATTTCCTACCCTGGTGCGTAGGAACTCTGAGACCTACCGATGGCTAAGCCACAGTACAAAGTAAAAATGAAACTCCGTTGATTAAGTCATCTATAAACTGCACCTGCCCCATTGACACCAATATAATACTTTTGTTAAAGACCAAATGAGTAAGGAAGCCATCCCTCTCAGAAAAGGAGAATGTACATAATCCTGCGTTTGGCATGCATGATGTGCACAGTGTTTTAGGTGTCCCTCTGTTGTTGTTTTTCCCTCGCAGAAACATTTGTGAATTCCTAAAGTGACATTTGTGACGGTCTAATAGCCTCATAAATCATACTCGAGCCAGAGCCATTTTTCATAAGGACTGACCAATATGGTCATACCAATATGGAACAGTCAGCACCTGCCAATTCAAAAAAAAAAAGCTTGGCCTTTTAAGGTTATGCTTGGCATGTTGCTGAGCTACGATACAAAGACCATCATGAGAACCAAGGACCTGTCACTGATAAACAGCAACAATGAACAGATGAGAAAAGAATGATAAATGAATCTTCATTCAGAACATTTTACTATGGGTCAAAGTAACATTCTGCCATGACATCTCAAGGCAGAACAAAAACTGAAAGAGCTTACTGTACCTCTCTCATTACGTCTACCTCTATGCAAATGATATGCCAATCACTGAGCAAGACAGAAAAATGCCCAATTAAGAGCCATGAATTCAGGGCATCCCGGTAGTGCAGCAGTAGATTCCCTGCCTACCAACACGAGGGTCGCAGGTTCGAGCCCCCGTGGTACCTCCGCCTTGGTCAGGCATGGGCACAATTGGCCGTATCTGTGGTGGGAAACCGGATTAAGGATATGTGTCCTAGCCGCTACACTAGCACCTCCTCGGGGGGAGGGGAAGGAAACTGGGGTAATAGCGTGATCCTCCCATGCGGTTGGCAACTGCACATGTATCGGAGGAAGCATGTGCTAGTCTACAACTCTCCCCAGATCGGCAGAGGGGGTGGTGCAACGACCGGGACAGCAGAGGGAATTGGCCAAGTACAATAGACCCTTCTCACGGGGGCCATTTTGTGTCGAAAAGGCAGGGTAAACACAGGTGCAAGCAAAACACTAATGAGGGTTTCCAACTTCCATGATTGCAATTTGGAAACCCTCATTAGTGTTTTGCTTGCACCTGTGTTTATTCTGCCTTTTCGACACAAAATGGCCCCCGTGAAAAGGGTCTATTGGGGAGAAGAAGAAAAAGGAGTCATGTGTGCCAACAGCTAATGGACATTCTTAAATTCATCTAAATGTGACACAATGCCTCCAGCCAATAGCAACTTATCGTTTCCCTCCATCTATCCTGTAATTGTGTTTTACAGCCTGTACTTCCGCCTGCTCCCTTGGAACCTTTGCTGTGGTAAAATACTAAATTTCACGAGGCTATAAATATGACCAACGTAAATATACAACCCTTGAAGGAATCAATAACGCTCCGGCCTCAAAGTGAATTAATTTACTGGAGCTGTCAGCTGTGACTTATGGAACCAATGAGTTCTGGTCGTTTCTCAGCCCGTGGATATCATAAATCCCCGTGTTGCTATAAGGTGAAAGCATGACTGATCAATACCACATTAATATTTCTTAAATGCTCTTGACAGCCTGAGCGGCTTTTAGGATCATATACAATTCTTGACCCCGGCTTTAGTTCCATTGTTTCCGCTCCAAGTCAGGCAAAATATCATTTAGCGTTACAGTTGTGTAGTCTTGGACTGAATTTCAATCATGGAAGACTAAAAGGCATAGGTAGAGCACCCCATGCTCTCATACCCCTCAGCCCAAATGACGACACTAAATGACGTCACCATCACTGACATCACCATCTCTATGACGTCACCTTTACAAGGTGACGTCAGTTGCCCGAATGGCGTCAGTTATGACATCATAAATACCCTTCTCCTGGTACTATATAAAGCCCCCATCACCACAGCTTAAATCACACTTGTGCAGTCATCACTCACCTCGTGCCAGCATCCCGCAATCATCCACCATCTCCAGAGCAAAAGCTTCACCCCACCCCCTCCCCAGATCACCACCAATGTCATGACTCCTGTTGAAGCAAATCCCCATAGGGGGGATTTTCTATCTCATACAGCACTGACGCCCCCCTCTCTCATAGCAAGAGGAGCGTCACACCATGGAGTCATACGCCATACTCAAACTGTTTATTCTGATTCAATAAAGATTGTTAAAATGTCTTACGAGTCTCTCATGATTGAAATTGTATATTGTGTATTGTGTGTAGCCACATAGAAAATGGTGTGTGTGTGTGTGTGTGTGTGTGTGTGTGCGTGCGGCATCATAGTGTTGCAGTATTTTAGTTATTTTTAGACTTTTTAACAGCACTAAACTTGGTTATGAGACCCCAGTGTGTAGTTCTGAACTGGAACTCAAAAATCTATTTCTATGATTTTGTTTGTTTTTATTCTTTTCCAAAATGGAAAGTTACCATTATTAAGTCTAACATATTACAGCACATAATCAAGCAATCCTCCACATCATAGTCTGCTCATTACACTGGTTTAACAACCATGTGGATTGGGGGATATTCAACAAAAACAGTGGGGAATGAAACCTTTACTTTTCTATGTCCTATATATATCATTGGCCATGGTATTATTTCCACTGTGTATCATTTTTACATTTAGGCTGGAAGTTTCTATGCCACAGCTATTTGAACAATGAAATAACGGATGACACATATTACACACACAGCCCTATAAACAATGCTGATCCTTTTTTTGCTGCAAAGAAGGTGACAATACTGTATGACTAGAGCTTAGAACTGATTATAAAGAGCAATAAAGATCAGTGCTGCTTCCATGCCCACTGGAATGCCACTTTTGTTCTTGGGAAGGTGTTTTTAGTTAGTACTCCTAGTACTACTAAATGTCAAGCCATGATTGAACAAAACAATCATGGCAACTCTTTCTAAAATCCCCAAAGTCAAGCTTATTAAAAAGGTCACTAGACTAAGACGAGATCATCACTAACCAAAGCAATTTACTTAACTTACGTAGCTTTACTTAACTTAGTAGATTCGTTAAACACAGCACTGACGTTCAAAGTTTATCTAAACTAACTTGGATTACGCTCAATTGTTAACGAACCTGGTAATCAGAGGCAGTTTCAGTTAACCACAACTGGATACTGTGTGGCTACATGGCCTTAAATGGGAGGTGTTTGTACTGTACCTTTGGGGTTTGGGGAGGCCCAGCTGATGATGCGTCGCACCAGGCAGCAGTTGAGCAGGACTTTCTTGGAGAAGCCATGGTCCTTACGGAAGTGCTGCAGGTCCTCCCTCCACTGAGTCCTCTTGCCTGGTGTAGACATGGCTGGCACCTCACTACTGTCAAATATAGAGAGCCAAAGTCACACCCTCTTAGGCATATGAACCAAGGGATTTAAGAATAAGAATGTGAAGTGTCTGTGTGCATGCGTGTGTGTGTGTGTGTGTGTGAGTGAGTGAGCAGTATTTTATCCGGCCACAGCTATGCTGTTTTACATGCGATCGGGCTGAAACTTTCAGGGGGTGTAAAGAGCACCCGTGCGGGTGACCTGAGGGAGCTGGATTTTTTAATTGAGGTTGCCCTAATTACCTAATGATGAAGTCATCAGTGATGTCATCAGTGATGATCATCCTTTCTGGCTGAGGCTATACTGTATATATCATCAGTGGTGATGCCATGGTCCAGACCAGGTGGGCCTAACTCCCAGGGGGGTGCCCAAGGGTCCACTTGTTCTACTAATAAGAATGAGAAGTGTCCGTGTGCGTGCGTGTGTGTGAGCAGAATTTTATCCGGCCACAGCTATGCCGTTTTACGTGCGATTGGGCGGAAACTTTCAGGGGTTAGTAAAGAGCACCTGTGCGGCGTGCAGGTGACCTGACGGAGCCGCAATTTTTTAATTAGGTGATTGCCCTAATTACCTAATGATGATGTCATCAGTGATGATGTCATCAGTGATGTCATCCTTCCTGGCTGAGGCTATACATTCAGTGATGATGTCATCAGTGATATCATCATGTTCCAGACCAGGGGAACCTAACTCCCAGAGGGGTCCCCACAGGTCCACTAGTAACTAGAACGACCGCAACGCGGACTTATGCCTCCGACATTAGTTCATTCTTGAGTCCAAATCGCCATTTGAGGCAAATTGGAAGAAATTCCGTCAAGACATTCCTGAGATATCGCGTTAACAAGCTTGAAAATGGCATTCGAGAGGTCACAGTGACCTTGATCTTTGATAACCAAAATGGAATCAGTTCATCCTTGCGTCCAAGTCGATGTTTGAGCCAAATTAGAAGAAATTATATCAAGCCATTCTTGACTCTTGAGATATTGCGTTAACCAACTTGGGAATGGCGTTCGTGAGGTGGCAGTGACCTTGAAGTTTGACCACTAAAATGTAATCAGTTCATCCTTGAGGCCAAGTTAATGTTTGAGGCAAATTTGATGAAATTCCGTCAAGGCATTCCTGAGATATGGCGTTAACAAGCTTGAAAATGGCGTTGGAGAGGTCACAGTGACCTTGACCTTTGATCACCAAAATGTAATTCTTTCATCCTTGCGCCCAAGTCGACGTTTGAGCCAAATTGGCAGAAATTCCATCAAGCCGTTCTTGAGATATCGCTTTAACGAACTTGGGAATGGCATTCGTGAGGTCACAGTGACCTTGACCTTTGACCACGAAAATCTAATCAGTTCATCCTTGAGTCCAAGTCGATGTTTGAGACAAATTTGATGAAACTCCGTCAAGGCATTTCTGAGATGTTGCGCTAACAAGCTTGAAAATGACGTTCGAGAGGTCACAGTGACCTTGGCCTTTGACCTTTGACCACCAAAATCGAATCAGTTCATCCATGAGTCCAAGTCGATGTTTGAGGCAGATTTTATGAAATTCCGTCAAGGCATTCGTGAGATATCGCGTTAACAAGCTGGAAAATGGCGTTTGAGAGGTCACAGTGACCTTGACCTTTGACCACCAAAATCTAATCAGATCATCCTTGAGTCCAAGTCGATGTTTAAGACAAGTTTGATTACATTCCGTCAAGGCATTCCTGAGATATCGCGTTAACAAGCTTGAAACTGGCGTTCGAGAGGTCACAGCAGGGGCGGACTGCATAATCGGGCACGTCGGGCAAATGCCCGGTGGCCTGGCCTGCAAAAAAAAAAAAAAAAAAAAAAATTTGCAGGCCAGGCCAGGCCACTCACTGAACAGCAGGCCAGGCGCCGCCTACTGGTTTACTAGTGGTTTTATTACTTTATTCAGGGTTAAAGTGGGTGCATCTCATTGTAAAATTGGACTTGGCCCAAATTGGGCTTCAAACGGCCCAAATCTGGCTTCAAACGGCCCAAATTGGGCTTCAAACGGCCCAAATCTGGCTTTAAACGACCCAAATTGGGCTTCAAATGGCCCAAATCTGGCTTCAAACGGCCCAAATTGGGCTTCAAACGGCCCAAATTAAGCTTCAAACGGCCCAAATTTTTCCCCGCCGCCCTTCGGACGCCGGCACACGCAGTGGCCCTTATCGGCCTGGCCTGCTTGGTATCTAATGCCCGGCCTGAATTATGATCCCAGTCCGCCCCTGGGTCACAGTGACCTTGACCTTTGACCTTTGACCACCAAAATCTAATCAGTTCATCGTTGAGTCCAAGTCGATGTTTGAGACAAGTTTGATTAAATTCTGTCAAGGCATTCCTGAGATATCGCGTTAACAAGCTTGAAAATGGCATTCGAGAGGTCACAGTGGCCTTGACCTTTGACCTTTGACCACCAAAATCTAATCAGATCAGCTTTGAGTCTAAGTCGATGTTCGAGGCAAAATTTATGAAATTCCGTCAAGGCATCCCCCAGATATCGCGATAACAAACATCGTCCGGACAACCCGGATCCATAATGCCTCCGGCCTGGCTATCGCCGGGGGAGGCATAAAAATACTTTTACTTGGTCAAACCAAGTGATTCCGCTATATTTAGAATCAGGGGAGAGTGAGACCATAAAACATTTCACTCACTTTTCTTTTGGTAATACATCCATGGCTCGTATGCCTAACCCGTAAGTGGGCGTGACTTTATTTGTGGGCATGCCATTATTTGCAAAGGACGTATTATCGAGATAAATTGTGCCTAATTATTTGGTCGACTCCCAGAGAGCCGCCAACAGGCTTGAAGTCTAACAACTAAAAGTGCACCGTTGTGAGATTGTAGTACTTATAATTATAATATAGCATAAGATTATCAAATCAAATAGCTACAGCCAGTGCAAAAGAGGCAGTCAAAACTTCAGGCGATAAACGTGAGTCCATATGTAAGTAAGTAAGTAAAACTTTATTTATATAGCACCCTTCTCAACACGACATGTACAGAGTGCTTAACAAAAAGCTATGCTAATTGGACAATTGTTTTGCCCACAGTCATGTATGGCCATAATGAGAGGCAGGACATTTCAACTTGCCCTTTCAGTATTAAGCAAACCCTGTAGCGTGTACATCAAGTTGGAGAATTCTTCATTCAGTTATTCTAGTGACCGTGATACAATTTAAGTAAAAATCAACCTTAACAATCCATTCTACATTATTTCAATACAAACTGAACATGTTCCTTTGCCTACAATCCTTTGCCTCACACTAATTGGTTTCTTTTCAAAAGAAAAGAATAAGTCTGATAATCATTCCACTGTACAACACAAATTCCATGATGCTACTGAATAAAACATGTCGGCGCGTGCGATAGCCTACAGTGCCTTACTATGATTACAATCCCCCACACACACACCCCATCCCCCCCCCCACACACACACACACACACACCCCCCGAGGGTCCCGTTTCAACCGTTTCAACCTCCAAGACATCAACAGATCACACATCACACACAACCTGACTGAAGGAGTTTTGGGCTTGCTCAGTTTGAACCAGTTACATAGCATTCATCGCATTGCTAACTTAAGGAAATTGCGGCACAGTGTGGAGGCTAATTGCTATCAATTGTCCCTCTTAGCATCGTCTTACCTTGCGGGCTAAGACACGATGTGAGCTCTCTCCCTCCTCAGTCTGCAAGTGATGCTCAGGTTTCTCACGGGCACTTTCTCTTTTCCTGAGCTGAGCAACAGAGTGTGAGAGGGGGCGGGAGGAGGAGGAAGAGCAGCAAAGACTGCCCTAGGGGGTAGACAGAGAGAGAGAGACAGAAGAGAGAGAGAGAGAGAGAGAGAGAGACAGAGAGAGAGAGAGAGGGAGACAGAGAGACAAAAGAGAGAGAGAGTGGAAGAAAGGAAATTGCTGGCACTTGACATTTGAGCTTCACTTTGGAAGGCTGTACTGTGTGTGCGTGTGTGTGTGTGTGTGTGTGTGTGTGTGTGTGTGTGTGTGTGTGTGTGTGTGTGTGTGTGTGTGACAGTGGAAGACAGGGACACAGAGAGAGAGACACTTTCGCTTTACTTTGGAAAGTTGTACTGTGGGTGGGGGTGTGTGTGCGTGCGTGCATGTGTGTGGGCATGTGTGTGTGTAACAGTGGAAGAGAGGGACACTAGTTGTGTTTCCATTACCCTCAGAAATGCGCAAAATCTAAATATCGCAATAGAAATTGGGTAATGGAAACACGTGAATTTCGAAAAACCTCCCAAATATCGCAAAAAGTTTTTTCGCTCTCATGAGGTGGTTTTTCAGACGTGTCGATATAGAAGTTTATCGCAAAAGTGTAATGGAAACACATTTTTCGCATTTGCACGTCATGTGACCCATATTATCCCTTGGAAAAGGAGCGGAAAATAAGTTTGGTAAGTAAGGTTCGATAGCCGTGTCAAAACCTCCGCAGCAAGTGGAAAACTTTGAAGCAACGCTACCTAGCAGAAAGACGAGTGTTATGCAAAAGCGTAGCCGGGCAAATTAGATAATGTTTAATGGCAGAAATCGGTCCATGGTGACAGCAGGCTGCCTGTGTGCGCGCATTTGGCACAGCGGCGAGATGAGAGGATGAAAAGCACACACTGGTGCGGTGGTGCTGTCTGAAGTGAATACAGTGACTGTGAGTAGGCTAATACATTGCACACGTTTCAGGTGCAATTATAGAACCAAATCAGCCTTTTCCCCCCTCCATCTCTAAATCGGACCAGTTGTAGGCTATTAGGCTACCTTTTTTCCTCTGCCTGTCGCGCTGACTGCATTCACGCAGCCAGCAACATTTTGCGACTCATTTTCTTTTGAATTGATAATCAGGCTTGTTTATATGCATTGTAACTTCATGTTGGGATTTGCATTGACCATTGGTTGGATTTGAGCATGCAGGGGACGGGATATGGGGCAGATCCCCGTGCGTAATCACTGTGGCAGCTGCTGCAACGGGGAATCACTCAAACGCAACTTCAATGGAAACGCCTACAAGTCGCAATTGTACATTGTCGAAGTTGTAGAAATATCGCAATTCTTTTGCGAAAAACTGTAATGGAAACACAGCTATAGAGAGAGGGACAGAGACATACACTTCCTCTTCACTTTAAAACGCTATGTGTGTGTGTGTGTGTGTGTGTGTGTGTGTGTGTGTGTGTGCGTGTGTGTGTGTGTGTGTGTGAGACAGCGGAAGACAGGGACAGAGAGAGAGACACACATGAAAGAGAGACCCTTTCGCTTCACTTTGGAAAGCTGTACATGTGTGTGCAAAAAGAGGGAGCGAGCGAGTGCAAGATTCTCGGCGGCACCCTAGGGTGCCTCCTCAATGAGCCAATGAGAGCTCAAGCTTCTCCTTTGAGCTCAATGACATTTAACACACCCGTATGCTCACGCTCCACAACAGAAGAGAACATGTCCTTACCCTCCCGAGTATCAAACTGTCTGTCTCCCCAAAACAAAGTCAACAACTGCGCTGAAAACATGTCGGTAAGAAATAGCAGGTGTGTTTTTATTATCATCATCGCATTATTCACACTCACAGCCTCGTGGTCATCATCATCAACCAAGATGACCAGGAGGGTTGGCCCATGCCTGCAAACAGCCACCCTGCTGATGTGCCCCGGAGCCAGGCACCGAATCCCAACCAGCTCCACACTTGCGATGTGTCGTTAATAGGGGTGTCACAATATATCGTCCCACGAAATTTCGCGATAGTAAAACGTCACGATATGTATCGTTGAGATGAAATCTCATATCGGAAAAAAAAAAAAAAAAAAAAAAAAAAATTTTTTTTTTCTTCAAAAAATAGACTAAGAAACGTCTTTGTTTGTTGAAGTTCAATGTGTGGAAAGTAGTTCAGTTGAACAAGTCTCTGAAGAGACACATGAGAAGTTATACAGGAGAGAAACCATTCAATTGAGTTTCTGGCAAAACTGTTTACTTGACAGGAAAAACTGAAGATGCATAAAAAATAGATTAAGAAAAGTCTTGTTGTTTGAGTTTGAAGAAAAACTGAAGATGCATAATGAGAATTTATACTGCTGAGAAACCTTTTAGTTCAAAGTAAATCTAAGTGACGGTGTAACTCATTCTATTTCAAGATAAGCCTTATCTCCAATCTCATGTTTTTTCTAGTTGTTATTGTAATAACAATTTCCCACAACAGCATGTTTTGTATTTGTGCATTTCAAATAAAATACTACTTTTCCAGTCATATATTGTCATTATTCAAGTTTAAAAAAATATTGTTAAAATCGTATCGTATCGTATCGTTATCGTGAACCCAGTATCGTGATACGTATCGTATCGTGAACTGAGTGTATCGTGACACCCCTAGTCGTTAATGACAAACGCTACTGTCAGGACAGTACCGATCTGCGGTGAGAGATGATTCTAACTGAAGAGCAGAAGCCTGCATACCACGGAATTTATCACCACAATTGCTCATTGGGATATCGACTGTGGCGGGAAGTTGTGTCGGTATTCTTCTCGCTACGGGGCTCATACTGTACAGCACTCCTCTTTCATTTACATGATGGCATCTTACACAGCACATGAGAGTATCATAAACATGCCTCCCGTGCAAATAATCTGTCGCTGGCCTTCTGCCAAATGGATTTGGCCAACATTTAAATGCACATAACATTGATTCATGTGTGGTGATAGATGGCTATGCTTGAGTGGGAGACAGCAATGCTAAATCTAATTGCTTCCCCTGAGATGGGCAAGGCATATTATGTACCTAAGATGACAAAAGGGGGGTGGTGGACAGAGAGAGCCCGGGAACAGTGCCATCTTCTGCCAGCAGGCCGCCCGGGACACGGGCCTGATACCTGAAGGGAGTGAACCCATTGGTCTCAGAGAAACAGTATGCTATGCCCTCTGTGGATGAGCGCATAGGTAAGCACAAGCACAACCCGTGCACTGCAGTGCTTCATTGGTGCCGGATCCTGCCGGAACAGGATTTGGGTTTTGGACTACTTGCATTCCGGTACTTATTTACGTGGACCCGACACCTGGTGGCATTAAAGGCACTATGTGTAAGATTCTGCACTATTAAATATCACCAAACCATTAACTTGTATATGATGATGACTTACAGTGGTTCATTTCTGTGTTTACAACTAAGCCACGCCCCCTCCCTGTGTTGTGATGGCCCTCTTGGAGAGTAGAGCTACTACCCGAACCTGTTTACATAGAAACACCTCCCCCGAGAGGCCGACCTAGTGAGCCCCTCCCAGCCCACAGCCCAAAACAGAATTTTGTAGACAAAGATGGCGGATCCCTTATGCGGGCATTCCTGACATTCTATTCCCTGATCCAGCGTATGTCTGCGGTTTCATGCTTTAGCCAAATCGCCGCCGAAAAGAAATATCTCAGACCAGAGTCAACCTTGCCGGTCTGGCTTTCACTAGATGGAGAGCCCTACGAGCAGCTATATCTGGCCTGCAAAGTGACTCGGAGCTGGCGTGTTCTCCTGTACACACACGGTAAGTAACGTTATATATAGGTCAATGGTTATAGCGTTTGCATGTCCCATTTCAGTAACGTTACGCATGATAGCGAAATGTACAAGTTGTTATCGATATTGTGAATTTGTTCTGGGAATGTTGTAATCACTTGGCTAACTGTTGCTTTTCACGGCTATTCAAATGACTTTACACTGCTAGTGTAGCCTGCTGCAGGATTTGATTAGCTTGTCGTTCGTGTATAACTTATACACAGACATTCTGGTGACAAGTTGACATGCATGACATAACGTTACTTCCCATTACAAATTTCGCATGCATTTTCTGTTATAATTACGTCCAGTTGCTGTCACTATGACGCAGAACGATATAGTAATGTGTAAACACTTAGAAAGGCCATGGAGAAAAGCTAGCTTCGCTAATGTTAGCAGTTTGTTTTTCTATTCTGTCTCACTAAGCAACGTTACATTAGAAAATAGCTGTAACACCATCCAAACAAATCAAGGTTTGGTAAAAGTATCTAATTCATGACAATGTGGAGGAACCCTGCCTTGATATCTACCAGCTACAAAATAGATGATTCAAATTAATACTAAACACGTTTCCATTTGTCTGATTTTCAAGGTGCCAGTCATCCAGTCATCCAGAAGATGACAAGATAGAAAACAAGTGGACCCACCATTATGATATTTGAGATGGAGAAATTGTGCTTTTATAGCAAACCTGTATAATACATGTTCTATCATCTTTGATGTTTAGATGTTTGCTGTCTGCAATCTTCTGTACACCAATAAAGTTGACTTCATCCATGTCTCTTGGCCACTATTCTCCATTGTAACATTAGATTTCCCTAAAGCTGAGTGTGTCTAGCTACAGTTACAGTAGCCTACCAGTATTTGTGTTTCTGTGTATATATAGCCTACTTTATATAATAGACAGTGTATGTGATGTTTCTCAGTACATTGATTTCACAACTTCGTTTATCAGAAAAAATACTTTATTTGCTAAACTAAAATATGGGCTACACCAGAATGACGTGACCAGTTCCATCAGCTATGCAGTTCTTCAGGATGTCGACAAGATCTGCTATCGTCCTACAGCCGACCTTCCTCTCTGCGACCCTGCCTCCTCTTTGTCCCACTGGTGCTAGCCTGGGCTTCAGGCATACAGCTTGGTTTGCCTGCCTATAAAAAACAGCAGTGATTCAAGCGTTTGAAATTAGTTTGAACAACTCTAACAATGAGAAAATACTAGCGTTGCACTATGAATACATTTTGGCCATGTCTTGGTATTAGCAGACGAACAAAAACACAGGCTAAGCTACTCACTGTTGACAGACAGCTGTGGTTAGCTAGCGATGTCCCCAACATTGAATTGAAATCATCCTAATTTAGCTATGTCAACCTGGTTTTAGACAACGTTTTGCCTAACCGTACTTAGCAATAGGGCAGGCTATGCAAAAGGTTAGGTTACAATGTAACCTTTTCAAAATCCATGTAACCGTTACATGGATTTTGATCGGTTAGCAGATTATACAAATAAGTCTTACCAAGCGGACTATTGTCAATATCCTAAAGGTTTATGACTATCATGTGAAATTTGTCATTACTCAAGCCAAATACATAGCCGAGATGCATTCGTGCTTGTTTTATGTACTTACGTCTGCAGTAGGTAGGCTATGCACAAAATAGTTGTTTATATCTCCGTTGCTTGGGAGGGAGGGAGGGAGGGAGGCGGGGGAACCAGGAAGTGCTCTGCGCTGGTGGGTGGGATCGAGATTGTTTGGGTAAACAAGTTTTGTTATGGTTTGAAATGGCGACATCTAGTGGACAAAAAAATCACACATAGTGCCTTTAAAGTTTTTTTGTTTTGTTTTTTTGTCTGGCAAGCAATAATCCCAATAGTTGACTCTTCCTTACTGAGTTGGCTCATTTCCATATGAAGACAGGTGATTTGATAGAATGTAACAACAAGCAATTAATAATCACTTCACACTCGAGTGAGCTGCTCTATAGTAAAATGGTAAATGGCCTGCATTTATATAGCGCTTTTATCCAAAGCGCTTTACAATCAGTAGATACATTCACCCATTCATAGACCAATGGTGGCAAGCTGCCACGCAGGGTACTGGCACACCATCAGGAGCAATTTGGGGTTCAGTATCTTGCCCAAGGACACTTCGACAATGACATGCAGACTGGAGGAGCCGGGAATCGAACCACCGACCTCTTTCAGCCAAAGCGATTAGTGACGACCCGCTCTACCTCCTGAGCTACAGCCGCCCCTAATAGTGTGTTATGGTCAACTTCAGACAGCGTCATGGTATAAAGACAGTTGAATTTGCCGTCCATAATATTCTATGTCCGCTGTGTGGACTATTTATGGAAAATTAGATGAGGTAAGTGTGTTTATGTTTGTTTGTAAACTGTTCTCTGTTGAGACGATCATCACAATGACATCTAAATTTATATTTGCATAGATTAAAACAGAAATTATCTGCAGTGCGTTGTTTTAAGTCCCACAGAAATGTATGGGAAATATATTGCACATGTTATTGCACATGTTATGTTGAGTGTCCAGAAATAATTGGTAATATGATTGGTTGAGTGAAGGGCTGTAAGCCCCACATCAATGTGGGCATTTCTAAACCAGCGCAGACCACCTGAGTGTGCACATTTAGGTCGGCTTTTAGCTGCATGGCATAACCATGACACGTTTTATTGCTGTGATTGCGTTATTCGCTGACATCGTTTCCTACGTTCAAAATAGATGCCCTATAAAACTATTTGTGTTGAATGATGCGTAACTCCTACTCCAGCCAGAATCTGTCTGGTAAATGGTTGAAGTCACTGCAGTTTCCTTGATGTGTCTATAAGTGTGATCAGGATATCTCGCAGCCTTGGGTTTTGCACAGCGCAGTTCACTACTTCAAGGGTAGGTTTGTAAAATCAATCGTTTGACAAAATTAATTATGTAGACAATAATCAAATAGGCTATTGTTATAGGTCCCCAGAAGTCGGAGCTGTAATGTCATATAGTGGGTCTAATGTTTCGGCTGTTAGGTCTACGGTATATGGCTGTCCTGAGTATCACCGTGCCTCCAATGTTCCAGAACCTTTTCCCTCCACAATGACTCATCCCCACACTAGGGCTGCTCGATTATGGCAAAAATCATAATCACCATTATTTTTTGACTGATATTGAGATCACGATTATATGACGCGATTACTCGTTGACTTTTACAACATCATTTATCTAACTTTTCTTTTCAATACAATTGAACTGAAACTGAAAAACAAAGTAAATAAATGATAAAAGCAACAATTTAGATAAATAAATAGGATAACTAGAATAATAAAAAAAAAAAATTGTTTTATCTCAATTATCTTGTTTTCATAATTGTGTTAAGCCACAATTGTAATTGAGATTAACACACACCCTGAGGGAGAGCGGTTCAAAGCAATAACTTTGTCCCCACAATATGGAATCATTTATATTTCAGAAAAGCTGATGGTGTCAGACCATCTCAATCTGGGCACACAGTCTCTTTCAGTCTGTCTACTGATAAGACTCTGGGACAGACGGCTGATATTTCGGGGTTTCCGGTCTAGAGCGGATATCCGCGGATTCCGCTCCAAGACTTCCACTTCCAGGCACCGCGGTCATTGTTTACAGTCCGATTGACGCGAGAATGAAGTGGGAGTTGATCTATCGATACGTTTCGTAGGTGTTTCAGGTGATCTATCGATACGTTTCGTAGGTGTTTCAGGTGATCTATCGATACGTTTCGTAGGTGTTTCAGGTCCAAACAACATTTCGGCTAATCTCTATAAACAGGATAACTTGCATGAGAGACGTCATCGGACTGTGAAAGACGACTGGAAGCGAAAGTATTGGCGCAGAGAAACGGGAAACCACGAAAATATCGTCTGTCTGTCCCAGAGTCAGACTGATAGATTCAGCCCAGATTGAGACCATCTTACTCGAGTTAATTCCAAGACCAGGTTCAGTCGAGTTCCGAGTACAGATCAGGCCCACTCCAAATGCAAAAGCTCGCAGGTGCTGCGACTCGGCTCGCCGGGCTGGGCGGCGCTGTAGGAGCTGCTCACGCCTTTCATCCTGGACGGAGGCAAAACATGACACTGAGGTACAGTACCCCGGCCGGTCTATTACACGATTTAGCTTGTAATCAGGTTTGACTATACACACGCTGGGAAGAAAGAAAACAACGGATCAGGTGAAGAAACTTGCCGTCTATCTTTTGCCATCCTGTAGGGAACATCAAATTACAGTGGCGAGTACGAGTTAAAAAAGGTAAAATGACAGAGTCAAGTCCCAGATGTCAGCAGACATCTAGAAGGTGGGTGGGCAGACCATGAAGAGCAATTAAGATAAACAAATCCAAGGCACTTTTCTCAAACTTCAAGGCCTCTATTTTAACGGCTAAAGCCCAATTTATGCTTCATCTGCCGACACTTTTGAAACGGTCGGCGACAGAAATGAGGACTTGAGTCGAGACTTTCATGTGTCGGCGAGCAGTGTCTGCTACCTAGTGAAATGTCTAGTGTAGCTGACTACGTCATAGTATCGCGCAAGTCTGATTGGCTACAGTATATATACAGTATGTATATAGACGGCACCCGCTTGACTTCCTTGTTTTGGTTGGGGTCCACCCGCTAGTTTTACTTCGTTTCGAACTCAAGCTCTCACTTAGGGCTGCTCGATTAATCGAATTTTAATCTAGATTACGATTTGGGCTGTCCACGATTATGAAAACAAGATAATTGACATCAAACGATTTTGCGGCTCTTGTCTCTCTCGTTCTGTCTTGTGTTGTAAATCAAGCGCACCCCTTCCTTTGCTCGGCCCCTCCCCCAAAGCACACCAGCTCGAGTTGTGACTGTCGTGTGAAGAGCCACACAGGCTTTCTCCTCCCCGCTTATTTCACAGAAAGAGAGCCGCTGGTCGAGAAGAGAGGTGAAACAACGTATGTGGGGTGGAAACACTATGGTTTCGCCGAGTTTAAAGGTCCTTACACTGCGCGCATATCTTGCACTGTTTGTTCCATGTCTGTGGCTGTGACAGGTGGGTCAAAACTCGCATCGCAATTCCGTGCTGTATATTCGCATCGCTCTTGATGTGTAACTGATGAGCGATGCGAATATACAGCATGGAATTGCGATGCGAGTTTTGACTCACCTGTCAAGATATGCGCGGTCGTGGCAGCACCCCGCAACATGACCTCTCCCTCTGTTTAATCTCTTGAAATCCACTCACAAAGTGGTCTATGACCAAGAAATAACGCTAAATGAACAAAAAGACAAAGTCCCATCTAGTTACTCCTGCCACAACACAGTCATCGATTCAGGACACTCTTTACAATGCGACCGCATTGATATGATGCATGAATATGCATTCAACAGCTAACGATTTCACAGATAAACATTAACAATAGCCTATTATGAACCTAAACGTATGTCGCTTTGGATAAAACCATCTGCCAAATGAGTAGCCTAATTTAATGTAGCCTAATGTAAACGAACGTTACTCAATAGCGTTCTCATTTGGTTAGATTTGAGGTTTAAGGACTACTAGTTCAGATGTTTACCAACATATTGAATGTAGATTAATAGTTGCAGTTGGTTGTGGCAGTTCACTGCAACACAGTAGGCCTACACTGTATATTTATTTTAGTTTTTATTTTATTTCTAAATCTTTGCACTTTTATTATTTATTTATTTATTTATCTATTTATTTATTTTCAATTATATCTAAAATCCAAAGACATCCAATGTTAAAAAGAAAAGCCAGTGTCAATGTTCAATAAATGCATGATGTTCTCAATGTCAATGATGTCAATAATCGTGTTAAATAATCGTGATCTCAATATCAATCAAAATAATCGTGATTATGATTTTTGCCATAATCGAGCAGCCCTACTCTCACTAGTGCCTTAAACGCTGCAACGCAGCCCTATGGAAGACTGTTATTTTGCTCCAAAATTACTTTTCATTAAAACCTGACCACCCACCCGTAGGTGGCGTGGTACCCCCTGGGACTGACACGGATCCACGTGACTACGTCACGTCCTGCCAGTCCAGGGAATAATCACTTCCGCTTTCTTCCACCCGCTGTGAAGACGTGTTTTGTGAAAGCTCCGCGGTTATCGAGGAGTTCTATTATATAGCTTTAGATACTAGGCTCGTTCCGGCTGACGTGCCCACCTCAAGAGGGTCGCGTGGACGGGATAAAGCAGGCTTCGGAGACCCGACCCTGTACCCTTCACCTGCGGCGTCTGAACAAGTCATCTAAAAAGCTAAGAGTATCTTCCTTAGTTAACTGTTGTCAGCTGCCGCCGTGCAGTTGATGTGAAACGTTTCCCCGGGAACGGGGTAACGTTGTTAGGCTCGAGCGCATGACTCAGGTCTGCACTCATAACTCTAGCTAGGTTTGCATACATGCAGAATAGCTTGTACCGTTAGCACTAGAACAACAGGCTAAATAGCACAGTTGTCACAGTAGCTAGCTGCATCCGTGCGGTTGTTTCTGTTGCTAGGTACTTTAGGAACGCCGGCTTTAGAGCGCGCGCGTTAAGATAGTTAGCTAGTTTGCTCAGTGCAGCTAGCTTGGACTACCTTGTAGCACTCCATATCTGGCTGCGTCCCCAGACAGGGTAACACACCCGGTTATTGTGGCAGATAGCTAACGTGCACACGTGCAGTTAGTGTCTGTGTGCTAAGTACTTCGCGCCAGCTACCTCTGTGTAGGGCATGCCTTAAGCGAGAGTAGTAGCTAGTAGCCATGCTCTTCAGTGAAATAGCTAGTTAGCTGCTTGCTCCCGTGCAGCCAGTATCTAGCGATGTGTAACCCCGTTTTCCTGTTAGCAGAGAGAGGGGGGAACAGCTAGGTGCTGTATTAGCTGTGAGGCTACTGGCCGGTTACGACCGGCACAATTAATTTGAAACCTACATAAATGTAGTGTAGCTTTTACTGGCGTCTGAGATTTTAGCTGGGCGATTCGCTAGCTAGGTGAGCTCGCCCCGCACCTTGTGTGGGCCGCTTCTCTCAGTACTTACGCCATCTTAGCCAGCTTGCTTGTCTGCTAAGTGTTGCTTGCCTCGTGCAATTAGCATCTACTAGATTGCAACTCCCGCTGAGGAGTTTCTTCTGAGATTGACTAGCTTTGCGGGCCGCTGGCCTTTGCTTGCGGTCACGCTTGCTTCCCCGTGATACAGGGTAGAGACGCGCTGCACCGGCCTGTGCGCAGGCTTGTGTTAGCGCACGCTTGTCTCTCAGTGCTTATGCTAGCTTAGCTAGTGGCTTCCACGTCTGTTCTCTCGGGTTAACAGGTTGTGGGTATTGGTGCCCCCCCTTCGGGATGGGCTATTGCCGCTTACGTTACCATTGCACGCGCACGTTCGCTAGCCTCCGGGTTGCTTACTGTCTCGCCTGTGCTTCTTGCTAGCTTGCTTAAGCAGTACTCCCGCTAATAGGGTGCGCCCTGCGGGAGCTTGCTATTAGTGGTTAGCTTCCTGCTTCCTCTTGCTACTGAGCAGGGAAGGTCAGGGAGGGGATGGGCCGTGTGTAAAACTACTTGGCCGAGGATGAATCGGCACGTTAAGTGCGTGTTCGGCCTTGGGCACGAGCACGCGGCACAGGCACCTTGAACCTTCGGTCTTGTCCGCAGCTAAGCTCTTTAGAGCTAACCAAGGTCCGCTCTCAAAGAAGTGTTAAAGCTAGCTTGCCTTGCATAGGTGCAGATAGCAATATTAGTACTGTTTAGCACAGAACGATAGCATTTTGCAGATAGCTGGCGTGCACCCATGCAGTTAGTACCTGTGTGCTAAGTACATTGGGCGCGAGATACCTCCGCTACAATAGACATACTGCTCCTTGCTGGCGCTACGCGTCCAGCAGGGCTTACAGCTCGCCAAGGTCTGGGCTCAGTGCCAGCCTTTGGCTTGTAGCTCTAAGGACAAGCCCACCGCCCTTGGTGCCCAAGGCCCGGGGTGGTTGGGAGCTCTCCATGGGTCGCACTCCCTCGTTGGGGCGCCCCCTGCAAGTGCAGGGAGCCCGGCTGGGGGCACAGCGCACCTTGGTCCATGGCCACGCCTGGCCTCGGTTGGCAGCGCCCAGGTCAAGCCCACCGGTTGGCTCACCAAGGCTGGGCTTAGTTCCAGCCTGCGGCTTGTAGCTTTAGACCCACCGTCCTCGGTGCCCAAGGCCCGAGTTCGGTCGGGAGCTCGCCCAGGGTCTCATACCCAGCATCAAGACTCGCCTTGGTCCATGGCTACGGCCTGGCCTCGGCTAGAGGCTCCTAGGACAGCCCACCATCAATGGCACCAACGGCTCATTGCTGGTCGGGAGCTCGCCTGGGGGCCGCACTGTCGGACAAGTCCACGTGCGTCTCGAGAGAGAACGTTACCTCCGCAGTCCCCCCAGCCTGCGAAAGGCGCACGGCAGGGGGGGGGGGTTACTTCGATACAACAGCGCGTCAGTAGGCGGAGCTTGCGTAAGAAGTTCTCCCCCAGCATGCACAGCTTCTACGGAACTGTCCATGCGGCGGGGGGGCGTAGCCTCTCACGTCCCGCCCCCCCATCAGGGCACCGGATCGAAAGGTCCCGGTGCCCAGCAATATGCTCATGACTATATTTCAGGGATCATTTCTATAGTTTCTAACTTGAGAAATGTGTTTCTAAAATGTTCAGTCTCGCTATCCACGATGATGAGACGGTGATACTCTTTTCTGAGCGCGAAGCGGGCAGAGAGACTTGATTCAGTTCATATGCTCTCTGCTTTTGATGACCGTTCACTGTCTCCTATGGGGACATTGAGGGAGAGAGTATGATCGGAGTGGTGGAACGGGTTCCGCTCCGTTGGCCACAAGAGACCATCTTGTCCAACAGGCTCGATGCCTGGGAGCATCTATGTTCCCCCGTCCCCATTACGGCGCACCCTCCAGAGGGGATATGCGCTACAGTTGGCCCACCCACGTTCGACGGGACCCCCGATTTGGCCGTGGAGGAGGAGGCCATGGACGGCTCCATGCGTCCAAAATTGGACCTTCGGCGTCTCAACAAGACGCTGAGGAAGTCCCATCCCGAATGCTCTCTTCCCCGCCTGTTCAAGTTGAGACAGGGGGATTTCTTACTTCCAGGGATCTGGAAGGTGCGGTCTTCCATGTCCACATGGTCAGGAGACACAGGAAATACCTGAGGTTCTCCTTCCTGGGGAAGGCTTACGAGTTCTGTGGCTTGCCATTCGGCATGTCTTTGAGCCCGCGAACCCTCACGGTGTGCGTGGAGGCAGCCGTGGCTCCCCTCCGCACGAGGGGGATCCGCGTCTTCCTATATCTCAACGACGTTCTCTTAGCGGCCGACTCGAGGGTCTGTGCCGCGGATCATACCAAGGTGGTGACCGATCACCGGCAAACCTTAGGGTTTTTGTGAACTGGCAGAAGAGTTGCCTCGTCCCAGCGCAGGCGGCGACCTTCCTGGGGCTCGAGCTATACTTCCTGCGAGCCTTTCGCCAGAGCGACAGGCTTGCACGGTTCGGACAGCAAGCCAAGGACGTTAGGTCTGTGCCCTCGGTGTCAGTGCATCAGTGCACAGTGATGTTGGGCCTGATGGCCTCAGCACTGCATGTGCTCCCGCTAGGGAGGCTACACATGCTCTCGTGGTCCAAATATGGTTCTCAGGCTTCGCCTGGACTCGGCCGGGGACCGTCATCGCAGGGTTCCTCTGACAGGTCAGGCCTGGAGGGTGCTGGCTATATGGGCGGACCCCTGTTACCTCTCGAGAGGTACTCGGTGGGGCCCTGTCCCGCTCAGGATGGTTGATTCGCACAGACGCCTCCCTCTGGGGAGGGGGTGCGATTTGCGGGCATTTTTCGGCGAACGGCCGGTGGGAGGCTCAGGAGCTTCGCCACATAAACGTGCTAGAGCTGAAGGCGATTCGCCGGGCTCTGCCTCAGGACAAGCCCACCATCAATGGCGCCATGGGCCCATTGTTGGTTGGGAGGTCTCTTGGGGACCGCACTGCCGGACAAGTCCGCGTGCGGCCAGACTCGAAAGAGAACGTTGCCTCCGCAGTCCCCCCGGCATGCGGAGGTAACACTTCCAGCGGCTCACACATGGGCACCATGTGCTGATACGCTCGGACAATAGGGCAGCGATCGCCCACCTGAACAAAACAGGGCGGTGTGCGGTCGGGGGCGCTGAACCATAGCGGGGATTCACCTGTGGGTGTATCCCCGTCTCCTTTCAGTGTCAGCGGTCTATCTGCCGGGACGGCGGAGTTACGACCGGCCTGCTGTCTCGAGGCAATCCCCGTTATACGGAGTGGTGCCTCCACCCTCGGGTGATGGAACAGGTTTGGGCCAGGGTTGGTCGCGCCTGCGTCGATCTCTCGCATCGCGGCGCGCGACACACTGCCCACTGTGGTTCTCGATCCAGGAGGACAGCCCCCGTTAGGTCATGACGCGCTAAAAGCGCACGCGTGGCCGAGGGAGGGGCTCTATGCGTTTCCCCCGACCCCCCCCTGATCCGTCAGGTGTTGGACAGGGTGAGGGAACAGCGCCTCCGGCTCGTTTTAGTCTGTTTGGCACAGGCAGACATGGTTTGCGGACCTTGTCTCCCTGGCGCAAGATCCGCCCTGGGCATTGCCGGTACGGGCCGATCTCCTATCCCAGGCGGAGGGGGAGGTGTTCCACCCCTCCCCAGGCAGGTGGAAGCTAGCGGTCTGGCTCCTGAACCGGACCAGTTGCTAGCCCAGGGCTTGCCTGATAATGTGGGATGCACTATGCAGCAAGTAAGGGCGTGGATCCAGTGAACTGCAGTGTGCGACCAGTTCTCTGTTTCCTTCAGAGCCTGCTTGACGCGGGTCAGTCCCCGCAGTCGTTTAAGCTGTACGTAGCCGCGATTCTGCGTGCCATAGGGGAATTGAAGGGAGCCCCGTGGGGGCGTACCCTTTGGTCTTGCGCCTCATGAAAGGGGCGCGTAAACTGCGCCCGCCGTCGCGGTGCGTTTTTTCCCCCAAATCGGACCTGGTTACGGTGCTGGACGGGCTAACGGGTCATCCGTTTGAGCCCTTGGACTCCGCCGATTTAAGGGTTCTGTCTTTAAAGACCGCGCTGCTGCTGGCCTTGTCGTCAGGAAAGAGAGTTGGTGACCTGATTGCCCTCTCGGTGCAGCAGGCCTGTGTGGTAATGATGGGCGCAGGGTTACGTTGCGACCTAACCCGGCTTACCAACCTAAGATTATTAATGTCAGCTTTAGGTCTATGGTCATAGACTTATCAGCATTCTGTCCCCCGCCGTTCAGTTAGAGACGGGCGAGGAGAGACGTTTGCTCATGCTGTGCCCCGTAAGGGCGCTCTCGGCCTATGTGGCCAGGACGCGTTCTTTACGCATTACAGATCAGCTGTTGGTTTGCTTTGGGCAAAGGGCCCAGGGCGGACCCCTTTCCAAGGATCGCTTATCACACTGGATAGTGGAGGCGATCGCGTTGGCATACTCTGCCGTGGGCAAGGTTCCCCAGGAGGGTATCAAGGCGCTTTCTACGCGAGGTGTTGCGACATCCTCTGCGTTGTTGCGCGGTGTGTCGGTGGAGGACATGTGTGCCGCGGCCTCATGGTCCTCTCATCACACTTTTGTCAGGTACTACAGTCTCGACGTGTCCGGTGCGCAGTTCGCGCATGCGGTGCTGTCGGTGGCAAGAAAGTAGTATCGTTGCCACTCTAATATGTCAGACGGTTAGGCATAAACGTTGCCATTTGGCCGTGGTTCACCGGTGCCTTTCGGGTCGCCCTGTGGGGTGCTCCCGGCAGCAAGGTCGGTTGAATGGAGGCACTAGTGAGAGCTTGAGTTCGAAACGACGTAAAACGTTAGGGTTGTGCTACAACCCAGGTTTTACGAGTGAGAACGAGAGCTCTCACTACCCAGCCTTGCTGTGTCGATGCGTCACGGGGTGCGTCGGATCTCAGCGGGCTGGAAGAAATTAGAGTGATTATTCCCTGGACTGGCAGGACGTGACGTAGTCACGTGGATCCGTGTCAGTCCCAGGGGGTACCACGCCACCTACGGGTGGGTGGTCAGGTTTTAATGAAAAGTAATTTTGGAGCAAAATAACAGTCTTCCATAGGGCTGCGTTGCAGCGTTTAAGGCACTAGTGAGAGCTCTCGTTCTCACTCGTAAAACCTGGGTTGTAGCACAACCCTAACGTTTTCGCTCAATTGAAATGAATGAACATGACCCCGCTATTTTTATCAGCCTGTCCTTGATGTATGACTTTGTGAAAATCACAAAGAACGTCGTGACCAACTTCCCAGAGAGAGAGGAGGTGAGTTGTGTGGTTGTGTGCTGTTTATATGCGGCTGCAGCCAAGTACGTTACATCTTGCCTCCGAGGTGGTTTCACTGTGCATTTCGTTACCTCTCCTGCCTTGGCTGTCTGCAGTTGCTCATAGCGTTCGAGTGTCACGTGACCGTTGAACCGAGGCGAACGTCCTCTGAAGTATAAATGCAACACCATGAGCAACACTTTCTTTTTCGTCTGCGACCATGTGCTGAGCGACACTTGATAATAAGTATAAATTAAGCTTTATGCATAGCAAAACAGATGGAAAGCTCCGCTGACGCATCAGAAAAGTGGTCTGAGGACCGGACTCGAAACGGAGACCAGACTCAAGTAGAGTTGTCAAAAGTATCGATAGTATTGAAAAGTATCAATACTGAAAATTTGAATCAGATACAATACTCGTTTGCAACAGGTATCGATAGTATCGATAAATATCAATACTAAAAAATGTAAACGGATATATTATTTGCAACAGTTTTGATACAATCAGTCCTTTCTTTGAATGAAAATTGGTGGGTATCTGTCGCTTCAACAAGCTAAACGTGTTCTGATGGCTAGAGCAGGGTTCATCTGCTGTCTAAGTTCAAAGTTTTATCAGGCCTAAATTATGGAGAAGTGTGTGTCTGTCCGTCCATCTGTCTTAACTGTATTTTTATGCCTCTTGATGTGTTGTCATCCGCCCCTTCCCGTGGTATCAAAAATGGTATCGAGTATCGATATTTTCCGGGGTATCGGTATCGAGGTAGAAATTAAAGTATCGAGACATCCCTAGACTCAAGTGCAAAAAGCCAAAAGGTTCCAAGTCTTCCATTATAATACGCTAGTCAGGTGTGCGGTTACAGGACATTTACATTTCATGCATGCAGCTGATGTTCTTCCCCTCAGCCACTTGCAGTGTGTGTGCGAGCAGGCCAGGGTTCAGTTTCTTGCTCAAGGACACCTGAACATGATATATGGCTACTGACAGAGCTGAAGGGATCAAACCTGTGACCTTTCTGGTTGTAGGACATCTCCAGCTGCCAGCTGGCACAGAATTATGCCAGGTTGAAGTCTTTGTCACACCTGCTCGTGCTGCTGTTATTCTACAGCAGTGTTTCCCAACCAGGGGTACGTGTACCCCTAGGGGTACTTGAGCAGCTTGTGGCGGGTACTTGGAAAGATTGGGGAATACAATTTATTTCCGCCAGCTGTCAACTTACACTAGGCTACTCTGTGAAGAGGTCACGTTCACACATGTCAAACCGCGCAAATCAACTAGCTACAGTAGCATCGACCACAGATAAATGGCTCAAACGTCCAGTTGTTGTCACTCCCGATTCAGGTTTAGGGAAGCTCACTGACAAAAGGAAAAAGAGGCCACGCCCAAACACTGGCCGTTCAGCGACAGATACATTTTGTATGGATTTAGGCTACTCGTGCATCCACAGATCCACCACAGCCACAGTTTCCTTGCGGTACAAAGTACACGCATGAGTGAGGGGGTACTAACAGCATGGCAAAACAGCTCAAGGGGTACATAATACAAAAAAGGTTGGGAACCACTGTTCTACAGGACACAAACTCACAACAAATAGTTAGCAGAGAGGGGTGGTGATGGGATGGGGGGGTTATTGGGGCTGCACCCATTTTTAGTTATGGTTAACTGTCCTGCTCAAGTCAATTCCAAGATAAATTGCTAAAATAGGGAACACATACTTTTGTTGCTGAATGTGCACTTACAGGTGCTATGATGCTGGTTTGAGTGAAATATTGTCGCGCTTGTGGATCCATCGTAGACTTAAATCTTCATTGTTCCTTAATTACAGACACCCATTGATTCGGTCAGAAGCCATTTGCTGTAATGTATTCTAAAATCAATCAACACCTCTCTCCTTTTCGTCCTGGGTTACACAAATGGATGACATTATCATCGCTTCAGTTGTGGAAAGTCGTTAGTGAGTGTGTAAAGAATAGTGCCGCATAAAACATAGTAACAAGGTTGTTGACAACAACCTCAGCTTGCATGCGTCAGTCATTTCATCATACACATGTAAACAAGATAAAGCATCCCAACAGTCAGTGCTACAGCCCGCAGCCACGGAGAGACAAAACGCTTTGCTTGGCTACTGAATAATTCAGAGCATTATCGTGTCATTTCCATTTGGCCGCGGGTGGTCTCTGAGCAGTGGGAGTCCCCGGCCAGGGGTCTCATTTAGAAGAATCTTCAACTTGATCACAAGATCATTTCTCAAGATGTGCTTGTGCACTTGCACTATTTAGTGTTAACCTAACTGTCTCCATCCAAAGTTGCAAAACATTCTTAAATACTTGTCATTGCGCACTGAAATACAACAAGTGAACAATTTCAATAATTACACTGTGAGAAATGGTTCTATGTAAACACAACCCCATCAGATTTAATCATACGACCTTTCTGCACAACCGTCAACAACTTCCCAAATACCTGGTAGTGCTACTTGTGGCTTGGTCAGACGTTCCTACAGACACATTGGTCGTGTCTGCCAGTGGGAAGCCGGTGGCGTATGAGTCCTGGTCGCTGCACTAGCGCCTCCTCTGGTCGGTCGGGGCGCCTGTTCAGGGGGAATAGTGTGATCCTCCCACACACGTTACGTCCTGCCGGTGAAACTCCTCGGCGTCAGGAGAAACCGTGAAAAGAAGTGGCTGGCGACTGCACATGTATCGGAGGAAGCACGTGCTAGTCTACGGCCGAGACCGCAGAGGGAATTGGCCAAGTACAATTAGGGAGAAAATGGGAGAAAAATCCCCAAAAACTCGATCACAAAACGACTTCCCAAATACGTGTTATTAACTGCTCTTTTCAGAAAGAGGGTGCCAATATTGACACGTTCTGGACGCATTTCATGAAGAGTTAGAAGTTCAGTGGCATCATCAGTCACAGAACCGTCAAACCCACCAATGTAAGACAACTTCCCATAACGTTGGAGCTTCTGTGCCTTTAAGAGGAACCTTGACTCAAGCCTCTCTGAGGGTGAGGGTGGTTTGGACGAGTTAAAGGAATATTAACAACCCTGCTGTCTCAGTATCAAATGATGGAGAGACACGTCCAAGAGAAAAAGCTCATTTGAACCCGGTCCGCATTTCCATAAAACCTTGCAAGGGTAATGCGATGGCCCATTAAAGAGGCCATTAGCCACAGCCAAGGAGGCTGCTGCCCAGCAACATCACATGGAATCAGTGCTTTTTATTTCTTGAATGTTTTCCACCACATTCCTCCATGTACTGTAGAATTCACTAATTGCCTAAACGACTACTCAAGCGTAACGTTAAGTCTATAGAAAGCAGCAGTTGAGTAGAGCCTCATACCCTAGCCAATGTAAACAGATTAAGTTCAATCTTTTGGAAAATGAAACATTTATTTAGACCTAAATTGAATTATTTTTTACGGGATGTGATGAAACCCAATTGGAAATCTGTCTGCATCCAGATGTTCCCTAAAATACTGTACGAGTCCAAAGTAACAGTAAAATAAGATTACAGAAGACGGGTAAAACCTGGGTGAAGGAAAAGTTTAATCTTTCCCTTGCAACAAGACAGATGGGAAGCATTAAACCATATCATATCTAAACTTTCTGAAATTATAGCCTCATCAAAACCAGCGCTAAACGTTTAAACACAATCAAGCGAGCAAAACTGTGTAAGATAAGCTGATCGCAGGCTCAGGCCATAAACCCAAGCGCTCATTATTCTCTATAGAGAGAGCCAAAGTGACCGTCACTTCCTGCTTCAGCACTGTACCAGAGATTTTCATCCGCCATTCAGTTTATTTCCTAAAATGATTATAAAAAATGTTTTACTTGTTCAAACCAAACGGTACAGATATATTTAGATAGAAACAGGAGAGATAGCATAACATTTCACTCGGACCAAAACGTTAAAAAAAAAGCGGGTTTAAAGAAAAATATTTTTTCTGTGTTTTTTTTTGTTTTGGTCCGAGTGAAATGTTCTCTATGGTCTCTCCCGATTCTAAATATAGCTGAACCGTTTGGTATCTCTGGTACAGTGCTGAAGCAGGAAGTGACGTTCACTTTGCCTCTCTATAGTGTGATATGCTGAAATAAGCATCTACATAGTGTTGTCTGCCTTCTTGCCCGCGCTCCAATGTCACGGTGGTCAGAAACCCTGTAGTTCAGCGTTAGCAGGTCGGCGGGTAGTCACAGCATGGCGCGCCATGACCTTGTCCTCCAAAGCAGCAATGAGCAGAATGCAGGAGGGGAATAGTCTTCTCAATTAAAATAAACTACAATGCGCTATTTAGCGTCCTTATGAGCCAGGCTCAAAATAATAACTGCCAGATGTATAGGCTTCAGGCTAAATTCTAAAGACAAAGAGAAACATTAAAATCAATAGCACAACCAGCATCCATCCAATATATCAAGAGGTCCATCTCCTCCGTGGTTCTGAAAGATGAGAGCTCCATAATGCTGCTGCGCTTCACGGAAACACAAGTTGTTCACTTATTTACTTACGCTGACCTGAAATCGATGCACTGACCACTCTGACCTTAGTAACAGTAATGTGATCGCTGGGAGGACATGCTGCACAGGAAGCAAGTCAGCCAAGATCGGTGTCTGAATCAAAAAAATAAAAAGAACTTTGATCTATCCCTGTATTAAGTTCCCTCTCCTTCTTTTATTTGGGATTTTTTTTTTTTTTTACAAATAAAATGCAGCCCTGAAAAGTATATCTAACTGGTTGACTCAAATGAAGGTACTGTCGTCAAGGCTAATTAAAAGGTTAACATAAGATAATGAAAAACGTACCGCTGTATATCCAACTCACAACCTTGCTGGTACAATTATGTGTCAATCACAGGCAGCACTTTCTCATTATGATCATGCTTTAATTATGTACCGGTATTAATTATGGCAAGAATAGGAGTTCAGCACTTTTTAATGGGTAATTGACAACGCTCTTGCGAGCAGGCAACTCAGCATAATGAAAATTAATAGTGGGGGGGGACACTATTGCACCAGTTCATATTTGCCCTGTCTCTCCTTTCACTTGCTGCCTTGTCCACCTGTTAAATGGAGTGTGGCACTGTGGTCCACGTGAGGTGTGTGTGTGTGTGTGTGTGTGTGTGTGTGTGGGGGAGGGGGGGGGTTGACACTTAGAAAAGGAAACATACTAGGGATGTCACCGATATGACAATTTTGAACGATACCGATAGATATTAATATTTGCTGTTGTTACGTTCGATAGCCGATATTTACCGATGTCGACATGAGCTGTAGAGAAAGAAGTTTCTACGATAGGCTAATCAATTTTTGTACATGCTGGAAAAACACATGCAAACACTGTGAATTTGAAAAAGTAATGTCATGCTTTCTTTCCAAAACATTTGGAAAAGCCCATAAATCATAGATTCACCACATTGTTTCCTCTCAATATAAAAGTTTCGGCCGATACGATAACCGATATTAACATTGCTGTTATTTTGCTCATCGGACCGATATATAAA
The DNA here is from genome assembly GCF_964638095.1 of Poromitra crassiceps. Classification (NCBI taxonomy): domain Eukaryota; kingdom Metazoa; phylum Chordata; class Actinopteri; order Beryciformes; family Melamphaidae; genus Poromitra; species Poromitra crassiceps. The sequence goes on from NC_139628.1 coordinate 37,324,766, forward strand.
AAAATGACTAACATTGGGTGGTACCGATATGATTGTTGATATACTGTACCGTGCATGCCTAAACGTACATGTATTGGGAAGAGAAGAGCAGACACCTCTTTCGATCTCACTCACAGATGGGTGCCAAACCCACACAGAAGCACACGTGCACACACACACTTCCAGAGACACACGTATAGAACCTTTTACCACTTCCTTGCCCTCTGTGGGTGTGTGCCGTTTCCTGAGTCAATGTGTTAGAATGCCTCCATCAATGATTCACCTGCGGTGCCCATGCTATCTGCAGATAGCAGGAGCTCTTTATCGGTCAGCGTGTACAGAGACACTGTGCTGGTGACTGTACAAGCACCTCGAGGGGTTTGGACCACCTTCTGTGTAAGGATGCATGTCATTGTGGCAGTGGAGCATACCAAAGAGAATATAGCCTATCCGCAGTTTATGTTGGAAGGTCACATTCATTTTCCTCACGGGGGGAATCTCTCTTTCAGCTCATCAGACAAAAAGCCATCTTCTGCCAAGGCTGTCTCTGTTTGATTTAACCTCTTTACTGTTACAACTCTATGATGAAGTTAACTGACTTAAATAATCAACTCGTTTCCTGTCAAATGCTGCATAGCGGCCATTATATAACAGAAGCCGTTAGTATTCAGACCCCTTGAGTTTTGTGACATTTTGTTGTGCTATCAAGTTATTTCAGAAAGCATTTATTTGAGATTTTCAGTCTGAGTTAAAGCACTCCTATTTGGTCAAAGAGAAAACAAAGTTTAAAAGATGGATGTGAATGTAGAAACTAAAGTAACCTAACTAACTAGTATAGTTCACTTCTTTGGGCTAAATGGCTACATTAGCAAAAATGTGCAACAAAACAAAACTAATTATTTTTTGATCATCTGTTAAAGTGAATTTCGTGGTTATGAACAATGTTATGTTTGTTTTATTTGTCTTTCTTGGTAACAAAGCTGAGACCATGTCCCTTCACTAGAGGGACATAATGGGACTCAATGGGATTTTAGTGTGTAGGCTGGACTCTATGGGATACAAGGTTCATTTATATGGATTACTTACTTCAAGTCCAGTTCTTGAAGTTTACGAGAAAATACCACCTTCACATCGCAGTTAGGGAAATCATTTTAAATATTTATGAGTTCTTCCTGTCCAGTTTCTCCATTGACTTCCATAGCAATGGACTGGAAAACCCACTGAAACGGCACCTTTTTATTTTAAAATTACTAGTGGACATGTGGGAGTTAGACCCCCCCTGGGATTTAGACTAGGGATGGGCATCGAATTTCGAATTTTCGAATAATCGTTGTTATTATCAAGGTCGACTTTTATTATTGAAATTCGAAATTCGATTTTTTTTTTTTTTTTGAGTGAAATGTTGCATTGTCTCCCCTGATTCTAAGTATAGTCAAATCGCTTGGTTTGAGCAAGTAAAACAATTTTTATAAGCATTTTAAGCAAGGTTTATGGAAAAATGAATGGCGGATGAAATCCCATGAAGAGGGAGAGGGGGTGACTTTGGCACCCCTTTGGCACTCAGACCTGAGCCTACTAAATATTTAATGAACCACTCATGATTGTCAAAACTGTTTTTTATTTTCGAAAATGTCAATGTCATGTAACATGTTCTTTACTTCAGTGGTGCAATGCTTGTTTGAGCTAAAAATCCACAGCAGAAGCTTTTTATATTAATTAATAAAGCCGTAGACTTAGAATCAGGGGAGACAATGCAACATTTCACTCACCAAAAAAAAAAAAAAAAAAAAAATTACATTTTTATTTTTATTTTCGAATTTCGAATTAAATTCGAATTTGGCCAGCGAATTTCGAATAGTGTTTTTGCTAGAAATGCCCATCCCTAATTTAGACCCCCCCTGGGAGTTAGACCCCCTGGTCTGGATTGGAACACAGTGGTCTCCAAAGCCTCCGGGACACACTCAAATTAATCATAAATCACTGATGATATCACTTATGTATAGAATTGGTAATGTCACCAGTGATGTCATCAATGCTCGAGTGATATCACATCATTAGGTAATTAGGGCAATCATCATTAGGTAATGGGGGGGCAATTAATTGGCCCTAATTACCCAATTAAAAAATGTGTTGGGTCACCCGCAGGGGTGCTCTGTACACTTCCTGAAAGATTCAGCTCGATCGCGCGTAAAATGGCATAGCTGTGGCCGAACACAATTCTGCTCATACACTCACACACAGACACTTTGCTTTCTTATTATATAGGATAGTGTGATTGGAAAGAGCTGATTTATATTTTCACCTCAAGTACTAGAATCTAATGTCATCCATAAATGAGGTACAGTAGCTTATTCAGAAGTAGAGTCCAGCCCACACCTAAAATCTCACTAAGTACCGCTAAGAGTCCCACTAAGATCTACTGTAGTGAAGGGAGCTGGTGTAAGCTTTGTTGGCAGACAAAAAAATATATATATACACAATCTAAATATGACATGAATAGCAAATACAAGATTTTTACAGTATAGCAATTTAGCCAAAATGATGCAAAGGGGTTTAATACTTATGCAAAAATATTTTCAGTTAATTTGATACTTTCACAATTCTGCAATTTTGTTTTCGCTTTGAGAGAATAGAATGCTTTGCTCAGACTTTTTTGAATAACTTATAGCCCAACAAATTGTACAAATAGTCATCTCAATGTACTGATCCCCCCCTGGTGAATAAACAGGGCTGAGACATCTATCCTGCGTATGGGCAGCAGTGCTGATCCTGTGTACTATGAATAGTGTGTGAAAATGCTCTCTAGTCTACAGAGAGATCATTTCCTCAGTACAACCACTTGGTGGCAGCCTTGCATACTGTATGGACGCCGCGATCACACAGACAAATTCTCTCACAGACTTTATGGCTTGAAAGTTAGTTGACAGACATACCACTGAAAAGCATCTAATAATAGTTTAAGCCACACTGTGGATTAGCCAACTGACAGCCATTGTGCTCCTGTGAAGTCTGGTGTTATTTTTACAATCTATTTTCAGGTCTAGCCTAATTAGCGAGATGCGGCCCGCCAACACTCATGGCTGTTGTTTGTATGAATGGCTGTTATATTTAGTATTAGTTAAATCTATATTAAGGGCTGTGAGCCGGAGACCCTGGTGGACAGAGACTTTTGGAGGGACTCGAGTGGAGAGCTGGAAAGGCTTCTGGTTCTGGGCTGCGTGACTGGGACTAGCAGAAAGAACAGACGGCCCCTCCATTTGGCCACACATTCAAGTCCCGATCGGACCTGCCTCCACACACGGCCTGCATGTGAAGTTCAGCTAAAACTGATAAACTATTTTTCCTCCTTACATAACTCCACTGGCATGAAATCTGGTTAAATCCTTTATTGTGGGATTAGTTCAAATACATCATGGCAGATTTTGGATCTGTGGCAACGTTCTGTATCATCACACCAAGAAGAGGACATAAATTGTAACACTATATCAGATATATATATATGTATGATATATATATATATATATCACAACAGCACAACATACAGACAGCGTACAGTAGGTAAAAAGTCACAACACCGGCACACTCAGATTTTCTTCCCATCATCTAACACCTTCCTTTGCTTGGTCCATATCCATCTTCAAACTTGGCCTTCATTGTGATGTGAACCACTGTCGTCATGTAAAGTTTCCTGATCACATCTTGTATGGTTGTGATGCTATCACGGTGACCAAATCTGTCCACAGACAGACAGAGAGACAGACATACTATAAACAATTGGCAAAGTACTTAAAACCGCTTCTGTGGTAGTTCCTGCTACAATCGGTGTCTCTAGGACCACATTTTCCTTGACACACACACACACACACACACTGAAAACAGCACTGTCACGGCTGGTAATCAATGCGGCATACTGTTAATACGCAGAGCTAAAAAAGCAGCACAGAGGTTATCGTTAGTTTAGCTTCTTTTTCCACTACATTTAAAATTGTAGCCATTTAGCAAACTCCACTATCCTTAACCTGAAACGAGTGAGCAGATCACCATCACTCTGCTCACTCAAGGACAATTTGAATGGACACATGCTTCTGTCGGAATCAAACCTGCAACTTTTTGGTTATTGCATAGTCACTCTAACCAGCGGGCCGCCCCGACACCTTCAACACCACGGAACAAGTTACCAACTGAGATAATTAATTAAAAAAGACAAAAAAGATATCCTTGGCAGCAGTCTGGGGTGTAACTCAATTATACGACTAAGGGGAATATAAATCCAGACCACAATCCTTTTTGATTTTTGAACATGCCATACTCTATTTGAACTGTGTGATAATATAAACACTAGCTTACTTCACCTAAAAATGGAAACATATTTTGCATGGCTGATTGAAAAACTCCAAAGGGCAGTTATTCCATCTTTCCTTCCTGTTTGCCTAATCTGTGTAGCCTAGTCTGCTTTATTATATAATAACTATTAACCCCCACCCCAAGCTTTCCACCATGTGGATCTACTCTGGGCTGCCTGGATGAGTGGGAGCCACTGGTCCATTCTCACTCTTCTTCACATGAAGAAGGTGGGTTTGGTGAGGAGCTCCTCTGTGCTTCATCACATCTCTCTAGATATGCAGTTGACTGCTCCCCACCATATGGGCCATCTATGGACCATCTTGACAAATGGGAACCACTAGTCAGCAAGGATGAACAATGTCCTTCCTTTTATCACTGTCGCCGTTTTCACACATGCGCTTTTTACCGTTAAATGACCGGAAAGCGGTCTAATGCCTTGGAGTGTGAAAGTTGTTTTCTGGTATAAGCGCGACCCCGTCATCGCAGACTTTTCCCCAGTTTCGAGCCAGTCAGGAGAGCGGTATGCCGCGATAAGGGACACAAGCGTGAAACGGGTCCAGTCATTTGCCGGTCCTTCTCTCATGGGCGAGGTGTACACACGTTGCTTAACGTTCACTTCCAGCGTGCATCATCTAATCATTCGCGCACATCAAAGCAAACTACTTCCACATTTCGCTTCGTGCATTTGCTTTCTCTACATACATACAAGCGTTGGGCGGCTTGCAAGCCGCTGCCATTCTCGCTGTGTCTGTCCTGTGTCGGGCTGCTGCGAAGTGCGGAGGACTGAAGGACTGGCCTCTCTCGAGCAGAGAGGGGAGGGGGGAAATCGGCTGTGTTTATTACGCTGGCTTGACGCTGCCTGGATACTACTCTGCACTGCAGCCCATGAGCGAATGTGAAGGATACAACATACTCTTAAGTCAAACGAGTGTGATTTATTGTGTGACAAGCGAACTTATTTCACCATCGGAGTTTTGCCGACCCCCAAAATAAGCCCCGTGTCCTGCTGAAAACACCCTGATCCACCTGCTTCAGGAAGGATCAACCAACCTGCTTCAGTAGTTCCAGGCTCCAGGTCAAAGCTCGCCAAGCCTTGTGGTCTGACCCTGGAAAAGATACCCATCCAACTGGTCCAACCTACAGGACCTCAGGGTTGCCATGCCAAAGACAGTCTGTCAACTAAACCAAAGAAGAAGAGGTGTGGCTTCTTTTCTTGGCTATCTCGCATATTCATTATATTAAATTACGTCATTTAGCAAATGCTTTTATCCAAAGCGACTTACAATATCACATTTGTCAACAGTAAAGAAATCAACTATGCAACACAATCTATGACAGTTACGACCTTTTGAAGGAATACAGTAGCACTTGTACAAAGTAGTTTGAGAAGGAATAAGTAACATTAGTTGGATTTTTTTTTTTTTTTTTTAAAGAGAGAAGGATTTTAGTTCAAGACGGGCCCAGGTGGAGCCTGAAAAGGTGTGTTTTTAGTCTTCGCCAAAAGATGGGCAAGAACCGGAGCAAGAACAAGAAATCTGCTGACAACTTGGCTGCAGCAGCAGACGCCACTCCAACAGACCTGCCAGACAGAAGCAGAGGAGCCAAAACCCTGCTTGATTGACTGCCCTCTCACCTGCAGTCCACTTCTGAACTCCTGTCATCTTCCTACTTTACACAATTGAACAACTGAATCATTTTTATTTTAATGCATTTATTTGCACACTACTATTAGAGCAGGGGTGCCCAATACGTCGATCGCGATCGACCGGTCGATCGCGAAGGTAGTGTGGTCGATCGCATGGCATTGAGGGGGAGAAAAAAAAAAAAAAAAAAAAAAATTACTGTTTTTCCACTGTTTCCACTGTTTTTCCACTGTTCCACTGTTCCACTGTTTTCCACTGTATACTCAGTGTATATATATATAAATAAATATGTTTGGTAGATCACTTTGACTTGGTCATTTTAAAAGTAGCTCCCAAGCTGAAAAAGTGTGGGCACCCCTGTATTAGAGTGTCTTTGCACATTTCTTCAAAACACACATTTATTCCTGCAATTATGGGTAACCTGTAGCCTGAAGCAGTGAAAGTATAATGGAATTAGTAAATATGTTGTCCCTTAAGATTTTCTACACCTTTATTACTAACAATATAGTCAATATTCTAAAAGTTTTTTCACTGAGATTCCATTTTGCTTTTAACACGTTCACTGCCATTGTCGAGATATCTCGGCTTACAGAATCCAACGGTTGACTGCCAAAGACGAGATATCTCGGCTTAAAAAAAAAAAAAAAAAATTTGACGGTGGGACATCGATCAAACCCTTTTACGTCTCCTATACAAATATTGGAGGTATTGAATGTGTCTAATCTATTTTACCGACCCACTAAGTGGCGACAGTGCACTCCAGACGAGAGAAAGCAAAGAAAAAACAGCCGCGGGAGGAAGCCATTCTCAAGGAAATGGCTTGGCGATTTTACAGGTAAAGGTAAAGGTAAAGTCCCACTGATTGTCACACAATGTGTGAAATTTGTTCTCCGCATTTGACCCATCCCCTGGGGGAGCGGTGAGCGGCAGCGTGCGCCGCGCTCGGGAATCCCATGGTGATTTAACCCCCCAATTCCAACCCTTTGATGCTGAGTGCCAAGCAGGGAGGCAAATGGGTCCCATTTTTATAGTCTTTGGTATGACTCGGCCGGGGATCGAACTCACGACCTCCCAGTCTCAGGGCGGACACTCAGACCACAAGGCCACTGAGCTGGGTCATCCAGACTCGCCCGAGAGCGGCCGCGCCAGCAGCAGCAGCACAGACAAGCAGCAGCAGCAGCAGCAGCACACCGAGAGCGGAGTACGCCTCAAGATTGGAAGAAGGGGATCGCAAAGGAATTTCTCTCCCGTGTCCAACCCCCCGCCCTCGGCTCTCCTCTCCTCTTCCCCGCTCCTGCGATTCCCCTCTCTTTTTTTGGGATCCGTGAGGCAACAGAAACTCGCCTGTGACCTACGGAGGGAGGAGTTTGAAGGAGACACACACACACACACACACACACACACACACACACACACACGAGTGAGCCCCATCCACACTCGCCGAGAGGGGGCCGCCAGGGAGGGAGGCTGCTCACTGCAGACAGGCAGTAGAAACTCGCTTGTGACAAACGCTGCTGAAAGCCACCAGACACGCCCACTGAGGGAGGAGTTTGAAGGAGAGGGCGTCAGAACTATATTGTTTTTGATGTCTGATCTCTCACTGATGCCAAAAATAAATGATTAAAGTGACTGTTCTGCCTGTTTGATTGAATTTCACAAAACTGCGATTATCTCAGCTTTCAGTCTCAGACGCTGAAACAATGCTGTACTCCACGGCTAATATCTACATAACTACTAACTCTACAAACTAACTCTTTTAGACAGAGAAAGCACACATTTTATTAGTACTTTTGTGAAGTTTGTGTTCACAAAGTCCAAGCAGAAAAGAATCCTCGGCTCTTGTAAAATGAGCCAGAATCCTCAAAAAAAACCTCTGGCAGAAGCTAACTACAGTAAAAAAAAACCCTGGCAGTGAATGTGTTAATATAGAACTTGTTTTCTTAAAAAAAAATACACATACAATTATTATTATCATGGTAATATTACAGCTCGCTAATGACGTACCATAACTACCTTCTCTCATAGAGTACATCTCTAGTTACATCGTAATTATCATGCTGTAAAATAAAGCGTTACTTTTTGGTCCTGATCCTGATTATGCTTTCATCTGCACTCGCTGCACATAGGTAAGAAGTCAAGGTCCAGCCTGACTGACAGCTAATAATTCATGTCAAAATATGGAAATATGAGCTTGGTGACATTACCAAGCAGCTAACCTTGAGGTGAGGAGATGATCGATAACCTGGGGCGACGCCCTCCAGTTTCAGAGATTGCCTCATTTATCTGATGCTTGAAGCGCAAAATATATTTTAAAAAGCAAATAGCGGAGCAATGGTGCTATTAATATTGCTGAGATGTTGACATGTTAGCATACTCAAAAATGTCTTCCCAATATGGGGAACACTTTTGCTCAGTTCAAACAAAAATGGCAATTAAGAAATCCGGCCTACCGCGGCTTTAATTCACTGAAAGAACAAGTCGTTAAATATACGTGAAGAAGACTTTCAGATAAAACCAATGAAGAATTAATGAGGAATATTAAGAAGATATGAGGAATCTAAGCCTCAAGATATGCCATTCTTTTACCTTAGGAAAGGTTAGAGAAGAGCCTGGCAGAGGTTCTTTATAAAGAGTGCTTTATAGATGCAATACTTTTTGAAGAACCACCTGAAACTCTGGACATGGAAGCAAGATGGCAAAAATATATATGTACATGTATGTATGTATGTATATATATATACACACACACACACACACACACACACACAAGTTGGCACCGGCTGCTTGGCACTCTATCGAAGGAAGTCAAATGGAGTGACTTTGTGACATAAACAAGCCTGCGGGTGGAAATGAGACAGTCCATTTCTCCTTTTGGCCTTCAGCAATCATAAACATGCACCTTCTGTTCCCCCCTCCCTATGGTTATAGTCGCAGCAGCGGCTTGTTGTGTTGTGTTGTGTTGTGTTGTCCCTCCTTCCACATGGGCGGCTGTGGCTCAGGAGGTAGAGTGGGTCACGGTATGAACATTTCACATCGCGATTATCGTGACCAAAATTATCACGGTTATCGTATTATCACGGTATTCATAAAAAATGTATGAAAATGTTTAAAAAGTACTGAGAGACTCACCGAAATAATTTTTATAATTATAGTTTTATATTGAATCTGTTGAATTGAATTTGATCACGGTTATCATTAAAACCGGTTATCGTTACATCCCTACTATCGAAGGTCGGTGGTTCGATCCCCGCCTCCTCCAGTCCGCATGTCAACGTGTCCTTGGGCAAGTTACTGAACCCCAAATTGCTCCAGCACCCTGCGTGGTAGCTTGCTGCCATCGATGTGTGAATGGGCGAATGTAGGCATGTGTTCTAAAGCGCTTTGAGTGGTCGGCAGACAGTCTTTCCTTTTCCTATCCCAATCGCTCTCCCTCTCTTTATCCACCTCTCTCTCCTTCCCCTATCCTCATCTCGCTTTTTTTTATATATTTGTTTATTCTTCACCTTTATTGAATAGGACAGTAGGCAGACAGGAAAGTATAGGGAGAGAAAGAGGGGATGACATGGGTTGGATTCGAACCCGGGCCGGCCTCGTGGTACATGCTCTACCGGGTGAGCCACCGGGGCGACACCAGTCTCATCCCCTTTCTGTCCACTTCTTCTCTCGTTCTATCTCTGGCCCGAGTCCCAAGACAGATGGTCCATGCAAGCAGATGCTCCCCACCCAGTCTTCTGATGGAAAAAAACAATGGCTGGATCCAAAGCAAACAAAATCTGCTGGAGAGCACGCGGGAGACGAACGGGAAAGTTATTTGCTCAAATTAATCTTGGCTTTGAACGTGGACTGCTTTTTATAGAGGGGCAGGGCAGAAGCGTACAGGTGATTTTTATTTTATTTATGAAAATCAAGAGTACAGACTTCTTTCTGGCTCTCATCTTGATGCCAGGGAGTGTAATTAACCTCATACCAATAAGTACACCATTAAGTTCATCCCACTGAGGGATAATATGCCAGGTTTAACAGTGATGAATCAAACGATGCAATTTGTGATATAATAACAGATAGAGACACTGCGGAGCGCTTCATCATTCAGAAACCACGCCCAAAACAGGGGAAAACACAAACTCCCGTCCAATCCTGGCGTTATCCTATGTCGCGTGCATGGTCTTGCACAAAAAGATCGTATCTACGGAAGATGAACACTCCAACTTACTTCATTGACAGCAACATCCACATTTTTCTTCTCTCCAATTCTCAATGGCTTCCTTGTTTTCCTCGGGAGTACAAAAAAACTTTAACTGACGATTTGTTGTCTGCGCAGTCCACCACACAACAGCTTTTAGCTATGTTTAATTCAAGGAAAATGACGCTGGTGTGTGGAAATGAACGGAGCTTTTTCCCCGTGATGGGCGTGGCCTATTTCATGCAGTGTCTCTATAGACCAAATCACCGTGAAGTCACCATGTAAACAACATTTACTTCCGGGTACCACTTCGGGAAGGCGGCAGGTTTAAATTTGCGTGTTGTCAAATAAATGCTGTCAAACTCTCGTTGTTTTCGGCCGACTACTTTCAATTTAAATGTTTAAACGGTTGGTAAACATGCTTGTCCGACGTATCTAGCCTTTCTTCTGTGTTTGTTTTATGTAGTTAGCTAGCTAATAACGTTTGTTTACAACTGTCAAACTCGCTGTTTTGACAGAGGCTACTGACGCCGCTCGGATATAGCTCGGAACCCAGATGTTGTAGCTGTAGTAAGCCTGTGCCGCCGAATCCAGAGTTCTCTTTGCTCATGTTTGCCCTTTGCAGAGGGAATTCTGAATAATCCAAATCTTGACCCGCTCTTTATGGTCACTGGACACCCAGCAAGACAACACGAACGAACCATTTTTGTCTTCTTTGTCCGTTTTTGTCTTCAACACGTCAGTTTGTGCCGTAACCAGCCGTAACCAGGGGTAACCGGAAGTAAATGTAAACATCCCCGCTGATTTGGTCTATTGCTCCACACCGACCTAGCCTACATCAACAGATGTCAAAAATTATCTTTGTTAGGATGTTTCTATTGCAACCTCTATAGATTGCCAATTCATTAAGAATTTGTCCAAGCAACCAGCAACACTAAAGCAGAGAGAAAGTGAGACTGAGTTTCACATTATGTAATCTTATGTCGATACGATACGTTATGATTCAATATATTGCGATATATACTGTATATATATATTATTTGTTTAGGAAAACTGTCATAGTATAAAGAACACACGATCATTATGCATAAAATCCGAGTAAAAACAACTTGAAGTGAAAGAGTCAAATGGCTCAAGATACAACACCAAAATCTATTTTTTGTTTTTGAGAATAAATACAGTATCACAAAACATATCGCAATACTCAAACAAGTGTAACAATATTTTCTTACACACCTAATCTAACCTAAATAATATTGATAATTTCCCAGATGGGATTAAATCCTAGTTCAGCATCAGCAGGGATACATGTGGTGACAGCGGTAAAGGCTTTAAACACTACACAATACCTGGGAACAGATTCAGACACAGCAGCCTATTGGACAATGTATCGTCCTTGAAAAAAGTATGGGCCAATGGAGCTTCTTTTATTTTGTCTTACAATGTATTTAAATAATCCACCTAGGGCTTGGCAATATATTGATAGTATACCGATATCAGCCTAGGTATCGTCTTAGGATATTATCGTAATATGGCATAAGTGTTGTCTTTTCCTGGTTTTAAAGGCTGCCTGCATTACAGTAAAGTGATGATGTTGTTTTTTACTTACCACACTGTTCTAGCTGTTCTATTATTTGCCTTTACCCACTTAGTCATTATATCCACATTACTGATGATGATTATTTATCAAAAATCTCATTGTGTCAATATTTTATGAAAGCACCAATAGTCATCCCTACAATATTGTCGCAATATCGATATTGAGGTTATTTGGTCAAGTACAGTCTAGTTTTAATAAAAGTGCTTTCAAGTGATATCTCACATGCGGCTTTGACTTACAACTGAATATTTAGCTACAGTAACTTCATAGAAAATACAGAGATATATATTGTATATCGCGATTCACCTTAAAAAATACGATACGATATGATTGAGCTATGAATGAGAAATTGTCAGGCTGCACAGTAACTGGCCTAATAACAAGTCTTGGAAGAAATTTTAGATCATTGATCCAGTGCTACTCTCAAAACAATTATCTCAGAAGCAAAAATACACACTGCTCTCTCTCTGTTGTCTGACAGATTTGGAGCAGCCTTTTCCATCTGTTCCACAACATCACTGTGAGCTGAAGACCTCTGGCTGACAATCACTGTGAAGACACCCGTACACACAGACAGCCAGACAGACAGACACGCAAATACAACACACACACACACACACACACACACACACACACACACACACACACGCACGCACACACACACACAAACACACACCTCGTGTAGTCAGTTCTACCCTGCATAAAACCTCAAAGCTGCAGTCTAGGAGCAAACCTAATTAAGTCTAATGGGGGGGGGGGGGGGGGCACAGTGGCGCAGTGGTAGCACTGTGACCTCACAGCAAGAAGGTCCTGGTTTCGAGTCCCCCCCCCCCACCATTTTATCCCCCATTAGTGCTCACTTGATTTCTCTGTCCTGGTTGCTACTTCATCCTCTGCCGATATGGGGCGAGCCGAGACTGGCTCCATGCTTCCTCCGAGACATGGGCAGTCAGCCAGCCGCTTCTTTTCACCTGACAGAGGAAGCTTCACCGGTAGGACATAGCACGTGGGAGGTTCACGCTATTCCAACCAGTTCCCCTCCCTCTGAACAGGCGCCCTTAACGACCAGAGGGGGGGACCACATTAGCAACCAGGGTATTGCATGTTTTTGTGAAGGGGGTTCCTATATGAAGGAAACCCCCGGGAGGCACAGGGAGAACATGCAAACTCCAAACAGAAAGGCCCTTTTGACGACCCCACCTGGGCGGTGGGCACTCGAGGACATGCGGACGGGCACGCATTCCTTCAGCGTTCACATCGTCGCAGGTGGGAATCGAACCCACGACCTTCGAGCTGTGAGGCGATAGTGCTTACCACTGCACCACCGTACCTCCCCCGCCTGGGTCGCTGTTGGCACTGGGCTGGGGGTATGTCTCCCCATGCCTTCGGTGCCTGGTGCCCAGGTGGGCTATCTCTTGAAAAAGGGCCTGTCTGTGTGGAGTTTGCATGTTCTCCCCGTCCCTGTGCTCCCCTGGGGTTTCCTCCAGATAAGAACCCCCCACTAAAAACATGCAAAAGGTTGGTCCCCGGGCGCTTCACTGCAGGCTGCCACCACTCCTGGCCTGCCCATGGAGGAGGACGAGCCAGGATGGGTCAAACCCGGAGGACACATTTCACAGCGCCTCTGAGGCATCATGTGTGTGTGTCTGACCTCCGTGCACGTGCGTGCATCGAGGGTGTTTGTGACAAATAAATACAGGGTCAATCTTAATCTAATCTTGAGAACGCTTCCTTAGCATTCCAAAACAAAACAAAAGCATGGTTCACTTGCATGTGGACTACACAGCCTAAAATTAAAACATCCCAAACAAAAATGTTAATCAAAATTTTCCAAATACGAGTTATCTATCTAAGGTTTATATGATTAATGATATGATTTGGTAGCTCATTCTAGACTGTCAGCCTCACCTGTGAAGTGAATCTCGGATTTGTTTGCATGGCACTATTTGATTGTAGTGCCTCCTGAGAACTTGATGACAAAAGGATTAGGCCTACACTAAAAAAGCCACTGTTTACTGGCTGAAACTGCAAAATTCTGACTGAGTCAATATTGATGTTCTTAACATTTATTATTGAAGAAACGTCCACTTGTCTCCAATCCCATTTGTTAAGCGATGCATATGCAGCAGATTTACATTTTGGCTGCCAGTGAGAAAGTGCTCATATGTGGCAAGACCCCCTACCTGAGTGCACCATATGTTGGCACTTTCAAAATGTCCCTGATATACTTGTAAAATATCTCACTGGCTCCTCAACTTCTCTCTTGACTGTGGACAGTCGTTTGCAGTACTACTTTTACTTCTTTAACCTCTTTTGTTTTTGAGATTATTTTGGGGGGCATTTTTGCCTTTATTGGATAGGTCAGTATATTGGATAGGTCAGTATATTGACATGAAGGGTGTGCAGAGAGAGAGGGGATGAAGACATGTAGCAAAGGACCACGGGTCGGACACAAACCCGGGTTGGTGACGTGAAGTGCTACGCACTCTACCAGGTGAGCCACCGGGACAGCCCTGAATCTCTCGTACAGTAGCAAGTGAAACACAATGCAAATCAGTAGTTGCTATGTTCATGTTTTTCCTTAATGTTCTGCATATGAAGCGGCATAATTAGCAATGATAGTTCACATGGAAGCAAAGGCAATAAGGGCATTCATCACAGAGTTTACTACCGGCACTGAACAATTTAAATGGCAAAAGACTGAGCTGGCCGTGGTGCTGAAACGCCTGAAAGTAGCTCAATCAGAACAATAAACCTTAAGGGGCCATACTTCATTGGTTCACATTTCTGAAACTGAAAATATGCTACTAAAGGAGAGAAATGTCTGGGGGGAACCTTTGGCAAGCGCAGACAGAAGCAGCTCCTGGGAGGATCAGTTCATGGCTGGGTGGCTGTTGCATTTTCACAGGCGATGTTACATTTTAAGATTTCCCGGGGGAGCGGCCACGATGGTAGCACATCAGGAGGGGGGCGGGAAAGGAGGGAGCGCGACAGAACGAGAGAACATTTGAGAAGAAAGAGACGGAGTGAAGTGGAGAGGTAGTAGTGAACCCAGCCCCTAGCAACATGATTTGGTGTCTGTACTCATCTCTCAACAAGAATCAGTCATATTAGCCATGCAAAGTACAAACAAATGGCCCGCATGTCTCGAGTCCCTGAGACGAGACTGACTCCATCAGCCACGTGAGTCATGAGAAACTTGACAGAAACGTCAGGTTGCTGCTTGCTGCTAGTAGCGCACCGCTTTTCTTACGCAATGCAGTGAAACTCAAAACTTTTCGGCATCTGTACAAAATCCAAGCTGCCAGCGGCCGGGGTTTTAAAAGCTACTCTTGGACAGAGAACAACAGTGATTTATCCTTCAATAACAAGATAGGGGAACAGAATTGTGGACACATAACCTGAGTCTGAGTTTGCGTATGAATTTATGCATTTGTTACACAATTACACATTTGTGCCCACTGCTAAGTACCAACCTTTCAACACTAGAATTAATGTGCATAAATTCATACGCAAACTCAGACTCAGGTTATACTTTAGACACCACACCAGCACTGACAGTACCCCCCCAGCCCTCGCTCCCCCCTCCTCCTTTACACCACCTGGCAATATAGATTCAGCCATAGAAACATACAGCAAACTGGTCCACCAGGACATCGCTGTTCTCGAACGGAGCATCCCCTCTGTCAGGCAGAATTTATCCCGCAGGGAAAGAGATGCTCTCTTAGAACTACAACGGGATAATTCCATTGTGATCCGCCCTGCAGACAAAGGTGGAGCGGTCGTCTTACAGAACATGTCAGACTATAATGCGGAAGCTATGCGCCAGCTCTCAGATCCCACCACATACAAACACTGTAGCAGCGACCCCGGGCCCCGCACCCGCGTCATCATCAAAACACTGGTTGACGATGCACTGCAGGCTGGCCACATCAGCAAGCGGGACCACAGATTCCTTCTGCGTAAACACCACAGGACCCCAGCTTTATATCTCCTTCCCAAAATCCATAAAAATATCTCCCCCCCACCCGGGCGTCCGATCTGCTCTGGGAACGAGTCCCTCCTTGAGCCCCTGTCCAAGTTTGTAGACCAGCATATACAGCCTTTCGTGCATAGACTACCAGCCTACACCCGCGACTCCTCTGACTTCCTCCGCATTATTAATGATTGGATATAGATGTGTCATCTGTCAGACTGGCCACCATGGACATTGAGTCTCTCTACACTAACATTCCACAACAGAAATCATCAAACAGACACTGACAGGCAGAACATCTGCAACCCCCCCCAATGAACTCATAGCCTCTCTGGCTGAAATTAGCCTATATCACAATTACTTCCTATTCAACGGCGAGTATTATCTGCAGACCTCGGGGGGAGCTATGGGGTGCGCGGCAGCGCCTAGCATAGCCAATCTGTACGTGGGTGCGTTTGAGAGGGATTTTGTGCTGAACCCCAGCATCAACCCGTTCATCAGCTCCATTAAGCTATGGCGGAGATATATTCATGACGTCTTCATAATTTGGCACGGCTCATCCTCATCCCTGGTAGATTTCCACACCCTCCTCAACACTTGGAACCCCCACCTCCGTTTCACGTTAGACCACCACCCTGATCGGATCAACTTCCTGGATGTGTCTGTGTATAAACACAATACCAAATTGCATTCATCCATCTACCGCAAGCCCACAGATAGAAACACTCTGCTCCACGCCACCAGCTATCACCCCTCACACCTGAAAGATAACCTGCCCACCGGTCAATTCATGCGCCTGCGCAGACTTTGCAGCGACAGAAGTGACTTTGTACATGAAGCCACTCACATGAGACTACGTTTCCACGAGAGAGGATATGGGCGCAGACCCATTTCCCACGCATATAAACGTGCTCTCCATTCCCACAGGGACATCCTTCTGCAGCCCAGAACACCGGAGCCCAGCCCTCCCAGAGTCACAGCCACCCTCCAATACTCACCTCTCGCCAATAAAATCAAACGATGCCTGCTAAAACATTGGAGAGTACTGCAAGTGCATGAAACATTTACCACTCCCCCAGAATAGCCTTTACCAGAAACCACAACATCAGAGACAGCCTGGTCAAAACGCTCCACACCCCCTCCTCGACTCAACCCACCATTGACTCCCTGCCTCCCCCGGTTGGTCACTTTCCATGCGGACACTGTTCCTGCTGCCCCCAAACCAGCAAAATAAAATCCCTTTCGTTCCCTAACGGAGTTACTGTACAGCTGAAACACCTCACTACCTGCGCATCACAGGGGGTAGTCTACGCTATCGTCTGTGCGTGTCCGCTGCCCCTCTGGTACATCGGCAAGACTACCCGGCCTTTACGCACATGCGTAACGGAGCATAAGAGCGCCATCCGCCGCCGTGACACAAAAGCTCCTTTGGTGGAGCACTTCCTACAACATAACCACTCTGACACTGACCTCCGGTTCTGGGCACTAGATACTGTTAGACCGCATCCGAGGGGCGGCGACTTGGACAGATCTCTCCTACAGTGTGAGGCGCGGTGGATTTACTCTCTCAATACTGTCAGCCCTCACGGACTTAATGAGGAGCTGGACCTAACATGTTTCATATAGTGTATCATTTCCCCTGTTGCTCTCTCTCCCCCCCCCCTCCTCTCCCACAGGACGTTATGATTTTGCTTATAGGCTATGTCGTTTTTCCCTATAGCCTATATAGGCCATCTTGACTGTTCTCATATAGCCTTCTCTGCATGTGTGTATAGATCCTCATATTCATGTTGTTATTCTATTGGTGTGTATGTTACTTTATCATGGCCCAACCTACAGTATGATGTCATAGCACTGCCCACCTCACGTCATTGCCTCTGAGGGCACGGTGGCTCAGTGGTAGAGCTGTCGCCTCGCAGTCAGAAGGTCCTGAGTTCGATTCTCGCCTGGGACACTGTGGGCGCTGTGGTTGTGTTCCCCCCATATCTTCAGTGCCTACTGCCCAGGTGGGGTATCTCGTCGTAAGGGCCTTTCTGTCTGTGTGGAGTTTGCATGTTCTCCCCGTGCTCCCCCAGGGGGGTTCCTCCGTATATAACCCCCCCCACTAAAAACATGCAGAAGATCAGATCGTCATCGTCATCCGACCAGTGACGACAACATCCGAAGTCGGTCCCCGGGCGCTGTACGAGAAAGCGACCACTGCTCCTGGCCTGCCCCAGGAGGAAAGGACAAAGCCAGGATGGGTTAAATGCAGAGGACAAATTTCACCGGCCACCGTCAGCATGTGTGTGTTGGGGCCCTCCGTGCATGTGTTGTAGTGTGTTGTGTGACAATAAAGACGGGCTGCCGTCTGAAAATCGTTTTTTTTTTTTTATCGTTTGTATGTATGTCTCTTATACTCAGGTGCGGTGGCCGACGCCCAGCTATTCCAGCCTGATGAAGACCGTGTGTGGTTGAAACGCGCGTAGCGTTTTTGTTTGCCCGTGTACCCTATTGAAGATATATTCTGTTTGTAACACTGCTGTGTACACGAATATACTACTTCGGGATTAAATACTTTTCTTGTAAAAATTCAAGGAGCTCCCTTCTTATTTTTGTTTCCTTCAATAACAAGACATCAGGGGCCTGTACCACAAAGCAAGATTACTGGCTTAGCGAGGTAACTTCAGGTTTAACCCTAGTTTTGCCGTACGACGATGCTAGTTAACTTCTTATCGAGATAGATCACCATAGCAACTTATGCTCTACGGCTAACCTGCTTTGTAGCAGGTTAAGTTCAGAGGATAAGATCAAAACCCATGAAAGACCCACCTGCTTACCAATCAGCTCTCTGGAAACAGCGAGTCACCATTCATATGGTCCCCATATGAAAAATACATTGCATTCAAATGAAAAAGAAAAAGAAAAAAGAAAAAAAAAGGCTCCTGTTGAATTAATCAAGGACTAAAGCCTTGCACTTGTTGCAGGCTACATTTAAATTAAGCCCTACTTACCACTTTGGAATATGTTTTTATATATTCATTTTTGTGCTCTCAAGTAGCCTAGATACGTTGTTTGACCCCGCCGTGACTTTCTTGACGTGCAAAGTTATGTTTTAAATTGACAAAATTAGCGTTGGCACCCCGTGGCCCAATTCAAACGGGATTCAAAAAAGTAACCTTATTCTCCATCCACCGCCATTCATATTTTTCGCAGCGCTGGTACAGGGAGAAAGCAGGAAGTGACGTTTCACTTTGGCTCTCTATTGCTATAAATATGTTTTAAGTGAGAGAAATAGAGCCTAATTGCACTCAACAGACTCATTCTCATCATCACAAAGCCTAATTAGAAGTCAATTAGCTATGCAAACACGCCACACAAACATTGACCTGAGCTGGGAATAATGAGCAGTTAACTGGTCTAGCTTTGGGAGAGGCAGTGAGGAGGCCTGAGGGGAAACCTATCAACAGAGTGATCAGCATTCTGGAGGCCAGCCAAGTAGTGAGGAGGGGAGAAGCCAGGAGAGGGTTTCTGCTGCTCAAGCCGATGGTCTTTTTAAATTACAGACCTGATGCCAGTCTGTTCATTAACTCACAACCTGCAATCACATGGAGCGGTTCAACTCTTCAATGTAGGCTACCGTTGCCCATGATGAAAACATAAAATGTAATCCTGTTGAAGGGATAGTTTGGATTTTTTGACATGGGGTTGTATGAGGTACTTGCCAACAGTCAGTGTACTACATGCAGTAGAATGCAGCCAGCGCGATGCCAGTTTGGAGAAATGGAGACCGGCCGCATCAGGCAAGTAGAGCTGTCTGTTGAGTGTGAACAGGGTCATCATGAGCAAAAACGTTTAAAAAGAAATGCCTCCATACGGCTCACCTGGCATAATACAAGTCTCCACAAGCCCTGAGATGCCAAGTTGACTTGAAAATATGCACCGTAGCCACGTTGCTCGAAGAAGTAGAAGAAGCACTTGTGAAGATTTCAGCTTAAAAAACAGGGTGTAAATGATGTATTTTCAAGTCAACTTGGCAGGGCTTGTGGAGACTTGGATTACCCCATGTGAGCAGTATGGAAGCGTTTTATGTCTCCAAGCTGGGACCACGCCCACATCAAAATCCCTTTCAAATGCAAACAGCAGCCCTCGAGGTCCCTGCAGGTTCCTCTCTGGTGGTGAATAACACCTGTCACACAGTCTATCTCCACTGCACCGTCAACTATCAAGCAAAGGCCAAAAACAACCCAAGGGAGGAACAAAACCCTGCATACTCTCGGCCATAGATTCAATGGACAGCAGGCAGACTCGAAGAGCAAAATGAAACACGAGTCTATCATATCATATCCTTTCAACAGAAGGCAAAAGTGCAGTCACCCCAAAACGCTCACTTACAAATCTGTGTTGCAGAGGCATGCAAAGTTCGACTTATTTAGTGTGAGAGTTATGCCAAACTAGATGCAAAAACCCATGAATGTTGCCTTGCTTTGAAGAATATTATCGAGTGTCTACTGATGTTATGCGGCATAATAAACGAAACAGCGGTTATCAATTAGCCTACAATTTCAACTTAATTTAGCCTACACACTGACCACGCCCTCGATCAGCGCTGTAGCCTACGTTATTTTGGTGGAAGAATATTTGCGCGGACAACGAGGCAATAGTTAATTATAATTTATATAAGTTTAAATTTGAAATGTCTCTGTTGTTAGGCATGCATGCTTGCCAATAAAGCAAAGCAAGGCAGCATTCAATTGTCAGGTTTTTGTTTGGCGTGAAATGTTATTCATGCAATCAATGACCCATCGTCACCAAATTATCCACTCGGCGAAACGAAAGTGCCAAAAACATGCGACCACTGTCCTACCAGGTGAAGAAACAGCAGAGTCCACGCTGGCAGAAATGGTCTCCACTCTCTTTGCGTCCATAGTTTTCTTAAGTTGGACTTGTTTATTTAGTCGAAACACCCACTTTTCGTCTGCGCTCACTTGTAGGCAGGCACCTGGCAGTGTGGCTAGTTGTTGCTGCTCCAACTCCAAGTTTCGCAGTGTGTGTTTGTGGCGAGCGCCTGGAGACAGCGGCGCTGGAGTGCTGCTCGTGCACCCTATCCTCCTTCGCGGGCGCGAGCATTGGCTTGGTGGAAGAGGAGGAGGAGCAGGAGGAGGAGGGGGTGCGATATTCCCTTTTCATATCAAGGAAGGAAGGACCCCTAATTAATTAGTCCACGGACCCCCTTTAGTCCCCCATTGATATTTTGTCTCTCAGACCCAAATCTGAGAATATTTTTTAATGACTATTGTAGGTAGAGGAGATAGAGAAATCAAAGCAGTCATTCTTCCACATTCTTTAAAGGGACAGCTCACCCTAAAATTCAAAATACATTTTCCTCTCAGCTGTATTTATCCATCTATATCGTTTTGGGATAGTTGCCTGAGTTTTGGATATATCGGCCTTCTCTTGAATACAATGAAACTGGATGGCACTCAGCTTGTAGTGCTCGAAGCACCCAAAAATAAATTTGGAAAAACTCAACAGCATTGTCTCTGTCCAGAAATCATGACCCGGTTAATCAAGATAATGCACAGACTTTGTTGTGAGCAGTTTCATGTAGGAACTATTTTCTTTTGCAGTCTCATGTAGGAACAAGCTAGCAGGTGTAGTTCGGTTAAAAGAAAATAGTTCTTCCATGAAACTGCTCATAACAAGGTCTGTGGATAGTCCTGAATAACCGAGTCATGATTTCTGGAAAGAGACAATGCTATTGAGTTTTTCAAATATATTTCTTTGGCGCTTTGAG
Organism: Poromitra crassiceps; assembly: GCF_964638095.1. Classification (NCBI taxonomy): domain Eukaryota; kingdom Metazoa; phylum Chordata; class Actinopteri; order Beryciformes; family Melamphaidae; genus Poromitra; species Poromitra crassiceps. The sequence goes on from NC_139628.1 coordinate 37,346,267, forward strand.
CACCACAAGCCGAGTGCCATCCACTTCCATTGTATTGGAGAGAAGGCAGCCACTCTGCGGCCGATCCAAAACTAAGGCAACTAACACAAAACGATATAGATGGATAAATAGCACTACAGGTGAGGTGAGGTGAGAGGGAATAGTATTTTGGATTTTGGGGTGAGCTGTTCCTTTAAACATTTCCCAAAGTGGGGTTCGGGGACTAGCCTACCATGTAAAATGAAGAATAGTTACATTTCTGTAGAAGCCCAGTGAGTGAGTGTGGAAGGGTAGCTGTTTTCATCAAATGTTTCCCTCTCCCCAACAACAGTTTAATTCTGCATCAAGTCAAAACAGATAACAAATGCCTTCTCCGATGGAGTTCTTTGGCACTCTATCTTATAAAGTGGGTAAACTCAAACAGCAGTAAAACGACAAGAGATAAATCAATTGTTTTGACAGTTCAGTATGTCTCTAGTCTATACAAATACACCAGCTTATCCACACATAGCAGCATGAAGAAACAAAACCACCAAAGCCAACAAAAAAGGCCACGATGAAAAGATAACTCAGAGTAAATTCTACTGCTTCTTCTCAGCACATCAAGACAACTGACAGCTATTTTGAAGCACAGAACATTTTTAACAACAGAGTGGATCATTTGCTTGAAGGGAAGGGGAAAAAAGGGGAAGTTTGCAAAAAAAAAGTTGAACTGTCTCCCAACAATACCACTGGGAATAAAGATTTCCTGTCGCGCTATGAAACATGCACTCAGTTTATTTAAACACAACAGACAGCTTTAGACAAATCATGGAACAGAAGGCCATTTTGCTCTGCTGGTAATGCTGTCACTTCTCAGAAACAAGGCGCTTCATTCTTAAACGATTTTGATGGGCGTGTTGGAGCAGGTAGTTACTGCAAGAGTTGATTCTCTCCAGGATATCCATGCATGGCGTGTAGCTGAAAAGGGAAAGTTTAGATATATGTGTATTAATGCGCACATGTTCCATATACCTGGCATGGATTGCAAGTGCAACATAGATATTATGTTCATATTCATACTTCAACCACATGTTCGTTCGCGTGAAGGGAAATGATGAAATTTCTGATATCACAGCTGCAGTCGCCTCATTAAACACAGCGGTAGAGAACTTTTGTGCAAAATCCAAAATGCATGATTAAACTTTGGGCACTCGACACCATGTGAGAGAAGCCTAGCAGGACAGAAATAGATGCTCATTTAATGATCTCAGGGGGGCCATATAGGAGGAGAGGAGGGCTCTGCTGGTGGCTTGATCTTTAAACAAAAACACACACACACACACACACACACACACACACACACTGTGACACACACACTGTGTCACACACACACACACACACACACACACACACACACACACACACACTGTGTCACACACACACACACAAACACACACACACACACAGTGTCACACACAGTGTCACACACACACACACACACACACACACACTCTCTCTCTCTCACACACACACACACACACACACACACTCTCTCACACACACACACTCTCTCTCTCTCTCTCTCACACACACACACACACACACACACACACACACACACACACACTCTCTCACACACACACACACACACACACACACACACACACACACACACACACTTTACAGATACTGCCATATAATGATGATATCAAGCCATCTACAGTCAGAGATCCCATCCCTATGTGTTGGCAGACCTGTGCTCTCATTGCCATCCATACCTCTGCCAGTCTGTCTGGACACATTTGACTTCATTGTCCTGCAGGTGCTGCGTTAGGTTATTTAAAGCCACCTGAAAAACATTATTATTAGTCAATGCCGGGTGACAGTGTCAGTGGTCCTGTCCAACACTCGTCTCACAAAGTGAAGCTTGTCTATTGGAATGCCTTTCCCCCTGTAGCCTACTGATTCTTGGGGGTTTGGATTCATTTTTTCTTTCTTTCTGAATGTCCGTTAACACTGGATGGACATTTCTGAACAAAGAGCATCTGTGAAGAGCTTTATCTGTGACCTAGTTATGTTCAATAGAGTATTTTTAAACCACAGCAGTGCTTTTCTGTGATGCCAAATTGAGATTTTGGAAGACGCACAAATGAAATGCTGACTACAAAACCCCCAGATGCTGGTCATATCCAAAAGCATGCGCTGCAAGCTGCTTTTTAGTCGACTACAACCGACTGAATCAAGTGATTTTAAACTTTTCAGTTAGATAAGCCCATCACACAAAATAAACCTTGCTCTGGCTCTGTCAGACACCCCAGGCCATTCCCATATGGTGTACATCAGGGGTCCCCAATTACTTTTCACCAAGGGCCACATTTTGCTGAGGGCCGAGGGCTGGGGGTCAAACGGTGCCGCCGCCCTTTGGGCGTCGATGCGAAAATTTTGGGGCATGCACTTGAAGCCAGATTTAGAGGAATAAGTTCTTTTAAATCAACAGTTCTGATGTCATTATTCAGTCTTAACCACCAATTTGATCCTTTTCTCACTCACTCCTATGTCACCACCTGGAGAGCTTGAAATTAACTTTTTTGACCACCTGCCAATATGGCTGCTAGATTTTAAAGTTACCAGCCAGTTAGAATTTCCACTAGCCTAAATATTTTTCTTGAAATAAACCAGAATATGAGTGGGTTAATTTAAGCATCAGTAAGTGGCCCGGGATTCTCAAAGCCTATGTTGAGGGTCACACAAGAACAAAAATGCACTCTTGAAGCTAAATAAATCCAAAACCAACCAGTTAATTATTTAAAATTTTCCTTCAAACTTCCTCAATGTAGAACAGCAATTTCTTACACATGAGATTGCTTTTAGCTGTTCAGTCATCAAGATTATTGAAAATATTCCATATTCCAGACTGAAATGTTATAACAGAAGTGGAGTATTGGCCAGAATGACATGAACAGCAATGGATAAACGTCCTATGTTAAACAGTTACATGTATGACATCACTGATGATGACATCACAATTACTCGAGTGACATCCCTGATGACATCACAATTTCTTGAGTGAGATCACTGATGGTAGAATATAGGCAGAAATATTCAAAAGTAGGTGAAAATAACACGTTTAAAATGCACGTGGTGACATCATCGGATAATTCCTCAGGGTTTGGGAGTCAGTCAGTCAATCAGTCAGCTTCAGACAGAGGCAGATTTAGGCCGGCAGCCAGCCGCATGGCAAAACAAAACAAAACAAAACAAAACAAAACAAAACAAAACAAAACAAAACAAACATCAAACAACAACATACATTCACCAATTATCTCAACAGACAGCTGCTTGACAGTACAGTGATCATCACAAACCCCTGGATGCTAATTAACACTTTAATCTATATTCCAAGCCTCTGGCATTTGTGGGTGATTAGCACACTGCAGGTAATATATTTTGGTTCCCCGGGACAGTTAAAGGCAGCTAATTACATTCAGCACAGATGGCTTAACTTTCTACAAAGTATCAATCTTCATTGCAGTGGCAAGTTTCCACAACAGAGCCAGATGCTTCCTCCAGGCGCTATGGGCAGCGATTGGAAAATGTAAACAGCGCATCACTTGTCGTCTGATGCTGGTGGTCCCCGTGCCGGCTAAGGCAGTGGAGCTCAGATACGCTCCGCAGAGTCGGCTAACAGGTGGAAGCACCGAACAGACGAGCATCATTCTATATACATTAGTGTTTATTATCCACCTGCAGGTGTTTCAATGCTTGTGTGACGCTCTCAAATCTTTTCTGATTTAGTTGCCAAAGATGTTGGTCTTCTACATGTCATTAACTGTGAGATTGTTAGTGTGATTCTGATATGCTTGATCCCCCCTTAAGAGGCCTGAATAAGATCTGAGGCGAAGACATCTAAACAACTATCTTAATTTGTTATCGATTTTTGCCCAAGGTGTCCCTGTGATCTTCAAGCAGATACTACCAGTTTATTTGGCCTTGATGAGCTCTTCAAAGAAAACAGAAAATGTGCCTTGAGCGCGCGCACACACTTGCCATTCCTGTCTGTAGCCTAATAGATGGGACCACAAAAGCAGTGGTTCTCTTCTCAAAGGGTCCCCCATCTGATACGATTTTTGTTTTTGTCGGTTTTATTACAGAAAATATATGAAACCAATGAGAAAACAGTCATACATTCTATTAGAGTTTTCTTATTGAAAGACTGTGTATATTTTGTCATACCTGACCGTTTCGACTGCTACTTCCTGCAGTCTTCCTCAGAGACGTCACGTGATGTTGTTGTGACGTGCTGTATGGCTGGTTTATGAAGGGTTGGCCATCCCACCTGGATAGGTAGGATGACCATGCCCCCTGCAGGTATGACAAAATATACACAGTCTTTCAATAAGAAAACTCTAATAGTTAATAATAGATAGACGAAATGAACTTGTTTGGATTAGTCATACATTCTGTCAATGTGTTACTTATGGATGGGATTTTAATGAAAATAAGTTATCCCCCTTTTTGATGGGGACCCACTGGAACTCCCTCAAGGACCCCTGGGGGTCCCCAGATCCCACTTTGAGAACCACTGCACTAAATAACCTTGTCCATTATTTGCAGATCACTCTCTCATTCAATCCACAAGGCCGCCACTAATCAAAGCACAACTACCTGCATAATTCAAAAGTCTTATTATAGTTTGTCATATCCAAGATGACTGGGCAATATATCTTTTCCACAGTGAAATATGCTTTTGATTAATATGCTGTTAATGGAAAATTGGAGCAAAACCTGTGCTGTCTCTTTGCTTCTTCTGTGACTGGGATGATCAGTAGGCAACGATTACTGACAATCTCTTAAATTTCAACATGACAATCAAAAAGTGCTAGCTGATAAAAACAAGATCATTGACTATACCATCACTTTCAATAGGTAGGACTGTATTGTGTCAAATCAACAATACAGAAATCCACACTGATAATGTTAATTTTACTGATGCAATGCACCTTACTCGTTATAATTATTATAATTTTTATTTTATTATATTATTATTATTATTACTGTTGTATTATTGTTATTATTATTATTATTATTATTATTATTATTATTATTATTATATCATTATTACTATTGCTACTATTATTACTATACGGCACTCTGGCTCAGCGGTTAGCACTGTTGCCTTACAGCAAGAAGGTACTGAGTTCAAACCCCAGTCCATCCCAGGTCCTTTCTGTGTGGAGTTTGCATGTTCTCCCCCTTTCGTGTGGGTTTCCTCCCACCATCAAAGACATGTATATTAGGGTTAATACTCCTGTCAGTGCCCCTGACCAAGGCAATGGCAAAAGAAGTGGAGTTGGTCCCAGGCACTGTGGCTGCCCACTGCTCCTAGTTCTAGGAATGTTCCTAGTAGAGATGGATCAAATGCATCAAGGATATCACAATATGTCAAAGACTTGTTTCCATTGTGGTCCTTGGACTCAACAGACAATATCAAAAATAAACACAGTATAAACATCTTGTTGTGGCGCAATAGTAGAAAATGTGCTACCCTGTGCTACCCTGTGTTTCTTAATTGATATACAGACAATTACACGAATACTGTGGTGCCCCCTTGGGCCAATCAGGGTCATTTTGAAAATCCTGAAACAGAGCTTTGGATGGACAGTGAAACAGAAGGCAATATAACTTGAGGTAGCTCAATTAAACATTAGTCCAACAGTACCATTGCCAGCAATATCACCTTGGATACTTCCGGACGCCACAGTAGGTTTTACAATATTGGAAAAGAAGAATATGTCTTTGGGTCATTTATAAACAAAATTAATTCTGTTATTTTTCTATCGATTTTTTTTGTAGTTATTTTACATTGAAGTCAACGGCTAGTGGCTTGTGTTTTCCCCCTAAAAGGGAACGCCTTGACGTTTTGCAAAGTACCCAGATTTGGTGGTCTGGTCTACAGACGCAGGTTGCACGTCTGAGTTTTCTAAATAAAACTTGGTGAAATTATTACAGTGAATGTATTTCATCATTATCATTATTAACATCACAGACAGCCATAAATATCAGCTGGTAACTGGGTTTCACCCTATAGTCTCTGAAAGGAAATTTAACAGGGGGGGCAATACTGCTGCCGAGAAGGACCAGTGAGGGTGTATCAGTTTACGCAGCAGAAATGTTTGCAATATTGTTGGCAGTACAGTGGCTAGAGGATACAAGACTGTAGAGATCACTCATTTGTTCAAGCACGTCACTACTTGTCAGTTTACAGACTAGTACAGTTCCTCAGACAGACAGCAGACCAGATATTTTGATTGAAGTGCAACAAACATTATACAGAATTGATGGGTCTTACAGTTACATTTGGGTGGATTCCAGCACATGTTGGTGTCAGAGGAAATGAGAAATGGTAGATGAGATTGCAAAGAAGGCTACAAAAAAATCAATACATTGACATGGCAGTTACCATCAGCAAAACAGGACGGTGGTTTTACAGGATTCAAAGGAAAGTGGGAGAAATTAGAGGTGCAGAAAGGAACTGGAGAGATGAGACAATCATATCAAGACTCAGGTTTGGACACACTGGATTAAACAGTTCACTGTTCATTATAGGCAAACATAATACAGGCAGATGTGACTGTGGGCAAGAAGAAACAGTAGAATATGCAATACTACACTGTCAGAGATACGAGGCAGAAAGAAGGCAGCTGGGTGGGCGACGAGAGGTAAAAATAAACTTTAGTTCATAGATATTTTGCAAAAGAACTCAGGATATATGTGTTATCGATTCCTATTTGAGGATCTTAAAACAACGAATTTGATTGAAAGGATACGATGATGTTATTTGTATTACATTTTCCCCCATTTTGTCCTACAAGACCTGACTAGATTCTGATCCACACACCATACCAGTTGGTGGCGGTAATGCACCAATTCGTTGTTTGCCAACCGCCAATGAAATCTTAGAGAAGAAGAAGCAGAAGAAGAAAGAGATAGCAGTAGCCTATTATTTCCAGGTTATTTCCTCGGGACTTCAGAAGTTTAATTTCCAAACACAAGACTCGTATGTGCGGATGATATTATCACGAATATATAAAGTGGAACCGGGGCTCCGTTTAACTCTGAGGGGAAGAAGACGCTCCTCTTATGGTACTCTGGTGAATGGTTTAGCTCATTAGCTGTGAAGCTAACGTTAGCTTAGCTGTGAAGCTGACGTTAGCTTAGCTGTGAAACTATTGGAGCTTTGAGTGATAACGTTAGTCAGTAAAGTAAATAGTTCATGAGGCAACGTTCCTGTCACTGTGTGAAAGTGAAAATGTCTAAAGACCAGAAGCTGCAGAGAGAAGTCTTGCCTCCAGATCCAGCAGCTGTTGGTCTGTAAAGAAGAGGTTCCCACTGAGCAGCAGGAGTGGAGCCCCAGTCTGCACCAGGAGGACCCAGAGCCCCCACATATTAAAGGGGAACAGGAGGAACTCTGGACCAGCCAGGAGGGAGAACTGCTTCTGGAGGACCCAGAGCCCCCACACATTAACGAGGAACAGGAGGAACTCTGGACCAGTAGGGGGGGGGAGAGCAGCTTCAAGGGCCAGAGGAGGCTGATATCACCAAGTTCCCATTCACTCCTGTCCCTGTGAAGAGTGAAGATGAGGAACAAGAGGAACTCTGGACCACTCAGGAGGAAGAGCAGCTTCAAGAGAACCCAGAGCCCCCGCACATTAAAGAGGAACAGGAGGAACTCTGGATCAGTCAGGGGGGAGAGCAGCTTCAAGGGCTGGAGGAGGCTGATATCACCAAGTTCCCATTCACTCCTGTCCCTGTGAAGAGTAAAGATGAGGAAGAGAAACCTCAGTCCTCACAGCTTCATCAAAACCAAACTGAGGAGAACAGAGAGGCAGAGCCTCTAGCCGGCAGCTCAACTGAACAGTTGAAAACAGAAGCTGGTGGAGAGGACTGTGGAGTATCAGAACCAGCAGTTTGTGGTAAAGGTTTGGTTCAAAGAGTACACTTGAAGTCACACATGATAGTGCACACAGGTGAGAAACAATTTAATTGCTCAGTCTGTGGTAAAGGTTTTGTTCAAAAAGGACACTTGAACAGACACATGATAGTCCATACAGGTGAGAAGCAATTTAATTGCTCAGTCTGTGGTAAGGTTTTTGGTTATAAACTCAACTTGAAGAGACACATGATAATCCACACATATGAGAAACCATTTCATTGCTCAGTCTGTGGTAAAGTTTTTGGTCATAAACTAAACTTGAAGAGACACATGATATTCCACACAGGTGAGAAACCATTTCATTGTTTAGTCTGTGGTAAAGTTTTTGGTCATAAACTAAACTTGAAGACACACATGATAGTCCACACAGGTGAGAAACAATTTAATTGCTCAGTCTGTGGTAAATGTTTTGGTCAAAAACCAAACTTGAACAGACACATGATAATCCACACAGATGAGAAACGATTTAATTGCTCACTCTGTGGTAAAGGGTTTGGTCATAAAACAAGCTTGAACAGACACACGATAATCCACACAGGTGAGAAACAATTTAATTGCTCAGTCTGTGGTGAAGGTTTTGGTCATAAAACAAGCTTGAAGAGACACGTGATAGTCCACACAGGTGAGACATTTAATTGTTCAGTCTGTAGTAAAGGTTTTGATTGTAAAGGAAGCTTGAAGACACACATGATAATCCACACAGGAGAGAAACCGTTTAATTGCTCAATCTGTGGTAAAGTTTTTGGTCAAAAAGCACACTTGAAGTCACACATACTAGTCCACACAGGTGAGACACGGTTTCTTTGCTCAGTCTGTGGTAAAGGTTTTGGTCATAAACCACACTTGAAGTCACACATGATAATCCACACAGGAGATAAACAATTTAATTGCTCAGTCTGTGGTAAAGGTTTTGGTCATAAAACAAGCTTGAACAGACACATGATAATCCACACAGGAGAGAAACAGTTTAATTGCTCAGTCTGTGGTAAAGATTTTGGTCATAAAATAAGCTTGAAGGGACACATGATAGTCCACACAGGTGAGAAACAATTTAATTGCTCAGTCTGTGGTAAAAGGTTTGGCTGTAAAGGACACTTGAAGTCACACATGATAGTCCACACAGGAGAGTAAACATTTAATTGCCATCTGTGGTGGAGGGGGGATATGACTGTCTGTATGAGAGTATGTAGCCTACTGTGTGTGTGTGTGTGTGTGTGTGTGTGTGTGTGTGTGTGTGTGTGTGTGTGTGTGTGTGTGTGTGTGTATATTATACATATATACACATATATATATATATATACATACATACACATACATACTGTATATGTGTGTGTGTGCTGTGTTGTGTTGTGTTGTGTTATCCTGTGTTTGTATCACAAAAACAAACTTAACACTATCACACAAGATTGCTATCTGTGGTAAACGTTTTGTCAAAATGGAAACAATAGCCCTGTTTGAAACCGTTCCCTATTACAGAAAAAAGAAAACGAGCATGCCGCGGTGTCGCGCAGTGTCTGAATTCTCAACTGTTAATTTGATTCACTTCAACTCGACAATAAACATTCTAAATTCCCCCCATCTTACTTCCTGTTGCAGCAGTGCTTGCTAGAACAATAACTAACAGGAAATAAGCTAGGTTCCAAACTGTTGCCTAGCAACATCATTTCATGAACTGTAACTCATTTGATCGTTCCCCATCACTAGAACACTACATGTGGAAGAGTGAGTGAGTGAATGAGTGAACCATTCCGAACATGGCTAATGAGTCACATGAAAGTGAAACCAAGACCGTAACATGTGTTTGTGTGTTGTATGGTATATTAGGGTCTTTTCTCACTTGGACCTCTTTAAGTGGATCAACAGAAACGGGACTCAATTATTTTTGTGTTTACATTGTCAGTTAATTTGAAAGAGGACTCTGTTCTCTTTCTGGTCCACTTCGGCTCTGATGGGGCCTCAGTCCTCTTTCTGTTCACATTATATGTAGTTCCACTGGAGCTCAGACCTTTAGTGCTTTGGATTATGAGTAGTTTTCACTTCGAACAAGATGGCTGTTATTATATTTGTCTTGCACTATATTGTATGTGTTGGATAAAAGAAACATATCTTTCAAAACCTTGTATCATACTAGCCTACATTAAACCAATGCAGGTTAAGTTCTGTTACCAACACAGAGTTGCCTTAAGCCTATCAGAAAACAGCAAATAGGCACATGGGCATAACAGGTAGAAGTCAGGCAATACACTCCCGAGGAGGTCTGAGTTCACTTGGAGGGCTGAAAGGGTCCAAGTGTCAAAACACCTTTAAAGTGTCCCAACCGGCCCACGGGATGACTTTGCAAGGTGTGAAAATGGCAGTAATGAAATGTAAAGAATCTATTTTCAATGGCCTTTGATATAGAGAAGGTCAGTTGCCGTTGGTTGTAATGCACAGTTAAGACAGTATACTTGATCATTTGTTTGATAGGCCTATGGTAGCTGGGACACCCCTATGTGAAAATGTGTTTTTCACTGTTTTCCTCATTTTCACTGTTTTCCTCATGATAATGAACAGAGTATTGTCCTTGACAATTGTTGTATTTAGTGTGTATCGTGTATGTCTTTTTAGTAGTTACTTTTATACGCTAGTTCTTTTAATGTGTCACTCTTCTACTTGTTTAAGCTCTGTCCTTAAATGAGTGAATTTCCCACTTGTGGGATTAATAAACGCTATCCTATGTATCCTATCCTTGTTTTATGGAATGTGCAAAAACTGATATATTATTGTTGAAATTGCACTTAAAAAAAAAAAGAAAACTAACCAACGCTAAATAAACTGGCTCTGCTACACGATTCAACAGGACACAAATTGTAGACATAATGGTTTGATTTAGATAACCACAATGAAGGTAAGTCCTATTTCCAAGTGTTTTGGTCTTGACTTGAACGTTAAGCAACAAAGATCTCTGTGAAAAGCTGGCCACAGCCTACTTGTTGTATAATATACTGTACAAGTACAAATGTACACTTGTTCCTCATTGTTCATGTTCCTCATTAGCAGAGACTGGCTCTAGTCTAGCTGTTTCCTAAAAGCTAAAGCGTGGTGTTGTGGTTAGCATGTGCGCTTTGGAAGTGGGAGAGTGTTAGAAGACAAGTTGTAATTCATTTTCTGAAAAACTATTAGATGTTCGAATAAGAAAATACTTGGGTTGTCCTGTGAATAGGTAAACATTATGCATAGCCTACTGGTAGGAATAAACGTTCCCAAAACCATTTTAGGTTTAGCCCTCATGGGGACCACCATTTCATTCCTACTCAGAATTTAAACCCTGCTACCGGTATGCTAATGTTGACTAGATAGTGCCACTGACACATACAATTCATTTACAGAAACAGAGGACGAGGAAGGCATATTCAATTCAATTCAAACTTTATTTCAGACCCAGGGAGATCCATAATATAATAAAAAGAAAAACAATAAAAAAGGCAGTACAATAAATAGTAAGTGTTGATAACAGCACACAGGTTACCAAGATACTCAGGGTCTAGTATACAGACATTTTCGCCAGTGGACGATATAAGGACTTTTATTGTAACAATAATGGGTATAACGAGCTATAAGCAGGTGGTGGTGGCAGCTGCAGCTTGTCCACCGGTGTGGTCATTTCCAGAGGTGGTGCTGATGGCATGACCGCAGTTGATGGTACAGCCATTTTCAGAGGTGGTGCTGATGCTGGTACAGTTCTCTTGAAGAAGTTTAGGCATCGCAAAACCCTCTTCAGTAGGGGAGACTTCTTTTTAGACTCAGTCTGTCCTTCTCTGCCTTCGTGCGTCAGTTTGTGGCAACGGGCAGCATGGTGTTCCAGCTTCTCTGTGAGTGCAGTCTGGTGTTCCAGCTTCTCTGTGAGTGCCTGGATTACCATGTGGAGGTCGTTGTTCTTTTTAGACTCAGTCTGTCCTTCTCTGCCTTCGTGTGTCAGTTTGTGGCAACGGGCAGCATGGTGTTCCAGCTTCTCTGTGAGTGCAGTCTGGTGTTCCAGCTTCTCTGTGAGTGCCTGGATTACCATGTAGAAGTCGTTGTTGTCCTGTATGAGGTCTGCCTTCTCCTTCTCCAACACCGCAACCCTGCTCCTCTCTCTCTGCAGAAGTTCCTGGTTGCCCTGCTTTTCTTTGCGCAGTTTTTGGGACAGGTACTGCAGTCTCTCCACATCGGACATCTGCTCGAACCGCTCAAACCGGTTGGCCCCCATGTCACTGCAGGAATGAAAGTAGTAGCTAGTAGTAGTAGTAGTAGATCGTTTGAAGGTTTTCAGGTCTGTGTCTCTGTGTGTCTCTGTCTCTCTCTCTCTCTCTGTCTCTCTCTGTCTCTCTCTCTCTCTCTCTCTCTCTCTCTCTCTCTCTCTGTATTGTGTAGTAGACCGGATAGACTCCTGAGTATGCAACCTCCAGTATATATAGCCCTGAGCCGCGAAGATGATGACACCACAAATGACGCATTTCGGGTGTCATAACGACGCCGCACCGTGATTGGTTCTGAGGTCCCACCACAGATGACGTCATTTCGGGTGTCAGAACAACGCCGCACTCTGATTGGTTCTGAGCGTTCTATGGGTCCCTCTGCTGTGCAAAGGGGTGACGCGGGGACCTAGCAAGCTAACTTGAAATAAAGATCGTGAGTTCCCAAACTCCACACAAACCACACATATAAACACAAAGCTGCCCGTTGTTAGCTCAATACAGTTTAAACTAAGATATTCCATTAAAAAAATAATTTTTCCAGCCACAGATTTAGCTACTACATCAACGAACTTCAGCGTTAGCTTTAGCTAATCGCTCCCTGCTAACATGAGTTCCTGTTGCCAAATCTCGCGAGTGTGTTGCTGATAGCGACAGGTCTTGAACAAGTTTATTTTTCTCCTGATCTGTCTGAAAAATGCAATTTTAGTGTCAGAATATTCTGAAGGTATGTGGCTTCGGAGAATGGGCAGAATATTTACTTTAATGAATATGGGGGCGATTCAAATAATCTGTCATAATCTGAGATCACGTTGTATAGTTTACAACTGTAATTGTATGTATGGATATTATCACGAATATATAAACTGGAGACGAGGCTCCGTTTAGCCCTGAGAGGAGGAAGAAGCGCTTCTCTCAGATGAATGGTTTAGTTAGCTGTGAAGCTAATGGAGCTAACGTTGGAGCGCTTTCCCCCCGGAAATGTCTAATGTCCAAAACCTGACAGCGTTGGTGAACTAGCGACTGTTGAAGAGATCTTTGGGCTGTTTGAAGAAGAAGCAGAGTACGAGGAAGAACATCTAAAGATCTTCCTAATCCACTGAGTTGACTGCTTCTGAATAAGGAAATGGTGTGTAACGACTTAACAATTCATTATATCAGGCTAGACTCTTCTTGTTCCAAAAAGATCAAGCAACACTGTTGGACACTGATTTAAATCCTGCAGTGCGGTTACACAGAGTAGCCATACCTCCAGACTTCCAGCAGTTGTTGGTCATTAAAGAAGTTGTTTTCCCTAAGCTGCAGGAGTGGAGCCCCATTCTGGACCAGGAGAGCACAGAGCACCCACAGGTGGAACTCTGGATCAGTCAGAATGAAGACTAGCTTCAGGAGGGCCCAGAGCCCCCACACATCAAAGAGGAACAGGAGGAACTAATCTGGACCAGTCAGGAGGGAGAGCAGCATCAGGAAGACCCAGAGCCCCCACACATTAAGACATCCAATCCCAGGCTGTTTATCTGTTTTGTAAATCAATGGTCCATTCACTGTGAATGTTTTCAAATTTCTTCTAAAAGAAACGGGAACATTTGGAGGTGTTGTTATTTATAGCTTATTATGCAATGCTTTTCTTTGTCTGGCCCACTTGAGACCAGATTGGTCACATGTGGCCCGTGAAGTAAAAAGAGTCTGACACCCCTGGTCTAATCTAATGTGTGTCTGCAAGTGAGTATGATACCCTGTAGAAATAAAATATACTGCTTCTGGAGGGTAGCAGAGGACCAGGGCTATGATGCCCTGTAGAAATAAAATATACTGCTTCTGGAGGGTCACAGAGGACCAGGGCTACCACTACTGGACCCCCTTACCAGGCTACCTGATTGGCCGGTTACAATGTCAACTGCTGAGGCTTTGCATTTTCTACAAACACCCTCCCAGGGCTTGAGGCCAGACGGTCTGGTAGAACGAAATGAAATGTGAGTTCATGTGACCGGCTGGTTTACACATTAGGTAGGCCACATTTAACTACAATTCCTTCCTAGCATTATAAGCTCTAAAAAAAAGTACAGTGCAAAGAAGTAATTGAACATTTGACTTCAGCTTGGTGATATATGAATACATGACATTAACCCCAAAAGGTGATGCTATTCCATCTTTGTAGCCGAGCTTCAGCAGGCACCACTCGGCTGTCACATCACACTGTATCTTACTCTCTCTCCCCAACAGTGACATCAAGCTGTGAGTATGGCTGCAGTGTTGGGCTGTGGTACAGACAGAATGGAGGGGGGTGGAGGAGAAAGGTGGAGAGGCACTCCTCTCTGCAGTGTTGGGCTGTGGTACAGACAGAATGGAGGGGGGTGGAGAAAGGTGGAGAGGCACTCCTCTCTGCAGTGTTGGGCTGTGGTACAGACAGAATGGAGGGGGGTGGAGGAGAAAGGTGGAGAGGCACTCCTCTCTGCAGTGTTGGGCTGTGGTACAGACAGAATGGAGGGGGGTGGAGAAAGGTGGAGAGGCACTCCTCTCTGCAGTGTTGGGCTGTGGTACAGACAGAATGGAGGGGGGGGGGGAGAAAGGTGAAGATGCACTCCTCTCATTATCCGTTCTTCTCATGGCAGATCCGACCGCCTCGAGAGTCAGCTGTCAATCACAGCCTTTGCGTCGAGTCAACGCAGGAGCCCAGAATGTACGGGGCCACCCATCAAACCTGCCTATACAGCCCAAAGCTACAGCCAGTCGCAATTAAAGTGTGGCTTCGCTGGGAGAGAGGAACATAAGGCCACCAGAAGTTCACTGAAAAACCCAATTACCAGCTTGTCAAATAAACGCTGTCAGCAAGGGTTGTTCTTGGAAACAAACCAGCTGTGACTCACCTTGGCACCGGCTTCAGAGACCCACGAGAGAGGGGACTGACCCACGAGAGAGGGGACTGCGGCTGTTATCAGAAGAATCCAAACTCTCAATTAGGTGAATGTAACTTTTGGTTTATTATGTTGGAACAAACTAGAAAATGGAGAGAAAAAAAGCCCCCAAGGGTATGCACAGGGCCACATCACAGACCATGCAGTTTCATGTACAAAACTCACAAATGGAGTAAGGGGTTTGGGATTAAAGGTTATAAAAATAGAACATTTACAAAATAAAAATATCTACAGAGCCAGTTGAGTGGCATACTCAATAGTGTGGCTAATTTGTCCAATAATTATTTTCAAATAACTATTTTTTTCCAAGAAAAATGTACAATCTAAACAAAAACAACACAATCATAGAAAAATACATTTCACAGTTGAGGCGGAGAGAGCATATAGAGAGGCAAAGTGACCGCCTACTTCCTGCTTCAGCACTGTACCAGAGATTTTCATCCGCCATTTATTTTCCCATACACATTTCGTAAAATGCGTATAAAAATAGTTTTACTGGTTCAAACCAAACGGTACAGATATATTTAGAAACAGGAGAGATCGCATAACATTTCACTGGGACCAAAACGTAAAAAAAAAAAAAAGCGGGTTTAAAGAAAATATTTTTTCAATGTTGTTTTTTTAAGTTTTGGTCCGAGTGAAATGTTCTATGGTCTCTCCCGATTATAGCGTTAGCTGAACCGTTTGGTTCCACGAAGTACAACTAATTATAAGCATTTTACGAAATGTCTATGGGAAAATAAATGGTGGATGAAAATCTCTGGTACAGTGCTGAAGCACGAAGTAGGCGGTCACTTTGCCTCTCTATAACTATGCAGTCTTTGGCACGGAAACTGACGCTACACAGTAGTTTCGTTTTTCCATAAGCCGGTCTTTATACTGCTCGTACACTCTGTGTTTATACTGCTCGTACACTCTGTGGTGATTAAAGGCAGTGCGGGCTGCTCGTGGTCTTTGAGCGTGCCGTTTGGAGTGATGAGGTTCAGTCCGTATGACTTAGGTTGGCTTTCGAGTTCTGTGTTGCTCGGCTGCTTCACCGCGACAGTGTCTTTACTTGAACTAGACAAAGCGGTAGCTGCTCGCTCAGTCTCTACTGTCACCACTACTGCTGATGCTGCTCCTCCTGCACCCACGGGCCCGTTGGCCAGAGTGACTGCCCCGTTGGCCAGAGTGACTGCCCCGTTGGCCAGAGTGACGGCCCCGTTGCCCAGAGTGACGCCCCCTCCTTTATCTGCATAGCGCGAGCGTCGAGGTAAGCTAGCGCTGTCGCTACTGTCCTGCTGCAGCTGACTCTGATGCCGCTCCCTGTAGGCCATGTAGGCCGCCCGCCGGCTATTGCGTGCCGCCACGTCGTGATGGTGGTGGTGCCGCCTGTGGGGGGCGCTCTGCACGCTTCCCTCCACGCTGGTGGGCACATCGTAGGCGTACTCGCGTAACACAGTCAACCGGCTGGCCCGATGGGCCCGCGCCCTGTTCTTGTGATGCCTGCCCGCATGTCCGTTAGTGGATGACGCAGGATTGTTGTTGTTGTTCATGGGGCGGAACTGCACCTCAACTGGGGCCACGTGCATTTTGATTTCATTGTCTAGCGAATGTTCAGTCAGGCTGTTGTCCAAAATGGCCGCGCCGTTGGCTGGCACCGGTAGCGAGACGGATTTACACTGGGCCGCCTCTGCGTGCAGGTTGGTCAGCTTGCTGCCCGGGGGGGAGGTGCGCACCACGGTGGGGGCACGCACGCTGGGGGCACTCTTATTGGTGCAGGAAGACTCGGCGCTGCTGTGGCCACACTTTGACGCCTCCCCGTTTGCCCTGCCGACAGATCCGGCTGAGGACGCTGTCGTCGTCGCCGCCCCCGGCTGGGGCAGAAGGACGTCTTCCTGCGCAGAGTAGGCTCGTCTCCCAGAGCAACACGCCTGCGACCAATAGCGCCTCATGTCCTGCCGGTTGACACAGTGATGTGCCACCATGAACGCCCCCAGCGCCAGCGCGGCCACCCCGCACAGGCAGGTGAAGGCGAGGTCAAAGGGGTGGTCCTGCGACACAGCCATGGCCCCGAACACCCAGAGGGCCGCGTAGAGCCCCAGTGCCCCTGCCGCGCCCATGAGCTGGGCGACGAAGGTGTGCTCATTCTCCAGGGCCGACAGGGGCACGGCACGGGGGGCCGACACCGTCGAGGAGGAGGCCTCGTGGGGCTGCAGCTGGAGGGTGAGAGGGTGGAGCTGGCTGCTGGGACCGTCCGCCCCGGCCGAGCCCAGGTGCTGCTGCTCCTCGGTGGGCTCCTTGAGCTCGTAGCGGCGCTCGGGGTGGCGCCGCAACTGGAGCAAGATGCTGAGGAAGTACATGCAGTCCACAAAGATGATGAAGCCCACCGGGCCGTAGAAGGCGCCGATGCTCGGCTCCCAGGCCATCCAGCAGCTAGAGGGGGAGCGAGACAAGAGACATGGCATCACACTTTCTTCTAGCAATCACTTTGTTTCAGTGGCTAGGGTAGAGCAGCCACAAAGAGAGGGTTTGTATACAATATTTCTGTAGTTTAGTCCCAATTCTTTAAGTTTCTGTTCCATTACATTTAATAATACAGGCTGCTAGTTAGAAATTAATTAAACTCCAAAGACTTTGGACAGATACGGGTCCAGATTTCTCAATGAGTCAGCCATGTAGCACAATGTAAACAGCTGCCACTGTAGAAAGGAGGGTGGGGTAGTCCACTGTAGGAAGGGGGGTGGGGGAGTCCACTGTAGAAAGGAGGGTGGGGGAGTTAGCTGAAAAGTGGCAGCAGCTCCTTGGTGCTTGGATGCACAAAGCATTAATAGACCTCTATAATCAGAACTTCAGGGACTGAACTTTTCCTCCCCTCATAAAAAAATATCCATTATTTACTAAAGCAACGCACACACAGTCTGGCCAGTTGATAACAAAGCAACGTCTCATGAGGACAGAATGTAAAAGACTTGGGCGGCAGTGTTTGTCTTTAATAGGCAAACACTTTTGCCCAGATAAAATATGACAGCATTTTCCTGAGCACATATTGAGGCACAGGAAATTTAATTGCTTTCTATACAATGTGTCAGCTGAACTGGGACTACTACTTACTATGGCGCATTGGTCCGGCTGCCATAGTTCTTGATGTTAGCGGCCGCAGTGATGCCACAGACAATGATGGGTATCCCTCCACCGATTAAGTAGAACCTTTTGGAGAGAAAAATTCTGTGTTAGCCCTTATTTTAGCAGGATGTGAAAATGGGCATGAAATTAAAATGAAATTCCATTGGTATCTCAGGCATCTACACTGACACCGTGTGGCAGTCGCCACAACAAACAGGACCCCTGATGGCAAGAGAAAGCAGACTGACCTACTCACCACTTCTCTCTTAGAAATATATAAATATAATATGTTTTTTTTTAAATTCCTAACATGTAAACACTTTTTTAAAGATATAAAGTGCACTAGGCTGTAGGCACAATTGTGTCAGATTACAAGACTATTCTTGTCCAACGAGGACAACACAGACTAAAAGACTAGTCCGATTCCTGTAACGTCAGGACACTGTGGACACATTCGGTGGTCAGGTCAAAGACGGGGCATCAGACATGAAGAGAAGGGATCACATGTACGTCACATACAATGAATCCCCCCAAATAAAACTGTACAGTATTTGATCAGCAAGTGTGTAGCCAGTGTAGGAGCTGTTGCTAAAAGTGAATTCTCGTCTATGGCGGCCGCCATTGATGTTACTCCTCGGCGCACTTTGACAACGGGAAACAGTTTGACAATGGCATTAGTCCCGCCCGTTGCGCTGTTTATTGATGCTGATTGGCTAATCGTGCTTTCAACCGAGGAAATCGATGTGTGCATGTCATGATGCCAGACCAAAGCAGACCAAATCTCAGCTGTAGTGTCGTACCTGAGCATCGGCCGTGGCGGGGGCGGCGGCTCGTCCAGCTCTTCGTAGCGCTTGGCCTTACGCGTCACCTGCTTGTAGATGTTGCGCGCGGTCACACCCACCCATAGCGCGGTAGCCAGAGTGGAATAGTGCAGCAAGATGCCCACCTGAAAGAGGGTGTGTATATTGTTGTAATTGGTGGATATCTCATGCTGGAATAAAAGTCTCCATTTAGTCAGTAATCATATTTGTAAAATAAAAAGATTTGTCTAAATTGGAAATTTAAATGAAGTGGTGACACTGCTCTTGTGAAGTCCTGCTGAAAACGACACGTAAAAAAAAAAGACACGTATTGTATTATAATGCAATGCCATGTAAATGCCAGACATGCCATCAAACCATTACGGTACATAAGAACAACAGAACCCAGTATAATGCGAGTCTTAAAAAAACATGCTGATCCTGCAATATTGTATCGGTTGGAAAGTCCCTCCAGAAATGTTCAACTTAAAGTTACAACTTTAATCCTAAGGGGACTTCGTAAATAAATAAATAAATCATATACACTGCCAAGGTTTTCCAGCCAGCCACTTTGTGGAAAATGAATAAGTAATACGTCTCAATTCAACACATCGTCAGGGGAAGAACTGCTGACCTTGATGTTTGAATCAAAGCATGCACAGCGGGGGATGCTGAAGGTGTGTGGGTGATGCGGAGGGGTGTATATATATACTCACCGACTGGCAGACACTGGCGTAGCGCGTCTGATTGATGCCGCCCACAAAGACTCCGCAGGTGAGGAAGATGTGGAGGCAGAGGTTGACCAACATGTGCCAACACTTGCGACTTACGCGGACAGACCTGGATTCACAGACACAGAATCGATAAATAAGTCTGTTTTACAAGCGCTTCCCTCTTATATAGAGGATACAGTCTGTGATGTTGACGCTGAGCCGGCCTGTAACTTTCGGTAATATTTCTGTCATTACCATCCGCCAGGAAGGTTATGTTTTCGGTGTCGTTTGTCTGTTTGGTTTGTCTGGATTACGGAAAAACTACTTGTGTGATTTTCATGAGACTTGGTGGAAGGGTGTAGCATGAGCCAAGGAAGAACCCGTTACATTTTGGAGCGGATCCGGATCCAACTCACAAACAAGCAATAATAGCGAATAATAGTGGGCCATGGCGGACGTCTGTGCTGTCCTTCTAGTTACTATTATGTCCATTATGAAACAAAATGAATCAAAGAGTGCAAGACAAGATGGCGTGTGTACTGGGGGCAGCAGGGGCAAAAATTAACAGGGGTCATGGCAAAAACATACAATGCCTGTGGGGAAAAAAGAAAAAAAGCCCTGCTAATTAAGAGTTCACCCATTTCATATTGTATTTATTGAGTTGTCAGATGTTCATGTGTAAATGAGACTACGGTACTGTCCCCCTTGGGCCACCGTAGGTGATTCATGAGAGCATTTCACTGGGGCATTTATTTCAGTGCGTCCTGGGTCAGAAAACGAGCGGTTTTTGGTAAGAAAAAACACGTGGGACATGTGGTATATTTTGATTTAAAATAAAACAAATGTTAGAGGTGTTTATTGTTTATTGGCCTAATGCTTCAAATGTAATATTTCATTGTAAAAAAAAAAAGTTTGTGTAATAAAATGAGAAGAAAAAAAAAAGAAAAGAAAAAAAGTCAAGCAACCACTTTTTACCTGTGGTGGTAGATGTAGCTGATGATGATGGTGAGCAGGCAGATGAGAAGTACAATGGTAGTGGCATAGATGACTGGGTGCAGGGGCTGGATGCTGGGGGAGAAATACTCCACACTGCTGAGATCCTGGAAGAGACATGAGACGACTCAGAGTCCTCAGAGATGATGTCACATCATTGCATAGAAGTCCAGGAATTACATTGCTTAAGACTATTAATTAAAAGAAAGATAGGAAAACCTAACAACACATGATGTTGTTTGCAAAGCTTGCCAACCCAAACATTGTGAAGCTATCATGCAAATTGAATGAATGCTTGTAACATAGAGAGACTATGTAAAATACTAAAATTCAAAGCCATCATAACAAATGAATAGAGAGGAAGCACCCGAGCACAAAGTCGTACCATGAGCAGGCCGTAGTTTGCGAGCGAGTCACATGACATGCTGGTGAGGTTGTCGTGGTGAGCGAGGATGCGGCAGCCGTCGCTCTGCCAGCCCCCCTGGCCTCCTGCCAGGCTGAGGTTCCAGCAGGCGGGCACGGCGTCCGAGCCGCGGGCGAAGCGCCGCAGGGTGATGTTGACGGGGCTCCGCAGCCCGCGCAGGCTCATGCCCTCTGATCGGCCACGGAGACACAAAGGAAAAACACACACGTTTTCACTCGCATACAATACCAGTCAAACGGATGCACTGATGATTTAATGTACGTTTTTAAATTGTCATTAAATGCTTGAAATGTGCTTCTTAGACAAATATAAATACCGTAGTGAAGTTGTTTCCCTTTTTCCTTCAAGGCAAAGTGTGACTAAAGAATCTAAAATATCAGATGTTTGATTTGTTCAACACTTTTTTGGTCACTACATAATTTACCGGTAATTCATTTTATCTCTTTACTATTATTCTAAAATGTGGAAAACAGTCAAAATAAAGAGAAAATGCATGTCCAAACTTGTTGAAACCGAATAGCTATTTTGATATTGTCATTTTGCCTGCAACACATTAAATGACTAAAACGTTCCGATTTCTCATCCGTAATGATGCCAATGAGGTATTACACAGGCACATAAACACCATCAATTTAACACCATGACATTACCAAAATTCATTTTAGGACGTCTCCACTTCAAACTCACCTATCTTGGTCATGATGACGGGGGTGGCCACACTCCTCCTCTTCCCACCATCAGCCAGTTGGGAGGAGTTGCCGGTGGAGGGGAAGAACTTGCCATTGCGGAAGGCCAGCAGGTGGAGCTTGTAGACCGTGTTGTCCGTCTGCCCGGGGAGGACGGACTGGGACAAGAGAGACTGAGGGAGCTGCAGAGACGCCTCCACTACAGTGCTCTGCAGGGAGCAAGGCACAGCGAATGTGGTCACATTTCCATTGCATTTTCATACGAGAAATACATATATTGTTATGTCAGGGGTGCCACTCTTTTGTCATGATAGATTTCAAGCACTTTTCAAGGACAAATAATTTCAAAATTACATAGAGCCATTCACATATACTAGTCTAAGTCCTTTAGTGCAGATTTGTTTACAATAAATCATTAACACTTAACACAGCGCAGTGTGGAGAGAGTGATAACCTTACTGTAGATAGGAAGAAAGTCTATCAAGCTTGGCCCAAAAATTTTGAGATGCCGGAGGCCCAAGGCTCAAACTCACCTTTTATGGTGCTTGTGTGCTGCTTTCACCCGTTTAAATAAACTGAAACTACTACAATACATGTGATTGTGCGCCATAAAAGAACTGTGCAATGCATGTCCTAAAGACACTGAATGCATATGCGATTTGATGATCCGAAGCTGTAAAACAAACCTCAAATCCCAAAATCCATGACCCAATTTCAGCTGCTAACAAGTCGCAATCACCGCTCTACTCATGTTTGGTATGGCTGGTAGGAACTGACCTTGTACAGGATGCTGGAGAAGGAGCTGGTGGTGTTGCATTTGAAGCTGAGCTGGCGGTCCTGGCCAGGCGTGCGCTCTGGACCGGGCCTCTGAAACAACATGCAGGTCATGCCGTTCCACTCGCTGGCCCTCACAGCGTGGGCCTCCAGCGCTATGTTAGGGGACGTCTGGGAGGACATACAGGACATTCAACAAAAAATATCACACACCGGATTATGTCTCAAGAAATGTGAAGATGTTACCCAGTCTAGGTGAAAAGTGAAAAGAAAAATGGTCTTTATGATGAACCCGAAGCTAAACTGAAACTATGCTGCCTCCCATATTGCAGAGCATCGTGACGTGGTGCTAACTGGACTGACCAGGGAGAAGGCCTGTGCGGTGGCCAGCCGGTGGACAGCGATCTTCTGGAGGCAGGCGATGATGCGCGAGCAGGCCATGGCCTCGCGCTGGGCCATCCACAGCACCCGCTCATCAGCCAGCATCACGTTACTGGCCATGCTCACCATCACCTCACCCAGCTGGGAGACGAGAGAGGGACATGCAACAGCACATTATACATGCAGAAGATTATGAGACATTATGTTGGACTGTTGACATATAAGCCTGGCACTCATCACCTCTATAACTACAGACATTGCCTTATTAACTGCAATATTTGAAATCACTCAAGTGGATACATGCAAATTGTGAATAGGGGTCCCGTGTCCAACCAGGGCATCTCGTTTTTAGCAAGCAGTGCTAAACAGATACGCGTCATTATGTGTCACTTTATTGTAAAGCGTCCTTGGGTTCCTTGAAAGGCGCTATATAAATCAAAGTTATTGTAGAAGCTAAGCCAATGCTTTAAGCCACTGAGGTGCTATGCCAGGGCTTCACCTGATTGACGCACACGTTACCTTGTATGATTGAATCAAAGTCCAGACAACTTCTTGCTTTGATACTCGTTACATTTATTTTCTAGTAATCCTCTTTGTTTCCACAGCATTTCCAGTAGCAAACAAACAACAAATAAACAGGTAACTTAGGTACTGCAGCAACAAGCTGCCTACCGTGGGTGTGTGTGGTCAAAAACTGTATGCTCTTCCGGGCGAAACACCTGATCAGCGCAAAGGGGTCGGTCTTACTTATAGAAGAGCGCTAATTGGCTCCTACACACCGCCCCCTAATTGTTAGTGGCGGCTAGACACAACAATTCAATACAAAACCACAGAGGAGCCAAATATGAAACCCACAAGTACCATAAATGCAGCACCATCACCACATGAAATGCAATGTAATTCAATCTACACCTCTTGTAGTAAACAAAGTTTCGTTATAGGTCTTTTAATAATGTTGTTTTTGGTTTGTAGATTGACAGAACGCACCAGGCCCCTTTTGTCAGGGAAAACCTCCAACACTCTGCCAAGAGGCCAGGAACCACGTGGAGCTGAAGGATCCATGATGACGACAACATCTCCAGCAACTAAACTCCTCTTCTTCTGATTCCACTTCTGTCTTTCTTGGAGCAGCGGCAGATATTCCCGGATCCAGCGCTTCCAAAACAAATCAGAGATATACTGAATTTGTCTCCATCGACGTTTCACATACATGTCAGCGGGTTCAAAGAGACCAGGTGGCAGAGCTGGTTTTCCTTTCAATAGAAGCAGATGATTTGGCGTTAGAGGTTCCAAATCATTCGGATCGTCGGATGACTTGGTTATCGGACGATCGTTAAGAATAGATTCCACTTCACACATAACTGTGTTGAGTCCATCGTCATCCAACATCTGCTGATGCAAGACTGAACTGAGGACGCGCCTTACTGTGCGTATGAGGCGCTCCCAAACCCCGCCATGATGGGATCCTGCGGGGGGATTGAAACTCCATTCCACTCCAGCTGACATAAGAGCTCCTTGAATCTGCTCATGATTTAATGCAGCAAGAGCCTCTCTCAGTTCTCTCTCTGCTCCGACAAAGTTGGTTCCATTGTCTGACTTGATGTGGACCACTTGACCTCTCCTGCTGATGAACCGACGTAAAGCATTTATGCAGGAGTCAGTCTCCAGTGAGTTTGCCACCTCCAAATGAACTGCTCTACTTGCCAAGCAGGTAAATATCACTCCATAACGCTTGCAAGTTGCTCTGCCTCTTCTTATTTCCACAGGTCCAAAATAGTCCATACCAACATTGGTAAATGGAGGTAAATCCGGGATGACTCTCTCCTTCGGAAGATCTGCCATCTTCTGCGCCATAGCTCTTCCATTATAGCGTCTGCAAAAGCTGCATTTAGATATGATCTTCCTGACAGCTGAGTTAGCGTTGGTGATCCAGAACTTCCTCCTCAGTGCAGACAGTGTATGGTTTCGACCACTGTGACCTAAAAGTTGGTGAATATCCTTAAGAATAAGCATGGAAATATGCTGATCTTTTGAGAGAATGAGTGGGTGTTTTACCTCCAAAGGAATTGCTCCCTTGCTCAGTCTTCCTCCAACTCTTAGGAGTCCGTCTTCCCAAATCGGAT
This sequence comes from Poromitra crassiceps, assembly GCF_964638095.1. Taxonomy (NCBI): domain Eukaryota; kingdom Metazoa; phylum Chordata; class Actinopteri; order Beryciformes; family Melamphaidae; genus Poromitra; species Poromitra crassiceps. The sequence goes on from NC_139628.1 coordinate 37,371,349, forward strand.
CCAGCTTATAAATAGAACTTTGTCTGCTTACTGTTCCTGCTTTAGATGACAGGGAGGAAATTTCGTCCTGAAATCTTTGCTGTTGACAATAGCGAACAATAGCCAACTCTGCTTCCAACAGATCTTTTGGTGCCAAGATGTTACTCCTTGGTGTGGCATTTGCTCTTCCCAGTTGACCAGCTTGTGCATCTCCAGCGGCGTTCAAACGCTTTCTCTGACTGCGCTCCAACAGAATGGTTTTCAGTCTGAGAAACCAGGCTACTGACACTTTGAGCCTTTTCCAGTCTGAGAAATATGTCATGAGATGGTCAGTTGCATTGAGTGGATTGTCAACAATGACAACATTCACAGAGGTATCCCTTTTAACCTCTGGATCATCAGAGTCCACTTTGATGTCCCCACCATACTTTGCTGGCCAATCTTCCTCAGAATTCCAAAGAAACCTGGGACCCTCCAGCCAACTGTGGTTCTTTAAAAAGTCAGGCACCTTCATTCCTCTTGATGCAACGTCGGCGGTGTTTTCTTTGGAGCCAACGTGCCTCCATTGTGAAGGGCTTGAAACTTCTCTTATGGTGGTGATCCTATTCGCCACAAATGTGTGGAATCTCTTGTCCTCGTTATTTATGTACTTCAAAACTGAAGTACTGTCTGTCCAAAACACAGACTTGTCGAGCTGCAGTTGAAGCTCCGACTGCAGCATCACATCGACTCTGGCAGCCAGGACAGCAGCTGTTAATTCCAGGCGTGGAATAGTTACAGATTTCAGCGGTGTAACTCTGGCCTTTCCCAATAAGAAAGCAACATGCACATTGGCTCTGTGGTTCTTCAGCCTGATGTAACTTACAGTGCCGTAGCCATCTTTGCTAGCGTCGGCAAAGTGATGCAGTTGGCTGTGCATGGGCTGACCAAAGTCCTTTGGCTTTATACATCTGTCCACCTTGAATGATGCCAACAACTTGATGTCTGCCAACCACTGTTGCCACTGATTTGAAATATCTGGCGGCAAGGCATCATCCCAGCCACAGGTTCTCCTGCTAAGCTCTTGTTGCATCATCTTGGCAGACAAAGTGACTGGTGCCAACATGCCCAAAGGATCGTACACTGAGCTGGATGTGGACAACATGCCGCGTCTTGTTAGAGACTGCTGTTTCACTTCCATCTTGAACTTGAAGACGTCTGACTCGACACACCAAAGTAGACCCAAAGCTCTCTCAATGGGAAGCTTATCTCTGTCCAAATTGAGCTCCTTTAGATCCTTAGCCCATCGGTCTTCTGCAATTGTTTGCAACACTGCTCGACTATTGCTGATCCATTTGTCCAGAATGAATCCACCTCTTTTACAGAGAGCATTGAGGTCGTTTATCATTTGCATGGCTTCACTTTCTGAGCCCAAGCTCATCAAACAGTCGTCCACATAAAAATGTCGCTTTACAGCTTGAACAGTCTCCGCAGAAAAATCAGACTTGCTGTCGTCAGCAGTTTTCCTCAGCGCATAACTAGCGCAACTGGGCGATGAAACAGCCCCGAACAAATGCACCGTCATTCTGTACTCCTGGAGCTCTCTGCTGAAGTCTCCCTTTGGCCACCAAAGAAACCGAAGCAGATCTCTGTCCTGCTCCACAACCTTCACCTGATGGAACATAGCCTGCACGTCCCCCATAAACGCAACAGGCTCCTGCCTGAATCGTACAAGAACTCCAAGCAATGAACTGGTGAGGTTGGGACCTTGCAGTAGCTCGCTGTTTAGCGATGTTCCTTTAAACGTGGCCCCACAATCAAACACCACTCGTAATGAACCTTTTCTGGGATGATAGACGCTGTGGTGTGGGATATACCACACCTTCCCATTTTGACCGTGCAACTGCTGCTGAGGTACTTGCTCCGCATAACCTTTATCAATAACTCCGTTGAGATAGCTTGAATAGTCCCTGTGCAACTGCGGGCTCTTCACAAACCTCCTCCTCAATCCAAGTATCCTCTGCTTGGCCACAGCAAAGTTGTTTGGTAGGAGAACTTCAGGTTTCTTAAGCGGCAACTTCAGCCAGTACCTCTGATCCTGTAGTGTTGCTGAGTGTTTCATGATCTCCATGAATCTGCAGTCTTCTCTAGACATCTCCTTGTCCTCTGAGGGCTTTTCATTAAAGTCGTAGCTATACTGATTGTTCAGCATGAGCTCCAAGTTGGATACAGAAATTCTATTCACCACAACAGAAGGAAGCTCAATGTCAAGATTGCTGCCACGCCCATTTCCATTTAAGGGACCATTGATGACCCATCCCAACACTGTTCTTATAGCGTAGGGGCCATCTCCACGACTGTTAACAATTTCCCAAGGTTCCAATAACCTGGGAGCGTTGGTTCCTATCAACATGTCAACATTGGCCTTTATGCTGGGGATACAAATCTTTGACAAATAAGGCCACCTTTTCAAGTCTGCAGCAGTAGCGATGTTATCTGCAGTAACTGGCATCTTCTTCTGTGTGAGAATTTCTGGGAGCGGATAAAAGTTATTTTCCTCAAGACCAGACACCTCCATTCCAGATAAGGAGTATGCTGGAACGACCTTTTCCTGCCCCATAGTTGTCAAAAGGAAATTAGTTCTTTTTCCTGGAATGCTCAACTTCTGCATAAGATCTTCTGAACAGAATGTAGCAGAACTGCCAGGGTCCAAAAATGCATAGGTCTGTATGACCTCATGTCCCTTGGCTGACTTGACCTGCACTGGAACAATAGACAGAATACACCGATCTCTTCCATCCCCTGTACGTCCACATGTCTGAGGGAGAGTTGATTGTTTCACTCCTGGTGCCTCATTTGTTTGTTCTGATTCCATATGCGTCTTCTTAATATGAAGCACAGTAGGATGTTGTTGCTCACAAACTTCGCAGGTCAAGCGTTTGTTACAGTCCCGACTTATGTGGCCAGTACATAAGCATCCAAAACAAATGCCTTTCTCCATTATAAGGCGAATCTTGTCTCTGTGCTTCTTGCCTTTAAATTGTTGACATTTCTCCAAAAGGTGAGCACGTGAACAGCACTGACAATATAAGCTCTCCTGTCTTCTTGAGCCATTTGTTGTAGTTTTATGTTCAGAATCCCTTGATGTTATTGTAGTGGCAAAGCTACTTCCTCTCACTCTGTGGCTTGACTGAAGATGAAACTTGTTGAAAGGCTTTAAACTGGCTGTTGGTGGCGACGTGCCCTCAATGTCACCAAAGATCGGGTCTGAGAGTACGCGCACATGTTTCTCAAGAAAAACAACAATGTCCATGAAATGAGCTCGATCTTTAGAGATTTCCATAATATCATGGGCTTTTGCTCTCCATCGCTCCCTGAGCTTGTATGGCAACTTGGAAATGACCATTCTCATATTAGTTGGCATATCCAATTCCTGCATATAATGGAGTTCTTGCATGACATTAGTACAACCACGCAAAAACAAAGCGTATGGTTGTAGGGCTTTAACATCATCAGATCGTATTGTTGGCCAAGCCAAAGCCTTTTCAATATATGCAGTGGCGATCTTATATTTATTTCCAAAGTGTTCTTGGAGGAGTCCCTTAGCAACAATGTAGCCACGTTCAGGAGCCATATGTTGGCAGCTACGAACCAACTCCTTTGGCTGTCCTTTGGTGAACTGTTCCAAATAATACAAGCAGTCAGCTTCGCTGGCCTTGCTTTCCACTCCTTGCTCAAATGATTTCATAAAGGCTTGGTATTGAAACGGATCTCCTTCAAACATAGGAATCTCTCGTGTTGGCAAGGAGAGTAGGCGCTGCTGGTGTACAAGTGCAGATGTTAATTCATTTTGTTTGTTCATGATAGTGATGACATCTCCAGATGGAATTTGATCATTTTGTTGTTGATTTACATATTGTCCACTACTTTGATTTGCTCGAGCAATTGTAGCACCACTTTGGAAAACATGTGATGTTTGCTGATGTTGTTGGTCCTGTGCATCCACAACTTGGTTTATTGCACTGAAACATTGCTTTGGTCTAGCATCCATCGCTGGTTGTTTGTTCTGTGGCATTGAGTAGCAATCTGTTGGTTTCCATACTGCAGGCTCATATGGCTGTGCCATAGGGTTAAGTGTGATGCATGGTGCCTCCTTTGTCCCTTTTTTATAATAAGAGTCCATGCCATCCATTGTTGCATGAGAGGAATGCTGTCCATCATAAGCATGCAAAACTGACAGCTTAGCAGTAGATGCTGCTAGCTCGGTTTCCAATTCCAGTTGTTGCTTTTTCCTCCTTATTTTTTGTTCCTCTTCCTCCAATGCTTGTAGCTCCTTTAAAGCTGCCATACGAGCAACAATTGCAGCTCTTTCTGCTGCTGCTTTAATTTGTGCTGAAGAAGTGGTAGACCGGATACTGGTGCAACTTTTATTTGAACCTTTTCTGCCCACTCTGGACACACTGTCATCAGGACTTATACCATCACAAAGCCCAACATTTTGATTGACAGTGACAACATCATGATTACCAGCATTTTGATTCAGATTACCAGCACCTTCATTCATATTACCAGCAGTTTGATTCATATTACCAGCACCTTCATTTTCAGACACATAATTTTCATTGCTTTTCATCCACTCTCGGACAGTGACAACAAATTCATCATTGAACATCATTTTGGCCTTATACCATATTTCATGTCGTTCGTGTTCCTCCTTTGGCAGTAAAGCCATCAAAGCATCATGTATGCACTCAATGTCATCACACAATTTAATGTAACCATCAAAAGCACCCTTTACCTTTGAGATTTCATTATTATCAATTAAACCTTGTATTGCTCTTCTTAAATCGACAGCCTTATTTAGTTTATTTTTTCTACTATTTTGCAATGTGTCCAATCTCTCAGCAAGTGCTTTAACGGAAAGTTTGCTCACTCGTTTTCCCAATACCTCCTCTTTACAGCCAGCCCCACTGTCCGATTTGGCTGCTGTATGCGCGCCCGCACCTGACCGCTTGTCAGACTGCTCCGCGTTACCGTTATTCGACATTGTCCAACAGTCAACAGTTTGCAAAAGATCAACGTTTATTGTTCAAGTTCATCCCCTTCAGCAACCATGGAATTACGCCAGTTAATGTGTGCACACAAACCTAGATGGCCATCTAAACGGTGGTAGCGCTACACATACCTCGATTATCCTGAATGTTGTTCCATGAATCAAAGCGGCCAGAACCTCCAACAGCGTTGCGTCCTGGCAGGCGACCAACAGATGCAATGCAGCTGGCAACACACTCCGCGTTGCGTCCTGGCAGGCGATCAGCAGATGCAATGCAGCTGGCAACACACTCCGCGCTCGGAGCTCCAACCTCCAAACACTGGCTCCCGTCCGGGGCTCTCCCACCGCCGCCGCAGCCTGCACACCTCTCGGTCTCTGCGTCCCGGGCAGCCGTTGATTAGACGAGATGCAGCTGGCGAAGTGCTCCAATCACACAGCAACCAGCCAATCGGAATCCTCCTCGCCGTTGCAATCACAACGTGAAGAAACTCCCAACTCTTCTTCAAACTCCAAACTCCACGAAAGCAAAGTTTTTGACTTGATTGTAGAAGCTAAGCCAATGCTTTAAGCCACTGAGGTGCTATGCCAGGGCTTCACCTGATTGACGCACACGTTACCTTGTATGATTGAATCAAAGTCCAGACAACTTCTTGCTTTGATACTCGTTACATTTATTTTCTAGTAATCCTCTTTGTTTCCACAGCATTTCCAGTAGCAAACAAACAACAAATAAACAGGTAACTTAGGTACTGCAGCAACAAGCTGCCTACCGTGGGTGTGTGTGGTCAAAAACTGTATGCTCTTCCGGGCGAAACACCTGATCAGCGCAAAGGGGTCGGTCTTACTTATAGAAGAGCGCTAATTGGCTCCTACAGTTATTATGATTATGATTATTATTTGAAGGAGGTGCTTATTGCACATTTACAACATTTAGTTAAAGTTTTAAAGGCTTTTGGCCTATAACAATGCTCAACGCTCAGAGCCACGCTAGGCTCTCAGCACTCCTTACCTTCTTTGAACATAATGTGAAAAAGAGCAGCTCTCAGTGGACTGAAGTAACTGAAGTCTTTGCGATCTCATCGTCACCCTCTCTACAGTTCCTCCAACTGTGCTGAAATGAGTGAGACACACACGTCTCTCTCCCGGTGTAACATTCTCACCCTTCCCTTAAAAGGACTGGCTAGCCAGGTGCACTGCAGCAATCACAGTGAGGGGGGAGAAATCTGATCTCATCCGTTTTCCAACCTCAGTTTCAGGGAGAAAAACCCCCCCCCCCCACATGGCTCATTCCAGATCCTATCTTATTATCCCCACTCATTTCGATTCCTCTGCAGATTAAAAACGGGACAAGGTTGCTTTGTTTGGCCGTCAGCTGTGCGGAAATGAAAGTCCTGACAAGATGTCCTTTCTCATTAAACCAGGACAACATATAAATTCTCAAAAGCAAGCATCACATTCTCCTGCATGCTGCTGAAGCGTATAAAAACCACATAGACCTATAACTTTACGCTGTAAAACATTTATCTCGACACTATAAAAAGCCTAATTGGGTGTGGAGTTGGAGATTAATGGCAGCCAATACTGACCTCTTTGAACTTCTCGGCAAACTTGCCAAACTTCTCGATCATTTCGGCCACAAAGATGATGTCCATTTTGTCTGAGAAGGTGGCGGCTTCCGCTGTGCAGACCAGCAGCCGCTGGGCCCTGGTCACCACATTGGTCACGTTCAGAGGGATCTGACGCACGGAGACAGACATTTAGGATGAAGGCATAAAACCGTCTGATATGGTGGCACGGACAGTTTATTATTATAAGGAAGAAAAAGCAGAAAAGGTCATTGAGAAAGCTGGGGAAATAAATTAAACACATAATAAGATGAAGATAATAAAGAAGGCAGAAGGATGACAGAAAGGATTAGAACAAGGTTGAAGTCAGAAAGTTACAAGCAAGAAAAATAATGTACAAGGAGGAAAATTGTCTTAATTCAACACAATAGCTATTTTCTGACCTATCGTGCATATTTTATTTTATTTTAGAGATGTGAGGAACGGAGAGAGAGTCGTATCTCAGGTTGCTCAAGCAAGTCCCTGCAGCCATTTATTTCCTCATTTCTAACCTTATACAGCATGTTGTGGCTAGCTAACATAGCACGGTGAAGTAGCTGTTGCAGCAGTAGCTGTGTGCTCTCCTGCCCAGAGGGGAGAGGAGACTTACTACACATGCCAGGGACGTAGCGTATTGTCCAGTTGGCCCATCCCACGAGAGTCACGTGACTCGGTACAAAAACTGCACTTGTGGTTTATGTCCGTCGTTCCCACTAGAGGGCGCTAGTGGTCAATTTGTGGTCGCCACGATATCACCTATCGCAGTAGGGATTTATGCATTGTCTATTAGTGTCTTTTAAGCTTGTGTAAAGGAAGAGCTGGTTAAATGAAGACCACTCTGTAGATCAATTAGTCAACCGAACCAATCACAGACCTGGTTGATGACATCGAGGAACCTGGTGACGTCTTTCTGGTACTGGCAGCGGGAGTAGTCGTCCTCTGCCCACAGCCCTCCGCGGTCACAGCGGCGCCACGCCCGCTGCTCCTCACCAGCGCTGCCCGAGTAGATGCCTGCGCCCGATGACAGTCTGTTGCAGGGCATGTAGGCTGTGATCCCTGCCAGGGTGCGTGGCCACCTGGACGGAACGGAGCCAAACAAATGACAGTTGTGGGTTTTTTGTGTGTGTGTCTTCGATGAAGTGGCACCAGCAATGTCTCTACTTCCTTCTTTCACTTGAAAGATCTCACAAGCTATTTGTTTATAGAATGGTGAGGATTAAGGTGGAGGGCAGGAAGACAATGCTTTGTGTTAGGACCAAGATGTTACCTTTGTGTCATCTGAACCATAATATAGAGACCGTTGCAACTTGACAACATCATATTCTAAATGTTCCATAGCAATAAACCTCTAGTGAAACCATCTATATGACATCAACAATAATAGAATGACATAATGAATGTGGCCAAAGGCATGACACTGCTTAATCAAGCACTTGTTTAACCACAAGGGGGTGCCACAGTGCTAGCAACACAGCTGCACCTCCACAGCACTAATAAACAATCCCTCAGACACATTTCATCCCAAGTATTGGTTCATACTAAACAAATGAATTAAATTTGTGAGTTTATATATGTTTAAAAGTATGTTTAAAATGTGACAGAGGACAAATTAACGGCTTTATCAATACTGATTACCATTAAATAAGCTTATTTGTTTGCTTATTGTAGATACAGGGTAGTTCAGATGCCAGAACGCACTGTTTAGCCCTGTGTGGTTTCGCACTAATTCAACTTAACATGTGTGGTGAAAAGTGCCGACTTGAAAACCCCAATGACATACCCGCTCCCACCAACTAGCGACATCAGATCTGGTGCATGGCTAAATGACAGGCCGCTGACAGTGGGGTGGCTACAAGCCTGTTTAAGTACGTATCCGCACTAACCGGAACTCTCCCTTGTTGTTGGAGACGCGTTCGGGAGCGCAGTACTTGGCGGAGCTCTCCAGCACCACAATGTGGACGGTCTTGGTGGTATTGCCCCTGCTTGTCCTGACGCGACACTCCCAGTTCCCCGTAGAACCAGGCTGGATGTTGGAGATGGTCAAGGCACTGGTGGAGAACAGAAAAGAGAAAATGTCTTCAAAATGTTCACAGACACACAGATAAATCTGTACTCGCCTAATGTGACATTAAAACAAGCCAGACAGAAGAATAGGTCTTAGGCATTGGAGGTCCGCGCTTCTAGGGCAAGATAATCAATTTAAGTGGGCTGTCGCCACTAAACACGCCTGATGCTTCTTTCATAGAGGTCCTTCATTTATACTGAATTCAGTGGGTTACTGCTGAAAACAGCAGCAGCCCTCAATGGAAATACAGTACACAACATAATCCCCCCCCACCCCCACCCCAACACACTATAATTAAAGGGATACGCCACTTTTTCGGGAGTTTAGCTCATTTGCCATATCCCCCCACATAACCAAGGTACACCATGCCTTTACCGTCACTGTCCAAGCAGTATACAGTGAGCTACAGTCTTGAAGTTAGTAAGGATCATCTTAGAATGGAGGCCAATGGTACACCCATTCAAAATAACCAAAAACAGATCTAATAGCGCTAAAATACATGTTGTGCTTCGGGTACTCAGTCACCACGGGATGAAATATCAATCAATAGTTACGTAAACGTCATTTTCGGAGTAAATCCCCACACCGAGTCACTTGCTTGTTTGCCCGTAAAGAGCGCTTCTGCTGTAAACAGTGCATGCGTTGTATGTTGCGCATGCCTGGCGGCCATGTTTAAGAAGTAATTCTGGCTATGTATTTACCTTAAAAAAAAAGCTAATTTCTCCACATTTGGATTAATATTTCATCTCGTGGTGAGTATCCGACGCACAACACTTATTTTGGAGCTAGTGAAGAATAAAAAATATATTTATTTATCCCCCTGAACAATTAGCCTGGGTAAACCCAGCCCCCAGTGACCTGCTCTCAGGCTGGTCAGACCTGCTCACGAGTCACAAGTAGTGACTGGGAACTCTGAGAGCAGGTCACGTGGGGGCTGGGTTTACCCAGGCTACTGAACAATCACCAGCCTATTACTATAGCAATACATGACACATAATCATCGTGACAAAATGCAAGAAGATCGTCGCCTGACCAGCGATGGACATAAAGAAGTTGTTCCCAGGGAAGCGTGTGTGTGCAAGCGTTGTTGATGGTTGCTTATGACAAATATAGACGGGGTTTGTCTGTCCCGTTTTGTTTCATCACATATTAGATGTTGCGTTCGCCCGCATACAATTAACAGCTCGATCATAAACAGCTGCAAAGACATCAGAGTGGACAATCTCACACACACACACACACACACACACACACACACACACACACACACACACACAAAACACAGCCTGCATAAACATGAATGGACTTGGCCATACCTTGCGATGAGGGAGCAGTTCTGCACCATGCTCTTCTCGATGTAGATGCCTTGGGCGGCGTCCGGCTCCACCATGCGGCCGTCTTGGTACCACAGCACCTGCATGTCCTCGGCCACGAAGGAGGCCTCGCACTGGAAGGGCAGGCTGTCCCCCTGGAAGACCACCTGCCGCTGGGACGGAGTCAGCTGGAAGGAGGGCAGTTCGAGCGGCGCGTCTGCGGCAGAGAACCAGAAGACGACGTGTGTAAAAGTAATTCTGATGTCCCGAAAATGACACATGGCAGAAATGGCCGTCAAGCACTCCCTTTTATCAAACTGTTAGCTTCTTAACAAAACGATTCAATTTAACGTGACGACCATCAAAAAAACGACAAAAAACCCCAAAAAAAGACTTTTCGCATTATTTCTAGTCACAAAATATCTCCGAAAGACTCAGCAAAATAATATAATATATAATAATATAATAATAATATATAATAATATAATATAATAATTCTTTCCTGGTTCTTAGTTTTTTTTGGGGGGGCGGGGTGATTTGTTACATTAATTCGGGAGACAAGACAATATCTTTTTGTTCCACCCATGGCATATTTTGGAGAGATAGGGAAAATATAGCGGTGCCTTGAATTCTGGCGTAGGATAATAGTTTTGTGCTATTTGTCATTCATGGCATGCAGTTGCCATGTATTTCATAACCCCCAAACTGATAAGATATGAGCAAGTACAAACAAAGGCAGCAGTGCCCTGCACGCCCCCTCTCTTATCTCCTGTGTCATTGCACAAGCTCCCCAAACACCAGCCTCTCTGATACCAAGAGGACAGAAACTAAAGAGGCAGTTCACCATTTTGACAATACTACCCCGCTGACTGATAACTCAGTGCCGGGGCTTTTTTTCAACCGGCCAACATCTTAACTGGTTCCTTTAGAGCTATAAAGTACTGCAGGAATGAGTCCGGAAGTAGCACTTCCGGTTCGTAGGGGGAAAAGGAGAAAGTGAATGGGACTTTGTTGTGGGGGTTTCGGTTACATGCATGAAATAAGGTCTGTGTTTAGCTAAAGTTTATGAAACAGCGAGGTTTGTGTTCAGATCTTCACAAACGAGGACCACTTTTATGACTTTTGAAGCGTAAATGCGTTCTTTTTTAAACGCGACTTTCAGAAAATGCTTCAAAAGTCATAAAAGTGGCCATGGTCATTTCATGCATTTAACCTAAATCCCCATACTAAAATCCCATTCACCTGTCCCCTTGCGAACCAGCATGGTGGCAATTTCTGGGTAAGCCTACAAAAATCCCTGCGGTACTCCATTGCCCTCTGGATTCATCTGGATTACAGAGATGCTCGCGTTCGGGTCGGGAAGGGCGTTAAAATCACTTTTAGGTGATTTGAGCGTGTAAGGCGATACAGTGTGTTTGTGCCATGTCTGAGAATACATCTTTGAGGCTGGGAATGCATTTCCAAATATTGTCAACAGGAAACATGAGCTCACAAGTTCTACATTTAGAGCACAAGTGAAACCGGACATCTTGGGTGTGTCACCAAACCTTTCATTACGCAAATAGGTGGAAAAGCACGGTGGATGGTGGATGAAGCAACCCATCATCAATATAATAAGAAAATAATTAGATCAACTGTTTGATAGTTGCATTAAATAAAACATCCCTAGCTCAGACTATCATGTCCCTTGATAATGGAGCGTAATATGAGTGACACACAAACAGCCAATCATTTAACAGACAAATCCTAAAGTTCCCACCCACACACATATTAAGTGGCAGACTGAACGTTTGTTTAGTCTCTTAAGGGCTCTTAGACAGCAGCTTAGCCCCAGACTAGCCTCAGGCTAGCGAAGGTCGTGAGCCTGCCAAAACCTGGTAGCGCGGCAGTCTGCGTTTTGTTGGGCTGCCCGTCTTTACAGACCGGACTTCTCGTCACTCACCACGCCATTTAACATTCACCAGCCCCTCCGCTCAACGCCCTGGCCAGTGGCCGACCATTCCTGGTTTCTCCCAGGAGTCTGCTGCCTCGTCTGAAGCAGAGTACAGGAGTCTGCTGCCTCGTCTGAAGCAGAGTACAAGAGCTAACAGAGCCAGGAGTCTGCTGCCTCGTCTGAAGCAGAATACCCAGGAGTCTGCTGCCTCGTCTGAAGCAGAGTACCCAGGAGTCTGCTGCCTCGTCTGAAGCAGAGTACAAGAGCTAACAGAGCCAGGAGTCTGCTGCCTCGTCTGAAGCAGAGTACAAGAGGTAACAGAGCCAGACTCTATTGGGTTTTCCCAGAGCTAATTACACAGCCGCAACACTCCATTTGTGTCTTTTTAATGGTTGTGTTAACATTCAAATTATTACCTGTGTGACTTGATAAATAAGCTGATTGAATATAATGTGGTTGAATCCAACCTTTGTACTCATGGTCTTTATTAAAAATAGACAAAGAATTATCAATAATTATTGATATCGACTGATATGCAATCATCATCATCATCATCATAACTAAAAGGGAGCAAGTGGGCTCTGCGATTTTTGTCCCGGAAGTGATGTAACTCAACTGGAAGTTATGTCATCAGTGATGTCACTTGAGCAATTGTGCATTGTGACATCACTGATTATGTCATAGGCATTGTGACATCATCAGTGATGTCTTAAGAGCAATAGTGAGATCATCAGTGATGTCATGAGAGCAGGTGAGCCTGCACAGCGGTCGAGCTGCATGGCGGGCGAGGGAGCAAGTGAACCCGCACAGCGGTTAAGCTGCAGGGCGGGCGAGGCCGCGCAGTGGCCGAACTGCACATGCGAGCTGCAGGGCGGGCGACGCCGCGCAGTGGCCGAGCTGCGCATGCGAGCTGCAGGGTGGGCGAGCCCGTGCAGCGGGCGAGCCTAGGAATCGAGCGCGCGAGATGCCGAGTATTTTATATCAACATATATTTTTTTGACTATATAGCCCAGCCCTATACAGTATAAATGTATACAGGGCAGGTGAAGTGTGTGTGACCCTACCACAGGTGAGGAGTTCAGGCTTGATGGAGGTAATGAGTTGGCCCTGGAGAGATCGGGGGTAGAAGCACCGGGTGTCCTTCACCCCGATGTTCCTGTCTTTGATCCAGCGCAGCAGCCACAGGAGGTTGCAGTCACACAGCAGGAAGGGCGTCTGAAACTCTCTGGGGATGTACAGCAACACACAGAAGATCAGTTTCAGGCACTGCCATTGGTAAAGTATCCAGTCAGGTGACGTGAATGGTACGTATGCAAATTAGCTATTTGCCTGATGGACAAACACAGTCTTGTTTTTGTATTTTACAGCTTCAACGCCGCATTATGTAACTCTTTTATCTTAATCTAACAGCTTTTTAACCATTTCGACGATACAGTGACTTCTAATGGGGAGAATGGCAGCTCGGCCTGTTTCTGCACTATGGATTTTTGGTGGCTGCGTCCCAGTGCGGCTTGACAGTGTCAAGTTGCCTGGAACATTTAAGTCCATTTTCTTTCTTTTCCTTCGAATTAAAAGTTTTCCACTGACAAACTAATGGCATGCTTTTATTGTGAAGTCCATATAGGGAGTTAAACATGTTTCACTTTCTAGCTTGATCAGCGGCGCGATTAACTACTTATTTCACTGAAACAAGTCGAGACAACATCATTTGGGGATATTTGGAGCTATCCCCCCCCCCCCCAGCAAACCAATTATAAACACTGCAGGAAGATTAGCAAAGTAGAGAGTACAAGCAGAAACATTAAAATAAGGCTGATATCTGAACATACAACGTGGGAAGTGTAGCATTTAGGTGGCGTCGCAGTTTCCCCAAATAGAAATGGGGACAGAATGGGGTTTTAAAGCATTCTGATTGACTTAATTGTCACGGTGAATACCCTGTGATTATGCTTGAATAACAACACGCGGACTCCTTCCTTGTCATCACACTTACAACGTTTTCAGAGACACCAAGCTGTCAAAGGTCCCCTGAGACAATGACGAGAACATGTTCCCTGACAGGTTTCTGAGGAGAAAAACACAACAACGGTGATCTGACCCATTTGATAAGAAACTGATCAAAAACCGATGATGCGGTAACGTGTCGTGTTTACATGAATGCCTACTAGACAAAGTCTGTATAATCATTGATTTTCCAGCACAAAACATATTCAATATTGATGACTTACAGTCTGACCAGGCTGGTGAGGCCCTTGAAGATGTCCACATTGAGACAGCCAATGCGGTTGTTGGATAAATCTCTGTAATGCACAAAGAAAGAGAGGCGTCTGGTTGGTTTTCGTCCACATTTCAAAAACAATGCAAAAACGACAGCTACAATCGGCTGAACAACCATCAATAGGCAAGTAGTTGTGTGTGAGTTTTATGACAACAAGATAAGCCATGGAAAATCAAATGGAATCATGTGACAAATTGATAAATACGAGGAAATGTATGTTTTAAGTCAGTGAGATACAGCCAGACAGGGTTTTCAAAACCAAAGCCAGGACTCGACAGAGACAGGTTGAGGCAAGAAGGCCAAAAAAAAGAAAGTTCAGTTTTGTCAGGTTTACAACTTTTCAAGGTGATTTGGGATGATGTCTGTGTTGTCCTTGGGGGCTAACCAACACATCAAAGGCAGAGTAACAGTCTGGGAGGTGATTCATCGCCCACGATTAAAGTCAAACGCGTCAAAACTGTGTGTTTCTCCTCTGGATGGGACCTGACATCACGTCTCTGGCAAACATCAGATGGAAGTGTCTGCTGCTGGGCTTCTCCAGGCCTTTTTACGAAGCATCGCAGACGATTCCAGCGCCTAACATGGAAAAGACTGATCCTACCTCTGTGAATTACACCTAATGTGCAAACATTTAGAAATGGCTTCGAGGGGGAAAGGCATTCATTCAACTGGAAGCCCCGGGTCAACTTTCCACTAATACACACTAGCTCACACTTCAACAGTCGGTTTCTTTAAACATTGCGCCAGGGCTGACTTAAAAAAAAAAAAAATCAGGGCATGTCTGGATGTTATAATGTCACATCAAAAGTCAGTCTAAACAAAGCCGACAAATGTGATTAATATCACACATCTAAATTGTAGACTCTTACAACGAGCGTGACAGAATTAAGCTGAAATTCCTAGATCGCCATCATTCGAGGCAACCAATTGGAGGTCAAGGTCCAAAATCACAGCTGAAACAAATATTCCCCTGTCCACTCCATACAATGATCACATGCTAGAGAAGTGCAAAGTAAAGAAATAACAAGAAACAGGGAGAAAAGGTAGATGATTACTTCAACCCACAAGCTAGTAAACTATATCCACAGACGCCGGAGGAATGCGATGCCGACACAAAGTGATACCTGGAAAATGACTGTCAGGCATATGCTAACTAACATCCAAGCATTTCTTTAATTATTGTTGTTGGTCCTTAAGGTGCCAGCTGGGGAATTTACTGTGTGAGGTTATTAGTTCCACTTGGAGTGGAAGACAAAGCCGCCTTTTGCCTGCTTGCCAGTTCTTGCTAGCATTATGTGCCAGCAGGGGAAGGATAACACAGTAGGAGTAAAGGGGGGTGTTTCATTAGCAAAGGTATACAATTTCATCTGACTTCATTGCCAAGCAGTGTTGGGGTAACGCATTACAAAAGTAACATATTACATGTAATATATTACTTTGAGTAGTAACTCAGTAATATAACTTATTACCAATAGGATTTCAGTAATATTATACCAGTTACTTTGTCAAGTAACACAAGTTACAAATTGATTTGTTTTTCAATCAAAGCACATATTTAAATACAGATACAATCATCTCCTAATCAAATTGTGTGTTTTTATGCAAATAACCACTATAGAGACAATAACAAAGGAAAAGGGTAACATTTAGAATTTTGGACGGTTTGGACACTGACTTCAAGACGGTTTAAATTCTTTTTTGGGATGGTTCCGGCGCGGCGATGTCCTTCTGCTACTGCTGTTAGTTTGGTGAAAGTAATGCAAAAGTAGTGTAATAAGTAAAGTGACAAGTTAAGGCCCAATTATACTCCATTTTCATCCGTAAATAAGGGCGTAATCGTCACTGCCCACATACTTCCATGCGTCTTTCACGTTGGTATCATGTTAAGCAATACATCCACCAGTGGGCAGTAGAGAGTCAAATGCATGAGTGTGGTGTGTGTGGTTTTCCTCTGTTTCATGCGTATCCGTAAGCTTTCAGATGACGGACAGAAAACGGACAAAATGAACGCAGAGTACGGACAGAAGGCTCTGTCCGTCTCCGTCTCCGTCTTTAACGTTGAGTATAATTGGGCCTTTACTCTACACAGACAGTAATATTGTAAAGTAATGTATTACTTTCGAATGAAACTAGTAATATGTAGTACACTACATTTTGGAAGTAACTTGCCCAACACTGTTGCCAGGACTGAAATACTTGATGTACAACTGTTGTCCATCAAGGGAAAAAGAGCCCTGAGAGATGATGCTGAATAACGGCGCTACTCTTTTTTTAATACATGTAACTCATTTTCCCCGTGAAAAGAATCTGTATCATTCCACACCGTAGATAATGTAAATAAACGTATCTTTTATATTGCTATGGAGCCATTACTGACAGGAACATAATAACACCACTAGTCTCCATCTGCTTTTCTTTATGGGAAGCGGTGGACGTTGCCAAAAGTCTAATCTCACGCACAGTCCTTGGGCCCACAAGCATGAGGCAAAGTAACAGCACAGAGAGGAGTGTTTGAGTGCAACGGCTTCTTCACTTGTTGTGAACGAGATGAGGAGCAGATGCAGAAATGGAGCAGATGCACAAATAGCCCGATGTGATTAGAGGCTGAGGCCACGGCTGTTCAGCTGTTGGTGGAATGTGGGCTAAAGGGGTAAAGGGTAAACGGGTAAAGGGGTCTGCTGGCGAGAACGTGCGTAAGGGCCCAGACAGATCAACTCCGTCGAGACGCGGCGCCCGCTGTAGTACGTAGGGATGTCACGATACTACAATTTCTACTTCGATACCGATACCCAGGAAAATATCGATACTCGATACCATTTTCGATACCACATGAAGGGGGGGGATGATGACACATTAAGAAGCATAAAAATAAAGTTAGACAGATGGATGGACAGATGCACACTTCTCCATCATCTAGGCCTGATCAATCTTTGAACTTAGACAGCAGATTAGCCCTGCTCTAGCCATCAGAACACGTTTAGCTTGTTGAAGCAACAGATACCCGATGATAGGGAGGGGAAAATCTGTGATTTTTCATTAAAAGAAAGCACTGATGGTATCAAAACTGTCGCAAAACTAAGTATTGTATCGGATTAAAACTTTCAGTATTGATACTTTTCGATACTATCGATACTTTTGACAACCCTAGTAGTACGACGATGTGGGAGTGTCTCACTGCCCTCTGCCCCACCCCCTCAAAACAAGTGTGTGTGTGTGTGCGTGCGCGAGCACAGGCTCTGTGGTGTGTGTGGGTGGATGTGTGTGATTGGCCAGCTGCAGCGTGACGTCGGGGTTGCATTCCTCCAAAGTAGGATCGCCCTGAACTTTCTCGCCATACGACCGACCTACCCCCATTGAAAATGAATGAATCGAGCGCTGTGTGTAAACTCCTTAAAGGGAAAGCTCGCCCTAAAAATCCAAAATACATATTTTCCCTCTCACCTGTAGTGCTATTTTTATGCATCTAGATTGTTTTGGGATAGTTGCCTGGGTTGTGGAGATATTGGCCGTAGAGATGTCTGCCGTCTCTCCATCCAATCCAATGGAACTGGATCAGGATGGCTCTCGGCTTGTGGTGCTCAAAAGCGCAAAAAAAAAAAAAAAAAACATTTGAAAAACAGCAATGTCTCTTTCCAGAAATCATGACCCGGTAACTGAAGATAATCCACAGACCTTGTTGTGAGGGGTTTCATGTAGGAACTATTTTCTTTCGACCGAACTACACCCACTAGCTGCTAGCTAGTTCCTACATGAAACTAACAGCAGCTAGAGCAGCAGCTAGCTAGCTAGCGGGTGCAGTTGGGTCGAAAATAGAAAATAGCGTGTATTATAGTGTGTCTGCAACTATCTGTGTGTGAAGAGGTCTGAGAGTGGGGTCAAGGGGCAGACATCTCTTTCCCCTGAGGCTGTAATCAACAGTACACCCTACACCTCTGCTCTCGGCTCTCATAATGAGCCCCAGACAACTGGGACCACCAGGCACCACCTGACTATGAGATCAGATGTTGTGAGGGTGGAGGTATGTGGTGGAGGGCTTCTCGGCGCCAGCCTGCTAGTCTGTGGACTGGATTTAACTTGTCATTCAGTTGACTGTCTCGTAACTTAACAATTAAAAAAAATATATATATATATTTATCTTATCTAGGGAAGTGCACATGTTCTTTGTCCAGCAACGCACTGCTTCACATTCACTCCGTTACATCCACATTCAAGCTGCCCAGCAGTAGCGGTCTTCTACCGTTGGCTACTTGGTGGTGGTGGTGGTGGTGGTTACACTGAAGCAGCGGTTCGGTAGGTGTTGAAGTGCCTTGCTCAACAGCAGCTTGACTGTAGTTGCTGAGGGATCATGGGAGAGGGTTATAATCATTTTCCCCCGACCCACATTTTCCCAGGCCGTGCAGGAATTTAACCCGTTGGCCTTCCAGTCACAAGGCTGCCTCTCCAACCTCTAGGAGAGCACTGCTCTCCACTCATCTGTTCATTATTTAATCTACAATGGCTGTGATGATGATGATGGGTGGATCCCCTACCATCCAAACTTCTGCTACTGTCCCTTTAATGTCCATGTGACTCCTCTTTCACAAGGCAGGTAAAAAAAAATGGCAGCAGAAATGAGAAGAAATCTAATTAGGCACTTGTGATGGGGGAGGTGAAACTGAACCAGTGGCTAGAGGAGAGGCAGAGAGAGAAAGGACCACCATCACAGCGTTGGGTGCTCATGCTATGGCAAAAGGTATGTGACAGGAAGAAAAAGAAGCGACATGTACTTTCATGTCATATTCTTCTCATCGCTGTCAATAGAGAGCCAAAGTGAACGTCACTTCCTGCTTCAGCACTGTACCAGAGATTTTCATCCGCCATTTATTTTCCCATAGACATTTTGTAAAATGCTTATAGAAATAGTTTTACTTGGTCAAAACCAAACGGTTCAGCTATATTTAGAATCAGGAGAGACCATAGAACATTTCACTCGGACCAAAACAAAAAAAAACATCTAATTTTTTTTTTTTTTTTATCCGATTTTTTTTTTAACATTTAGGCCCGAGTTTAAATGTTATGCGGTCTCTCCTGTTTCTAAATATATCTGAACAGTTTTCAGGTTTGAACAAGTACAACTATTTCTATAAGCATTTTACGAAATGTCTGTGGGAAAATAAAAATGGCGGATGAAGCAGGAAGTGACGTTCACTTTGGCACTCTATTAGCTCCGCTGCCATCTCGCACAAGCTGAGGTGGGCGTGGCCTTTGTGGGCGTAGTGCCAAAACTCAGCGCAGGGCTTCTGTGTGTGTGTGTGTGTGTGTGTGTGTGTGTGTGTGTGTGTGTGTGTGTGTACATTCCCAGCATTCAGGGCACTATTTACCTCCTCTTGTCTTTCACTCGTCTTCTCTTTCCTGTGCTACTTTCTCCCTTTCTTTCTTTCTCCCCGTGGAGAAATGCCTCAGCAGCTACGTGAGCGACAGATGGGGGAGGCAACCCTCCGGTACCCCTTAGGCAAGACCAAACTGTGTTCGGGAGAGAACAGCGCGATTCGGTTCCGTGTCGAAATTGTGGCTCAAAAACGACGGTGTAATGATAACAAAAGCGTCAGTGAACATCATGAGTGAGGAGGAGGAGGAGGGGGTGATTTTAATATGCAGCAGACGCGTCGCGGCGTTTAGGTAGGTAGGTAGGTATGAATCCATGCGAGTCCAGGATGAATATGCAACGAGGAGGCCGCAGGAAATGAGGCCGTGTCTGAGCCAAGCAGCTCTGAGGGGCTTCCTGTCTCGCTCGCATTGCTGCGCGCAGGCCGCCAAGCTCAAGTTTATGTTGGCAGAGAGACTGGGTACTGTTGGATCATTCCAAGTCATGCTCTCTCGCTCTCTCTCTCTCTCTCTCTCTCTCTCTCACACACACACACACACACACACAAAGGGAAACTCACAATTACACGCGCAGGTACACACCATCTTTGACCTAACTCCCAAGTGCGCACATATCTCCCCACCTATATGTCCTCTGCATATTACGTTTAGCCGTTCCTTACACAATATACATGGATGCTACTACACACATGTGGAGGAGGTGCATATATACATATACATCTAGCTCACCCTCCTCTCCTTGAATGTGTGAAAGTGGATAGGGGGGGCTGGCGCTGTCTGGAGTGGTCTCTGGCAGGAGGCCAGCAGAAAGCCAAGACAGCAGTAGACTCACTGCTGCTTGACCAAGCTCCCTTATAGAAAGTGGAGACACTATGGACCTGCTAGGACATGCACAGTAGGCTGCATGTATAGACACTGACGACAACAACTGCTTTCAACACAAGCTATGTGATGGGAGGCATTGCTGAAAGCTGCCTAGTAGCCTCTGAACAAATCATATTAAAACACAGCCCTGACAACAATACACAGACTCAAAGGGAATTTGTCGTTGCAAAATTCCAATTCCCAAAACAAAATCACATTGCGAACATTGAACAAAAGCACTCGACAGCAAAACCATTATTTCAAGTTTGTCTGACTTTGGACTCTCAGTTTTCATAAACCCTCCGGCTCACATGGCAAATAATCACAACAAGCACTCCAAACTGCCTCCTTGCAATTAAGAGGAAAACTGCTGAATTGAGCTATTTTGGTTTAGGAGGACCAAATGTGGTACGCGTGCAGAAAGACACTTGCACAGAACACAGTGGAGAATGAGAGTGAGGAGCTGCAGAGTGCACAGAACACAGTGCAGATGACAGCGAGGAGCTGCAGACTGCACAGAACACAGTGCAGATGACAGCGAGGAGCTGCAGACTGCACAGAACACAGTGCAGATGACAGCGAGGAGCTGCAGACTGCACAGAACACAGTGCAGATGACAGCGAGGAGCTGCAGAGTGCACAGAACACAGTGCAGATGACAGCGAGGAGCTGCAGAGTGCACAGAACACAGTGCAGATGACAGCGAGGAGCTGCAGAGTGCACAGAACACAGTGTAGATGACAGCGAGGAGCTGCAGACTGCACAGAACACAGTGCAGATGACAGCGAGGAGCTGCAGACTGCACAGAACACAGTGCAGATGAGAGCGAGGAGCTGCAGACTGCACAGAACACAGTGCAGATGAGAGCGAGGAGCTGCAGACTGCACAGAACACAGTGCAGATGACAGCGAGGAGCTGCAGACTGCACAGAACACAGTGCAGATGACAGCGAGGGGCTGCAGACTGCACAGAACACAGTGCAGATGACAGCGAGGAGCTGCAGACTGCACAGAACACAGTGCAGATGACAGCGAGGGGCTGCAGACTGCACAGAACACAGTGCAGATGAGAGCGAGGGGCTGCAGACTGCACAGAACACAGTGCAGATGACAGCGAGGAGCTGCAGACTGCACAGAACACAGTGCAGATGACAGCGAGGAGCTGCAGAGTGCACAGAACACAGTGCAGATGACAGCGAGGCGCTGCAGACTGCACAGAACACAGTGCAGATGAGAGCGAGGAGCTGCAGAGTGCACAGAACACAGTGCAGATGACAGCGAGGAGCTGCAGACTGCACAGAACACAGTGCAGATGAGAGCGAGGAGCTGCAGACTGCACAGAACACAGTGCAGATGACAGCGAGGAGCTGCAGACTGCACAGAACACAGTGCAGATGAGAGCGAGGAGCTGCAGACTGCACAGAACACAGTGCAGATGACAGCGAGGAGCTGCAGAGTGCACAGAACACAGTGCAGATGACAGCGAGGGGCTGCAGGCTGCACAGAACACAGTGTAGATGACAGCGAGGAGCTGCAGAGTGCACAGAACACAGTGCAGATGAGAGCGAGGAGCTGCAGACTGCACAGAACACAGTGCAGATGACAGCGAGGAGCTGCAGACTGCACAGAACACAGTGCAGATGAGAGCGAGGAGCTGCAGACTGCACAGAACACAGTGCAGATGACAGCGAGGAGCTGCAGACTGCACAGAACACAGTGCAGATGAGAGCGAGGAGCTGCAGACTGCACAGAACACAGTGCAGATGACAGCGAGGAGCTGCAGACTGCACAGAACACAGTGCAGATGACAGCGAGGAGCTGCAGACTGCACAGAACACAGTGCAGATGACAGCGAGGAGCTGCAGACTGCACAGAACACAGTGCAGATTACAGCGAGGGGCTGCAGACTGCACAGAACACAGTGCAGATTACAGCGAGGGGCTGCAGACTGCACAGAACACAGTGCAGATGACAGTGAGGAGCTGCAGACTGCACAGAACACAGTGCAGATGAGAGCGAGGAGCTGCAGACTGCACAGAACACAGTGCAGATGACAGCGAGGAGCTGCAGACTGCACAGAACACAGTGCAGATGACAGCGAGGAGCTGCAGAGTGCACAGAACACAGTGCAGATGACAGCGAGGGGCTGCAGACTGCACAGAACACAGTGCAGATGACAGCGAGGAGCTGCAGACTGCACAGAACACAGTGCAGATGACAGTGAGGAGCTGCAGACTGCACAGAACACAGTGCAGATGACAGCGAGGGGTTGCAGACTGCACAGAACACAGTGCAGATGACAGTGAGGAGCTGCAGACTGCACAGAACACAGTGCAGATGACAGCGAGGACCTGCAGATGGCTACTCACAGTCTTTTGAGTGCTGGCAGGCCGAGGAACGCTCCTGGCTCGATGCGACTGATCATGTTGCTCCTCAGGTCCCTGTCAAAAAAAGAGAGGAAAGTTTAGCTTGTGAGCAAATTATACAACAACAAAATAAGACTTTTCATACTGATTATAGATTATATGGCCACACATTTTCCAATCCCAGACTAGTCCTCAACCCCGTTCTTTGTAGAACATTATCAAATGTACGGGTTGTAGCCTATAGAGAGCCAAAGTGAAACGTCACTTCCTGCTTTCTCCCTGTACCAGTCCAGCGCTACGAACAACGGCAATTTTGTCAATTTAAAACGTAACTTTGCATGTCAAGAAAGTCACAGTTTGTCGCCAAACTGTTGCCCTAGAAGTTATAAATCAGAAAGACTAGCTGTACACATACACATACACGTAGACATGTACATACACTGTCACTTAGGCGACAGTGTATGTACTGTCGCCTAAGTGACGTCACTTTCTCTACCGGCAAAGCTGAAGACCGGCGACATGCCACGAGCTTCCACAAGCTATGTAGTTGTTATACTAAACTAACCCCTACGTTTCAGTTTGACGACAAACTGTGACTTTCTTGACATGCAAAGTTATGTTTTAAATGGACAAAATTAGCGTTGGCACCCCGTGGCACAATTCAAACGGGATCAAAAAAGTTACCTTATTCTCCGTCCACCGCCATTCATATTTTTCGCACCGCTGGTACAGGGAGAAAGCAGGAAGTGACGTTTCCGATACCTATTAGGTAGTTAGCTGACGCTGCAATTTGCAACTCACAAGTTGAGGTTTAGTAGGGGACTGAACCTGAGAATTTGTTATGCGACACCGCTAGGCTACGCTACCATCTTTCTGAAATCAACATCTCAGTGAGTAGTGACGCCTTTCACAGAATTGTCTTGCGAGGGAACCGTTTGAAACCTAGCTTATCACTGCAACAGGAAGTAAAGCTAGGGGCAGTTTATGTTGTCAAGTTAAAAGCGTCTATAGCAGCACCAATATGGCAGGCAAGTAAAAAGTGACAAGCACAGACTTCCATCACTGTCTGTCTGATGTCAGGACAGTGACCTCAGACATGATGAAGCCCCTAATAGTGAGGCTGTTATTTGCTGCACAATGAACGAACACACAGTGGAAATGGACGGTACACACGCCCTCCTTGTCCCATGGGCCCAGTAAGCAGACCCAAATCAATCATCACCACACAGTGACATTGATGACCTGGCCCCTGGGGACCTCTCTTCCTCTCATCATTCTCTCTCATACACACAGAAACACACACACACACACACACACACACACACACACACACACACACCTACCTCCCCCAGGAGGTTCAAAGGCTTGCGGTCACAGAATACCTGCGGCGCTCACCTGCACTGGCACTGCCTAGTCACTCATTACACTGTGGGTTCAGGGGGGGCTCGCTAGTCGCCACCTGAGCCCACACAAAGGCCCCTGGGTAACTCTGTCCGTTTGATGTGAAGGAGCTGTCATCTGGAGGTGGGTGGGTGGGAGGAGGGGGGGCGGGGGCGGGGCTACGGATAGGTCATAGACCAAAAAAACGATTACTAGTTAGCGGGATAGCTTTTGATGTGCGCTAGAAGAACTGCCTTGCCTGTATAGGAGTGTTGACAGAGAAATGAAAGAGTGGGGGGGGGGGGGGGCGCGAGAGACAAAGGAATCAGACTTAGCCTTATGATAAAGCAAGGGAAAAGGCTGATATAAGCCCTGATACTGTGTGGTATGTGTGTATCTGGAGGGGAGGGGAGGGGGGGGGGGTCTACTAATTTGCTTGTCGCTGAGGCCACTTAAAATCCCTACATTGAAAGCAAACAGCAGAGATATATGGCTCGATCAGTGTTGCCCAGATTCTGACATATTTATTACTCATTTATGTTGACACAACATGAGGACTACGTTTGCTGAATTCAAACTAAATATCAACTACTGGCTTTAACCCACGTTACGTTAAGACGACATAAGGTGCCCTCCACAAAAGCATTCTGAAACCTATAGGTGCGTTTGAAACAACCTCCTAAAACCTGAGGGATAGATGCCGAAAGGGTTAACGACGCAGATGCTGCATCAGGTCTTAACTGGGTTAAGGAACTAACTAACATTGAGACATAGATTAGAAGAACTAATAATGGCCACACATTAAACTTGTCTGCCAACTTGAGAAAGAAATGCAAAATGCCACTTGACAGTGGTCGTATATTAAGAGCTCATACTGAGGGCAAAATGTCACATGTGACTCAATTAAAAAATAAATGCAATACTGTTACCAACCAACCAAACAAACAACCATTTGAAGCATTTGGGGGAATGCCGACTTCAACTGGCAACAAAATCTGTCTTGTAACTTTAGTAGCAATGCCTTGAGCCTTGTGCCAACTAGGCAGGACGGGTGCCAGCCAAAAGTCACATGTCAACAAGACGTCAGTGCCACGCCCACGGCACAGCACAGCCAAGGCTCAACAATTCAGAATTGTTCTGGGCTTATTTCAATCTCTACTTGAGTGACATATTTACAATCCCCCCCCCCCCCCCCAATTGTCCATATTGCATACTCGACCTTCCATTAATAATTTCCCCATAATCTCATAATCCTAATAATTCCCCTAATTCAGTCTGTGTGTGGGAGAGGTCAAATATTTGTTAAGACGACTGCAGCAGCAGCATTCTTGTAAGAGAATAAAGGTAACTTTAGTCTTTAATTAAGAGGCTTGGTGGAATCTCCAGTGCACGACGCACGCCTGTCAAATCACCAGTCAATGTCAATCATGATCAGCCAAAGCATGATCACGATTGTCTGTGTTGCACGACCCCATTTACACCTGGTTTTTAAATGTGACCTGTATCCGGATAAGTTATCTGGATGTTATCTGGATAAGGAAAAATGCATGCTGCTAATGCAAGGTGTCAAATGCATCGTGATCAGGAATGGACGTGATCAGAACTTCCGGACCACATCTGGAGGTAGTCTGGCTCACATTGTGTTCAGAACTTTTACACCCCATTTACACCTGGTTTTTGAATGCGACCATTATCCAGATAACTTATCCGGATACAGGTTGCATTTAAAAACCATGTGTAAATGTTGGTTTCTGCATGTAGTTTTCCCCGTTCATTCGCTGCGAATAGAAGTAGAGAGAGCAGTAATGATAGTACCGGTAATAGTGATGGTGATAGGAATAGTGACACCATGGCAAAACTGCTCCAAAGAGTTTGCCTGTGGTGTGGTGTGTGGAGAGACACCAACTGATTCAATTCAAAGTTACTCATCATCTTCACTATTCTAAGCATAAGTTGCACAAGTTCTTCCCCTCTGTCTCGCCACTGTGTGACTGGTGTCGGAGGGCTAATGTACACCGCCTCCGGAACAGATGAGGTACGGCTGCGAACAGACCCACACTCATGTCATCTGTCAGACGGATGCGTGATCCCACAAAAATAGAACGGGTGCGTAATCTTTCCGTACCGCACGCATCGCCCACCAATTAACATGGGCGAGAGTCGATCCGTCGGTTTTACCGGATCCGCAACGCACCCGTAACGCAACTGGTGTACATTGCCTGTTAGGCCTACAAAATAACCCTTCAACCGGAGGCGGAGCTCGCCATCTTCGGCTGCTCGGGGACGTCTTTGGGCTTCCCCGCGGCTGTGCAGCGGTCTCTGACACTGTTGCCAAAAGATGTATTCTGGGAGAGTGGAGGTCCCCTTCTTCGCCTTCTTTCCGAATGTGGCTGACGAACATGATCTCGGTTATTCACCTTATTCTTTGCCCATACAAGGACGCTTCTGCATGACGTCATTTCGTAATCGTCTTTCCGGTTTTAAACACGGAAGTAGAGTACGCCTACCGCAGTCATTTAGACTTGCCAAAAAGCTGTTTTCAAGCTAAAAAAAAACCCAAACTGTTTTAAAGTTTTAATATTTGTCGGGTGAGAACGTAACATATGTGACCAGTTCATCAGAATAACGCCTATTGGAAATCTTTAACGAGCAGCGAGGACCGGGAGTGCTGACTGTGCTGACACCCGGTCGGACTAGCTATCTGTCAAACCCTACTGTAGTTAGGCTACTGGCAGTGAGAAAACACTGTCGACGTGCTTTTGTAACTAACGTTAAATGCCGACCGGGTACAGCCATCGGCTCCTCGCAGCAGTAACGTTATTAACATGTAACTGAAGTTGGCCGCAGTGTAGCTTAATTCTGAATGTTGCCAAACTTCATTCATACTGATGTTTTATTTTGAAAATGGCCACCAACTAGCGCTGAACCGGAAGAACAAATACGTTGCGTCGAACGCTGAAGAGAGAAAAAGTGGGCGTGGTGAATAAGGTGAATAAGGATGGGAGGCTCAGATCCCTGAGAACTATTTCACTTAAAAAGTTTCAAACTATTTGGGACCGGTTTCTAGCGTACCTCGACAAGGTTGGGGGCAATGGGTGACCTGCCCGGCTGGTTCCTATTGGACGCCTCGCGTGGGAGCCCATGCACAACGTGTCTTACAAGCACATAAGCACCTTATATGGACGCTAGCACATTATAATAACTGTTGATATTATAATGTACGTTTCTCTTTGTTTTCCTTTCCTGTGTCTGAGCTTGTCTGTATGTTTTGTTCATATATTGATCAAATTTAAAACAAAATAAATAAATAAAAGATGGAGGGAAGTTAAACATTGCTCATTTGCATATATATTACCGATTTTGGAATGATACAAAGCTGGTTGAAAAGTGGCCCTTTAACTTGAAGTTACTGGCTAAAAACAAAAGTCCACTCCGAGTCCCAGAACTCTGTTTGAACTTGGCCCAAATCCGAGCTTGGTTTTGGAGCGGTCGCCATTTTGTGAGGGCACATGATCCGAAAGTGTTGTTGTTCAGCACAAAAGTAAGGAGGTGTGTGTGGCATTAACTTCAGATTAACCAAAGTGAACGTTCTGCTCCGAGTTGTTTTTTTGGAGTTCTTTTCTTTTTATATGGAGGATTCCTGGCATGAGGGTGAAAACTCCCACTGTGGAGAGAGAAACCCAACCCATGAAACAAGCCCCCAGTCTGGAACAAAATGATGGATGGCTCCTTCTCAACACATCACAAGCCCTACTGAACCCATCGTTTGCTCTGCCAAATCTCTCTTAATCGCACTGGCAAAACAAAGAAGAGTCTAGTTGTCAACAACAGATATTTATCTTTCGTCTGAAATCTCTCCCATTCAAAAGGTGTAATCCAGAAAAGCATCCCAGTGTTACAATTTACATTTCAAACTAGCTAAGTTCAATGGGTGGGAATCACCAGATGCACAATACAATATAGTACTGCGATATGTTGTGATTTATTACCGTTTTTCAACTGCAAATGATGTCCCCAAATGAGAAAAACTTTGTCAACATCTGTTTAATATAATGAGATAAAGTTTCCAGTCTGTTCATCTCACTTCAATCATTTTTATTACAGCAAAATAGGATTGTCAAGCAGACGGACTGACCAACACTGTCATAAATGTTGCATGCACTTGACATTTTGTGTAATAAAATACCCCAATACCTGGCACTCGATACGATATATTGCCGACAAAATATCGCGACACTATGCTGTATCGATCCCCCCCCCAACCCTACTAAGTTCTGCACATGTACTTTGAGTATAGCACCATTTGTGAACAGATACGATCAACTCTGTAGAACTAGAAACTACCCACTAGAGCAGTTCGTTATCCTATCTCCATTTTGCATAATGCATCCCTCCACAGTGGTGGCTTTGGGAAAGCATTAGCATGTGATGCTAGCTAGCCTAGCTTTGGTTCATACTTCTGTGAAGAAGAGAGCGATCATGGGGATTCTGCTGGGTTTATTTCCAAGCAGGGACACCTTAGGACCCGACAAAACACAGCGGCCTCCACAGTTACTCTGCAATTTCACGCGGAGCGCCGGATGGCTCTAATCGATTCTCCCCCCCCCCTCCCTGCAGCGTCTCAGTGTTCACAGCTGCACACAGCAGCCAGCCCCAAAGCACGGAGACCTGCTTTGTTGACCGTGGACTAAAGAAGAAGCTGAGAAGCCGGGAACAGAGGGGGGAAGGAGGGGCCAAAGGCAAGATGGAGCCCCTCGGTGCATTCAGACACACTCAGGCAACAAATTCTGTTTTTCCCCAGAGTTTGAGGAGAGAAAGAAAGTGTGATGGAGGGAGGGAGGGAGGGAGGGAGTGTATGGGAACAGCTTCTGGATGCAGTCAAGCTGGCATTGGGTGTGTGTGTGTGTGTGTGTGTGTGCGTGTGCGCGCGCACACGTGCGTGTGAATTGCACTGCCGACACCTCTGGCCTTGGCTTGGCCTCATTACAATGACAAAGCAGGCAAGCAGGCTCGCTTCAGTGGACGAGGGTGGAGAGGAGAGGAGAGGGGAGAGGAGAGAAGGGGATAGCGGAGGAGAGAAGGGGAGAGCGGAGGAGAGGAGGGGAGAGCGGAGGAGAGGAGGGGAGAGGAGAGCAGAGGAGAGGAGGGGAGAGGAGAGAAGGGGAGAGTGGAGGAGAGGAGGGGAGATGAGTGGAGAGGAGGGGAGAGCGGAGGAGAGGAGGGGAGAGGAGAGGAGTGGAGAGCGGAGGAGAGGAGGGGAGAGCGGAGGAGAGGAGGGGAGAGGAGGGGAGAGGAGAGGAGGGGAGGGGAGAGGAGAGAAGGGGAGAGTGGAGGAGAGGCGTGGAGAGGAGTGGAGGGGAGAGCGGAGGAGAGAGGAGAGCAGAGGAGAGGACAGAAGGGAAGGGGAGAGCAGAGGAGAGGAGAGGAGAGGAGGGGAGAGAAGGGGAGAGTGGAGGAGAGGAGGGGAGAGCGGAGGAGAGCAGAGGAGAGGAGGGGAGAGGAGAGAAGGGGAGAGTGGAGGAGAGGAGTGGAGGGGAGAGGAGGAGAGGAGAGGAGAGGAGGATGGGAGTGGAGAGGAGAGGAGAGGAGTGGAGAGCGGAGGAGGGGAGGGGAGATGAGAGGAGAGCAGAGGAGGTGAGAGCAGAGGAGATGAGAGGAGAGGAGTGGAGGGGAGAAAAGGGGAGAGCAGAGGGGAGGAGTGGAGAGCAGAGCAGAGGAGTGGAGCAGAGGAGTGGGGCGGGGTTTGCCAGGCACAATGGGAGCAGCTTTGGAAGGTAAACCTGCCTGCAGTGACTGTGGATAGAAGCTAGTAGGACAGGCAGAGCAGAGTGTACGGGCCAATCGTTCAAACAAAGCACAGAAGCGCCTTAAAGGCTTCTTTGACGTTCGAGAGATCAAAGCTTTCTTTTTTTTTTGCACTTGTGGATTCAGCACACAGACTTCTGTTGATCCTGTGGGCCTCCGCTCTGAAAACTACTGCAACATCTGACCCAATTCAGGAGCCCAGAGGGCATTCTCCTGCAACAACAACAATAATAATCCACAAACTATCTAGGAGCGGGCAGATGAATGTCTTATATTATATGGCAGTGAACATGAGGACAGCCATGCAGGCCAAGTTCACACAACTAAAAACCACAAACTGCCACCACAAGACGAGAGAAACATTGGCATAAAGAAATAATAGCGCACCTGTTTTATTCTGAGGAGGATGTACATAATCAAGTGCAGATTGGCAATATAAATATGCAATATCACAACTTCTACAAAGAACACTCAAAGGAGGGTTTTGAGTACAAGATAAGGTGGCTCAATGAGACGATGGAAAAGTGTGTATGTGTTGGGTATGTGTGAGGGATTTATTATTATTATTATTTCTACGTAGCCTATTTTGTGAATATGTAGATCCACAAGCATTCCACTGCATATTTGTACTTCTATCTTCAACTACATGCCAATGGTTTCCAAACTGATAGCAGAGTGCTACGTGTAGGCTGCTTGCCACTGACTGCTGGCCTTTTTGAATAGGACCTGGAAACATGTCGGGGGAAACGTGCTCTTAGAATTCCATACCAATGGCGTCATGTGTTATTGTAGCCTTGGGTAAAAGCAAGGCCATTAACGGCGTGGTTATTTTATCTGCGTGAGGCCATTCCGGAGTGATAAATCACCCACGGGTATGCTTCGGCCCAGAGCCATTTCCCTGAAATCTGGTGGGAAAACGTGGGCGATGAGACTCCAAACCCCAGAGTGAGAGTCGCATGGCATCTCCACGGCTCACGCGATCCTCCCATAGTGCATTGCATTCAATATTGAAAGCACATACCCCCGCTACCCCAATAGAGAGCCAAAGTGAACGACACTTCCATGCTTTTAGTTTTCTCCCTGTACCAGCGTGTACATAATATATGTACATGTATATGTTACTCTTTTGATCCCGTTTGAATTGTGCCACAGGGTACACATTTGACATTTTGTCAATTTAAAAGATAACAACTATGTCTATGCATGTCAAGAAAGTCGCAGTTTGTCCTGAAACTGAAATGTAAGGTTTAGTTTTGTCAATCAACTACATCCTCGTGTCGCACATATTCACCCTCTACTCTCCTCTTCTTTCTTCTTCTTCTACACAAGATTTACAACAGTAACGATAAAACAACTGTAGCCTGGCTGTCAGGGATGGGCTGCCCACAAAGTAAACACCTCATTCACAAATCTCGCTCCATTCTATCCGAGACGAGTGACATGGTTGAGGATTCTGAGTTTTGCTCCTTTTGAAGAAGGCAGCAGCACCCATCCCCCGAATCCTCGCTCTCCTGTCTGTTGAGAGAGCATTGACCAGGCGGACAACAGCCAGCCCTGGGGGGGGGATATACCTATAATTAGCCTTTTCTAGTGCCGTCCGCAGCATGGCCGTCTGCCACGACCTCATATTCTTAACTGCTGGCTAAGTGCTGCGTGGATGCCTGCTCATTTTCGATGACCTGGATGTTCCGCTGGCATGAAGCCAATGTGTGTTTTACAAAGCTCCGCCTCCACAAGCGCAGCCTTCAACTCCACAAGCGCAGCCTTCACTCACGGCGTGATGGATAGATCCCTGCTAATGCACTGGTTAGGTGTCACATGAAATACAGCCTGGCCGCCTGGCATCAACATCAGGTTCTGCCATTGGAAAGGTCTATTGCTGATTTTTCACGGACGCGCATAAACCGTACATATCTGCTTAGTGGAACACTGCACGAAAACTAGGGCTGTCAAACGATAAATTTTATTAATCGCGATTAATCTTGCGATTAAATATAGTTATTCGTGACTAATCGCATCTTTGTATCGCATGTTTAAAATGCCATTATTTTGCATTTCAAAGCATTTTGAATTAGATATTAATCATTCTTACCAGTGTGTCATGATTGGGAATCAAATGAATGCAAATAAATGTACTTTGTGATCTTGAATTTTAGATTTATTTTCAATTCAATAGAAGTGGAATGTAGACAGGAGGTGACAATGTCTACAAAATATATCTAGAACCGATACTTCCGGCGGCGGCGCTGTGGAGCAGTCGAAACCCAAAATGACACAGCCGAAGAAGGCTCTGTCTGAGCTAAAAACTTTGGCACTTCCATGTGAATAATGGCTCGGTATTGGAAACTGTGTATTGATAACTTGTATATCGCGTGAAGCCATTGGAGCCGACCTCCCAGTGGTTAGAGGACCCGCGCATCCAAGACTCTGAAGGAAGAATGATTTGATGAGTCTCGCGCTAGCTAGCTGGCTGCTAGCTACTTTTAGGTGATCGCTCGCCTCAAACTCGATGTACTTCGGTGATATTTTAATTCCGTTTTACACAAGGTGCAAACTACGGCTCTTGACTTGTCCACTGTGCCATTTGGGGAGTTTTTTCAAGTAAAACGAGCCATTTAGAAGCGTATTGCTGTCGTTCTCTTCCATGCCTGCACAAGCAAGAGACAGGAAACCGAACGGCTTGACTACAAGTACGGGTGCGACGAAGCGACAAAATAGCGGCATGCGATTAACGTGATAAAAAAAAAAAAAACGCGTTATGGTGGGCCCTTAATCGCATCGCGATTAACGCGTTAACGCTGACAGCCCTAATGAAAACGTTCAAATCCATCCTATTCCTCAGATTAGCGTGTGAATCCTATTCAAAGCAGAGATGTCATTCCCCCATCTTGACATTGTCCTTTCAGACGTATTCAAAACGATGCCAATGCGCGAGCAAAGACATGACTGCGTGTGTCATGTGTGAACTATGATACAGTGCTTCTCGTGCAAATAACTTTTCGGGAAAATAAAATAACAGTGATATATACTCACAATCTTTCCAATGTGGACAATCCAATGAAGGATCCATTCTTCAGTTCTTGAATCTTGTTGTTGCTTAGAATTCTGTGGAGAAAGAAAACATGTCATCAATACAAAGTAACCAAAAAAACAAAAAAGATGCAACTATTGAAACTGAACGTATAGTGTACGAGTAGTAAAACATATGTTTACTGTCTTAACATGTTAATGTAGGCTGTCTTTTCTTGCACTATATATGAACTCTTGCATGTAATTGTATGTTTCCCCGTAGTAGTGTATATAGTATTGCTCTGCACTTGTCTCAACAAGTCATATAAAATGTAAATTGAATATGTTTGGCAAATAAAAGCAATTGTCATAACACCAGCCACCAATTTCAACAAGTTGTCAGAAAAGGGACCGATTATGCTCAATTCAATTTTGGAAGTGACTTGTGTAAAATCAGGTGTCTCTTTCCACAAACAGCAGCATTGACTGTGCAGGCCAGGCAGTACTGCAACACTGCTACTTGTTATAATAGCAATATTACCGTATGTCATATCTCATGCTTTGTCCTATTTAGAGGTCATACTCTTTAATTCAAGACAGTCACAGAATGTTCCGTGCTGCCAGGAAGAGATCCGAGGAAAAACAACTTGATGATCTTCAGCAGACTGTGTTCTTTCATGTTAAATTGGTAGCATCCGAGCACTCCTCAAACAGGTCACTAAAATTGAGATGAAGTGTAGTCTTTCTGCGAAACCCCCTTGGCTTGAACGGGTAAAGGTATTATAATCTGTAAAGGTATTATAATTAGTGACACACTCCTCCCCCCCCCCAACCGCCACATAAGGTATTCATGCACTCTGGCAGTAGGGATATGTTTGATCACAGACGAGGTCAATTGAGGTTTATAGCTATGAACTTAAGCAATGTTAGATGCTTGCTCACTGCTGGATAATAGTGGGTTAGATTTGATTTACTTCACAGCCATTTCAATAGTGATACTAAGATGTTTGAGTTTGACAGTATGCCCACAGAGTTTGGCCTACCTCCTCAAATGGAGCCCGCAAAGCACATCCAACTGGCTACTTTTGTAAATATGAGATCCACAATCTTATCTAAGCAGTTACGGATTGCACTACTGTGGTGCCAAAAATAACTGTGTTACACGGTGTGCATTGTGCAATAAAATAATCCTACGCCTGAAATAGCACACAAACAGGTTTTGATTCTCTACCTCCCATTCGCAGCAAGCAACAGAAACAGATTGTTGTATCACTGATGTCATTTTAAACATTGTCCTAAAAATAGAGACCGTTGGTTTGAGACAACCTCCAAGTCCAACTGTGGATTCTCGATTACTTCGTCACCCACTAATAAACCAGGCTTTATATCAAGTGTACCCCGAGCGCTATGCACACCAGCGCAGGCATCACAAAGACAAAGCACGAGTCTGCACGACCCCTCCTCCGCCATCAGTGCCCATGTCCGTGACAGCGCCTGTCTCTCTGAGACCTGTCCCGAAAAACAAGGCATGGTAAATCAATAGCCATGTTAACTCCTGGCAGAGAACCAAGCAGGGACTTGCGGTTAGCATATGTTTTTGGCTAGCAGGGAGGGGATGTGGTGGGTGACATACATGCTAGCAGCACCCACAACCCGGGGCCAGATTGGAGTCATTATAGGGTGTTGAGGGGTTGTTTTATTATAGGGTTGGACGGCGGAGAGTCACTGGAGATTTGTTCGCTGGCGCTGCCGACCGCTTAGAGAGAGTACGCACACAAACACTTCCTGTGTTTCACGGCCTGTGTTTTGCAGGCTTCTGCACGCCTAAAAAAAACGGCAGATGTTAAAGCGTGGTGAAGTCCGAGACTGCAAACTCTATCACGGCCCGCGCACACATCTCTGATGATATAGGCAGAGACGCTGGGCCTCCCACCAAGTGATCACTCACAAAGCTCCCATTTATATGGTCGAATATTTGGCACCGCGAGGAAGACCTACGCCTATGGAGGATGATGATGATCATCATTCCGCGAAATAGGGATCGGCTCATCGTTAAGGTTTGTGTGAAATGGTACTGTGGCACTCTATATCAGCATAACTAAAATACATCTAACTTCTCTGGCTTTCTACTAAGATACAGTGCACTCCTCTTAGGACGGGTCAAATTGATCATTATAAGCGAATGATCATTAGAACAGATTTTTTTCTTTTTCTTTATTTCTCATACAGATTACCATCTAAGTTGTATATTTATTACATGAATACAGTACATATAAAGTAATGAAAGGGACAGCGCTGTTATTTAGCCTACTGAATGTTATTGACTTTAAACATCCATACAGTAAGTTAGGCCTCCAGCTGTTTCAAACACAGCAGTCTCGCGTAGACAGTCTCTCCACAGACAGACGGACAGAGATGCAGCCATCTCTCCATCTACAGACAGACTTGCACCAAGTATCGCTGCTGTATCTCGTTGGCTCATTTTTGGCAGGCCCAAAATGATCACTGTAAGCGGAGTATTGATCACTATGCGAATTAGTCAAACAGCATGTGTATAGGAATAGGAATGATTCGGGACCAAGCTTTTTGATCAATACAAGCGGTTGATCACTATAACCATGATCAGTATACGCGGATTCCACTGCATTGATATACCGGTTAGATTATACAAAGAATATAGTGCCAGTCTTTCAACACAAAAGTGTATCTTCAGTGCCTACTGCCCAGGTGGGGTATCTCGTCGTAAGGGCCTTTCTCTCTGTGTGGAGTTTGTATGTTCTCCCCGTGCTCCCCCAGGGGGTTCCTCCATATATAACCCCCCTCCCCCACACTAAAAACATGCAGAAGATCAGATCGTCATCGTCATCCGACCAGTGACGACAACATCCGAAGTTGGTCCCCGGGCGCTGTACGAGAAAGCGACCACTGCTCCTGGCCTGCCCCCCGGAGGAAAGGACATGCCTGGATGGGTTAAATGCAGAGGACACTTTTCACCAGCCACCGTCAGCATGAGTGTGTTGTGGCCGCATGCATGTATTGTGGCGTTCGTGTGACAATAAAAAGACGGGCTTGTCCGTTATGAGAGTTTTTTTTGATGAAGTTCCATACAGTGCAAAACTGCAAATCAGACTAGGGTTTCTCACAAATTGATGTGCATGATCAGTGCTTATATTCACAGGAAAAATAATGTAATTAGGTTTACAGAGTAGCTTATGAATTCAAAACAACGCTTCTAGTTGGGAATCATTCAAGTCCGGCTGCAGAAAAATACACTTGCAGCCTTGTGACTCCAAAGAATGTGAAAATAAATCCATGTAAGAGCCGAGGGTTCTCCTTCTCCTGAGAGTTCTTTGCTTGCCCTCTTCCCAACCCTCCCTCCTCCGCATGCTTTTAGCCTCCTTCACTAGCCTAGCCCTGGTCCCCCCCTCTTCCCCATGACAGCAGTGTGACCTCAGTGCGAGGCGAGGGATGCCGCTTTGGCTGCAAAACACAGCGGTCTTTACACTCTCTCCCATTGGTGAGAACACTGCTTACCAGTAATATCCTTTATTTACCTCCCAGGAGTTGGGACACGGCAAGCAGAAATAGGGGAGAATCCGTCAAAGCTTGCGGGCTATTTTAATAGGTTTATCATCAGGTTACAAGAAGTTTGTCTTTGGTTGGTGTTTTGATGATGTTTCAATGAATAAGTCAGCCTACTCTGTAGATCAGTGGTTCTCAAATGGGGGTCCGTGGCACTTTGCAAGGGGGTCCGCGAAAAGTTTTCACGAAAATAGAAATAACTTTTTTGTTGTTGCAAAAGCTTCATAGTTCAACGAAAATATGTTATGCTTTAAATCTAAAATGGTTCATGCCATGGATTATATTCTAATCTAACAAACCTATCAATTGAAAAGTCAAGCACGTTACCGTGGAAACAATGAAGCTTAGCCCAAAATCACAAATCAGAATGAGGGGGTCCCCGCCCCGCTATATTTTCTATCTTGTAAGGGGTCCTTGGCTGAAAAACATTTGAGAACCTCTGCTGTAGATAACAACACAGCGTGAGATTAGAACAAATATTTGCCGTCTATGTCATGAAGGAGTGCTCCAGGAGTATTCTGGTTAGTGTAATAATCACTGTCATTGTAGTAGTTACATCTAAAATATCTAACTTCCACCACCACTGTTCAAAGCAAATAGCTGATAAAAGGCTGAATATAGCTACTACTACACATGTGATATATTACATCTGAAGTAGTCTCGCTGTCCAGCCTCTCCTCCCTTCCGTGAGAGGAGTCTGGCGGCGCTGGTCACCATTTATGGAATTGCGATGGGCGGCGCTTAGCAGCAGTGCCCTTGGAAAATTGTTTCCAACAATCCAACTTGCCATTTTCAGCGTGTAGCAACGAGCTAGCATGTAAGTTTCTGCAGTTAGCTGTTAGTTAGCTTGCTAGCTAGTTAGCGTTGTTGTTTTCACTGCGGCGGCAGGGGACTGTTTACAGCGACACACAGAGAGGAGGGAGCGGAAGCTGCTCTGATTGACATGGTCGGAGCCAATGACAGAGCTTCTTAAAGGAGAATTTCGTTTTTTTTTAACCTGGAGCCATTTCCTGGCATTAATTATGATTTGGCCACTCACCTAGCGATGTCTGCAGCGTTTCTGGGCGTCCTAGCGTTGTTTTGAGATCAATATCGTCCAAGTCAGTCGTAAAATGGAGTTGATTTGGGGCCAAGTGGTAGCCTGTATTTCCTGCATCTAAATAGCTATTTTTCTTCCCGTTTTCGCCACATATCGCCGTAATCAGATCCGTCAACATCCAGCCGAGTGTTATTTCACCCCAGGCTGTTTCCTGTGGTTTCCTGGACTGCACAGGGATCAAATGACCTCAAACGTGATCTAGGTCACCAAGTCTCGTGAAGTCCCGCGATACTTTCCTGTCGACTGGCCAAATACAGGCAGGACGCTTTGCGGTCGTGGTTTTAGCGTAACCTTTGTGGGGTTTGGCGTAACCTATGTGGGATTCGAAATAACGAAGGTTATGCCAAACCCCACATAGGTTACGCTAAAACCACGACCGCAAAGCGTCCTGCCTGTATTTGGCCAGTCGACAGGAAAGTATCGCGGGACTTCACGAGACTTGGTGACCTAGATCACGTTTGAGGTAATTTGATCCCTGTGCAGTCCAGGAAACAGCCTGGGGTGAAATAACACTCGGCTGGATGTTGACGGATCAGATTACGGCGATATTTGGCGAAAAAGGGAAGAAAAATAGCTATTTAGATGCAGGAAATACAGGCTCACACTTGGCCCCAAATCAACTCCACTTTACGACTGACTTGGACGCTATTGATATCAAAACAACGCTAGGACGCCCAGATACGCCGCGGGGATCGCCTGGTGAGTGGACAAATCATAATTAATGGCAGGAGATGGCTCCAGGTTCGAAAAAACCGAAATTCTCCTTTAAGCGGGGAGCGGAAATCCGGCAGCGTCTGAAATCGACGCTTGCAATGGGAGAGCAGCTGTAGAGCAGGGGAGGGCTTATGCCAGCAGCCTGTTTCCGTGCAGCCAGACTCCTCTCACGGAAGGGAGGGGAGCCTGCCCAGCGAGACTACATCTGAAGTAGTGCTGGACGATAATTTAGAAACTCACACAAAATGAAGTATGGTAGGGATAGTATGTGAAAATTTCAGTTTAGTTTGACATCACACCAAACCATTTGGTTCAATATAATGAACATGAATTTAACCCTCTGTGTCTCCACCACCCATCAGGAGGTCTGAAGCTAGACAGTCTGCTTCCTTGCTGTCTGTTCCTGGTGGTCGGCCCCAGGCTCGCAGACTAAATAACTAGTCGTCTATGGAATTCCTCTGGGCAAGGCCTGAAACGGTGGAGGAGGGGAGTCGCCCTTATCTTGATGCAGATAACAACAAGCTGCAGTGGGATGACTGGGATCCAAACAAATCTCATATCTTGTCCCCTGATGAAGATGCTATGAATTTCACACGTGATACTTGTACCATGGAGTGACAATAAAAATCTTGAATCTTGAATCTTGAATGAATCCAAAAGGAAGCTATTTAGCCCATAAGTTGCCTCTGAAACCTCTCCTCTAGCCTAGAGGAAGTAACTACATTACAAGATAGGCAAACTCCTCAAATTCAGTGATATATCTATCTACTCCCTGTTGTCAAGAGACATCATTTCTTGTTTTCCTTAAAGATATTATAATGATCTAAGAGTTAATAGAGTCATTTAACATAAACCTCAATGCCCTAATATACCTCATCTCTTCTGACAGTATGCCTGACATTATCAGTCTCGATGGGGGGCCTGTGTTCTTTCACTTAAACTCCACGTCTGAAAGCATAGGCCTTAGGTTGTATGTAAGCACAACGTTAACCAGAGATTAACTAAAATGGCCAGCCACTGCACAAGCGTCTCACAGACACAGAGCGTTTTAAGGGGCCGACTTACCAGGGAACTAGACAAGCACTATTCCTTCATCGCCTCACGTTGCCTCTGTCGGAGCCAAACAGTTACACTGATTCTGATTCTGATTGAACACACCACAAAGACTACAGCCGACGGTCAGCTAGCACGTATGTTCTGCGCCTGCATGAGACCTAGGACTGATATACAAACCAGATACATGAAACAAAGCAGCGTTTGCCTACCATTTTCACACCACTTACACGGTTTCGTAATCATAGCTACTTCTAATGGAGAATATGTTGCAGATGACACTGGCGTTGTCAGCTGTTGCCCGGTCTTTTGCTTGTTGAAGAAGAAAGGAAGAGGAGGAGGCGGAAAAAGAAGCATAAACTGCACTAAATGGGTGATATGATATCATACAGCGCCAGGCTCCAGGGGCTTTCCTGAAGGCCATGTCGTTCTGAAGATATTTGTGTATTTGGAATGATCAGATGAGATACAGTTGAAGGTAACATGAGAAGATACATTTTGTGCATGCCCTCTCTTCTCGTGCAATGCTTCACTACCAGCTGCCCAGCCAATCGGAGTGATTTCTCTCACCGACCGCCAGACATCTGCCGAAAAATCCAACCGACAAGGCCGACAGACGCTCACCGACGGACCAACGGTGCCGACGCCCAAAACTGGCCTGGGTGTGGGTGTGTGCGTGTGTGTGGGCTGTTAAGGACAAAGCCAACTGGTGCTCTCTCAACACGTTCTTTACGCTCGGCTCAGGGGGTCATAGACAGTGAACTCCCAAGAGCGGAGAACTGGAACCCTTCAAGAGGCTTTCAAAATAGCTTCAGACTAGAGGGGAGCTCATAAAACCCCTGCTAGAGTGACTTCCTCTGCTTATAAAAACCCTGCTAGAGTGACTTCCTCTGCTTATAAAAACCCTGCTAGAGTGACTTCCTCTGTTTATAAAAACCCTGCTAGAGTGACTTCCTCTGTTTATAAAGACCCTGCTAGAGTGACTTCCTCTGTTTATAAAAACCCTGCTAGAGTGACTTCCTCTGTTTATAAAAACCCTGCTAGAGTGACTTCCTCTGCTTATAAAAACCCTGCTAGAGTGACTTCCTCTGTTTATAAAAACCCAGCTAGAGTGACTTCCTCTGTTTATAAAAACCCTGCTAGAGTGACTTCCTCTGTTTATAAAAACCCTGCTAGAGTGACTTCCTCTGTTTATAAAAACCCTGCTAGAGTGACTTCCTCTGCTTATAAAAACCCTGCTAGAGTGACTTCCTCTGTTTATAAAGACCCTGCTAGAGTGACTTCCTCTGCTTATAAAAACCCTGCTAGAGTGACTTCCTCTGTTTATAAAAACCCTGCTAGAGTGACTTCCTCTGTTTATAAAAACCCTGCTAGAGTGACTTCCTCTGTTTATAAAAACCCAGCTAGAGTGACTTCCTCTGTTTATAAAAACCCTGCTAGAGTGACTTCCTCTGTTTATAAAAACCCTGCTAGAGTGACTTCCTCTGTTTATAAAAACCCAGCTAGAGTGACTTCCTCTGTTTATAAAAACCCTGCTAGAGTGACTTCCTCTGTTTATAAAAACCCTGCTAGAGTGACTTCCTCTGTTTATAAAAACCCTGCTAGAGTGACTTCCTCTGCTTATAAAAACCCTGCTAGAGTGACTTCCTCTGTTTATAAAGACCCTGCTAGAGTGACTTCCTCTGCTTATAAAAACCCTGCTAGAGTGACTTCCTCTGCTTATAAAAACCCTGCTAGAGTGACTTCCTCTGTTTATAAAAACCCAGCTAGAGTGACTTCCTCTGTTTATAAAAACCCTGCTAGAGTGACTTCCTCTGTTTATAAAAACCCTGCTAGAGTGACTTCCTCTGTTTATAAAAACCCTGCTAGAGTGACTTCCTCTGCTTATAAAAACCCTGCTAGAGTGACTTCCTCTGTTTATAAAGACCCTGCTAGAGTGACTTCCTCTGCTTATAAAAACCCTGCTAGAGTGACTTCCTCTGCTTATAAAAACCCTGCTAGAGTGACTTCCTCTTGTTTATAAAAACCCTGCTAGAGTGACTTCCTCTGCTTATAAAAACCCTGCTAGAGTGACTTCCTCTGTTTATAAAGACCCTGCTAGAGTGACTTCCTCTGCTTATAAAACCTGTTAGAGTGACTTCCTCTGTTTATAAAGACCCTGCTAGAGTGACTTCCTCTGCTTATAAAACCTGTTAGAGTGACTTCCTCTGTTTATAAAAACCCTGCTAGTAGTCCAGTAAAAATGCCACTTGACCTCACACTAATTGCAACAAAACCAAACTCAACTGATTTTGTATCCTCAATATGTCCTCAATGAAGGAAAAAAAGTGTTAAGGAAATGTATGAAGGGAAATTTTTGAAAATGACCCATATGATGCTACCAAAAACGTTTTATTTATTTATTTTTTAACATTTTTATTTATTTATTTATTTTATTTTCTCCTTGAAGCAAAAAACACATACAGGATATAAGTGATGAGATTTATGGCACATAAAAAAAAAAAAAGGCTTCCATCATATTTAGGTCATTTTCAAAACTTTCCCTTCATACATTTCCTTAACACTTTTTTTCCTTCATTGAGGACATATTGAGGATACAAAATCAGTTGAGTTTGGTTTTGTTGCAATTAGTGTGAGGTTGACCCACATATTTGCGTAAAATGCCTGGACTATAGAGTGACT
Organism: Poromitra crassiceps; assembly: GCF_964638095.1. Lineage (NCBI taxonomy): Eukaryota > Metazoa > Chordata > Actinopteri > Beryciformes > Melamphaidae > Poromitra > Poromitra crassiceps. The sequence goes on from NC_139628.1 coordinate 37,413,469, forward strand.
TCCTCTTGTTTATAAAAACCCTGCTAGAGTGACTTCCTCTGTTTATAAAAACCCTGCTAGAGTGACTTCCTCTGTTTATAAAAACCCTGCTAGAGTGACTTCCTCTGTTTATAAAAACCCTGCTAGAGTGACTTCCTCTGTTTATAAAAACCCTGCTAGAGTGACTTCCTCTGCTTATAAAAACCCTGCTAGAGTGACTTCCTCTTGTTTATAAAAACCCTGCTAGAGTGACTTCCTCTGCTTATAAAAACCCTGCTAGAGTGACTTCCTCTGTTTATAAAAACCCTGCTAGAGTGACTTCCTCTGCTTATAAAAACCCTGCTAGAGTGACTTCCTCTGTTTATAAAGACCCTGCTAGAGTGACTTCCTCTGTTTATAAAGACCCTGCTAGAGTGACTTCCTCTTGTTTATAAAAACCCTGCTAGAGTGACTTCCTCTTGTTTATAAAAACCCTGCTAGAGTGACTTCCTCTGTTTATAAAAACCCTGCTAGAGTGACTTCCTCTGCTTATAAAAACCCTGCTAGAGTGACTTCCTCTGTTTATAAAGACCCTGCTAGAGTGACTTCCTCTGTTTATAAAGACCCTGCTAGAGTGACTTCCTCTTGTTTATAAAAACCCTGCTAGAGTGACTTCCTCTTGTTTATAAAAACCCTGCTAGAGTGACTTCCTCTGTTTATAAAAACCCTGCTAGAGTGACTTCCTCTTGTTTATAAAACCCCTGCTAGAGTGACTTCCTCTGCTTATAAAAACCCTGCTAGAGTGACTTCCTCTGTTTATAAAAACCCTGCTAGAGTGACTTCCTCTGTTTATAAAAACCCTGCTAGAGTGACTTCCTCTGTTTATAAAAACCCTGCTAGAGTGACTTCCTCTGTTTATAAAAACCCTGCTAGAGTGACTTCCTCTGCTTATAAAAACCCTGCTAGAGTGACTTCCTCTGTTTATAAAAACCCTGCTAGAGTGACTTCCTCTTGTTTATAAAAACCCTGCTAGAGTGACTTCCTCTGCTTATAAAAACCCTGCTAGAGTGACTTCCTCTGTTTATAAAAACCCTGCTAGAGTGACTTCCTCTGTTTATAAAAACCCTGCTAGAGTGACTTCCTCTGCTTATAAAAACCCTGCTAGAGTGACTTCCTCTGCTTATAAAAACCCTGCTAGAGTGACTTCCTCTTGTTTATAAAAACCCTGCTAGAGTGACTTCCTCTGCTTATAAAAACCCTGCTAGAATGACTTCCTCTGTTTATAAAAACCCTGCTAGAGTGACTTCCTCTGCTTATAAAAACCCTGCTAGAGTGACTTCCTCTGCTTATAAAAACCCTGCTAGAGTGACTTCCTCTGCTTATAAAAACCCTGCTAGAGTGACTTCCTCTTGTTTATAAAAACCCTGCTAGAGTGACTTCCTCTGCTTATAAAAACCCTGCTAGAGTGACTTCCTCTGTTTATAAAAACCCTGCTAGAGTGACTTCCTCTGCTTATAAAAACCCTGCTAAAGTGACTTCCTCTGTTTATAAAAACCCTGCTAGAGTGACTTCCTCTGTTTATAAAAACCCTGCTAGAGTGACTTCCTCTGCTTATAAAAACCCTGCTAGAGTGACTTCCTCTGTTTATAAAAACCCTGCTAGAGTGACTTCCTCTGCTTATAAAACCCTGCTAGAGTGACTTCCTCTTGTTTATAAAAACCCTGCTAGAGTGACTTCCTCTGTTTATAAAAACCCTGCTAGAGTGACTTCCTCTGCTTATAAAACCCTGCTAGAGTGACTTCCTCTGTTTATAAAAACCCTGCTAGAGTGACTTCCTCTGTTTATAAAGACCCTGCTAGAGTGACTTCCTCTGTTTATAAAAACCCTGCTAGAGTGACTTCCTCTTGTTTATAAAAACCCTGCTAGAGTGACTTCCTCTGTTTATAAAAACCCTGCTAGAGTGACTTCCTCTGTTTATAAAAACCCTGCTAGAGTGACTTCCTCTGCTTATAAAAACCCTGCTAGAGTGACTTCCTCTGTTTATAAAAACCCTGCTAGAGTGACTTCCTCTGTTTATAAAAACCCTGCTAGAGTGACTTCCTCTGCTCATAAAAACCCTGCTAGAGTGACTTCCTCTGTTTATAAAGACCCTGCTAGAGTGACTTCCTCTGTTTATAAAAACCCTGCTAGAGTGACTTCCTCTGCTTATAAAAACCCTGCTAGAGTGACTTCCTCTGTTTATAAAAACCCTGCTAGAGTGACTTCCTCTGTTTATAAAAACCCTGCTAGAGTGACTTCCTCTGCTCATAAAAACCCTGCTAGAGTGACTTCCTCTGCTTATAAAAACCCTGCTAGAGTGACTTCCTCTGCTTATAAAAACCCTGCTAGAGTGACTTCCTCTGCTTATAAAAACCCTGCTAGAGTGACTTCCTCTGCTTATAAAAACCCTGCTAGAGTGACTTCCTCTGCTTATAAAAACCCTGCTAGAGTGACTTCCTCTGCTTATAAAAACCCTGCTAGAGTGACTTCCTCTGCTTATAAAAACCCTGCTAGAGTGACTTCCTCTGCTTATAAAAACCCTGCTAGAGTGACTTCCTCTGCTTATAAAAACCCTGCTAGAGTGACTTCCTCTGCTTATAAAAACCCTGCTAGAGTGACTTCCTCTTGTTTATAAAAACCCTGCTAGAGTGACTTCCTCTGCTTATAAAAACCCTGCTAGAGTGACTTCCTCTGCTTATAAAAACCCTGCTAGAGTGACTTCCTCTGCTTATAAAAACCCTGCTAGAGTGACTTCCTCTGCTTATAAAAACCCTGCTAGAGTGACTTCCTCTGCTTATAAAACCCTGCTAGAGTGACTTCCTCTGCTTATAAAACCCTGCTAGAGTGACTTCCTCTGCTTATAAAAACCCTGCTAGAGTGACTTCCTCTGCTTATAAAAACCCTGCTAGAGTGACTTCCTCTGCTTATAAAAACCCTGCTAGAGTGACTTCCTCTGTTTATAAAAACCCTGCTAGAGTGACTTCCTCTGCTTATAAAAACCCTGCTAGAGTGACTTCCTCTGTTTATAAAAACCCTGCTAGAGTGACTTCCTCTGCTTATAAAAACCCTGCTAGAGTGACTTCCTCTGCTTATAAAAACCCTGCTAGAGTGACTTCCTCTGCTTATAAAAACCCTGCTAGAGTGACTTCCTCTGCTTATAAAAACCCTGCTAGAGTGACTTCCTCTGCTTATAAAAACCCTGCTAGAGTGACTTCCTCTGCTTATAAAAACCCTGCTAGAGTGACTTCCTCTGCTTATAAAAACCCTGCTAGAGTGACTTCCTCTGCTTATAAAAACCCTGCTAGAGTGACTTCCTCTTGTTTATAAAAACCCTGCTAGAGTGACTTCCTCTGTGAATGGAGTGAATGGAAAAGCGGACCTCAGCTCAGGTGGAAAAGAGAGTGGTCCGATCGGTTGAGGTGCTGTGACATCAACTTGGCAAGGTAATTCCTTTAGCTATCCAACCCTTGCTCCTTCCACGGTCTGAATACGAAGATATTTCCATTTATATATTTCAATCATGAGAGACTCGTAATATAATTTTAACAAACTTTATTGAATCAGAATAGACAGTTTGAGTATGGCGTATGACTCCATGATGTGACGCTCCTCTTGCTTATGAGAGAGGGGCGTCAGTGCATGACCCCCGTTTTCACTCTCCCTGTTCCTGAAATAACTTTAAATTCCTTTGGGGGGATGTCCTATCTCTTACAGCACCGACGCCCTCTCTCATAAGCAAGAGGAGCGTCACATCATGGAGTCATACGCCATACTATTCTGATTCAATAAAGTTTGTTAAAATTATATTAAGAGTCTCTCATGATTGAAGTGTAGTCGCAGACTGAAGTTCAATCATGGAAGACCAAATAAGGCATTAATAGAGCACCCCATGCTGTCATAACCCTCAGCCCAAATGACGTCACTAAATGACGTCACCATCTCCGACGTCACCTTCTCTATGACGTCACCTTTGCAGCGTGACGTCAGTTGCCCAAATGACGTCAGTTATGACATCATAAATGCCCTTCTTCCAGTACTATATAAGGCCCCCATCACCACAGCTTAAATCACACTCGTGCAGTCATCACTCACCTTGTGTCAGCATCACGCATCCATCCAGCATCTCCAGGCAAGAAGCTTCATCCCACCACCTCCCCCAGATCACCACCAATGTTATGACTCCCGTTGGAAACAGATCCCCTCAGGGGGGATGTCCTATCTCTTACAGCACCGACGCCCTCTCTCATAAGCAAGAGGAGCGTCACATCATGGAGGGGGGGGGTGGTCCCCTCCCGGGGGGGTCCTCCCTTCAACAACTGGGCTGCTGTCCTCATCAGCCATGCGTCCTACATCCATCCAGAGCAAGCTGCTATATCATCAGCCCAAAGATGCCTCCTTCCATGATTGGTAGGAAGTATTAATGCATTTCGTTGGTGGCGGTCTTCTCTCCCAATCCCCGTTTGGTGCCCATGCCCGGGCAATTTGCATATAACCCCATAAGTGTCCTTGCCATTGCTTAACCTCAGTCAGCCCACGTCCTGACAATTTGCACAACCCATCATCCCTGCATTCTGCTTAAACATCAGTCAGCCCATGTCCTGACAAGTCAGCCCCCGTCCTGACAATTTGCTCAACCCATTATCTCTGCATTCTGCTTAAACCTGTCAGCCCACGTCCCGAGAAGTCAGTCCACATCCTGACAACTTGCTCAACCCATTATCCCTGCATCCTGCTTAAACTTCAGTCAGCCCACGTCCTGACAAGTCAGCCAATGTCCCGACAATCTGCATAACCCATCATTCCGGCATTTGCATAAACCTCAATCGGCCCTTGGCCCCCTTTCCTCATCTCTCCCCATCATCACATGACAGGATCCTGGTTCATCCTTCACTTCAAGACCACACTCCAGAAATGCAACATCCCTGCAGAGAACTATTCCAGTCACTCCTTCAGGATCGGAGCAGCCACATCAGCAGCCATGCAGGGGGGCGTCCTCCGCCTCCCTTCAACAACTGGGGCGCTGGTCCTCATCCGCCTATGCATCTTTCATTCGACCAGAGCAAGACACCATATTATCAGCCCAAAGATCCCTCCTTCCATGACTAAAGAGGCAACAAGCACTTCGTTGGTGGTGATCAAACTCTCCTTTTCCTCATCAATGCGCCCATGCCCGGGCTATCCACATCCACGCCCTTGCAACCCCGCTTGCCTTAAAAAACCCCGGTCAGCCCCTCATCTCCCGACATGCCTAAATTCTCCCCCCGTCAGCCCACGACCTGACTAAAGCATACCCCAGGCGAGCTCCATGACCCCCGTTTTCACTCTCCCAGTTCCTGAAATAACTTTAAATTCCTTTGGGGGATGTCCTATCTCATACAGCACTGACGCCCCTCTCTCATAAGCAAGAGGAGCGTCACATCATGGAGTCATACGCCATACTCAAACTGTCTATTCTGATTCAATAAAGTTTGTTAAAATTATATTACGAGTCTCTCATGATTGAAGTGTAGTCGCAGACTGTAGTTCAATCATGGAAGACCAAATAAGGCATTAATAGAGCACCCCATGCTGTCATAACCCTCAGCCCAAATGACGTCACTAAATGACGTCTCCATCTCCGACGTCACCTTCTCCATGACGTCCCAAATGACATCAGTTATGACATCATAAATGACATCATAAATGACATCAGTTATGACATCATAAATGCCCTTCTCCCAAATGACATCAGTTATGACATCATAAATGACATCAGTTATGACATCATAAATGCCCTTCTCCTGGTACTATATAAAGCCCCCATCACCACAGCTTAAATCACACTTGTGCAGTCATCACTCACCTTGTGTCAGCATCACGCATTCATCCAGCATCTCCAGAGCAAAAAGCTTCATCCCACCACCTCCCCAGATCACCACCAATGTCATGACTCCTGTTGGAAACAAATCCCCTTAGGGGGGATGTCCTATCTCATACAGCACTGACGCCCCTCTCTCATAAGCAAGAGGAGCGTCACATCATGGAGCGTCACATCATGGAAAAATATCAAGCCTATCTTTGCCTCATACAATTTGGGATAAAGTAAGTGCACAACTAAAGAATATAACATTATGTCTACTCATTTTTAGACATTTTCCTGCCATAATAATATAATGCTAAAGGTTAAATATTGCATCTTTAAGCCATTGCTGGCTATGCTCATGCAGGTTGTTGCGACCTTGGTCATTACTGACCTTAAAAAATGCAGGTCATCGCTGACCTTTTTCTTTTGGGGGGGGTGGTCCCCTCCCGGGGGGGTCCTCCCTTCAACAACTGGGCTGCTGTCCTCATCAGCCATGCGTCCTACATCCATCCAGAGCAAGCTGCTATATCATCAGCCCAAAGATGCCTCCTTCCATGATTGGTAGGAAGTATTAATGCATTTCGTTGGCGGCGGTCTTCTCTCCCAATACCCGTTTGGTGCCCATGCCCGGGCAATTTGCATATAACCCCATAAGTGTCCTTGCCATTGCTTAACCTCAGTCAGCCCACGTCCTGACAATTTGCACAACCCATCATCCCTGCATTCTGCTTAAACATCAGTCAGCCCATGTCCTGACAAGTCAGCCCCCGTCCTGACAATTTGCTCAACCCATTATCTCTGCATTCTGCTTAAACCTGTCAGCCCACGTCCCGAGAAGTCAGTCCACATCCTGACAACTTGCTCAACCCATTATCCCTGCATCCTGCTTAAACTTCAGTCAGCCCACGTCCTGACAAGTCAGCCAATGTCCCGACAATCTGCATAACCCATCATTCCGGCATTTGCATAAACCTCAATCAGCCCTTGGCCCCCTTTTCCTCATCTCTCCCCATCATCACATGACAGGATCCTGGTTCATCCTTCACTTCAAGACCACACTCCAGAAATGCAACATCCCTGCAGAGAACTATTCCAGTCACTCCTTCAGGATCGGAGCAGCCACATCAGCAGCCATGCAGGGGGCGTCCTCCGCCTCCCTTCAACAACTGGGGCGCTGGTCCTCATCCGCCTATGCATCTTTCATTCGACCAGAGCAAGACACCATATTATCAGCCCAAAGATCCCTCCTTCCATGACTAAAGAGGCAACAAGCACTTCGTTGGTGGTGATCAAACTCTCCTTTTCCTCATCAATGCGCCCATGCCCGGGCTATCCACATCCACGCCCTTGCAACCCCGCTTTGCCTTAAAAAACCCCGGTCAGCCCCTCATCTCCCGACATGCCTAAATTCTCCCCCCGTCAGCCCACGACCTGACTAAAGCATACCCCAGGCGAGCTCCATGACCCCCGTTTTCACTCTCCCAGTTCCTGAAATAACTTTAAATTCCTTTGGGGGATGTCCTATCTCATACAGCACTGACGCCCCTCTCTCATAAGCAAGAGGAGCGTCACATCATGGAGTCATACGCCATACTCAAACTGTCTATTCTGATTCAATAAAGTTTGTTAAAATTATATTACGAGTCTCTCATGATTGAAGTGTAGTCGCAGACTGTAGTTCAATCATGGAAGACCAAATAAGGCATTAATAGAGCACCCCATGCTGTCATACCCCTCAGCCCAAATGACGTCACTAAATGACGTCACCATCTCCGACGTCACCTTCTCCATGACGTCCCAAATGACATCAGTTATGACATCATAAATGACATCATAAATGACATCAGTTATGACATCATAAATGCCCTTCTCCCAAATGACATCATAAATGACATCAGTTATGACATCATAAATGCCCTTCTCCTGGTACTATATAAAGCCCCCATCACCACAGCTTAAATCACACTTGTGCAGTCATCACTCACCTTGTGTCAGCATCACGCATTCATCCAGCATCTCCAGAGCAAAAAGCTTCATCCCACCACCTCCCCAGATCACCACCAATGTCATGACTCCTGTTGGAAACAAATCCCCTTAGGGGGGATGTCCTATCTCATACAGCACTGACGCCCCTCTCTCATAAGCAAGAGGAGCGTCACATCATGGAGTCATACGCCTCATACAGCACTGACGCCCCTCTCTCATAAAGCAAGAGGAGCGTCACATCATGGAGTCATACGCCATACTCAAACTGTCTATCCTGATTCAATAAAGTTTGTTAAAATTATATTACGAGTCTCTCATGATTGAAGTGTAGTCGCAGACTGTAGTTCAATCATGGAAGACCAAATAAGGCATTAATAGAGCACCCCATGCTGTCATAACCCTCAGCCCAAATGACGTCACTAAATGACGTCTCCATCTCCGACGTCACCTTCTCCATGACGTCCCAAATGACATCAGTTATGACATCATAAATGACATCATAAATGACATCAGCTATGACATCATAAATGCCCTTCTCCCAAATGACATCAGTTGTGACATCATAAATGACATCAGTTATGACATCATAAATGCCCTTCTCCTGGTACTATATAAAGCCCCCATCACCACAGCTTAAATCACACTTGTGCAGTCATCACTCACCTTGTGTCAGCATCACGCATTCATCCAGCATCTCCAGAGCAAAAAGCTTCATCCCACCACCTCCCCAGATCACCACCAATGTCATGACTCCTGTTGGAAACAAATCCCCTTAGGGGGGATGTCCTATCTCATACAGCACTGACGCCCCTCTCTCATAAAGCAAGAGGAGCGTCACATCATCCCCCATCTCATACAGCACTGACGCCCCTCTCTCATAAAGCAAGAGGAGCGTCACATCATGGAGTCGTATGACTCCATGATGTGACGCTCCTCTTGCTTATGAGAGAGGGGCGTCAGTGCTGTATGAGATAGTACATCCCTCCATGATGTGACGCTCCTCTTGCTTATGAGAGAGGGGCGTCAGTGCTGTATGAGATAGTACATGATGTGACGCTCCTCTTGCTTATGAGAGAGGGGCGTCAGTGCTGTATGAGATAGTACATCCCCCCTAAGGGGATTTGTTTCCAACAGGAGTCATGACATTGGTGGTGATCTGGGGAGGTGGTGGGATGAAGCTTTTTGCTCTGGAGATGCTGGATGAATGCGTGATGCTGACACAAGGTGAGTGATGACTGCACAAGTGTGATTTAAGCTGTGGTGATGGGGCTTTATATAGTACCAGGAGAAGGGCATTTATGATGTCATAACTGATGTCATTTATGATGTCATAACTGATGTCATTTGGGAGAAGGGCATTTATGATGTCATAACTGATGTCATTTATGATGTCATTTATGATGTCATTTGGGTTATGACAGCATGGGGTGCTCTATTAATGCCTTATTTGGTCTTCCATGATTGAACTACAGTCTGCGACTACACTTCAATCATGAGAGACTCGTAATATAATTTTAACAAACTTTATTGAATCAGAATAGACAGTTTGAGTATGGCGTATGACTCCATGATGTGACGCTCCTCTTGCTTATGAGAGAGGGGCGTCAGTGCTGTATGAGATAGTACATCCCCCAAAGGAATTTAAAGTTATTTCAGGAACTGGGAGAGTGAAAACGGGGGTCATGGAGCTCGCCTGGGGTATGGTTTAGTCAGGTCGTGGGCTGACGGGGGGAGAATTTAGGCATGTCGGGAGATGAGGGGCTGACCGGGGTTTTTTAAGGCAAAGCGGGGTTGCAAGGGCGTGGATGTGGATAGCCCGGGCATGGGCGCATTGATGAGGAAAAGGAGAGTTTGATCACCACCAACGAAGTGCTTGTTGCCTCTTTAGTCATGGAAGGAGGGATCTTTGGGCTGATAATATGGTGTCTTGCTCTGGTCGAATGAAAGATGCATAGGCGGATGAGGACCAGCGCCCCAGTTGTTGAAGGGAGGCGGAGGACGCCCCCTGCATGGCTGCTGATGTGGCTGCTCCGATCCTGAAGGAGTGACTGGAATAGTTCTCTGCAGGGATGTTGCATTTCTGGAGTGTGGTCTTGAAGTGAAGGATGAACCAGGATCCTGTCATGTGATGATGGGGAGAGATGAGGAAAAGGGGGCCAAGGGCTGATTGAGGTTTATGCAAATGCCGGAATGATGGGTTATGCAGATTGTCGGACATTGGCTGACTTGTCAGGACGTGGGCTGACTGAAGTTTAAGCAGGATGCAGGGATAATGGGTTGAGCAAGTTGTCAGGATGTGGACTGACTTCTCGGGACGTGGGCTGACAGGTTTAAGCAGAATGCAGAGATAATGGGTTGAGCAAATTGTCAGGACGGGGGCTGACTTGTCAGGACATGGGCTGACTGATGTTTAAGCAGAATGCAGGGATGATGGGTTGTGCAAATTGTCAGGACGTGGGCTGACTGAGGTTAAGCAATGGCGAGGACACTTATGGGGTTATATGCAAATTGCCCGGGCATGGGCACCAAACGGGGATTGGGAGAGAAGACCGCCACCAACGAAATGCATTAATACTTCCTACCAATCATGGAAGGAGGCATCTTTGGGCTGATGATATAGCAGCTTGCTCTGGATGGATGTAGGACGCATGGCTGATGAGGACAGCAGCCCAGTTGTTGAAGGGAGGACCCCCCCGGGAGGGGACCACCCCCCCATGATGTGACGCTCCTCTTGCTTATGAGAGAGGGGCGTCAGTGCTGTATGAGATAGTACATCCCTCCATGATGTGACGCTCCTCTTGCTTATGAGAGAGGGGCGTCAGTGCTGTATGAGATAGTACATGATGTGACGCTCCTCTTGCTTATGAGAGAGGGGCGTCAGTGCTGTATGAGATAGTACATCCCCCCTAAGGGGATTTGTTTCCAACAGGAGTCATGACATTGGTGGTGATCTGGGGAGGTGGTGGGATGAAGCTTTTTGCTCTGGAGATGCTGGATGAATGCGTGATGCTGACACAAGGTGAGTGATGACTGCACAAGTGTGATTTAAGCTGTGGTGATGGGGCTTTATATAGTACCAGGAGAAGGGCATTTATGATGTCATAACTGATGTCATTTATGATGTCATAACTGATGTCATTTGGGAGAAGGGCATTTATGATGTCATAACTGATGTCATTTATGATGTCATTTATGATGTCATTTGGGTTATGACAGCATGGGGTGCTCTATTAATGCCTTATTTGGTCTTCCATGATTGAACTACAGTCTGCGACTACACTTCAATCATGAGAGACTCGTAATATAATTTTAACAAACTTTATTGAATCAGAATAGACAGTTTGAGTATGGCGTATGACTCCATGATGTGACGCTCCTCTTGCTTATGAGAGAGGGGCGTCAGTGCTGTATGAGATAGTACATCCCCCAAAGGAATTTAAAGTTATTTCAGGAACTGGGAGAGTGAAAACGGGGGTCATGGAGCTCGCCTGGGGTATGGTTTAGTCAGGTCGTGGGCTGACGGGGGGAGAATTTAGGCATGTCGGGAGATGAGGGGCTGACCGGGGTTTTTTAAGGCAAAGCGGGGTTGCAAGGGCGTGGATGTGGATAGCCCGGGCATGGGCGCATTGATGAGGAAAAGGAGAGTTTGATCACCACCAACGAAGTGCTTGTTGCCTCTTTAGTCATGGAAGGAGGGATCTTTGGGCTGATAATATGGTGTCTTGCTCTGGTCGAATGAAAGATGCATAGGCGGATGAGGACCAGCGCCCCAGTTGTTGAAGGGAGGCGGAGGACGCCCCCTGCATGGCTGCTGATGTGGCTGCTCCGATCCTGAAGGAGTGACTGGAATAGTTCTCTGCAGGGATGTTGCATTTCTGGAGTGTGGTCTTGAAGTGAAGGATGAACCAGGATCCTGTCATGTGATGATGGGGAGAGATGAGGAAAAGGGGGCCAAGGGCTGATTGAGGTTTATGCAAATGCCGGAATGATGGGTTATGCAGATTGTCGGACATTGGCTGACTTGTCAGGACGTGGGCTGACTGAAGTTTAAGCAGGATGCAGGGATAATGGGTTGAGCAAGTTGTCAGGATGTGGACTGACTTCTCGGGACGTGGGCTGACAGGTTTAAGCAGAATGCAGAGATAATGGGTTGAGCAAATTGTCAGGACGGGGGCTGACTTGTCAGGACATGGGCTGACTGATGTTTAAGCAGAATGCAGGGATGATGGGTTGTGCAAATTGTCAGGACGTGGGCTGACTGAGGTTAAGCAATGGCGAGGACACTTATGGGGTTATATGCAAATTGCCCGGGCATGGGCACCAAACGGGGATTGGGAGAGAAGACCGCCACCAACGAAATGCATTAATACTTCCTACCAATCATGGAAGGAGGCATCTTTGGGCTGATGATATAGCAGCTTGCTCTGGATGGATGTAGGACGCATGGCTGATGAGGACAGCAGCCCAGTTGTTGAAGGGAGGACCCCCCCGGGAGGGGACCACCCCCCCCAAAAGAAAAAGGTCAGCGATGACCTGCATTTTTTAAGGTCAGTAATGACCAAGGTCGCAACAACCTGCATGAGCATAGCCAGCAATGGCTTAAAGATGCAATATTTAACCTTTAGCATTATATTATTATGGCATGAAAATGTCTAAAAATGAGTAGACATAATGTTATATTCTTTAGTTGTGCACTTACTTTATCCCAAATTGTATGAGGCAAAGATAGGCTTGATATTTTTCTCATAGTTTTCCTATCTATCCGTTCTATTCCTAATAGATGCACGTTCTGATTTGTGCATTTTGACATTTGGAATATTAAAGGTGGGCTGACCATTGTTAATAAGTACGTTTTCCCCTTGGATTTGACTTTAAGTTGCGTGTCTACAGTATGTCTATTATGGGCCTTTTTCATTTGTTTTGACAGTCGTGTACTGTCACTTCGGGAGAGTTGCACCCGCACCCTCGGCTGAGCTGTTGTACGGTGGACTTAGTTCAGTTGAGGCAGAGACTGGCTGTGGAGACACGCGGTTTTCGTGCCATGACCTTTTTGATTAGTTTTGACGTCCAGCGGGAGGGGGAGCAGTGAATGTGCTGCATCTGTAGAAAGTTTTAAGTCGTCGGCAGACGAGACGATTTCGTCGTAGAAAAATGAGATTCCGTTCCAATTTTCTAAGAGGTGTGCCCAGGGGGTATACTTTTGCTGAAGCCACTGTGCTGTGCCCGGCTATATGCTTTGCTGGAGCCACTGTGCTGTGACCAGGGAGGAGCTCTGCTGAAGCCACTGTGCTGTGACCGGGGATATGCTTTGCTGAAGCCACTGTGCTGTGACCAGGGAGGAGCTCTGCTGAAACCACTGTGCTGTGACCAGGGATATGCTTTGCTGAAGCCACTGTGCTGTGACCGGGGAGGAGCTCTGCTGAAGCCACTGAGCTGTGCCCAGGGATATGCTCTGCTGAGCCACTGCTGTGACCGGGATACAGTGTTGCCAGATGGGAAATGTTGAATTATCGTACCAGAGGGTCAAAATTATCGTTTTTGGAGTGAAATTATCGTACGCCCCCTCCCCAGCGCGCGTGCCTTCGGCGCGCCTATGTCGGGGGGCTGCGCTAATCACAGGCTACTTTTTGGACTTGGCATGATTTTTCAACACTGTGGTCTCAGCCTGCGTTGCAACAACAACAAAACACCCTGCACGTATTAGCTGCAAATATGTTTGTTTGAAGAGATGATTGTATAAACAGATAGAGTGATAGACGTAGGATTCGTCTAAGTGTCACGAAATGATGAGATTCTCGTACGTTTGGGGGATTTGGGGATTATTGATCGTACATCGTACAGAGGTCAAAATTATCGTACAGGTACGATAATTATCGTACGTCTGGCAACGCTGCCGGGATATGCTCTGCTGTAGCCACTGTGCTGTGACCAGGGATGTGCTCTGCTGAATCTACTGCGCCGTGACCGGGGAATGAGCTCTGCTGACCTGACGAGTTATGCATAACGGAAAGCCGGGTGATGCTGCACTGCACATTAAAGCCGTGGTGGACTGGGAGGAGCACCTTTTGTTTATGATCGAGACTGAAGCTTCGTATGCATTTGCAATACCAGAGTAAATCTCGTAGAGGAAGATCGATTCCCTACTGGGAGAAAGTAGGGAACTCATGGTGCCTCTTTTCTGCAACCATTCACCTCTAGAACTTAATTCAAGCATATGCTGAAGCCAGAACCACCCGCAAGCATTTTTCGGTTGAAAAGACGTTTAAATTTGAAAGTGAAAGTTTTTTCACCCGCTATTTGCAGACGTTTATTGAACTTCAGATTTAGACCATATTTCACCAGGATCTTAAATTAAAATATCAGCGCGCCGTGGATTCGAACCCCGCTTTCCCACATTCAAGCCAGTCCGCTCTAGCGCTGAGCTATACATTTTCTTATATTTTGAAGGACGGCAACAGCAGAACTGATGATTATCGCCATTTTGCCTGAAGCATGCGACGGGAGACGATAGTGTCGCATCTTGCATTTGCAATGCGCATCTTTGGCAACGCTAGACCAGCCACGCGCATGCGCAGTATAGCATGGAAGGCCGGTGGCTAGCCAGGTAGCTAGCGCGCTACTCAGCATGGCCGGAAAAGTTTACAAGGGTTATACTTTATCTAAATGACTGGGATTGGATCGATGGATTGGATGCGTAAGAGAGGAACCATGCTATGAAAAAGAAAAGGTTGACTGGAAACTGGGACTAGAGGCATGTTGTTAAAACCCGAATGGACACGGGAGAGGGAAGCGGCCGTATGCCGTATGCCGTATGCTAAGGGATTGGCACCCGGCCTGAAATGAGTGCAGCAGCAATGCCGCAACGTTGACTGAAACCAGGGACTAAATGCATGTTTGATAATACCCGACCGGACGCGGGAGAGGGAAGCGGCCGTATGCAACAGGGCAGAGTTGCTCGGGGATTGGCACCCGGCCTGCAATGAGTGCGGCCGCCGGAAGAGATGCCGGCTGAAAAGGGGGGATACGACCTGAAACCTGGGGCAGGGGTGTTTGGGCTGCTGCCGTGGGGAGCGTGGGGCTCGCGAGCTGGAGCCTTGGCGCGTCCGCCGAGGAGCCGGCAGTCGTGGTGCGCTTCGCTGGGCCTTTCTTGGAGGTGGACTTCTGGGCTCTTTTGCTGCGGCCACGGCCTCCGGAGTGCTGTGCGGACTGAGATCCGGGGGAGGTGGACTTCTGGGCTCTTTTGCCGCGGCCGCGGCCTCCGGAGTGCTGTGCGGACTGAGATCCAGGCGAGACGAGGACCTCCTTGACGTTGGATCTTCTTTTGCGGCCGCGGCCCCTGGTGAGGGGAGCGTCCCATGAGACGCCTGTGACGCCCGGAGATGGAGCCTGGGGATTGGGGATTTGCCCGAGGCTGGCCGGGGCGTTGAATGTGCTCTGGAGGAAAGCGTCCACGGTGGAGCTGAAACTTTGCTGCTCGTTTTCGGACTCGGACATGGTGCTGGACTGAATGAAGCTTTTTGCTCTGGAGATGCTGGATGAATGCGTGATGCTGACACAAGGTGAGTGATGACTGCACAAGTGTGATTTAAGCTGTGGTGATGGGGCTTTATATAGTACCAGGAGAAGGGCATTTATGATGTCATAACTGATGTCATTTATGATGTCATAACTGATGTCATTTGGGAGAAGGGCATTTATGATGTCATAACTGATGTCATTTATGATGTCATTTATGATGTCATTTGGGTTATGACAGCATGGGGTGCTCTATTAATGCCTTATTTGGTCTTCCATGATTGAACTACAGTCTGCGACTACACTTATTCAGAACATGGGCCACAAAAGGCTGAATATTTTTGGCTACTTACAGCATTACCTTTTACATGTCGTCATCCTGTATGTATACCAAATAACCTTTAGCTATTTAGCTATGAGGATTGTCACGTCATTTGCTTACTCCTCGGCCTCCTAACAACTGCATACAGTCTTGCCGGGGAAAGGAAATATCTAGTCCTGTAAAGGAATTCACTTTTGTTGAGGCAAGCTGAGAAGGACACATGTCATCTTTGTCTCATCCCTCTCCCAAAGTCATACGCTGACAATATCCCCGTTTCAACATCTGAAAAGCCATGCTATCAGTATGATCTTTATATCTTCCTCTGGCTGAATGGAAAAATGATCCACCATGCAAACAGCATTACAAAGACAGAGCAGCAGCAAATGAACAGAAAGTAGGCATCGCATGCACTTAGCTCATGTCCGTGCACAAAAGTGAATAGCTTGTCTGTGATTCACTCTTAGTGCAACCTGGCAAACCCGTGGCTCAACAGGTCCTGCGTAATGAGAGGCTGTGAACTGACGGACTAAATGAATATGCAGCTGTCACTGCCTTGCCTTTTGGGATTTTGTTTTTCTTCTGCAGAGATGGCAGAATGGCTCAGGAAAACACAGGCGTGTTGCTTTAGTCCAAACGAAAGACAAAAACAACAACAGACCTTTCTTACCACTGCACATGCATGACAGCAAGCAGCTGGCTACGAGCTACACAAGGACATCAAAGGCTCCCAGCACGGCAGAGTACGGTACCTTTTTCATGTTAGGGCTCCCAGCACGGTAGAGTACGGTACCCTTTTCATGTTATGGCGGATAAAGTCAAGGGATTGACATAAGGAGGGGGGGGGGCGTGATGCTTTTGGACACGATGACACCCTCAAAAACAGACTGAATTCAACTGACGGTAGGGATGGGTATCGTTTAAAAATATTACAATACCAGTTAGGGCTGCAGTGCAAACTAACAATTATTTTTTTCCTCAAATGTCTTGTTTTGTCCACAATCAAAAGATGTTCAGTTTGTGTCATGTCATAGACTCAGGGGGAGTAAAGAACCCAGAAAATATACACATTTAAGAAGCTGGGATCAGAGAATTTACTTTAAAAAAAAATGTTTTTTAAACCGATTATCGAAATAGTTGGCAATTAATTTAATGGTTGACAACTAATCAATTAATCATTGCAGCTCTAATACTAGAATCAATACCACTACCTTTAAAGTGATACCGAATATACCGATACCAATAAGAGTACTTCATTCGATATCTAGACTTCACACAATCACACGTCTCATTAAATCGGAGAACGTACAAACCATACAATAGTATTTTTTTCAAGTGTACATGGATCAAATGCAGGTATCGTTCGAGTGGAGAGAAGCTTCGATACGACTTAGTACTGGGGTCGGTCAAAACCCAGCCCTAACCGATGGTCAATGAAAGACATGATTAGAGACTCGGACGGATATAGAACCCTAATGACTTTGACGAATTACAAATCGCTTTCGTATTATTCTATTTTTAATCTGGCCTTCTGAAAGTGAAGTCGGAGTACCCCACGACTCTAGTTTGCTCCAGTGACGGATAAAGGGAGCGAAGTCTCGGGGAAACCAGATGCGTGTGTGACCCTAACTCATGCTTTCTGCTGCTGTGAACCATGACAGTTAACGGCACTCCAATGCGTCGTCAAAAGCTGCGTGCGCTTCCTGCAGCCCCGGGCAGGAAATCCCTGCTCTCTTCCTGACGTTGGTCCCGGGCCGCCCGCGCTACAGGGGGACTAAAAAACCAGGTGCGCTTGTTTGCACTGTCCAACCCAGGTGCTTCGGAGAATGGGATCCCGATTACCAAAAACAAGCCCTGCCAAAGAAACATGAGCCGGGGCGAGTGAAGACTACGAAAAGCACGCTTATATATAGTCGGTCTCCGGTTCCTGTCGGCTGAAACATGAACAGGTACACAAGAATAAACACTCGTGTACACACCCAAACAGACTATGCACGCAGCCTGAATGATCCCACCATATGAGACAAAGGGTTAGATCCGAGCCCTGGTATTTGAGCAGAGTCCTACACCCGACATGGCCGGACACTACAGGCCAGCTGGAAACACATTTGTGTCATTTCCTCTCGGATGACTTCGGCATGCGGTATCATTGGGGACAGCACAAATGCAGGGAATGCATCACTCATCCTTTCTCTACAGAGAGCCATTCAGAGTCTTAACTAGGAGAGAGCTGCACTGCATTTAACTACATACATTCACACTGGGGCTGAACTGACACTGACACTACCCGCAAACTGTTAGGTCAGTTACAATGATACTTTATTGGGTTACTACTACTACTGCTTCAGGTACAAGTCCAGGTATACTCAAAATGAAAGGGGCCGCCCATAGTAAGTCCCATTGTAGCTGAGGATTCTGGGCTTCCCGCCCTGGTTCGGGTTAAATTCACTGGCAATGGAACCAAACCAATCGTCCAGACGGTTTAACAAACACGATCGCCTGCACAGCCCAAAGAATGTCCGAGGAATTATTTCGAAGAACTGCACATTTTGGTTTCAATCGTCGGTTTTCTCTCGGGAAAGGCCCTGGATTGGAATTAAAATTCGGAAGCACCGTCCCGACTGCTGAGGAGGAAAACAGGAAGTGTTCAGCCCAAAGAGAGGATCGAGGTGTGATGAATAGGTCTCTAATAACTTAACTTAATAACTTAACTAACTTAACTTAATGAATAGGTCTCTAATGACGCCTAACTCGGGCCACGCTTTTTGCCAAGACCTTTAATTAGCACGTGCAAGAAGGCGTTTAAATAGACCAAATAAACAAGGGAACTGTATTTTCAACCAGTTGCTACATTAACTAAATAACAACATCACTGTAGAAAAGTGTCATTCCAAAGTCAGGTGTGAAATTTGCTGTTATATTATGTCATGTTTACAAATGTTTGACTAATTTACTTATACCGGCGGGCACTAGGCTTGACTTCTCGGCACTGCCGACTCCGAGTGAAAAGCATGGATTACATCCAAAACAAACCAGAGAGAGAGGTGCATGTGCCAACAGCAATGAAGGCTGGTTATGCAAGCCATTTAGATCTAGCTCCATATTGAACAGATTCAGAAAACATGGCTTCAGAAACCGTAAGGAATCTTAGCAAAATATCCTTTTTGAGACATATATTCACAAAGGTGAAGAACACATACAATTGGCCTTGTGCGATTTCCATAATGCATAATAGGGCTGCGTGATAAATCAATAGCAATATATATCGGCGATAGACAATTCATCAATACAATAAGAAAATAGTTCAATATATATGGATATGTCCCTTGATAAGGGAGCGCGCTACGAGTGACACTCAAACAGCCAATCAGACAGACAAATCCTTAAGTTCCCATCCAAGCATCTATTACACAGCTGCAACACTCAATTTGTGTGTTTTTAATTGTTGTGTTAACATTAAAATTATTACCTGTGTGTCTTGATATATAAGCTGGTTCAAAATAAAGTGGTTAAATGTAACCTTTTTTCTCATGGTCTTTATTAAGAATAGGTAATTAAATCAATAATTATCGATATCGACTGATATGAAATATTCTATATCAATAAGAAATGTTGGGCTATATCGCCCAGTCCTAATGCATGACATTTTTTATCATCTTCTTTCATTTTCTTGAAGATAAACGAAACTGTCTCCGATTCCTTACATACTGTATCTGGATAGGCACAAATTCATTTTAATTTCAGTAGGGTCTAGTGTAGTGAACTGACTGGCTGAACTTGGTGGTGTCCTCTCACCAAGGCGAGAAGGTCTGATTTTCAAGTTCGGGGACGGTTTAGCAATGGCAGAGAGCGAGACCTCTGCAGTCCAGACCAGCTGTGTCCAGGCCACAGTCAACCCCACCACGAGACATGAGACCTCAGCATGTCCAGACCAGCTGTGTCCAGGCCACTGTCAAGCCCATAAAACAAGCCGTTGGACCAGGGAGAGCTAGCCCGCCTTACAGGTCATAAATTAACACCCACAAACCATGTAGTCAACAGGAATTGCCGTTTCATTGCCGCCTTCTTCTGCAGGGAATTGTGAGGCAAGTTCCATTGGAAGAAGATTTCAAAGCACTATTGTTCTGAAAGGCGTTGACAGATGATGTCAAAAGAGGAACCCAAAGAAAGCCAAGTGGGGACTGGGAGGAATTCCTGAGTTATGCGGTGCTTGCTGTGTCTAGGCTCTCTAATTACATCTTTCTTGTTCTGTGGAGGCCATCCTTGTCACACTGCTTAAGCTCAATGCTGAGCCGTGAGGAACATGGATCAACCTCCACCCTATCGCTGTCCGCCAGGTAAGACAAGATGACAGACTCCGAGCTCATGGAAGACATACATACATATAGCAAACACCAGAAACTGGAGAAAGACTTAAAATGGCCACTCACTCTGATTTAGCTGGCATTACTTTACAGCAGTCCATAACTCAGATAATATTACTTACCAGAGGTTTTCAAAGTGGGAGGCAGGCCTCCCAGGGTAGGGTAGCTGTTTCAGGGGTAGAGATGTAACTGTATGAAAATTTCACATCACGATTATCGTGACCAAAATTATCGCGGTTATCGTATTATCACGGTTTGTTAAAATGTGCTGAAGATGTCCAAAAAGTACTAGTGAGGTCTCTAGACCATATTTCAAGCAGAAGGCCATTTCGTGCATAATCTAATCCGATCACCCCTGACGTCAGTCAAGTTCTAGTATGACGTGGTCAGTCAAAGTCTTAGTATGACGTCCGTAATGACGTCAGATATGACGTCAGTTAATTCTCATATATATAGCAAGGGTTCTACGTCACCTCTCTCTCTCTGGCCGATCATAACAGCAGCAGCTTCACGGCAGTCCATCTCCCCTGAAGCGTCCTCCGAAGCGTTGTTTTGCCCCACCCACCTCCCCAGTCCGCCACCAACGAGTCGTGACTCCTGATCCCCCACGGGGGGGGGGGATCTCCTAGCCTACGCAGATGCCCTCCTCTTGCCTCAAGAGCAGCGCCACTGGCTAATGGAGTCATGCGCCAAAGTATTTGCCATGCATGCCGATTGCTAAATAAAGTTTGTTAAATCCTACCAACTGGCCTCTCATGATTGAAATACACTCACATAAATCATTTCACCAAGTTTTCTATTGCACTGAAATCATATCTCCAAGGCTGCGCGTCTGCATCTGGGAGACGGTTGCCAACTTTGGTTGATGATGGACAGTATTTACCATGTTTTTCAAAGCACTGTAATCATGGTAACGGGGTAATCACGGTACCACGGTTTTAATAATAATGAAAATTTTAAACGGTACGTTATCGTAAGGAATTTTATCGCGGTTATCATTAAAACCGGTTATCGTTACATCCCTATTCAGGGGAGGCTCAGGGAACGGAAGTGAATAAATATTACTTTAGTTAGTTATTACAAAAGGAGGGGACATAGAATAGCTGAAATGTTTGAGTCACAAACAAATAAATGCCTTCAGCAGACCATGTATTATGTATTTGGTGTAGTCTGAAGTCAAACAGCAATATCAGAGTATCTTGGCTCAATTATTGAGTGTCTATATGGGATCAAATAATCACGATCCCATAGGCATATTAGGAATTAAGCAAAACTAAACAAGCAAACGGTGTGGGGGGGGGGGGTTCCAGGCTTGTCCGAGGGGGGGCCCGCAGTTGGCGCAGTGTCAGACTTTGAAAACCTCTGCTTTAAACTCATATTTATGAATGAGAGAATATTATGAGAGGGATAGCATATTGTGGTAGTAGTCTCAGTATGTAGGTCCAGTGTCAAGATCCATTGAATACTGTAGGTGCAACTCACAAGCTATCAGCAATTTCTCTTCCTTTGATTCCTCCCCTGTCTGTCACCTTGGCTGTCAGTGCCCTCATATTTCCCCACCGCTCGCTCACCCCCACAAAAACAAGTGTTCTGAGGCCCCGGCACTTAAAATCTGTGATGCGTTTCCTTCTGGTCATTTTGTTTTCAAATCTGTGATGCGTTTGCTTCTGGTCATTTTGTTTTCAAATCTGTGATGCGTTTGCTTCTGGTTATTTTATTGTTTTAATCTGTGATGTGTTTGTTTCTGGTCATTTTGTTTTCAAATCTGTGATGCGTTTGCTTCTGGTCATTTTTGTTTTAGCAATTTGTTGTGAAAGCCTCCCCTCAACCGAATAGTGAAAACACACAGGAGGTTGAGCACAAGTGTAGCTAGCTTCATATGTCCCGTGTACGTGTTTGTGACCTCAAAGATTGGATTCACAAACAACATCATACAGGTTAACACAGGAGGAGATGGATGGTCAGATGAGTTCCAGTCTGTCAAACTCTTATAGCTTGATGAGCATTAGCTAACCAGGTGACAAACTACAACTCCCTTCTTATATAATCAACTGGACGAAGCCCAATGAATTATTGGCTAATTAAAGCACGGGACTAGCTAATACTTGTGCACTACATAAATTGGATGTTGCTCTATCAGACAGCTGCGATATCTATTAAAATGCCACTGAGATATATGAAGAGAGGTGAATAGGTCTTTGGTGTGAGGCTGTGAGCACTGTTTTAACAGCCAAAATACCTTACTATGTGTGGACCACCAGACTGGAGGAAGACTGGAGGCTACTGTTACATGGGGTTTACATTTACACCATTACAGTATGCAGCTGTGAAAGAGGGATGTATGGGTTACAACAAATGGACACAAATATAACTTGGTGGGCTTCTTGGCAAGCCTCATATACCTTTTTAAAGATGGGCGGATTATATGATTATTATGAATAGGACACAGACTACTTATGTGGAAGTTAACATGTAGTTATGTTTAGCATGCCATGCATCTAGATCAGCCTTTCCTCCATTTGGTAAGCCAATGATAGTTTTAGAAGGATATGAGGACTGATACATATTACCCTCTGTGCAATACACTTGTCACTTCTATGTACATAGATCTCACTTTATTACATGTGTATACTGCTCTAATATACTCTATTCTATTTGTATTATATTGCCCCCCCCCTCTCTTTTCTGTTGAGCTGACTCTCATCCAGTACTTTTCATTATATTGTTGACCTGTGTTATTAACCTACAGATGACAAATAAAACGAAACTTGAAACGGGTATCACAAAAACATGTAGAAGCCCCTATATTAATATTATGGGGAAATTATAGTGATATATCATAGGGGATAAAAAGAAAAAAATATAATAATGTACAACGCAGAATAGTAATAACACTCACTCCTAGGGAAATATAGTGATAATAAACCGATCAATATTGAAACTTTGGGGTGAAATAAATAGGCCTGGCCTGGGAGAAAAGATGAAATTAGAAATGTGATTTAACGTTAGCCTGTCATACTCACAAAGTGACTGTTCTGTTGGGGAAGGAGTCTGGGGGTAACACCTGATGGAGCTCCATGTTGCTGCACACCACTTTCCTGTCGGACGGCTGTAAGCTTTTCCCAGCGCTGCTTTTGGAACGTTCATCATATGATTTGCAATCAGATGACACCGCCGAGCCAATGCCAACGGCGAGCACGAAAATCACCAACAACTGCAACAGATCCACCCTCATTTTTCCCCCAAACACGTCTAGAAAACCCGCTGCAGCATCGACAAAGAAAACAGCGTATTAACAATGGGGTGGATTGGGATTTGCTATGAAAGGGCGGTCTGGAAGCCACACTCAACGTGCCCCGTTAAAGGCAAAAATGAAAACATGCTGCAACGAATATGTTGTTTGGCTCAAATGAACGTTCCTCCTCCATTTCTCGCAAGGCTTGCGCTTTGCTCGGGCGGCATACAACCCGACAGAGGTGTCCTCCTTTGTTTGCCACACGACTCATTTATAATGCCCTTTCCATCCTGGTTTGGCGCTGCTTGCTGGCCCCGACATGGCCATTGCCCAGTGTTTTAACGATTGAACGTGTCCACTGACGATAAAACAAGTTGTCCGCTCGGGGAAGAACAAGAAGAGGTTTCTTTGTTGGATGATCTTGCCTGTCTGCTTCTACAGTCATCCCAGGTGATCAACACGACCACCATGCACCAAACTTCAGGAAACGAGCTAACTTTCTCACACTCAACCAAAACAAAGAGCAAGTAGTAAAAACGATCCACCCTTTCTCTCGCCCTCTCTCCCTTTGTAAAGCTTCAACTTCACCCCCCTACGAAGAAATGGTATCCAGTTTTAGTTCCAAGAGGAAATAATGCTACTCAGTCAGGGGGAAAACAACAGCCGTTCCCGAGTTGAAAGTGGGAGTGTAAATCCTCAGTAAAACGATGCAGGCTATACTATATCCCTCGCCTCGATGGAGAATATCCAAAACCGTTGTTGTTGTTGTTGTAGTAGCTCTTTTTCAGCCCCCTCTCTCTTTGGAAAGTATTCACACAATCCATTGAGAATTCCTCTTCCATGGTCCTGCCTCGGTGCCCCACCAACATCAAGCCCGATGGAAAAGAAGATAGTAGATCCGGTCCAGACTTTCAAAATAAAATACTTAGTACAGTATATCAGTTGCAAGGTCATAAATGTATTCTCAAGCAGATAGTTAATACTTTGAGTGATTGAGTGGTACGGACTTACTTAACCACTTGGTAAAAAAAAGACATTTAAATACATGTACCTAAAATATGTATTTCAAATACATTGTACATTGTGTATTTTGTAATTGGTATTTAGCTGGACTGAGAAAAATAAGATGTAATTTGTATCAAAATGCTTTCAGACTTTGTATTTTGTGTATTTTAAATACATACACTTCTTTTATTCATTTATTCTCAAATTGACACATTTTAAACATCGACACAGGTTTAAAAAAAAACTGCTATCTGAGATGTCACTTCTACTCCGCCTCTGATTGGCTTACCCTCAGAACAAACTCAACCACAAATCAGTGGCAGAGTAGGGTGGGTCTTGAGTCAAGACTTCACAATCTCTTATTTGTCTAAAAACTAGTACTGAAGCCTCGTGTTGGCGGAAATTCCCCCAGAGATAAAGTATCTAAATAATTATGTTAATTGTGTGTGTGTGTGTGTGTGTGTGTGTGTGTGTGTGTGTGTGTGTGTGTGTGTGTGTGTGTGTGTGTGTGTGTGTGTGTGTGTGTGTGTGTGTGTGTGCTCTTGTGTCTGTGTGTGTGTGTGTGTGTGTGTGTGTGTGTGTGTGTGTGTGTGTGTGTGTGTGTGTGTGTGTGTGTGTGTGTGTGTGTGTGTGTGTGTGTGTGTGAGAGAGAGGGGGGGAGAGAGAGAGGAAAAATATATTGTAAAAAGTGAGCATCATTTGCAAATGGCACCAAGTCCCTGTCGAGTCTGCAACCGCCACCCAAGCTGCACTGATTCAGCATGTCAAAAGGGCACTGCTGCCTGCAGGCCAGCCTCTACTGGAATCAGGCAACCTCCGTCCAGCAAAATATCCAGAGTTCAGTATGTGGATCTGGTACTGGGAATCCATGACTAAGTCTTCGACTTGGGAACCTTACTGGACCCACCTTGCAGATGTAAGTAAATCCTGCACCATCCTCCTCTGCTGCAGCTGTAAAAAGTCATGCTCAAAGCAGTGTGCAATGGGATTTGAGGTACGTTAATTGTCTCTCGTTTTGGTGGGTATGTCAAAGTTCCAAAACTTGAGGTTGTAGAAATGCTGCCTGTAAGTCAAAAGCCCTCACAGAAGGTGATGATTAACAGCTGAAGTGAGGGAGAAATTAGTTGTGCTGAAAAAACAAACTAAAACTGAAATGGAAGAACTGTAGTGTAGTGTGTTAGAGGGTAGCCTATACAAAGGAGAATACTGTTACAGAGGACTAAAGAGACGATTTGCCAGCTAAATAAACCATAAAATGTCACATTTGAGAAGCTGGAATCAGAGAATTAGGATATTTTTCCTTAAAGAAATGGCTCAAAATGATTAACAGATTATCAAAATAGGCAAAATTTTAATCCTGAGGCCATGATGCTTAGTCTGGGTTTGATTTCAGGACCTTTGAGGGCTTGACACTCACTGAAAGGAGTTTGTCTGTAAACAACAGACTTTCATTGACCCCCCCCCCCCCCCATTATAACTTAGGCCACTGACCTATGGTGGGCAATGCACCCCCACCACCCCATATAGGCTAGTACTGCAAAATAATAAAAGTGTCTTAAAAAAATCGGTAACACTTCATAATACTGTAACACAAAAAATGGGTAGTTACTGAGGAACGAGTAAGGAACGAACCATTAGTTCATGAATAGTTAATGATTAGTTAATGAGTAGTTGATAGGTAGTTCCTTAATGGTAGTTACTTAAGAACTGACCATTAGTTACCATGTTAACGAACCAGTAAGTAATGATTACTTCCCTAAATTTTTTTTTTTTTTAATATTTCACTAGTTCTTGGCTCAAACACTTAGTAAAAAAAACACTTTTTTTGGTAGGGTTTACATATCGCACTTCCGGTGGGCGTGGCCTAACCAAAGTAGGCTAGAACTGTAGCCACGCCCCCAAGGAGTTCGAATGTGAAAAATAGGCTCCGCCCCCTTTCCCTGGCTTCCGGCGGGGTGGGTGGAGCCAAAAAAGGTAACTCCGCCCCTGAAGGTCGTAGAGCCTCGGGGGCGTGGTTTTAGTGGGGTACCTCGATCTCCTAAGTGGGGTAGGGTACTTTACTAAAGTGGGAGGAGCTACACTTTTTTAATTTGCATACTTGAATAAATTCGTCTTCACTAGTAAAGTAAGCAGGAAGTAATGGTATATTCCTTAGGAACAACTCAGGAAGATGTACTGCTTTACTTGAGGGGGCACAAACATGTTAACTAATGGTAAAGTAAGCAGGAAGTAATGGTATATTCCTTAGTAACAACTCAGTAAGATGTACTGCTTCACTTGAGGGGGCACAAACATGGGAACTAATGGTAAAGTAAGCAGGAAGTAATGGTGTATTCCTTAGTAACTACTCAGTAAGATGTACTGCTTCACTTGAGGGGGCACAAACATGGGAACTAATGGTAAAGTAAGCAGGAAGTAATGGTGTATTCCTTAGTAACTACTCAGTAAGATGTACTGCTTCACTTGAGGGGGCACAAACATGGGAACTAATGGTAAAGTAAGCAGGAAGTAATGGTGTATCCCTTAGTAACAACTCAGGAAGATGTACTGCTTTACTTGAGGGGGCACAAACATGTTAAGTAATGGTAAAGTAAGCAGGAAGTAATGGTGTATTCCTTAGTAACTACTCAGTAAGATGTACTGCTTCACTTGAGGGGGCACAAACATGGGAACTAATGGTAAAGTAAGCAGGAAGTAATGATGCACTAACATGGTAAATAATGGTAAGGTAATCATGAAGTAACGATGAGTACTCATGAACAACTGGGAAGTATTTGGTGGAGTCATGCTCACGAACATGGTAACTAATAGTCAGTTCTTAAGGAACTACCTGTTCATGAACTAGTGAAATATTAAAAAAAAAAATTTTTAGGGAAGTAATCATTACTTACTGGTTCGTTAACATGGTAACTAATGGTCAGTTCTTTAGTAACTACCATGGGAACTAATGGTCAGTTCTTAAGTAACTACCATTAAGGATCTTTAAGGAACTACCCATTAACTATTAATGAACTAGTGAATGAAAACAAATGAAAAAAAAAATTAGGGAAGTAATCATTACTTACTGGTTCGTTAACATGGTAACTAATGGTCCGTTCTTTAGTAACTACCATGGGAACTAATGGTCAGTTCTTAAGTAACTACCATTAAGGATCTTTAAGGAACTACCCATTAACTATTAATGAACTAGTGAATGAAAACATATAAAAAAAAAAAAAATTAGGGAAGTAATCATTACTTACTGGTTCGTTAACATGGTAACTAATGGTCAGTTCTTAAGTAACTACCATTAAGGAACTACCTATCAACTACTCATTAACTAATCATTAACTATTCATGAACTAATGGTTCGTTCCTTACTCGTTCCTCAGTAACTACCCATTTTTTGTGTTACAGTATTATGAAGTGTTACCAAAAAATCGCTCAACACATTGGATTATTCTCGGATGAATAAAATGTCTTGAAGGGTGAAATAACAACAGGCCAATTCCCAGAATGACTTCTTCATGAGCAGCTTGTACAGGTCATGAGAAAATCATCATCTCTCACGATAACATGCGCAGTAGTGTGCTGCCTTCACGTGCTCACCGTCAGCCCCCACTTCCAACATCGCAAGTTGACTATCAAGAGAAAGGAACTGATGAAGCGGCCATGGAGTTTAGCCTAGCATTAAAAAGCGTCAGAATAAAGAAGGGAAAAGGCATAACAGGCATGTAATTGATGTTAAACTCGAGTTAAGTGTGCTGTGTGCATACAATGAGTGACAACTGAAAACTAAAATAAATAAAATAGCCAAGTGGAAAATAGAAACATCGACATGAAAAATAGCATGCCAAAATAGTCACAACAAATAGGCCAATATACAATTGATCACTTTTACCATCACCCTGGCTGGCCTGACTAGGGTTGCCAACATTCCATCCCAGCCAGATAATATAGCCGCGCCCACCTGAGACACACACACACACACACACACACACACACACACACACACACACACACACACACACACACACACAACGCTCTGTGCAGCTGTGCCTGCCCCCTGTCATCAACTGAGGGGTCCTAGCGCCCTTCGTGTTATCTCATACAGCACACAAACACACAGACAAGCAGACAGACAGGTCACAATATATATGCCTCTTACCTTAAACCCGGGACAAGTGGCGTCCCGTACGGGACACGTCTCTTTTGACCCAAATACGGGATGTCCCGGCTAATACGGGACTGTTGGCAACCCTAGGCCTGACCCCCCTGGCAACATTCCCGGTGGCAGTCGACTGTTGTTTCGTTCACCAGCGTAAAGCCGTAATATCAGACAGCTCGTGAAGGCAACATCACTCTTCCCTCGATCCCTCCCTCTTTTTCGATCGGAAGCTGTAACATGGCCCAGTCCACTCCACAGTCCAACTCCGAAGACAGCCAGACCAGCCACAATAGTAGCGCCTAGCGTGTAAACATGTAAACACAAAGAAAGAATAATTAGTGATTTGTTCAGTTGGTTAAACTAATGAACATGTTCCCATCTGACTTTGCGTGGGGAGCGGGAACTGCTGCATATCAAATAGAAGGTAAACACACCACCAGACACTGATTCAAGACGAGGCTTTTACTAGTCTCACGTGGTCAGTGGAGGTAGTTCCGGGGGTAGACACTTGCCGACTGATTTGAGAGATACCACACACTTGTTTATTGTTTATTTCTGTCACACACACACACGTGTATATATATATATGTATATATAATATAATTATTATTATATGTGTGTGTGTGTGTGTGTGTGTGTGTGTGTGTGTGTGTGTGTGTGTGTGTGTGTCTCAATGATACCTACTGTAGGAGATAAACAGATGCTACTGTCACAATAAACTCCCTGTACTGCAATATAACATCTAAGTCCCAATAGGAGTATTAGAGTGTTTTTCTTTACATTTCGTGCAGTGAAACGTCGTTTATCTGTGTGTTGAGGTGGCTGGGATGCGGACGGCAAGGGAGCGAGTATCTGGGACACCTTTTGTCACCAGCAGAAAGGCAGAGTGTTTGGGGAGCAGAATGGAGATGTGGCCTGTAACAGCTATGAGCTGTGGGGGGAAGACCTGCGCTGCATCCAGCAGCTTGGCCTGACACACTACCGCCTGTCTCTCTCCTGGCCCCGCCTGCTGCCGGACGGGACCACACAGCAGGTCAATCCAAAAGGTATTTCCATCACCCCATGAGACCCACACCACCGTTCTATCCAACACGCGGTGACAAGTCTGTTTGTGGTAGGGTTTGTCTAGAATTTCTAACTTCGATACCGATACCCAGGAAATTATACTCAATGCCATTTTTGATCCATTTGTGGGGGGAAATGACAACACAACAAGAGGCATAAAAATAAATGAAGACAGATGGCAGACACTTTTAGCTTGTTGAAGTAACAGATACCCACTAATGATGATAGGAAGGGGAAAATCAGTACTATGTTTGATTTTTCATTAAGAGAAAGCACTGCTGCTATCGATACTGTTGCAAATGAGTATTGTATCCATTTAAATTTGTTTGTATCGATACTATCGATACCTGTTGCAAATGAGTATTGTATCCATTTCAAATGTTTTGTATTAGTACATACATGTATATAAAAACTTGGTAAGAACACCATGCGATTGATCCGTTTCAACTTCAATCAATTCAATCATTCCATTCAAATTGAGAAAACAGAGTTTATATTCAGTGATATCTGGTGACCTTTTGTCATGATTTTGTCATAACTAGAAACCTTTTCAAGTCATCAAAGTCAAGTCACCAGAACCCAAGTCAAGTCTTGAGTATTCTCTTCATGCAGCAAGTCACTCAAGCAGTTAAAATTGTGACTCGAGTCCGAATTGAGTCCAAGTCATGTGACTGCTTATTACTCATTTGCAACAATCCTTTGTATCTGTCTGACAGGTGTACAATACTACAACAAGGTGATTGATGACTTGTATCTGTCTGACAGGTGTACAATACTACAACAAGGTGATTGATGACTTGCTGGCCTGTAACGTGTCACCCATGGTCACCCTTTACCACTTCGACTTGCCTCAAGCTCTCCAAGACCAGGGTGGCTGGACATCGCCAGGTATAGCGGCTGCCTTCGACAGCTACGCCCGCTTCTGCTTCCAGACATTCGGGGACCGCATCAAGCTTTGGATCACCATCAACGAGCCGTACGTGTGCGCCAAACTGGGCCACGAAGACGGCGTCCACGCTCCAGGCCTTAAAGAACCGGGGGTCGCCGCCTACCTGGTGGGCCATAACATGCTGCGCGCCCACGCCATGGCCTGGCATAGCTACAACTCCCTCTATAGGCCGGAACAGGCGGGTGCAGTGTCTCTGGCCATCAACAGCGACTGGGCGGAGCCTTTGCATCCAGGAAGCACCGAGGATGTCGCTGCTACTGAGCGCTACCTCGCTTTTACACTGGGGTGGTTTGCCTGGCCGGTGTTTGTCACCGGAGATTATCCAGATGTTATGAGAGCCGCCATTGACGCTCAAAGCAAGAAGCTGGGACACAGCGGCAGCTCCAGACTGCCCAGTTTCCCCCGAGACGAACCTGCCATTTTGGGCACGGCCGACTTCTTCGCGTTAAACTACTACACCTCTCGTAAGGTGAAGCCGGGAGGAGGGTACGGACAGGCGCTGTGTGTGAAGAGTGATCGAGATGCCGTAGACGTCTTGGACCCGTCCTGGCCGGTGTGCGGGGTGTCCTGGCTGGCTGTGGTGCCTCATGGCTTGAGGAGACTTCTGAAGTACATCAAGGTAAAATCACTACCAAGGCCTTTGTCATTTGGGGTCATAACAGGCGTTGGGTTTATTCACCTTATTCTTTGCCCATACAAGGACGCTTCTGCATGACGTCATTTCGTAATCGTCTTTCCGGTTTTAAACACGGAAGTAGAGTACGCCTACCGCAGTCATTTAGACTGGCCAAAAAGCTGTTTTCAAGCGGGTACGAGTACAGCCATCGGCTCCTCGCAGCAGTAACGTTATGAACATGTAACTGAAGTTGGCCACAGTGTAGCTTAATTCTGAATGTTTCCAAACTTCATTCATACTGATGTTTTATTTTGTAAATGGCCGCCAACTAGCGCTGAACCGGAAGAACAAATACGTTGCGTCGAACGCGAAAGAGAGAAAAAGTGGGCGTGGTGAATAAGGTGAATAGGCAATCCTATTCACCTTATACAGCCCTGCCCACTTGACCCATTGTATCATGCCTTCCTGTTCAAAACACTGGCTGTTTACCTGCTCAAACTAGTCTGACTCACCTGGTCAAACCTAGTTTGACTCACATATGAGTCAGACTAGGTTTATGACGGTACCAGACGGTCTTCTTCTGCATGAGGTGAATATACCGGTATCATAATTCAAAAACATAACAATACCTATCGTTTGTGAATCATTCGAAAAAATGAATCGCACTATTAGCTCCATTTTATTCTGCTGCTGTAGTAATCACAAATGAGACGGCTTGCCCATCACTATTTCACAAACCATCCATATTATATTTTTTGCACTGTGTAAATGCCATTGTTAAATTGTTGTTTATATTCTAGGAAAGCCAGTGCCATTGCTAGAATGATTTGTGGATCATAATTCTGCCCTGTTGTCACTGAACTTATTACATCGTATTGTGGTTGTATTGCATCGTGAAACCCATATTGGGTATTGAATCATATATTGTGAGATTAGATTACCCTATCTACCTATTACCTATCGTCCCATCCGTAGTTTATATGTTTCTGTTTCATGTTAAGCTAAAAGTAAGCTGTAGTTGTCACTTATTAGTGCTCACCAACAGGGGAAAATTACAACTCCATGATGTCCCTCAATTTGACTTTGAATTCAGTCAGTAGAAATGTGAAGTAGCAATATTTCCGTTTTCCTCCTACAATCAAACGGAATCGACAAACTCGGAAACAAATAGCCTCCAACCAAATGAGGAGAAAACTCTGACATTTGTCGAGTGTCTGGCTATGGATTTTGCATGCCGTAATCTCCTTTTTAACACCCCCAGAAACACACTGATGCTCCATTACTGCTGTCACATTGAATGAAGCGCTTATTTAGGTGAAAACTATTTGCAAAACGAGCAATTTCCTGCTGTTGTGACTTGTCACAGACCATTAGCTTGAGCTTGGCAGTGTGGAAAAACGCAGCTAAACGGCCCACTGTAGACCACTTTGTCTCTGGCTGGAATGTTTGACAGCCACGATGATGGTGCCTTGTTTGACTAAGACGTCCACTCTCCAGGACACCTTCCACAGCCCCGCGGTCTACATCACAGAGAACGGCTTCTCTCAGCTGGGGCCGCTGCGGATGGAGGACGTGCAGCGCTGTGAGTTTTACCAGGACGCCATCTTGGAAGTGGCTAAAGGTAATAACTGGCAAACCCTCTCTACATGTGTGTTGGATGTCTGCCGATGAAAACGAAGAAAACACTTCATTGTGAGTTGTGCAGTCGCAGAAAATACAGCCGAGGAACGCGTCTGCTCGTCGTCAGAGATCACATGATATATAGAGAAACCACTTTCATGGTGTACTGTGTTAAGATGGTAATGTATAACTCTAACAACGGACTATGCCATGTCTTTGAGTTTTCTATGTACTCGACGATTGCAAAGAATTATGGGTAGTGGTATGTAGTTTGGCTACTTGTTTCTTATTCTTAGTAGTTGTAGTTGAGCCTTTTATATGCATACTTTGTGCGTTGTAAAGACATCTGGTGGACCATCTGATGAGGTAAGCACTTGACTATGGTAGTGTGTCTTTATTTTCTGTTTCTTCAATAGATAGGTTTTTACAGGTCAACATGTAACATACCCTACTCTATGCCAGGGGTCCTCAACATTTCGATGACTGGTGCGGGCCAATTTAGGGCCCCAACATTGGATTGAGGGCCGCCCAAGAAAAAACTGAACACAAAATAAATCCAAAACAGTAAATAGCCTTTTCTAAACCAAAAGTCATGCCAATTGTACATTGTGTGAGAATACACTGTTGTGTTTTCTGGAGGAGGGGGGAAAAATCCCATTTGTCCATTGTAGATGTTTTGAACACAACACACACACACACACACACACACACACACACACACACACACACACACACACACACACACACACACACACACACACACACACCCCACCTGCCAACATTAGGCTGTGAAAAAGAGGACTCTTGAAAATGGTTTCCCCCTCGCCAAAATGTAGCCTAAATTTGGAGCGTTATTTACCCGCCTTCCCGACAAACAGGCATGACATGGTAGGTACAGTACCAATGGATGCCTCAGTTCATCTCCTTTCATATGATACCAGAAACAAAATGACAACTCCTCTCCCATGTCTCTTGCTGTGTGTCCTTGTTTAGCCATCGGAGAGGACGGGGTCGATGTCCGTGGATATTTCGCGTGGTCACTCTTGGACAACTTTGAATGGGCCGATGGGTTCAGCGTGCGTTTTGGATTGTTCCACGTGGACTTCTCTGAGGCAGAGCGAACTCGAGCCATATACCGCTCTGGACAGGAGTATGCTAAGATCATTATGCAGCACAGATCTCAGATCAGTCCAGGTTTGCCCTCATGATGTACAATGCCTGGAAAAGAAAATGCCAAGTTTGACTTTTCCAGACATTCATAATAAATTAGCAGCTTCTGCATAATATACATTGTGGTTGTTCCCTTACTGCATTCGATGTGCCAGATATACTCCAGACCTCAAATAATTATTTGAAATACTTCTCACAGTTTGTTTTAGTTCAGCTTAAGTGCCAGGTGGGTGGAGTTTGCCTTTTAGTACAATCTTGCCCTTGTTCTTTGAATAGTATTTTGGTAGCCTTCAGACAACAGTCTCTGATTGGATGAATTTGGCCTTGTGCTAAATATCAATACACCTGACAAGCTCCACCCATCTGGCCATTTAAACACCACAAAACGAACACTGCAAAACAAGAAAAGATGATGTGCAAATAATATTTGACCCTCACTTACACATACAGTATTTATACATAAAACATTAGACTAACCAACCTGACACAGTGAAGCAAGTGGCCACCTGCTTCATTATGGAACCCGCTTTTAAAACAAAACGACAAGAAGTACGCTTATTTCGTTGCCTTCACGAGAAAATGTGACTTTGGCAGGGGATGCGAGGACACGGCCAGAGAGTGTTAAGTTGAATCAACGGAATGGAAATTAGCATTCTATCCTGCCCAATTCCCAGGCAATCTGTACAAGGAGGTTTATGGAGAGGGGAGAATTCCCCACACAGTGGGCCAAGCCGGCTGTAAGCCTTCCAGACCAGGCTGCTGCTGCTGCTGCCAGCGCAGAGGGCGGGGGCCGCAACGTGTGCGTCAGTAGAAATATCATGCTATCACTTTGAGAAAACAGAAGAAGTTATTTGTGTGTATCGTACACGTGTGGACCATATGCATGTACCTGTGCTGGCACTCTGTCAGCTTCTCGAACATCACATCTCCCACTAAAGCCCCCCGACAACAGTCAGATGATCGCGCCTTTGATAATTCAGCCTTCATGCTGAAACTGAAGACACAATACCTGGCATTGTCCTCTGTGGAGGTTTCAGGTTGACTGGGAGGTTGATATAAGACTATTAAGAGGAAACCATACAGGTAGTGAGGCAGAGCGGGAGGGGCTATGCCAAGAGACACAGGGGTTTGTAGTGATTATGATCTAGGTAGGAGCTTATGGTACATTATATTTGCTGTGTACAGACAGCAAATTACACTGCATATTGATTTCTGTGGCTTTGGTGAATATAAGTGGAGATCTCCCTCCAAGAGAAGAAAACCACTTACCGGTATGTACTATGCAGAAGTGGTTTGGAAGCCCAATTAATTTTCATAGTGCCTTTACTTCAAGTGAAAACCCTCTCAATCAGCTTATTGTGCAAAGTAGCAAGACAAAAAAGGTGTTTTAGATCATGCTTGCAAAACAACCCAAATAGAGTGGTAATAATAAACCTATATCAAAATATGTTACGACCTGTTTCATGAAGGTAAGAAAATATTTTAGTTGTAGCTGTACAATTTATGTTCTCTGCAATAAACAGCCTTGTAGATCGGTCTTTCTCTTGTCTTCGCCTCCTATATTCGCAAAGAACACACGGCACCAAAAACACAAAACTGCTCGGCCATTTCACTTATCTCATTGGAAAACGACCCGAATAAAAACATTACTTCCAGAGGAAACACAACGATCCACTCAAATGGTTATTATAAGGCTGTCAGGCCGGATAAAACACACTTGGGTAGTCTGAGAAGGGATGCCAACTGAAACGAGCAACAGATGCCCTGCCCTGCCACAGGAAGAGAGAGCGTAATGCCATTTTGCGTGGCCCCGGACAGCTGTGCAAACTCCCGTGTGTGAGAGAGAAGCGAGGGAACAAGGTGAAACTCCTCCCTCCAGCCGTCTGCTGACTATGGGTAAGGTAGGCTTATTTAGACAGACTGCTCAACAATGCACGGCAAACATCTACAAAGCCTGAAGTTTGGATGCTGATTGTGAGAGCCCAGAATGACATTGAAGAGAGCAACATTTGACTTTAGTGTGTCTGAGAGCGAGAGAGAGAGAGAGAGAGAGATGTTTTTGACAATTTGTACGTTTCCTTAGGTTCGTGCTTAGTTCCATGCCAAAGTAAATTAACTTGATTTTTCCTTCGCATCAGTGAGATGATGAGGAAAACAGGGACACTGATGTTGATGCTGCCTTTTTGTAAGCCTACACTGCCACCCTGTGGTATTAAAGCGGGATTGAAGGTTTGCATACTAAATGTTGCCTACACTGCCCAGTGTAAACTGTACTGTGTGTAGCATTAAACAACATGGATGTGGTGTTTCGATTAATAAAACGCGTCCTATTGCTGTAACAATAACCAAATTAAGCAGCTCCCTAACCACAATACATCATGGATTAAACACAATTAATATTTATGCTTCGATGTGAAGGAAAATGTCATTTATATTCTGTTGGGAGACTTTGTTTGCATTAATAAGCAGTGTGTATCGTGACATCCAGTTGGCTGTGCATATTGTTTTCAACAGATGTGAATAATGCCCTCGTGGCCCTCCTCCATCTATGTCAAGCTGAGTGAGTTTCTCCTTTGTCTTATGATGAATAACAAGCTATTGTGGCGCCATGAATAATGCCACTGCCGCCTGTATTAGAACTTCTCTGCAGACCATTTCAAACAGCGAGTTGAACCACATCCCACCCAATTTCCACACTTGACTTATGAAGTCATGAGGTTCGTCCGATATCTGTTGCTCTGCCAGAGGCTGCTGGTGATCTTTTTAGTCCCTGCAGAATGATGGTTTTAAAATGGTAACAATATGTGATGGAGCACAAAACACCCTGAGATACTTAAAGGATAAGTTCACCCAAAAATGAGGATTCAGTCATTATCTACTCGCCCCCCAAGCCGACGGAAGGGCGGGGTGACGTTTTTTAATCCACAAAACATTAGTGCAGTTTCACAGCAAAACACATTTGCTGCACTCTCCTAAATAACAGTCATCCTGTGGGCCGGTTGGGACACTTTAATATACCACACTACACACAAACACTTTAATATACCACACTACACACAAACACTTTAATATACCACACTACACACAAACACTTTAATATACCATACTACACACAAACACTTTAATATACCACACTACACACAAACACTTTAATATACCATACTACACACAAACACTTTAATATACCATACTACACACAAACACTTTAATATACCATACTACACACAAACACTTTAATATACCATACTACAC
Organism: Poromitra crassiceps; assembly: GCF_964638095.1. Lineage (NCBI taxonomy): Eukaryota > Metazoa > Chordata > Actinopteri > Beryciformes > Melamphaidae > Poromitra > Poromitra crassiceps. Next base: position 37,450,551 of record NC_139628.1, read on the forward strand.
ACAAACACTTTAATATACCACACTACACACAAACACTTTAATATACCATACTACACACAAACACTTTAATATACCATACTACACACAAACACTTTAATATACCATACTACACACAAACACTTTAATATACCATACTACACACAAACACTTTAATATACCATACAACACACAAACACTTTAATATACCATACTACACACAAACACTTTAATATACCACACTACACACAAACACTTTAATATACCACACTACACACAAACACTTTAATATACCATACTACACACAAACACTTTAATATACCACACTACACACAAACACTTTAATATACCACACTACACACAAACACTTTAATATACCATACTACACACAAACACTTTAATATACCATACTACACACAAACACTTTAATATACCATACTACACACAAACACTTTAATATACCATACTACACACAAACACTTTAATATACCACACTACACACAAACACTTTAATATACCATACTACACACAAACACTTTAATATACCATACTACACACAAACACTTTAATATACCATACAACACACAAACACTTTAATATATCATACTACACACAAACACTTTCACATACCATACTACACACAAACACTTTAATATACCATACTACACACAAACACTTTAATATACCATACTACACACAAACACTTTAATATACCATACTACACACAAACACTTTAATATACCATACTACACACAAACACTTTAATATACCATACTACACACAAACACTTTAATATACCACACTACACACAAACACTTTAATATACCATACTACACACAAACACTTTAATATACCATACAACACAAACACTTTAATATACCATACTACACACAAACACTTTAATATACCATACAACACAAACACTTTAATATACCATACTACACACAAACACTTTAATATACCATACTACACACAAACACTTTAATATACCATACTACACACAAACACTTTAATATACCATACTACACACAAACACTTTAATATACCATACTACACACAAACACTTTAATATACCACACTACACACAAACACTTTAATATACCATACTACACACAAACACTTTAATATACCATACAACACAAACACTTTAATATACCATACTACACACAAACACTTTAATATACCATACAACACAAACACTTTAATATACCATACTACACACAAACACTTTAATATACCATACTACACACAAACACTTTAATATACCATACAACACACAAACACTTTAATATACCATACTACACACAAACACTTTAATATACCATACAACACAAACACTTTAATATACCATACTACACACAAACACTTTAATATACCATACTACACACACACACTTTAATATACCATACAACACACAAACACTTTAATATACCACACTACACACAAACACTTTAATATACCATACTACACACAAACACTTTAATATACCATACTACACACAAACACTTTAATATACCATACAACACACAAACACTTTAATATACCACACTACACACAAACACTTTAATATACCATACAACACAAACACTTTAATATACCATACTACACACAAACACTTTAATATACCATACAACACAAACACTTTAATATACCATACTACACACAAACACTTTAATATACCATACTACACACAAACACTTTAATATACCATACAACACACAAACACTTTAATATACCATACAACACACAAACACTTTAATATACCATACTACACACAAACACTTTAATATACCATACTACACACAAACACTTTAATATACCATACAACACACAAACACTTTAATATACCATACTACACACAAACACTTTAATATACCACACTACACACAAACACTTTAATATACCATACTACACACAAACACTTTAATATACCATACAACACAAACACTTTAATATACCATACTACACACAAACACTTTAATATACCATACAACACAAACACTTTAATATACCATACTACACACAAACACTTTAATATACCACACTACACACAAACACTTTAATATACCATACTACACACAAACACTTTAATATACCATACAACACAAACACTTTAATATATCATACTACACACAAACACTTTAATATACCATACTACACACAAACACTTTAATATACCACACTACACACAAACACTTTAATATACCATACAACACACAAACACTTTAATATACCATACAACACACAAACACTTTAATATACCATACTACACACAAACACTTTAATATACCATACTACACACAAACACTTTAATATACCATACTACACACAAACACTTTAATATACCATACAACACAAACACTTTAATATACCATACTACACACAAACACTTTAATATACCATACAACACAAACACTTTAATATACCATACAACACACACAAACACTTTAATATACCATACTACACACAAACACTTTAATATACCACACTACACACAAACACTTTAATATACCATACAACACACAAACACTTTAATATACCATACAACACACACAAACACTTTAATATACCACACTACACACAAACACTTTAATATACCATACAACACACAAACACTTTAATATACCATACTACACACAAACACTTTAATATACCATACAACACAAACACTTTAATATACCATACTACACACAAACACTTTAATATACCATACTACACACAAACACTTTAATATACCATACTACACACAAACACTTTAATATACCATACTACACACAAACACTTTAATATACCATACTACACACAAACACTTTAATATACCATACTACACACAAACACTTTAATATACCATACTACACACAAACACTTTAATATACCATACAACACACAAACACTTTAATATACCATACAACACAAACACTTTATTATAAAACGGCTCTCTCAAATCAAGCAATCTGATTGGTTCACAGCCATTGTATAATTCCAGTAACCCAGAGCCATATAATAGAAGAGTTCTGACATCTCCATTCACTCCAATGGACCAGTTTTTTTCCAGGAAGTAGAAAGTGGAACTCTTCAGTAAAAAAAGCACTGTCGAGTTGCATCAAAATAGACAGTGTTGTACTTTGAAAGGGTTTTTCATCCCTTGAAATGAATCAAATTGTACATTATCGGCTTTATTTTAGCATGCAAAAGTAGCGCGAGACCCATTCCTGGCTGTTCATTGGCTAATGATTCTTGCATTTTGGTCCTCCGCTGACGCCACTCTCTTACTAGAGGACACTACAGTAACCGAGTTCAATAACCCATGGCCATGGGTTATTGGTTGCCATGGCAACTCTCTTACTAAAAGGCAGCGCTGCGCTCGAGCCAAACAGCTTTCTCCTGATCTGCTGTATGGAGGGTCACTAGTCCTTCAAGTATTTGTACAATGAGTCATTATGGACGCATGATGGCGCAACTCTCTTACTAAAAGTACCTCAAAAACAAAATGGCGGAGACACCTTTCAGATGCTTGTGAATCGATCTTCGCTTATAACTTTACTAATACTTCGCAGAAAATGATGTTTTGTACAAGAATAGACGCAGGCTAATGTCTTAACCCCTCTCTCGCACGCCCTCACTCTTAACCCCGCATTTCTAAATAAGACGTAACGTTACTTGGTGTAGGCATACGGCTCTGGTGTTGGGCTTTGCAAAAGCTCTCAGCAAGCGCCAGGATTGGCCAATGTAGACTTCAGTCTCCAGAACGATCCAATCAAATCACCCGCACGTCTATCTTCTTGCTAGAGGTCCCGCCTTACAGTAGTGTTTCAACTGACTCTATCAGAATAAAATGCCAGTCGGACTTATAGTATTATTATTATTATATTATTATACTTGGAAACCGTTTTATAAAAGCAATATAGCACTCGAGCAGCGTGTGTTGTGGAATATATCCCGCTGATAAGCTGTTATCCCACTCGGCCTGCGGCCTCGTGGGATAACAGCTTATCAGCGGGATATATTCACCACAACACACTTGCTCTCGTGATATATTGCTTAAATATACCATACTACACACAAACACTTTAATATACCATACAAAACAAACACTTTAATATACCATACAACACACAAACACTTTAATATACCATACTACACACAAACATTTTAATATACCATACTACACACAAACACTTTAATATACCATACAACACACAAACACTTTAATATACCATACAACACAAACACTTTAATATACCATACTACACACAAACACTTAAATATACCATACTACACACAAACACTTTAATATACCATACTACACACAAACACTTTAATATACCATACAACACACAAACACTTTAATATACCATACAACACAAACACTTTAATATACCATACTACACACAAACACTTAAATATACCATACTACACACAAACACTTTAATATACCATACTACACACAAACACTTTAATATACCATACAACACACAAACACTTTAATATACCATACAACACAAACACTTTAATATACCATACTACACACAAACACTTAAATATACCATACTACACACAAACACTTTAATATACCATACAACACACAAACACTTTAATATACCATACAACACAAACACTTTAATATACCATACTACACACAAACACTTAAATATACCATACTACACACAAACACTTTAATATACCATACTACACACAAACACTTTAATATACCATACAACACACAAACACTTTAATATACCATACAACACAAACACTTTAATATACCATACTACACACAAACACTTAAATATACCATACTACACACAAACACTTTAATATACCATACTACACACAAACACTTTAATATACCATACAACACAAACAACTCTTGGTTTCACTTTCATGTGACTCATTAGCCATGTTTGGAATGGTTCACTCATTCACTCACTCACTCTTCGCCATGTAGTGTTGTAGTGATGGGGAACGATCAAACGACATACGGTTTTCACGAAATGATGTTGTAAGGGGACATTCAGACCAAAAGCGTTTTTTGGAGCTGCCAGCGTCTTTCTGCAATTCATTCTCTATGTAAGGACGCGCTAAACGTGCTCCTCTTTTAATGAACGCACCTGGCGTTTCAGCGCTGGTGGCGTCTGTTGTTTTTGGAGGAGTGCTGTGGGCGTTTTAAAGCTGAAAAAAGTTGAACATTAGAGGAAAAGCGCCCTGATCGTCTTTTTCACTCCTACCTTTTCTCCTCCCGAGGGATTTTCAACCTCGGCTGCTGCCAGAATTGGCAATAATCTGGCTTTCATGTTGACAGTGAACAACATCAAACAGACAAAACCAACTGGCTACCTACCGTCCTTGTGGTCGTTGTGTTGTGATCTGTACTGCACGCGACTACAGGGGAAAACAAACGGAGCGCAAAAAAAACACTCCGTGCGCTGTGTTTTGTGCACAATGGAAGCGCTCTCAACATGATACCTCCACCACAGATACTGTAGCAATTCAATGTTTACTCTCTTGTGTGGACTATCATGTGTGACTTCAAGTGTCCTTTTTGACCAAAACCTTTACCACTACAATTGTTTCTCACCTGTGTGGATTATCATGTGTGGCTTCAAGCTTTCTTTACGAGAAAAACCTTTACCACAGACTGAGCAATTAAATTACTTCTCACCTGTGTGGATTATCATGTGTCTCTTCAAGTTTGTTTTATGACCAAAACCTTGACCACAGACTGAGCAATTAAATTGCTTCTCACCTGTGTGGACTATCATGTGTGTCTTCAAGTTTGTTTTAAGACCAAAACCTTTACCACAGACTGAGCAATTAAATTGTGTCTCACCTGTGTGGACTATCATGTGTCGCTTCAAGCTTCCTTTACAACCAAAACCTTTACCACAGACTGAGCAAAGAAACTGTTTCTCACCTGTGTGGACTATCATGTGTCTGTTCAAGCTTTCTTCACGAGTAAAACCTTTACCACAGACTGAGCAAAGAAACTGTTTCTCACCTGTGTGGACTATCATGTGTCTGTTCAAGCTTTCTTTACGAGTAAAACCTTTACCACAGCCTGAGCAATTAAATTGTGTCTCACCTGTGTAGACTATCATGTGTCGCTTCAAGCTTCCTTTACAACCAAAACCTTTACCACAGACTGAGCAAAGAAACTGTTTCTCACCTGTGTGGACTATCATGTGTGACTTCAAGTGTCCTTTTTGAACAAAACCTTCACCACCAACTGAGCGACTCAACCGTTTCTTCCCCAAAACTTCACTGTTTCTCTGTGAGTCTAAACCTGACTGAGGTTCACTAGTTTCCATCCATTCTTTATCACTTTCGTCAGTCTCAGGTTCAGAAGAGTCGTCAGTCTTGTCATCACTAGTTGGCTGTAAATGACTAGCTGGATCTAAGTCATTTGCTGGTTCTGATACTACACAGTCGTCTCCACCAGCTTCTGTTTTCATCTGTTCCTTTGAGCTGCTGGCTAGAGGCTCTGCCTCTCTGTTCTCCTCAGTTTGGCTTTGATGAAGCTTTGAGGACTGAGGTTTCTCTTCCTCATATTCACTCTTCACAGGGACAGGAGTGAATGGGAACTTGATGATATCAGCCTCCTCCAGCCCATGAAGCTGCTCTCCCCCCTGACTGATCCAGAGTTCCTCCTGTTCCTCTTTCATGTGTGGGGGCTCTGGGTCCTCCTGAAGCTGCTCTCCCCCCTCCTATTCCTCTTTAATGTGTAGGGGCTCTGGGTCCTCCTGAAGCTGCTCTCCCCCCTCCTGTTCCTCTTTAATGTGTGGGGGCTCTGGGTCCTCCTGAAGCTGCTCTCTCTCCTGCCTGGTCCAGAGTTCCTCCTGTTCCTCTTTAATGTGTGGGTGCTCTGGGTCCTCCCGGTGGAGACTGGGCCTCCACTCCTGCTGCTCAGCGGAAACCTCTTCTTTACAGACCAACAGCTGCTGGATGTTTGCAGGCAAGACTTCTCTGTGCAGCTTTAGACATTTTCATTTTCACACAGTGACAGTAACGTTTCCTCCTGAACTATTTACTTTACTGACAAACGTTATCCTTATATAAAAGGGAGTAAGTGGGTTCTGTGATTTTGGTCATGTTTTTGGTTACACTCGTGCAATTGTGATGTCACTAATGATGTCACAATGTTTGACATTATCAGTGATGTCACTCACTGATGATGTCGCAATGTCTCTGACATCATCAGTGATGTCACTCAAGCAATTGTGATGTCATGTCTATGGCATCATCAGAGATGTCACTCGAGCACTCGGTGATGTCATCACTGATGGTAAGTGGGCTCTGTCTGCGATTTTGGTCTGCGATCTCGAGCAATTGTGATGTCACTGATGATGTCAATGTCTGGTCAATCGTGCAAATGTGATGTCATCGTGAGTGATGTCATCAGTGATGGGAAGTTGAGCAATTGTGTGCTGTGCTATGCCAATAGAGCAGGCGAGGCCACGCATGCGTATGCAAGCTGCAGGGCCAGCTCTGCGAGCTGCAGGACGGGTGAGCGAGCCAGCGGAGCGGCTAAGCTAGCGAGCCCGCGCAAGCGGCCGAGCCTAGGAATCGAGCGCAATTATTTAAAGCTCCAATAGCATGTGCATCCTGGTGGCTCACCTGGTAGCACATAAGACGGAGACCCGGTCCTTCGCGCGGGCGACGCGGGTTCGAATCTGACCCGAGGTCCTTTGCCGCGTAGTTCATCCTCTCTCTCTCCCCACCTTTCCTGTCTGCCTACTGTCCTATCTGAATAGGCAAAAATGCCCCAAAAATATATATAAAAAAAGAAGCTCCAATAGCTTCACAGCTTAACCATTCACCTGAGTCCCATAAGAAAGGAGCTTATTCTTCCCCTCTGAGTTAAACGGAGCCCCAGTTCCACTTTATACATTCGTGATAATATCATCCGCACATACGAATCTTGTGTTTGTAAATTAAAGTTCTGCGACGGTCTCTTGGCAAATGAGCTAAACGTAGCTGTCTCAGCTTTCAGTGAAAAAGTATAATTCAACTTCCCAGCGCTCCTGAAAGCGACATCTTGCTGTCAAGTTTACGCTTCTTTGCTGTGGCCATGTCTGCCACTCAGTGGGAAATGTCTGTTGCTAGATAACCGTTCCTTTGCTGTTTACCATCTGGAAACATTAGTTCCACCTGCGTTGTTCTTGTTCCTACTTGGTGCTTGTCTACAAACTGTATGATAGTCCTGTCATCATTAGGTGAACAGAAAACACACAAAGTGCACTTGCTTGATTAACTTCAGTCCTTCCATCAGCATAGGGGGTGAGCAGATAATGACTGAATTTAGATTTTTGGGTGGACTTCTCCTTTACCAAATAAAATATGCAGCGAGACTTTTGCAATAGCATACTTTTCATTTAAAACCAGCACACTCTTACTAAAAACTGAAATGATTTTTGTCAAAACAAGAAAAATAATTCAGAATTCTGCAGTGTCTATTTCAGAGACAAAATCTGAGCTAAAAGCAATACTGGCCGTGGTTTCCCATGATTCATTGAGGCAACCCAACTCAATCACGGGGAAACTGAATTCCCACCCAGCAGTTGATTAGTAATTCCACCAACTGTCTCTCAATATTGATGGATTTCATCTTCCTGTGTGACTGGCTAGAAGCAGCTGCACGCACGGGTGAAAGAACCCACCACTGCGGTTGCATTGATTGAATGAAATATGAGTAAGAAGTTATACTCTGCTCTTAGTGAATGTCGAAATTAGCCGTTTGTGAGAAGTGAGGAATAATATGTGCCTATTGCAGTTTGGAAAGCTTAAAACATTAATTAGCATTTAAATAATTCACTGTTCCAGTCTCTTTAATAGCCCAACTACGAATATTCAACCTCAATTCATTACAGGGGGGGGGGGCAGAATTTATTCTGATTAGGCTGTGATGTAGAAAGTCACCGAAGAAGCCATTTCTAAAATGTGCTTTCCAATTAAGCACCAAATATATCATGTGTATAGATAAGTTGCTTTTGACAATGAATTAGTACGTTTAATTGTAACATTCAATCACGTTCGCTGGCGGGGTTTTTGCCTCGAGGAACGTTCTGGCAAATTACCAAGGGAGGCCCATTTGTATTTGAGCAAACTTAACTCGTTATATTTTGACAGGCACTATGAAATATTCAACAACTGAGAAACTCATTTACTTATTATAAATTAACTAAATAATGTAGCTGCTAATAAACTATCTTCATTGTGAATTATATTAAAAAATATATTTTGTGTATTGGTGCAGTGCTTACAGGTACAAAGGGTATGACTTCTGGCAAATAATTACCTTTTCTATTTACTGATTACCTTCATATGCATATTCCCAGGGGAAACGGTGTAATTAGATTGTTGCCTCAATATCAGATGAAGAGATGGCAGCCACCCGCGCCTCCTCTACTACAGCACTGATAGCTGGCTTTGCCCTCTATCTGAAGATCTCTCCGCACTCAGTCCTTCCATCTCCTGCTTTGTCTGCCTCTCTGTCAGCTGCTGAGGGACCCATGAGAGGCCCAGACCGCCACTCAGGCTGTCTTCTGTCTCTCTGTCTCTCTCTCTAGCTCCCTCCAGTGTTGTAGTCGAGTCACTATATCTCGAGTGCAAGTCGAGTCTCGAGTCCCCAATGTCCGAGTCCACGTCACCCAAGAAGAGTCCGAGTCCAGTCCCTCTTACCTGAGTCAGAGTATGGAGTTAGCCTACTGAACATGAGCGTGAATCCACATGCAGGTGGAACGCACGTCCCTGCCCTTGCACGAAATTGAATAATGTCATGGTGTTAATATAGCTATCAACAACGTATGGTAAATTATTAGGGCTTATTACCAACAAAAATGAACAAAAACAAAAAAGTATTTTTCAATGAACAATGCTCGAATCCAAGTCCGAGTCATCAGTGGTGAAGTCCAAGTTGAGTCACGAGTCCTGGAAAATGTGTCCAGACCAGGACTCGGACTCGAGTCCGACTCGAGAGTGGCGGCAGCGAAGGTCCAAAATGCGTGACTCATTAGCCAATGAACAGCCAGGAAGGGGTCTCGCGCTAGTTTTGAATGCTAAAATAAAGCTAATAATGTACAATTTGAAAAAAAGAAAAAAAATAACTTTCAAAGTACATCACAAACTGTCCATTTTGCTGCAACTCGACAGTGCTGCTTAATCCAGAACCTTACTTCCTGGAACTCTTGAGAGTAAAATTGGAGTGAATGGAGATGTCGCGACTCTTCTATATACACGGCTCTGGGCTCTACTACAATACTGGCTCTCTCTATCATCCCCCACTCTCCTAATTACATTGCTCATTTTCCATTGACAAGAGAGTATGAGTGTGTGTGTGTGTGTGTGTGTGTGTGTGTGTGTGTGTGTGTGTGTGTGTGTGTGTGTGTGTGTGTGTGTGTGTGTTGGGGGGCAGGGGGCTGCACAAAGTTTCTAAATCTCATTGACCTACTTCGCCAGACATTTCATTGGGAATTCATAAAGAGTAAGAAGAAGCCATTTTCTCCACAAGCCCAATGTGATCCTGTATGCACACTACAGTCCATTATACAAGAGGATGAACGCTTCACCACGGCGTAACCAATGCTCTTGGTAGCTCTGTCGCCACTTTTGTCAGTGGCGTAAAAAGCGTGACATCGGACTTAAACGGCGCTTTTGGAACAGCCTCGTCTTTGATTGGCGAATATCGCCCGGGCCCCTCGGAAGACAGGAAGCGGAATTATGACAGAGAACCCGAAGCAGACGGAAGAAAAGGGAATAAAAAGCAGGAAAAGAGGCAATTCAAATATTTTCTTTTAACTCCCTCCCCGAGGGACTGGGGACGACCCCGCTAACGACTGTTGAAGTTCCAACTCCCTCGAGTCTTGATGGCGCTGCATGATGGGAGAGGGTTCACGGACCTGCCTGAAAAATTGAAAGCTCCTAGAATATTCAGCTCGCCTCGTGCTCACAGTGGGTGGGGTGTGCGGGGCACGTGCAAAGATTGGTATTCAGGGTGTGTGTGTGTGTGTGTGTGTGTGTGTGTGTGTGTGTGGTGGGTATGCCCAGCGGGGTGTGGTGAGAAAGAGCCCCTCCCCTCTCGCCCGGGTGCGCGTGTGTATAAGGCAGCCAATGATCCGAGCGTCATCGTCTCTCCTGGGGACGGCGGTAGGAATGTGAGGGAACAGAAGTGAGAGAGAGAGAATTTATGGAGCCTTTTCCAAGAGACTGAGAATCAGAAGAGAATAGACTGTGGTGGCGGTGTAGTTATCAGGCCCGGATCCAAGCAGAGAGACTAATGACATGGATATAACCTCGTGCTCCCAATATGCAAACACAGCCTCAACAAAGTTAAAGTCAATTCATCTCCTCTAAAACTCTCCCAAAACTCGCTATGAAACAGATGGACTATAGGTGTTCTCTGTTCGCAAATACTGAGAGGGATGCAAGGATCAACATTCTCTTTTGGCCTTCATTAATTAAGGTGTTTCATTAAAGTCATGTTTTAAGATGTATATCAATTTTCAATCAATCAATCAATTGCAATAATTTGTGTGTGATTGTTTTCCCCCACTTTTCAGTTCACTTATCTTGTTAATATCCTTAAAAAGACATCTACTCCTTCTCCCTCATTAAAAATTCCAGTCCGTGAATATACAAATTACTCTATATGTAATTTCAAAAGTTTTCCCTTTTGTACTCAAGATGTCTCCTACTTCACTGTAAAGTCCATTCTCAGTGTATGTGCACTGGAGGCCTCAGGTTTCCGCATCACAATTGTGTAACTTGAATATTGGACCGGGAGTGGCTTCCAAACTATTTGTGATGTCACAAATCATACTCGTAGGCCCGCCCCCTAAAAGTTGGATTTTCAGAGAGCACAGAGAAACTTTCCACTTTCAGCAGCTGAATGTGAAAACAGCCTTCTAGTGTCAAACTCCACATACATCATTGTGCACAATGAAGCTCAAACATCCAGCTGTAGGAACAAGAAGAAAAACATATTTTAGAGTGGATGGGGACTTTAAATTAAAGGTCAGGTAGGGGCAAGGGTGAGCACAGACAGTAGCCGTGTTCAGAATGGTTCACTCACTCACTATTCTCCATGTAGTGTTTATCATATAGTGAACTATTTGAGGAACGATCAAACGAGATTCAGACACTACCTCACTCTTCTTCTCCTTCGGCAAACACGACAGCATTGCATTGTGGTATATGGGAGAAATTGTAGGGTATAGTCTCTGTTCACTAGAAATTGAAGTGCATTGTGGGTATTTTACAGTGGACTATATTGTGAGTCAAATTAACAGGTGAGAATTCAGACACTAGTACAAAATGGCCAACATATATAGTTGACTATTTCTATAATAGGGACTGGTTTCGAACAGGCTCCCATATTAAAGACATCGACTTCTTTGGTCTGTTTTGACGACAGTACACAATTTTCCTCAAAGTTTCAAAGGGGAACGGTTCTCTCTCTCTCTCTAACCGTCCAATCACCCGCTGTCTGTGGAGCAGGCATCTTCTCGGGCCGGCGGTTCCCCACGCTGGGAAACTCTTGGGCGTATCCGGAGCCGTGGTGAGGAGAAGCGGAGCGGGCGGACTAATTAACTCTAAGTGTTGTAAGACATGCTCCCTTCTCACCCGCGTTGTCACTCAGGGTTTGACTGGCACTAATGAGAGAATTATCTCGCCCTGGACCCTGGTAATGCATTCAAATGAACACCAGCTGACCTGACCTATGAGAGGACTTTTTAATCTCACCACTTAATACGAATCAGACCTGCTTTCACATGTGCCCACATCGGGAGGGCCCTCCTGCTCCACACGCCGGCACCGTCCATGTTTTTTGTTTTTGTTTTTTTGCTGTTGATCTAAGGGAGAGCGTTAATTGTCTTGGTTGACTTGAGGCCCTCTGCCGATATGCAGACAACCTCAGGTGTACAGGTGGATAGGGCTTCTCAAGTGTTCGCCACACATCAAAGTGGAAGCGGTGTTTGTGGATGTTTGTATGAGTGTATAAAGTGTGTGTGTGTGTGTATGTGTGTGTAGGGGTGTGTGTGTGTGTGGGGGTGTGTGTAGGTGTGTGTGTGTGTGTGTGTAGGGGTGTGTGTAAGCCCCTTATCATGAGTACCCAGTTGAGGATTAGGAAGGTTAATGAGGTCATGAGTTTGCAACAAAAGTCTGTGACATCATAGAGCTTTGGCATTGTTGGATTACCATAATCATCGTCCTTTGGTGCCCAAACCTGTACCTCAATTGTTGTGCATGCAGTGTTTTCAGATGCAAGACAAACGTTCTGCAGGGGGGCGGGTTGGGGGGGGGGCAGAATTTAATAATTACCTGCTGGCATTACCAGTTGAAGCATTCATACTTGAGCAAATAAGCCTAGTGTTTCTAATTGGATAAAGGTATTGTGGGGTTTGTTGTCTAGCGAGCTGCCTGTGATGGTTTGTTCTTCCAGCCAGACGGCATTGAACTTAACATGAGCAATAAGCCCTCTTCAAGTGTTTGGTGCTGTAGCCCGTTTTTTTTGTTTTGCAAAGTGCTCGAGGTAAAAAATAGCAGATCCGCCAGAGTTCAAGGCTGCTCGCAAAATGGTTTATGCATTTCAATGCCTTTCGGGGAGGCTTTTATTGTTAGAAATCTCGTGGCGTATTTGGAGTGTGTGTGTTTGAATGAGTGTGGTGGTGTGTGCCGGGGGGGCTGACTGAGGCTCGGGTAGAGCATGTGTTCACTTGTGAATGAAAGTTGTGAAGCTAATCAAATAGCAGCTTCCTGGCCGCATCCCACACTTTAGAGCGAGAGTGTGCAGGGATAGAGAAGAAAAGAGTGAATAGAGAGCCAAAGTCAACGTCACTTCCTGCTTCAGCACTGTACCAGAGATTTTCATCCGCCATTTATTTTCCCATAGACATTTCGTAAAATGCTTATAAAAATAGTTGTACTTGTTCAAACCAAACGGTTCAGATATATTTAGAATCGGGAGAGACCACAGAACATTTCACTCGGACCAAAACGTAAAAAAAAAATGAAAGAATATGTTCTCTAAATCCGCATTTTTTGAATGTTTTGGTCCGAAACTCTGAGTGAAATGTTATGTGGTCTCTCCTGTTTCTAAATATATCTGAACCGTTTGGTTTGAACAAGTAAAACTTTTTTTTTATAAGCATTTTACAAAATGTGTGAAAATAAACGATTTTCAGACGGCAGCCCGTCTTTATTGTCACACAACACACTACAACACATGCACGGAGGGCCACAACACACACATGCTGACGGTGGCCGGTGAAATTTGTCCTCTGCATTTAACCCATCCTGGCTTTGTCCTTTCCTCCTGGGGCAGGCCAGGAGCAGTGGTCGCTTTCTCGTACAGCGCCCGGGGACCAACTTCGGATGTTGTCGTCACTGGTCGGATGACGATGACGATCTGATCTTCTGCATGTTTTTAGTGGGGGGGGGGGTATATACGGAGGAACCCCCCTGGGGGAGCACGGGGAGAACATGCAAACTCTCTGCTACAGTGCTGAAGCAGGAAGTGACATTCACTTTGGCTCTCTGTAGTCTAATGTGCAAGGTCCACCACCCCCAACCCATTTTTAAAGTCTATATTTACCTCCACCATGGAGGTTATGTTTTAACTACTACTGCACCGATTTTCATGAAGCTTGGTGGAAGAGTGTAGTATGGACCAAGGAAGAACCCATTACATTTGGGCGTGGTTCCGATCCGATCGGGGGCAGGGATAGGGTTGCAATCCAAAAATGTGCATACTGTAGCAGACTAGCGCATTGGCGTCAGCAGAGATCTGCGCTCTCTGAGTACACTTCTAGTTTTCATCATCAGGTCGAGTGGGTTCCTCGGCAGTTTTAGATTGTTCACAAGTAGTCAGGATTGGACTGAATTATGCCCAATTAAGGGGGATTTAGGGTTGTCAAAAGTATCGATAGTATCGATAAGTATCAATACAAAAAAATTGAGACAGATACAATACTCATTTACAACAGGTGTCGATAGTTTTGATAAATCAATACAAAAAAATGTAAACTGATACAATACAATATCTATGTACTACAGTATATTGCTTCAACAAGCTAAAGGTGTTCTGATAGGCTGATAGAGCAGGGGTAATCTGCCGTGGAAGAGCAAAATTTTTATTAGTTTCATCGAGCCTAGATTATGGAGAAGCGTCCGTCTGTCCGTCCATCTATCTTTGTTTATTTTGATGTGTTTTGCCGTTTACCCCCCATGGTATTGAAAATGGTATCGAGAGTATCGATATTTTCCTGGGTATCGATATCGAAGTTGGAAATTCTAGTACCGTGACATACCTACGTAGGGGGATTGAATAGGATTTGCTTGTTGCTGATTCAAGGAGCTGCTTCCTAGACTTTAGCCGCTCCACTCTGCAATGTAGGTTTTCCAGTTGCATTTTTGAACTGAACAATGGGCCCTTTGGAGGGAGTTGTCATCTAGAAGGAACTGGTGAAAGATGGTATGCTGAAACTGCGATAATGGCCGGATTAGATGCGTATAATCATTATGCTGGCCTCTTTTGTTTCGCAGAGGGCTCTTTACACTCAGGCACATTTGTTCCTATTTGTCAGCTTTGCACAAATAGACACAATACCCTTGTTTCCACAGTTTTGGATCAATGCATGCATTTAACAGGATATATTGCTCTAAGTGTGGTGGGTGGAGCAGTTTTGCAGGAAGACTAACGATATAGACTGTATAAGACTCATCCTAAGGGAGTGGAAGTCCCCCTCCCCACCTTCTTTTCAGCTATGGCTGTCGGACATGGTTTCAGTAATACGTATGGAGAGACTCAGGCTCCTGAGGACCAATTCACCTAGGAAGTTTTCTACCATCTGGGACCCATTTATGGCCTACTTAGACGAGGTTAGCGGCGACGGGTAACTCACCCAGCTGATCTCTCATTGACTCCTTACACGGGATTCTATATATCGTCTCTTAGAAGCACATAAGCACCTTATGCGACTGGTAGCACCTCATGATGTTGGAATGTTGATATGTGTATGCTTTTTCTTTCCTTTAATAATAATAATAATAATTCATTTATTTTATATAGCGCTTTTCAGAACTCAAAGATGGAAGTTTCCTTTCCTGTGACTGAGCTTGTTTGTCTTTGTTTTAGTTTTTGTGTGTCTTTATTGGATATAAAAAATGAAAAATAAAATATATTTAAAAAAAAAACGATATAGACTGTATAAAATATATAGACGTAGTCACCGTGATGTCACCCATTGATTTTTGGATTCCCGTTTTGACGCGTCGAGGTTGGCATTTTTGCTGTCTCCATTTTGGTTATTTAGAGCCAGAAGTGATGTGAATTTAAGCGAGAGGAGCTTCAGTCAGCGCGGCCTGTTATTGGTCCATGATCAGCGAGCTATGCGATCACTGGACAGGCAGTGTCAATCACACCCCAAAACATTGTCTTTTCAATTGTCTATTTCACTCTAAATGGGACCATAATTTACAAAATGAACATCAGGCTGTATTGAAGAAGACATGAAACTGGCAATTGAGACCATAAACTCATTAGGAAAGTGTTTACTGAGGCCATAAATCAAGTGAGAAGTACGGTCATTTCATTTCCCCATTCACTTCCATCTACCCTACTTCTTTTTGCAGCCAGTGGAGTCGCCCCCTGCAGGCCATTCGAAAGAATACAGGTTTTAAGTGACTTCCGCGTTGGCTAAACAAACGGAGCTACGAGCTAGCCCCTGGAGACCAACACATCAGACACAATATTCAGTGACATGTTATTAGCGGGCGTGCATTGTACAGCACATGTTTACAGGCCAGCGGCTGACAGCTAATTGTACAGCACACAATAAGGATCAGTCGTTGCGTTGTGTGTGTGTGGAGGTTTTGCGCAGCGAGAGTTGCAGCTTTTTGTCTCTATCTCGGGCGCACACAGGCCCCATTGTCATGCAGGCGCTCAGGTAAACGGGCCAAGTCGTCACTCATCCCGCCTGACGTGCGCTGCTATCTGCCCTGACGGTGACTGATGACGGGGAGAGTGAGCGAGTGTGTGCGTCGGGCGCCTGAGCGCGTGTCATACCGAGGGGGGTCCGTGTGGCAGGCAGTGAGGGAGCTGAGATGGATCCCACCCTGGCTGGGGGCTCTGCTGGAGGCCGGGGGGCGGGGTTAGGGGAGGCAGCGTGTGGCGCGGGGGGGACGGGGTTAGGGGAGGCAGCGTGTGGCACGGGGGGGACGGGGTTAGGGGAGGCAGCGTGTGGCACGGGGGGGACGGGGTTAGGGGAGGCGGCGTGTGGCACGGGGGGGACGGGGTTAGGGGAGGCGGCGTGTGGCGCGGGGTTAGGGGAGGCAGCGTGTGGCACGGGGTGGACAGGGTTAGGGGAGGCAGCGTGTGGCACGGGGGGCAGCGGGCACATCGACCAACCAAGGACAGCGTTGACGAGATGGATCAGCTGTCATATCTGGGCAGCGGACCCTGAAGAGAATTTGTAAGGTGTTGTCTTGGAGTCTGCTAGTTGGTTCTGTTTACGGCATGGACTGACAAAGAAACATGCAACAGACTTAATCCGCTCCCTGCAGAAAATACCCCAGGGAGGGTGGACCAATTCATTGTTTTCTATTTTTGTGACTGCACTACAGTACTCAAGGCCCTCTACTGTAAGTCAGTGGTTGTCAAAGTGCGGTCCGGGGACCCCCAGGGATCCTTGATGGGGTTCCAGGAGGTCCTCAGCAAAAAGGGGAATCATTTATTTTCACTCTAATTCCATCCATAGGGAACACACTGACAGAATGTATATGACTATTTCGGTGATGGGTTTCATACACTTTCTGTAATAAAACATCTAAAAGCAAAAATCTCATTTGCAGTTGGGGGACCTGTGGTCTTGTGTCAGTTTAGGGGTCCACTGCTCTAATTACACACACACACACACACACACACACACACACACACACACACACACACACACACACACACACACACACACACCCCTGCCAAAAGCAGTGCAGTGGACCATTTAAAAGGCAGACAATGAGCTGTATCATTATCCTTTAGAATCACCACACACAGTATTTTGTCAGGTTAAGTATTTGACGAAGACTGAGGAGGCGCAAAATCCATGAGGGGATGGCATGTGTGCGTCAACGCGCGCATCACGTATGCGCATATGCGCAGACCCAGGCGTGTGCATGCATGTGTGTGTGCGCGCGCGCGCGTGTTCCCAGCGCGTCCGAGGAAGATCAATGTGTCCCCGTCGATGCTGCCTTGCCCTCCGCACGTGAAGGGAATGGAGGGGGAGGAGGCGGGGGGAGGAGGAGGAGGGAGGGCGTGTGGGAGGAGAGTGGGAAGAGAGGCGCGCACTAAATGGATGCGATGCAAATGGCACCAGAGGACGTAGGAATCAATTTACCTTATTGAAACAAATGAGGGGAGCTCAGCCCTGCCGCGGTGTCTTTTTGGCCGCCCCCATTGTTATTGTAATTAACCCCCCCCAACCCAAATCCCTGACCTCCCCTTCTACAAACACCGCCAACCCCCCAGAAAGCTCCGTCCACGCCCGCCCGGGGTCCCTTTTACCCTAATGAAAAAGCCCCGGAGGTGCCCAGGTAAACATCTAGGCGCTGTAATGGTGATTCATGGCCCTGGGTGACATGCTAAAAGGCATGGGAGATGTGCCTAGGAAAGCATTTAGGAAAGGGTATTCCATGTATGCAGGCCAACCACACCCCAATACTAACACACACACACACACACACACACACACACACCACCTGTAATGACTTACGGTCATTCCCTACTCCCAGCACGCTCGCCTGTTTATAAACCCCACCCCCCTCCTCCCCACATCCATGGAATCTCAATAACCAAAATGGACTCTTATGTGTATGGTCAGGAGTGACCTCGGAGGAGAGTGGCCAGCGAAATGCTTATTTCATATAGTGATGCCTGACGTCCTATTGGGGATTTGCCATTCTTTCGTTTAAGGGGAGGCCACAATTGACGCCCGCTCTCTAATTCCCCCGTGTGGCATGGGCATTGTGTCGGGGTCTTGGGGGACGGATCAATAGCTAAAGGAGAGCGATGGGGGTCACGGTGGAATCGATGCGCCGGACAAACGACCTCCAGCTGCCGCCCGCGCCTTCCAAGCCCGCTTGACACCTGAGGCGATCTTTACCGAAATGTCCTCTGCTGAAATGCCACAGGGCCACGGGCTGCTGAGCAGTCACTCATGCAGCGCTCCCCAGATCAAGTGGTGTATGCAAACCGGGTCCGCTGTCATCCGCCTTTTGGCTCGCCATTACTACGTAAACAAAAACCCATGCACCTGAGAATGTCAATTACTTTGGCGCCGGGCCCTCACGACCGGCGCCACGCACGATGGCCAAATTGGGATTAATTTGGGGGGGAGGACGGGGGGCCGGAGTAGAGGTGACACCGCGTCGTTCCGCCCCGAAGAGTGAGAGAGAGCGAGAAGCGGGCGGTGGCGTGGAGAAACGGGAGTGGCAGGGCCCGACTTGATTGTTCCCTTATTACCGCCGCGCACCATTTTGCATAAGCGGCAAAAACGGCGCTGATGGATACAAGTGGCGCTTTCAGGTCGGAAGCAGACACCCAGAAAATGAGCTCCCCCCCCCCCCATCCTTCCCTTCGTACCCTTCCATTGGGTCGCATAATTCAGAGGAGCCATCTTGTGGAAATGTCAGCTTGTGATGGCGGCGGAGCAGGCAGCGTGACAGAAAGCCGTAACGCCTCCCGGGCTGGGGGCCTCGCTGCAGCGCCACGCCCGGGCCCGCCTGACCTTGCGGGGGGGGGGGGAGGGGGGGGGGGCTGATGTATGCGGCCGCGTCGGCCTCAAAGCAATGGACAGCGGATGCCTCTTCTTCCTCGAAGGTTTTCGCCACCGCCGGCGCAGCTTCTTCCCCCGCGTCGGGGGTTCATGGAGAGGTGGTGCATATTTCAAAGAGAAGGCGGTGTATTTTTATTTGCTTGAGGATATAGATTTCTTTGCTTTCCCCTCCTTTTCTTCTTTGAATAGAGGTCAGTTTCCCCACCGTGCGTTGCCTTTATGCGCCCGCTCCCTATTCGTCATTCATCTTACCTGCTGACACATCTGACAACACGCTGCTGTATTATCATCCTCCCCCAACCCCCAGCTCTATAGCGTGCACAACAACACGCGGGGGCCAGCGCCACTCCTCCTCCACCCCTTCCTCGCTCTCCTTTTAGAAAACTGATTATAAATGGTCAATTTGAAAATAGAGTCGAAAAGTCCCCAAGGCTGCTTGGCTTGTCAAATTGAAAAGGCACAAGGACAAGTCAGTCGACTTGCCCCCCTGTCCGCCCGTCCTGATATTTCCCAGGCAGGCGTGCACGAGAGGGGAACATAACAAATTCCCCCCATGCGGCGGCGGACAAGGCGATGGCGAAGGATGGCGGCGCGAGGGCGGGGCCGCGGGGAGCGAGCGCGGAAGATCTTCAACATCTCGCCCTCAGCATTTATATCACAAGTCTCCACAAAGAGTGTATGGATCACTCCAGCAGGCCGGTGTTGGCAGTATCAGGAAAAGCCATGGGCTGTCACCGAGTATGTGCCTTTCATATTTCACCGCCGACAGCCGTCCCTTCTCCCGGCCTCACTCAAAGCAGCCTTTGAGGATAATATCTTCAAATCTCTCCCCGCCATGCCGAGAGGCTATTTTTAAATAGATATTTATTTCATTCTCTCCATTTCTCTTCCCCTCTCTCTCTCTCTCCCCTTTGTCCTGCAGGTATCGCTTTACCACTTGTGACTGCTGGAGGTATCGGCGCAAAAACCGGAGAAGCGCTTCTGGCAAGGCTTGTGTTTCTACTATTCTTTTGTTTTTCTCTCTCCCGTTTTCCTGTACCATTCAAAGATCCTCTTCTCTTTCCACCCCTCTATGACTACTACCATCCTCCATCCTGGTCCCCCCCCAAATATTCGACACAAAGCTAAAAGCATTTCATCGGAGATATAAAACCTCGAGGCTTCACAAATACGGAGGAGAAGAAGAAGCCTTGGTTAGGAATGAGCTTTTCGACACGTCACCCCATTATGCTGAGGTCACGGTCCCCCGTACGCAGACAGAGTGAATAAATACTCTGTGTTGTGAAGAACGGTCATCCCAGGCGTCTGCGGGGACTTTTTTGTGCGAACAATAATGCCGCCGCTCTCTGATGAATCATTATTGGCGAGATGGAACGCACCCTTTGATGTAGTTGAGACGTCTACGGCGACGGACGCGATCCGTCAGAGGAGAGCTTGTAATCAGATGGGACGTGTGCTTCCCCCCCCCGCCAACACGTATCGCCCTCCTCCTCCTCAGAATACATTACAGCTTCCGTGAGCGACGGAATCATCAGATACCAGGAGGTGAATTGAAGTGGTCGTGAACCTAGTGTCAAACTCAAATAGCTGAATGGCGATAGATAAAACAAACACGGGGGACGTGAACGGCCTGCAGAGGGGTGTAGAGGCAACCGACGCCGCGACGTCTCCCAACTTTTATACAGATAAAGGAGCCAGCTTGGTCCTGCATCGCAATCGGGCTATTATCGAGCGGCGTGACCCCCCTCCTCGCTGTAGCTGTAACGTATGACCCGGAATTTATGTCTCGCGTGAACTTTCTCCCCACGTCGCGTCACATGACTTATGTTTGGTGGTGAATTGTGAGCTGTCCCGCTTCTCCCCCCCCTGGGCTCCCGGGGGCCTGACCCACAGCGGGGAGAAGAAGGTGGACGGTAAAATTGATGTGCTCTGACTTTCCCTTTGGGCTGAATGTTGCTATTAGCAATGTGGCCACGCTTCAGGTGGAATACTGCGGGGGTTGGAATACACAGTGAGCGAGAAATCGGCGAACACACAATAAAAAGCTTATGCACTCAAAAGCCTTTTACTCTTAGTCCTTCAAGGTGGGCCTCGCAAATTGACAGCCTTTGCGTCTGATGCGATATTACTTTCATGTTTACCACTACAGACGCGGCAATATTAGATAAACACGAGACACTATCGACCTAATGCGTTCTTATTCCCACTCCCCCCTACTCCCCGACCATTGTTTCTTGCGCAGCAAGCACATTTTGAAGTTGTCTGTTATTCTTTTATCTTATTTCTTCCTTCTAACCGCGCTTCAAAACAGTTTTCCCTATCTTCCCCTATTTCTGGGCTAAGCCGCGTCTTAGAGCTGCCCCTCCGTTTTACGGGGAGGCAAAAAATGCTTGGCTAAGCAACGGAAGGATTCCTCCTCTGCTACTTCAGGAGGTAGTCCCCTCCCCTCTCCCCTCCCTTTAGCTGAGATTTCTATCCGGGGCCTTTATTATCACCAAACAAGCACTTTTTGATGATGATAAGTAATAGCCCCATCCCTATGTGTAGGACTGGCTTCTCAGGGGAGTACGGAAAGCACACCGGTCATTTTTCTTGCCTGTTCGGCGTTCCGACATTCCCTGGGAAAAAAAAGGGGGCTGGCTGGCTGCATGGGGCCATTCTGCGTTTGTGCAGCACTATTCACAATCGGAGGCATAAACACAAGATTGTGAGAGTCATGCTTTTTGGCTTTCTGTGGTGCGTTTTAACCGCTTCTGATTTGACAACAAAGAGCATACATTCCTCTACAATTCAGCAGGCAAAAAAAAAGAGAAAGAAGTGGCGACCACACATTATAGTGCTGATCATAGAGAGAGATTTCAGATTGATTCATGGCAAAAAAAAAAACACAGCAACGGTGAGGCGTTTATACAGATTTCTATCCACTCATTCACTATATACCTTTCACATCACTGAGGACAACAAGGAGTAATCTGAAATGCTCACAGAGGTTCAAATTAAATATATCCGGGCATTATCCGACTTTACAATGTGACTGTCAGGCAATATGGATAATCCTAGTGATATATCCCGCCTTTGATTGTTTGCGGCAACAATGGCGGGGAAGGAACCCGTGAAGAAAGCGACTGACTTTGGGGTCAGTGCTTCCTGACGGAGGTTTTGTGGCTGCTAATAGGGTGGCTGGGTGACGGCGGCGGCGGTTGGGGAAGGGGGGGGGGGGGGATGATAAGCTGCGGACAAAAGTGACGATATCCTGTGAAACGAGCGGACGCAAATAAACAGCTAATCCCGCGGCATGGGCTCGGCGGTGGCCTGTCAGAGCAGCGCGGAGCAATTTGAATGCGCAGCAGGGGGGGGAAGTCCCCTCCCTTCAATTTGATGGGGGCCATCTTTATGTGCATGTTTATTCCCTGGCCTAAATGAAAATGATGAAATTGATGCAATAGGGGCCATGCTTAAAGAGAGCTGGAATATAGAGTCAAAATAAATATGAGATCAAACATTTTAGCCTGCCAGACACAACAGCTTTTTGCACGAGAGAGCGGGAAGTTGAAGGTGCTCCTTTGTGAGGGGCTGGCCGGCTCTAAGAGCTCCCAGCCAGGCCCAGCCAGGCCTTGGGGCGTGGTGTGCCAAGTATGCCACTCAGCGGCGGCGCTATTCAAAGCAGGTGTCCAGAGCAATATATCAACAGCTCCATCCCCGAGCCAACACCGCTTTGTGGCGAGATGCGACTTGAGAGAGGAGACGAAACAGCCCGTTGCTTCATGCATATGCGATCCTATCCGGGGCGAATTGGTAATGTTCTCTGAGAATATCATTTATATTCATGGGGACATTAAGATGGCCGCGGTCAAGATTCAATTTTTGCCGCTGCCATAGATGTCCGAGATTGACAGAAATTCCAATAGAGTAACAAATAGGTGACAAATATTTTCTGAAGCTGGCTGGCTAGATTACAGAAAGCCTTGTTGGGTAGAATTGGTGCGCATATGTCTACATCTACTTCCTACATTCACTTTGCCTCTTGGGAGCATTTTGAAAAGACAAAAAGGGGAGAAGCCATTTAAGAGCAATGTCTGTGGTCTAAATATATATGGCTATTGAGTGTGTGGTCACATCTTCTCCCCCCTCCTAGTGGCTGTCACAGTGCATCCCTGAGCTGCCACTGAGCAGCCCGACCTTTGGCTCTGCCTTTTAGTGCATTGATCTCCCCGGTCACTTTGAGCCAAGATGGCGTCCCTCCTCGCGCCCGCTCCCTTCCAGTTAACCCGAGCAGACCGCCCCCCCCGGGCAACTTGAACTGTGACCTCCGGCACCTGCGCGGCTCTGCGCTCCTCCACACTGTCACAATTATTGCCTTTTTCAAACATCTTAAATGATAATCAGTAGACGTGAGAGAAGCCGTTCTGCGTGGCGGGACGCACGGGGTCATGCGTTCTAATTTTAGGCGTGGTGTTAATTGCGGCCCACTCGACTGTCCTCCCTGCCACCTCTGACAAAAGCAGCCTTCACGGCCAGCGCTGCTAGGAGCGCTGCCTGGCGGAGAGCCCGCTGGGCCAGTTGTTCCTGACACCTCCTTGGCAGCGGCAGGCCCACTCTGGCAGAGGTGCCCGCTAATGCCTGTCTGTCTGTCTGATGTAGCCTCGCCAATATGCACGCTCTATAAGCGTACATTTCGCCTGCTCTCGCCTGGGGGGTATGCGTTACACGACACGCTGGTCCCCCCCCCCCCCCCCCCGCCCAGTTCCAGTTCGATTTCAAAAGCAAGTTGCGTAGAATTACAGCGGCGTCAGGCCCCTAAGAGGTGCGCTGTATTTCCCAGATAAGGCTGATCTGATCGAGGCTCAGCATGGGGAGAACAAAAAAAAAACAACGGAACCGATTCGGTGCGGCCCATAAAACATCGGGGGCTGTCTTGATGTAAGTGAGGACGTTTTGTCACTCGAAGAAGGCCCGGGAGTTCACCTCGGAATCAGGGGGGCTCGCGAACACACTCCCCAGCAAAAAGGCAGCGGAGGTGCGGCACGTGCAGCACGAAGCAATTCAGCATTCTAACGCCCTGTCACCGGGCTCGCATTTCAACCATTCTTTATTCTCTGCCATAGTTCCAGCAGGGTGTAAATTGTGCCGGCCTGTAATTAATCCATGTCAGGTCAGAAAGGAAGTGCAAAAAACCCCAAAGAAAACGAGCTGAAGTATGAGGTGCCTTTGATGGTGCAATCCCTCCCGCCCCCCCCCCCCCCCCCCCCCCCCCCCCCACTCCACTGCGCTATATTGTTTTGCATTCACAGGGAAAATCTGGGACCCCCAAGGAGCCGGGGGGCTCCTACAGCACTTTCATGTTTCTAATGCCTGCCCAAGCTCAATTTGTCCCATTGTCCTCCGTCACCAGTATGGGACAGATCTAGCCTTCTCAAGGGGTAGAACAATGGACTTTATTACAAAAAGACATCTTCAAAAGACACCACCGCACGCTGCTGTGCTCCTATAATGTGACCACGGTGTAACCCCAATTTTCGCCAGCATCGTCAAATCAGGGACGTGGAATTGATCCAAATTAAAATGTGCGTCGAGAAAATACGACGCGCTACAAAAATGTTACAGCGCAAAGTCACGTTTAGAGAAGAAAAAAACGTTGAAAACGTTCCTTTTCAAGGTTTAATGCAGGTTAAAAGCTTGGTTACACTCCGCCCTTTGGTGATATGATAGTTGACTTCAGTCACGTTGAGAAACAGTTGCAGTTGCAGAATGGGAGTGGTAGTTCTTGCTAACATGGGTGACAATTTTGACCGTTGGGTGCCTGTCTTATTTTATTGCGCTGTAGAAAACCTAATCCTAGTACTATAATTGGAGAGCTCTTTGTCTGTTTGTCCGCAGTTGCAATAAGGTGCACCGTTGCTCCGAACGCCTCCAAAATGAGCCAAAACACCTCTCAGGGGTCTGGAATGAATCTGTTGCAAAAAAAAGAAAGAAAAAACCACTAGAGCAATATTTTAAATTTTTACGCGTTCACACCTTCACACTCACAGAGCCATTCACATCATCACCATCCCTTGCCTGCTTCCCACTAACATTGTGACATCATCAGTGACAGCATCATCTTTTTTTCTTTGTTTGCTGTTTCAGAGAATTTTATTTACATTGGTTTCTGCTGAGAGTTTGAGTTCCACATGTTCTAAATCCTTTTTCAAAGCCTAGTGCGGTGATGCAAGGATATTAAACACGGTACTGTAAAAGAAGTATCTAAATGAAATAAACTGCCATGGAAACATCACTTTTTTACACTCTTTGGACACAATTATGTTTGGATTCATTAATATTCTATATAATTATATATTCTACAACATTTCAAGTGTGAGTACTTTCAGTCAATAAAAAATCCAAAGTAAGCAATATACTGTATCTTCACTTACAGTACCGGTAATACTCAACCAGACTCTCCTCTATAAATGTATACATTTTTGTATTCATAACATACCAAACTAGAAAAGTGCATGCACTGCAGATCTCCGACAGGCCCCGCTATGCCTAAAGCCCAATTTATGGTTTGTCTCCAGTTGCACTTAGCTGTTTCACCATTCCTCAGCATCATCATCATCATCGATGATGACGTCATCAGCGTTGTCATCGTTGATGTCACTTGAGCAATTGTGATGTGATCAGTGATGCCAGGCCACTTTATAGTAGTAGGGGGGCACTTTTTTTTTTATGTTTTTAGGCCTTCTCACAGAGCCATTGTGACAGCATCAGCAATGGTAGACATCAGTGATGTCACTCGAGAATTGTGATTTCATCAGTTATTTATGACAGACACTGATGATGTCATAATAATAACACAACCCAGGGAGGAGGGAACAGATAATATCAGCAACAGCCAGTCTACATCAATGTTTTACTCTTGCCTGCAAGTTTGTTTACAAGACCTGCCAGATAACGCCATGAGGCGCGTGGGAGTCACCTACTTCCTCGTCTTAATGAGCAGTCTTGGTCTTACTGGCACCGCTCACGCTGAAGATTGTTCCAAACCTTTTGGAGGAGACAACATGGATTTGACAGACGGTGACATTCTAAAAACAACCTTTGTCGATGGATCTGCTGCTACCTTTAAATGTGCATTTGGCTATGAGATTGCAGGGGGGTCTCGGAGCATCACCTGTACTGCTGGTACCTGGAGTGAGGTGAAGCTTCGATGCCAGCGTAGAAATTGTGGCTCCCCTGGAGAAGTGGAACATGGATATTTTGACATGGATGGGACTCAGTTTGGGGACACGGTTACGGCCGTTTGCAACAGTGGTTACCGTTTGGCCGACAGAAATGCTCAAAGGACTTGTCATGCCCGAGGGTGGACAGGGAGGGTGCCTACATGTGAAGCGGTTATTTGTGGTCCTCCGCCTGAGGTTGGGCATGCAGAAAAACATCCTCTTCAAGACAGCTATTCGTATGGAGATGTCGTAGGATACACGTGTAAGAAAGATTACACACTCAAAGGATTATCAACAATATCTTGTTCAGATGATGGAAAATTCAAACCTGCTCCTCCAACATGTATCCAGGTTGAGTGCAAACTTAATGTTACACATGCTAAGAGGGAACTAGGTGCGTTACCCCCTTATGGATACAAGGCTCATGTGACAATCAAGTGTGATCCTGGATATTATATGGAAGGAGCATATGTTCTTTCATGTGAAATTGATAACACATGGTCACCTAAACCTCCAGTATGTAAAGCGATTCCAACCAAAGCTACCATTACGTCTACCACTCCAACCAAAACCCAAGCTACCACTACAACTACCACTCCAACCAAAACCAAAGCTGCCATTACAACTACCACTCCAACCAAAACCAAAGCTGCCATTACAACTACCACTCCAACCAAAACCAAAGCTGCCATTACAACTACCACTCCAACCAAAACCAAAGCTGCCATTACAACTAAAGCTACCACTAATCTGTGGTATCAGTCATGGTGGTTTATTTCATTGGTTGTTGTTTTTGTTGCTGGTTGCGGTGGTATCTGTTTAGTAGTTTACAAGAAAATAAGCTGCTCTGTGGCTACTCTTCAAATGTGACCATAAAAGATGAAGAGGGGGAGTTCTAGCACTCTGTTGGGCCTCTTTCACAGCCGCCATTTTGTGTCTAAAAGGCAGGGTAAACAGGTGCAACCAAATCATTAATTAGGGGCCCAGCACTGGAACACTTACATGGATTGGAAGTTAGAAACCCTAATGTTTGTTTGCACCTGTGTTACTTCCTTACTTCCTGCCTTGTAGACACAAAATGGCTGCTGTGAAAAAGGTCCATCCATCTAACTGACTGGAACTTGATTATCTAAGGAAAAGTCTAAAAAGTGGCGACAAGATAGCTCAGCAGGCCAATATAAACAGAGCTTCTTGATGCTTATAGAAGGATTTAATAAAGAAGTAATGTACAGTTATACTTCACTTCATCCTAACTGTATCCTAGGCAAGCAATGCACATCCTCTTACCAATTGATTGTACATATTTTGAGCTGCGACATAAGTTCAGCTTGTACATTTTAACAGGTTTATGTGTATAAAGCAATCACTCATGGCCAGGCTCTGGTCAGATATACCGTACATGTATAATGTTCCATTTTAAAGTAGAGATTCCAAGCTTCTCTGATGATATGACATCAAGAAGCTCCTTTTTTCTATTTACTTGATTATCTAAGAAAGATGCATGTCACTGGATCCATCTTTGAATGTAACAACATCCATGTGCATGCCATTGTCACTGTGGATTTAATCAATGGAACACCAGAGGGCCCAGTCTGACGTTCAGAAACTTCACAACAAGTGGAAAATGGGCTCAGTCCCATGCTTATGTTCGAGCGGCTGCTCTTTGCAACTATTTAATACTAGCAATCTCGTGCGCTACGCGCCCCGACTGCGCGTCACATGCGGAGCTCGCCCGCTACACGGCCTGCTACACGGGGCGGCTGTGGCTCAGGAGGTAGAGCGTGTCGTCCACTAATCAGAAGGTTGGTGGTTCGATCCCCGGCTCCTCTAGTCCGCATGTCGAGTGTCCTTGGGCAAGACACTGAACCCCAAATTGCTCCCGATGGCTGTGCCAGCACCCTGCGTGGCAGCTGGATGCCTTCGGTGTGTGAATGGGTGAATGTAGGCACATTGTAAAGCGCTTTGGATTAAAGCGCTATATAAATGCAGTCCATTTACCATTTACGGCCTCGCCTGCTCTATGACATCACTGATGACATCATGATTGATGACATCATCACTGAACTTATATAGCCTCAGCCAGGAAGGATGACATCACAGATGACATCATCACTGATGACGGGTCACCCGCACGGGTGCTCTTTACACCCCCTGAAAGTTTCAGCCCGATCGCACATTCCTATTATAGGAGGATAGTCTGTGTGCTTCAAAGTCCACTCTTCAAATTTTTTTCTTCTCTCTGATTCAATTCCCTAAGTTTGGGATGCATTCCTTTCCATCACAAGTGTTTTTCCATCCTGTACTCAGGAAGGAGTGAAGAATGTCATATCATCAGAGAAGCTTGGAATCTCTACTTTAAAATGGAACATTATACATGTATATCTGACCAGAGCCTGGCCATGAGTGATTGCTTTATACACATACTAAACCTGTTAAAATGTACAAGCTGAACTTATGTCGCAGCTCAAAATATGTAAAATCAATTGTTAAGAAGATGTGCATTGCTTGCCTAGGATACAGTTAGGATCAAATTATTGTTGCCTTTGAAGTTGAGAAATACAGGAAATTAAAGTTAAGCCAATGGTAGCTGTTTGGAACAGAGTGAGGGAACAGACTCAAAGACAGACAAACAGCGACTGAACAGAGTGAGGGAACAGACTCAAAGACAGACACATCAGCGGCTGAATTTGCCCTTATTTATTGTAAAAGTAGTATGGGCTCACTGTAGTATTTACATTATATTAAGCCAATAGCATAGTCACTATTATTTGTGACTAGAAATCATAATGTACACAGCAATGTAGATCGCAAAATGGTTACTGCGTATAATCTGGTGATCAAAGCATTGTTTTTCTGAAAGTTTTCATTATTTGAATTCAACCTATTCCATCCTGTGCCGGTGTCTCTACTAAGGAGAGGAGAACTTGCCGAGGAAGAGGATGGACTTGGTCTTGTTGTGCCTTATGAAGAAGAGGAAGGGGTGGTCTGCTGTGAATTGTTCCCCCATCTGCCGGCGGAAGTTTACCAAGCCAGCTGTGGCTGCAGCCGCCTCCGTCCCCTCCTCGTTCACCTCCACAAAGGCCTTGTGGGCCACCGTAGACAGGTAGAGTCCGCCATTGCCATTCATTCCAGACAGGTCGGCTTTTTCCTCACAGAACACTTCCGTCATGCCCAGTTTGCCCAGAGTCTCGTTCAGCTCATACTGCTCCTCCAGCTTAAAATTGGGCAGGTGAACTAGGATTTCTGAGATGGTGTCCATATTGTCCCTGTTGGTCCACTTATCCAGCTTCTCCTGGGTTAACTCCTTCTCTAGCTTGAGCAGCGGGTCAGAGCCATCAGCAGACGCCCCAGGGAGCAGGACGAACATGCTGAGCTCCTCCTCCACATAGGGCAGCTCCAGGATCTGCAGGCTATAGTCAGGGACGTAGTTGAAGGGCAGCTTGTTCCTCTGGTACATCATCTGCACTGGCTTGGTCTCATTCTGGTTGAGTTTAAAAGGCATCTCTTTGGTGTTTGCCACATTGAAGCGGTTCATCCAATTTCCTTTGAAGTAGATGGCATTGACCAGAGCCATTCTCGTCCGAGTACTGACCGTGCCTGGCTTCAGCAGATCTTTTATCTTCTTCTCCGTCTGCTGCTCCACCCAGGTGTTGATGACCACTCTGCACTCCTCTGGGGCTCCCATGAAGTCCACAGCCTTCAGGTCCGCATGGTAGAACGTCTGTGTGGCTTTTAGGAAGTCCGGGAGGAAGTTGAAAGTATTTTCTACATAAAGGCGGTTGGCTAGTTTGAGGATGTATGAGGCAGATGGCGAGTTGACATCAGCACTGAGTGTCTGGAAGGCTGTGTGGACGTCCTTATCCAAGCTAAATGAGAGGGCCTTTGCCATTTGGGTGGCAGTGTCTCCTTTAGCTCCCAGATAGACCATGGCCAGGGCCGAGCTGATGCTCAGGGGGGAGAGGAAGAGGTTCCCGCCGGGGTTGCCTTGGCTCAGAGTGCGGTACAGCTTCAAGGCGAAAACTGTGTTTGAACTGCTGAGGGTGTCCATGGCTGCTGCCATGGCTTCCTGATCTGTCTCCCGCGGTCTGTCTCCCCAGTGAAGCACAGGCTTGCACAGAGCCGAGTGAAGCACAGGCTGGCACACAGCCAACGAGTGAAGCAAAAGTAAAAGGTAAAAACAAGCCCGAAAAAGTCCCTTGGGGGAAGAACAGCGTGGTCCTGACGAAGTGGATAAATACATGCTTCCGTCCAGTGTTGCCAGGTGGGAAATGTCAAATGATCTTACCGGAGGGTCTAAATTATCGTTTTTTCAGCCAGGAAGGATTTATGACATCACTGATGACATCACAATTGCTCGAGTGGCATCACTGATGACATCACAAGTGACATCACTGATGACGTCACGATTGCTGAACATGACACTGGTGATGACATCACAATCCCTGATTGCAGCGCACACGATTTCTATACAACTACAACAGCGTTCTGTAGGTCTCACCCCATCTTACTAGCCTAAGCAATGAAAAGAGCACGTGAACTTGGACTGCCTTAATGAATCGAATAGAGGTGAAGAAGCTGCTCCAATCAGACTGATTTGGCAGAGGGAGAGAAGAAGAAGAGATACTTCATTTATATCAAGTGCAGCACAGGGAAAAGACAAGCAATAGGGCTGAAATATGCCCATAAGAATTTGTTTTTCCATTACCTGACTCCCTCTTACTGTTGTTCAGCTCACTCCATCTAACTTTCTGAATCTACTTTTACGGCTCAAAAAAGACTTGAGGGGCTCCCTGGAATCTCCTACCTCTAGTAGTCCAATGTCTTTGTGTACTCGGCATGGTTGGCCCATACATAATATACAGTACACTTGAATCAGCAAAGGCTTCAGATAAAAAAGAAATTCTTATCATGCTGAGTCCAAATCATCAAGGAGAACCTGACACGAAACTTCTGCAAGCAAAGGTGTGAAATGAATTAAGTACTCTGAAGGGGCCTGCCTGTACCTTTCTTCTGCCCTCCTCCTTTTTTTCCTACTTCTCAAGTTTTGCTTCATTATGACTTCTTCTGCTGAACATCTCTTGACTTAGTCCGGTGAAGAGAGAGGTGAGTAGGGGGTGGATTTAAGCCTACCGGGGGAGGGACAGAGAAAATCGAGCACAGTAACAACCCACGGCGCAGAAAAGCTATTTTTTTCCCAGGCTCCGTTTAAACTTTGAACAGATACCCTCGTGTGTTTTACTCCACACTCTCAAAGGGTGAGGGATTTATGGTTTCAGCTCCTGCCCCCGTGCTCATTTAGGCCTTATTAATCCAATTACTTGCCCAATTGTACATTATATTTAACATCGCCCTGGTTCTCTCCCAATGCGACTATACGAAGATGCTCGACCGACTCAGCTGCCTATAGCTTTATTATAAGGAAAATTACTGAAGGCTTGCAGATAGAGAGAGAGAGAGAGAAAAAAAAAAGCTAAATGGCTGCAATTCATCAAACGATTACACCAATTATGTCGCGGGAATTTGGACGGGCTCGGATCGCGGACGTCTCCGTCTGGGTTTCCTGGCAGCCAATCCCATGCGCACACAAGTCCGAGATACCGGCTCATTTATCTATCTTTGGGGAAGTCTGAGCCAATGTTAATGCCCCCACCATGATTCCCCATCATCTGCTTCACCCGGTTGGTGACAGTAGCGGTTTACACATAGGTTATTAATGCTCTGCTCTCTATATTCACTCTATGTTTAGTGGGACTTTGCGGTGGCCAGTAGTAGCGGAAGAGGTTTGTGTCGGGCAGGGAGTTTTTTTTTATGTCTTGACGTTACTGCGATGGCGGGGCCTAACCTTGGGGATCTGGCCTGATGGGGGATTGGACCTTGGCTTGAGGCACCACTTTTATTTGCCGGCTTTTCACGACTGGTGAGGCAGTGAATGATGAGCCGCATGCTTCAGACCGCTCGTTCTTATCTTCCCAAAATACAGAATACAGGTTTCATTTATTAAAATTTGACTAGGCAGGATACAACAGTATAAAAACAGTTTTTAAACAGTGATCCTGAAATGCATCAAAACTTTACAGTGATCAATCATCATAGATCATAGTTATGAATTTAGCAACATAAAGCCTGAAGGCCAATTTAAATAAGCGAAAGGAAAACACCATTTATAAAACAGTTTAAGAGCGCGAGGAAGAAAAGAGAGTTTGTGTCTTTTGATTCTGCTTGTGGGCACAATGTATTCTCTACGCCGGCGGAGAGAGTAAGTGGGAGTTGAGGCTGGATGGAGGAAACCATGCAGGGGGGGAGGAGCTATCCTTGAGTATGTTGGTGAGGGTACGCAGGGTGGCCTCATCACGCCTTTCCCTCAAAGATGGAAGAGAAGAAGACGGAATTCCAATGATCCTGCAGCATCTTTTCTGTACCTTCTCCAGCTCCTCAGAGATGCCTTTTGTCAGCCCACCCCAGACTGGGCTGGCATACTCGAGGATTGGGCGAATGAAGGTCAGGTAGATTTGTTTTAAGACATCACAAGGAAGACCAGCTCTTTTGGCAACACTGAGGTAATGGATTCTTGGCCGTGCCTTGGAGAGCATGTATTTAATGTGGGCGGTCCATGACAAGTCAGGTGATATCTGAACTCCAAGCAGTTTAAAGGTGGAGACTCTGCTGGTGTTTTGCCCAGAGATTGTTGGGGGCGGTGCACAGGGGATGTTGCCCTCTCTCCTGGCACTGATTGCTATGTCCATAGTCTTAGCTCCATTCATTGCCAGTGAAAGCTCCTGACCGCATTCAGCCACAGAATCCAAAGCCTTCTGCGACAGGCCAGGTAGAGACTCCCTCAGAAGCTCTGTCTAGTGAGGGAGGGCACACCGCCCCACCGCACCGCACCGCACCCCAACCCACCCCCTCCCTCCCCAGTCACACACGCACTCGCTACCAGGACGTTATCATACTGAAACGACAGAACAGGTGGATTTCCAATGACTCCCAACTGTATGAGTGAAACGGTGCGTGCAGGTCATCTGGTCTCTGGCGACGAAGGAGTTGAAAGACGAGGATGTTACCAATTGCCAATCCCACCCCCCTCACCCTTACGTGTCAGCGACCTATTTCGATAACAGACTGTCGTTAACGTTAAATACCGTCGCCAGAGGTCGCTGCTACTTCCTGGTTACAGCTCCTGCCTCTGGCGTATGTATGCACTGCACACATGCACTATAGTCACACGACTACCACCTTAAAAATCGACCAATGTTGTTTTTCTTGTGAGGATGGGCTGCTCCTAAACCCTTTCCTACAACAAAACAAATCCATCAAAATCTAAAACTTCCCTCCCTGCAAAAAAAAAAAAAAAAAAATGTACACAAATGCCAAAGATGAGGCAAAAAGCAAAGAGAGGAGAAATTAAACTACATTGTGAAAAATGAGTCAGCTGTCTCCCTCTGCATATTTCCTTTTTTTCCCTTTCTACAAGTGAGCGGCAATCGAATCTCCACAAATCCAAATGCAATCAGACAGCTGCCTGGAACAAGCGCGGCGCTACATACACCTTGCTCTCGCCGTGAATTAAATTGCCATTGACAAAGTCTTGTCGCTGCTGCTCCTTTCTGGATACGATTTGAATTGGATTCATGTAGACTCTTCTGACACCACGAAATGGGGAGAGGCGGAAAGGAAGGACCAGAGATGCAGTGGGTAAAAAAAAACAAGGGAAACAGAAAGACAAGGTGAGCAATCAGAGAGAGAGAGAGAGAGAGAGAGAGAGAGACTGAGAAGGTGGGAATGAGAGACAGATATAAAAAAAAAAGGAAATCAGAAAAAGGGGTCGAGCCAGTTAGAGACAGAAGAAGCGAAAGGGGTAAAAGACAGGGTGAGTGTGCTTCTCTAACTGTTTCACCGCTTCATTCTGATGCATGGAGACAGACAGCAGAATAGATTGGTAGCCTTGGGTGGATAAGGACAGAACCATTCCCCAGAGAGATGGATTAGACGTGGGAGTAGAAATAAATGATCGCAGATTTTAATGGCCTTTTGGCTTGCTGTGCGTCCCCCCTCCCCCCCCTTTCCCATTTCCATCCGGGGGGGGGGGGGTTTACAGTGATGACATTTTCACATGCCAACTGTCTTCTTACCTTTTGCAGTTTAACTTCTCAGAAACAATCGTCATGGCGCTGCAGCCAAAGCGATCGAGGGAGCGCGGAAGGAAGGAGCGCGCGCGTCTGTCTTCCAATCCCAGATGCACGGCGAGATAGAGGAAACGGACACCTGAGCTAGAATTACATGTAGTAGGTGACCTATACAAATCAGGATGTTTGTGCAATAGCCCGCTCTCAGAGGTCATTATAGAGTATAAGGAGAGTGTGACCTTTCCCTTATCTTTTACTAACACACACAGGCGCACACACAGGCGCACATACTATACACTCAACCATGCAAATGTATACAGACATATTAACCAACTCAAGTGTGTTTCAAATTCAAACGGTGAATCTCTTTAGTTGACAGCTTTTTACTTGAAAGCCTCTTCAAAATATCTCAACAGCAATGTTTACAATACTTCCCCCCCCCCCCCCCCCCCCCCCGATACATACATTTGTAGATATAATACAAAACCTAGGGACCAGACTAGAGATACATACATTTGTAGATTTAATACTAAACCTAGGGACCAGGGCCGTTCGAGTTTGCGTTACCCCAATCTGCGAATCCATCGGCCATGCAAATAGAAGATCAGCCTTGAGCAGTGTTGGGCAAGTTACTTTCAAAATGTACATATTACTAGTTACTTTCATTTGAAAGTAATAGGTTTCTTTACAATATTACTGTCTGTGTAGAGTAACTCGTTACTTATTACACTACTTTTGCATTACTTTTTACCAAAACAACAGCAGTAGCAGAATGACATCGCTGCCCCGGAACCATCCTGAAAAATAATTTCAACGCCTTCAAGTCAGTGTAAACAATCCAAAATTCTAAATGTTATTCTTTTCCTTTTCCTTTGTGATTGTTATCTATAGTGGTTATTTGCATAAAAACACACAGATTGATTAGGAAATGATTGTATCTTCATTTAAATATGTGCTTTGATTAAAAAAAAAAAAAACTCAATTTGTAACTTGTGTTACTTACTTGTCAAAGTAACTTGTATAATATTACTGAAATGGTAATAAGTTATATTACTGAGTTGCTGCTAAAAGTAATATATTACATGTAATATGTTACTTTTGTAATGAGTTACCCCCAACACTGGTGTTACCCTAACTGAACCTTGTCCCTCATGGGAAATAGCTATGTATTATAGTATCTATGGAAATAGCAGATGGCTTAAAGTTACTGTGGTGGAGGACACGCTGTAAACGAAGCATGTGTCGCAAGTTTCAGGGTAAAGGGTTCAACGGGGACTCTGGACAACCTATGGCGAAGGTACTGTCCAGCACGTGACTGTTGCCTATTGGCTGACTCTGTGGTAAAAAGTGCATAGGCTAATATATTAATATCATAGTGCAAGGGGATACACTTACAATACCACTCTTTGACCTTCTATCACTGCCAGAATCTTCACCTTTCCTGTCTTTGTGCAAAGAGGCGGTGTTGATGTCAAAATACAGCCCCGCATTAATCTTGGCAATTTAAACATTATATATATATATAGCCTATGTATATTTAAAATACGAGGGAGCCTGCACATAAGTCAAGACAGTTGAATATTATACTTGGCCATTACATTTTATGGAAATGTAGCCTTGGGTTGTGGAATAAAAAATGGGTCTCACTCTTAATTTCTGTTATGATAAGTTCCATACCTGATTGCCTCCATAAGAGGTAGATCTGTCTTCATAAGGCCTCGTGAGGCTCCTGACAACTATTTAGCTGTGCTAATCCATTTGTTTGATTTATTTCTTACAGTATGCGGGTAATGTCTTTTAAAGATCTAGCAGCTACAGAGAGATGAAGGGAAACCAATTGCCGACAGATAGCATCAAATTTCTGAGCGTCTAATCATTCGTGCATATCTTCTTTGCCTCAGATTTCCTTTTGGTTAATAAATGAGAAGCCTTGATGAGCGGAAGAGATATGGATGCCATTCCACGCAGCGGTATTGCGCTCCCTCTGCGAGATAGTGATTTTGCGGTTGCGATAAGCATCGTCTAAATAATGCAACGCGCTACACAAAATAAATTGATGACATGAAACATAGCGCGCCGCTCCGGCAGCTTAAAGAACTATTCTCTGCCGGAGAAGACGGCAGGGAGGAAACAAAGGCAGTTAATTCAGAATGAGGAGAGGATAATTTAGTATGCTTTCTTCCACCAACAGCCTCTCCTCCAACTTCCTTCCTCCATACTCATGACTAGCAATACTTTTTTTTAAATGAGTATTAAGTATTTTCGTATTTTTCTCCCATTTTCTCTGCAATTGCCCCCCTGCTGTCCCGGTTGTTGCTCCACCCCCTCTGCCGATCTGGGGAGAGCCGTAGACAAGCACATGCTTCCTCCAATACATGTGCAGTTGCCAGCCGCTGACGTGGAGTTTCACCGGCAGCACGTAGCGCATTGGAGGATCACGCTATTTCCCCCAGTTCCGCTCCCTCCAGAACAGGTGCCCCGACAGACCAGAGGAGGCATTATAGACCCTTTTCACGGGGGCCATATTGTGTCAAAAAGGCATGGGAAACACAGGTGCAAGCAAAACACTAATGAGGGTTTCCAACTTCCAATCATGGAAGTTGGAAACCCTCATTAGTGTTTTGCTTCCATCCCATGCCTTTTCAACATAAAATGGCCCCCGTGAAAAGGGTCTATTGCAGTGACCAGGACTCACGCCTCCACCGGCTTCCCACCCCGCAGACACGGCCAATTGTGTCTTTTAGGAACGTCTCACCAAGCCAGAAGTACCGCTGCCGGAAATTGAACCCGGGTCTCCGCGGTGGTAGGCGAGTGCTTCTACCTCTACAATACCCAGACGGCCCCCCTCTGCCTAGCAGGTCCTACCATCACTCTCTGACCTCTGCCCTGCGGTGGGGTCTAGCCGGGTGGGACCTGGCCGGCAGGTTGAGGCCGGGGCTGAGATGACTTTGGGGGGTCTCCAGCCCTATCCGGCCCCGGGCATCCGTCACCGTCAGAATGACCACTAGCGGGGCTTACTCTAGCATAAGGGAGAGAGGGGTTGGGTGGGGGGTGGTTGGAGGGCAGGAGGATGGAGAGATAAAGACTGATGGGTGAGGGGCTGGTGCTCCTCTATCATCATTTCACAGCTGTAGGACTCTGAGACGGCAGCCTCTCACACTCGGAATCACAGCTGGTCTGGGAACGGATGGAGGGAGGGAGAGAGAAGAAAGGTGCGATGCTAAAGGAAGGTGGAAGGAGCGCAGTCAGTTTGGTTGGCTGGACTAAAAAAAAAGAACCACCGATTTCAGCCGGTGAGTGAATTGACAGTCTGATTGAAAACTGCACACAATGGCATTTGAGAGCCACTTGGAAAATATATGTGGCGCTGCCTGCTGAGATGCTGGGCGGCTTCCATCAGTTCCTTTGCACAATTTCTGTGCAAATGCATGCAAATGGAACGCAGTAAACACATGCATATACATTGTGCACAAATGTGGAGCGACTTATCCTGGGAGAAATAGAATGTAGTGCAAAGAAAGACACACGCGCAAACATACAAATGCGATGTACGCTTTACACACACAAATAAGCTCTCTCTCTCTCCCTTGAGTAAATACACAACTGCACATTTGAGAGTGTGCGCACGTAAATGTACACACAGCAGGTGCACGTGCCCACACAGTCATGGGCGCACGTACGTGCACGCACACGCACGCACACACACACACACACACACAGAGAGAGAGATGTGCGTACACACACAGATTAGGCTACTGCTGGGACTGAAGAAAATGGCTTCAGGGGACCCAGGGCAGCGGCTGTGGTTCCCTGTCTCTGGCTTAGACACAGCCACGTCGATAACTAATCCTGACCTTTCCCCAGCCGCCAAATTGAAAAATAAGAATAAGAAAAAATAAAATAGATGGCGGATGCTATCGAGACGCCTGTGTTGCTTCCTGCAGGTGTTGGAGGCGCTCCATCTAATGGATTGAGAGCAGGAGAGAGGGAATAGGGATGGCTGTCAGGTCGGCCATATCTGCCTTTCGCAAGGTCCCTTCACATGAGACTAATACCATCCTATAGTGGCCCAATCCAAGGTCCCTTCACATGAGACTAATACCATCCTACAGTGGGCCAATCCTAACCTAGAGAGACGCTCACTGGGGCAGCGGCATGTCTGTCGTCCAATCACAGATGCGTAGTGAGATAGGAGAAATGGACAGCTGAGCTATAGTATTACATGTCATAAGTGACCTATGAACCCAGTCGCCAGGATAAAATGTAGGCATTGTATACGTTTCTGGTGGTAACCATGAAAAGTAATGTTTGATATCTACGTTTGTTTCTGAAGTTACGGAGGCAAGTATGTTAGCATAGCATGTTGCATAGCGCATAGCATTTCTAGATACGTGAAAAATTAAAATGATACACATCATAATAATGACAGTCTGAGGTTTAGTATGTCAGTAGGGAGGGGGTGGGGGTGGGGGACCCGTACCGTTCCCGGCTTGTAACTTACTCATGAGAGAGCTGTTTCGAATCACGACCCAGACCATAACCCTAAACCCTAACCAAGTTGCATTTGTTGCCTAAACCCAACCAAGATGTTACCGGGCCGGTAGCCGAGGCTCCCGCAACTCGCGAAACATTTCCGTGGAACGGAATGTAAAATAGGAGCATTTCCGTGGATGCCGACATTACGTACGATGGCGACATTTTATCCTGGCAATTGGGTATGACCTATACAAATCAGGATGTTTGTGCAATAGCTCGCCCCCTGGTTCATTATATGAAGGGGAGTCTATAACCTTTCCTTTATCCTGTGGTAATACACACACATACACACACATACAGACACACACACACACACACACACACACAGCCTGCTTGCTCTGTCATACCTGTTAGAGCTCTAAATTACCTTCGCCACAACCATGGCGAGTGTCGCCAAGCATCTCGCTGTAGCGCATATATTTGGTTACATTACCCGACCACCCATGGTGTGCCACTGAGGAGGTGACGTGCTCTCTCTGGATTCCTTGATAGGTGACTTCATCAAAATACTTTGACCCCCTGGGAGTGCTGGATCTAACCATGTGTGTCCACCATCACAATATGAATAATTGGCATATAGGTGCCATTACTGTCTGGCGGATAAGTGGGAAGTCCAAAATATATTATGCACTTTAGAATTTTAATAAGATATGGATGGGATTCTCGTTGATCATGCAATTTGAACCGTCAAATTCATCATCTTGGGAACTGCAAATTACTTGTGGAAATTTCCGAAGCCATTTCACTGAACAGTATAACCTTGAAAGAGAGTAAAATAACAACAAACTGGCAAGAACAAGCTCGTTTAATGAAATTACAAATGAAATTACCTTACTCACCCAGATGAAACCAGACTCATTTTCCCATTCTGTCCACACAAAAGGGGGAAATATCATGTAGGGAATTTCTGTGCTGAATTTGGCAGAAGACTCATTCAGAGCTGCAAACACACACACTAACTTGCACACACAGTCTTTAGTCACTTTTGGGGTATTTACATAGACTTACTGTACGTGCATTCCCTGGAGACCTATACCCTAACCGTAACCACTACTTGCCTAAACCTAACCCTAACCTCTGACCCCCAAATCAGCTTTTTACCAACTGGGGACACAGCTTTTGTCCCCAATTGCACAAGCCGTCCCCAATCAATCACCTGGTCTTAAGTCAGGTGTG
Organism: Poromitra crassiceps; assembly: GCF_964638095.1. Lineage (NCBI taxonomy): Eukaryota > Metazoa > Chordata > Actinopteri > Beryciformes > Melamphaidae > Poromitra > Poromitra crassiceps. Next base: position 37,491,390 of record NC_139628.1, read on the forward strand.
TCCCCAATTTTGACTTAGAAGCCCACGCAGCACGTGTGCTTACGCACCACGCACGAGCACACACACACACGGTTCCAGGGTGTCCAGATTGGCTGATACTCCACCAAAATCCACCAGGGGGAGTGGTAGTTTTGAGTCAATGAAGACTTGAAGGGAGCTGCTGCTCCAACCCGGTCTCATAATTCGCGGTGCCGGTGCTGTCGGGGCTCCAGCTCGGGTCTGTGCAGTGATTTGGGGGTCAGCTGGTTTGCCGGTCCCTAATCCTCTCTTGTTGGTTCTGCAGATAATAAGGTGCAAAGATCCGGTCCCGGGTCATTAGGCAGTTCTAATCCACCTCCAGCAGCCAGGAGGACACAATGAGGGAGGCAGACAGGAGGCAGGCCGCATTGTATACTCACACACAGGATGGAAATACACGAGTGAAGGCACGCATATAAATGCAAGCATATGCACAGAGACATAGAAGCACGAGCAGCGACGTGCACACGGTGCCTCTTATGCAGATGCACGAGCTGCTATGCAGTAAACAAATAGCTGAGAGACCAGTATGCACACAATAGCATTCAGTGCCGTGCCGATGCTACAGAGGAGAGACAATTCTCCCCAAAATGATTGCCGCACAGAAAGACAGAACGGAACAATCTCATCTTCCCCCTGCTCGTTCCCTCGAGTCGTTCTGTCTGTTGGCAGATCAACAGGCCGTACCTGTAACTGCCTCTCGTTGCCAGGCGCTGGTGCGTCGCGCCGCTGAAATGTGCCATGGCTTTTGATGCAAATAATGCACGTTTGTAAGACTCATTAGTCACTCAGTGGGTAATGGTGCCAGACGGCGTCGGGCAAACAGGAAGGCCAGGCAGAACAAAAAAAAGAACGAACAGATTAAGGCCTTAACTCCTTATACAAAACACAAATGGACACGTATAGAATTGTACACCGGTGGTTCTCAAAGTGGGGTCCGGGCACCCCCCAGGGGTCCACGAGGGGGTTCTAGGAGGTCCCCAGGAAAAAGTTGAATCATTTATTTTCACTATAATTCCATCGATAAGTAACACAATGACCGAATGTATGACTATTTTGGTCATGCAGTTTCATACAATTTCTGTAATAAAAGATCTGAAAGCAAAAATCTTATCAGATCGGGGGCCCTGCGACAATATCTTATCAAATGGGGGTCCATGGCCCAATTTGTGTCGGTTTAGGGGTCCTTGATGTGAAAAAGTTTGAGAACCACATACACAACAATGCACAACAGTACATGCTCAGAGACACACAGTTACATACAGATAGACATGTCATGTGCATAAGATTTTAGGCCAAAAACATCAATAGTAAACAACATGAGCAACCCTGAGCATTGGAAAGCAAAGTTGCCAATCTTCAGAGGAGAGAAGGAATGAAATCTGTCTCTCTGGGGCTCTACAATTTGTGCATTTATATGCTACAAAAAAATCTACTGCGTGAATCCAAAATAATTCAAGTATAGTCTCTCTAGACACGACAATGTGCTCTGAATTCATTTTCAACCATCAGGCTGAAAGTAGCAGCTATCATAAAGGAAGAGAAGCAGGTGCTTCACATTGTTGGGTTTAACTTTCTGGCCTACAGAAAGTTTCTAAACGTTGTTTGTTCAAAATGAGGGAGAGAGAAAAAAATCCTATTATGAATGATCCAAGGAGGAATTTCCTCCGTTTAAGATCAACTCATGTGGATTCTAACATTTTGCCTTTAAAACGCACTTTTTATGAAAAGTAAAAAGTCATTTGATTGCGGTCATAACGTATTTAGAGTGACCACCTAATCCTTGGAATAATTTGGCTGCACTGACTTCAAATAAAGAGAAGTCACATAGTTACACTTTTCATGCAGCCATGAAATTAATGGATTTCAATGGCGTCAAATGTAAAAAAATAAAATAAAATAAAGAAGAAGATGAGATTTGTCCTCGGCGTCCAACGTAAAAAAAAAAAGAAAGAAGAAGAAATTTGTCTTCAGTGTCCCAACGTAAAAAAAGAAAGAAGAAGAAAAAGAAAGAAATCTTCCATTTGTAGCACGCAGGGAACAACAAACTTGCGTTTTAGACCTTTATTGTTGTCTGCCACTGATTCACAGTGAGAGGTGAGATAAACCTTGAGCCCAGTGGGTTGTTTCGGCGATTTATCCACTAAACTCCCTCTAACTTTGAAGTGACATTTTTGGAAAACCTTCCATCACATATGAGACATGACAAGGGAAAAGATGTCATCAATTCACTGTTTGCCCGTGCTGTCACTGAGTCTCACAAGCTTTATCTGGCTGTGAGCTTTTCACATGATGCGGCCTATGTAGTGTAAGCCGATCCCCAGTCTAAATTAGCCCAGCTCAGAGGGCTCGAAGGCAACAAGTCAGACCAACAGAGATGCACCGTGGCCCGCTTCCAAACGCAATCCATTCTATACATTATCTCGCCTCCCTGGCCTTGTCGGAGAAGGTCACCGGAGCAGCGCCCTCCGGTGGCGAAGTGACAGCCATTTTCTGCTGCGTTTTTAGTTCCTTTTAATGGAATGTTTGCCTCCAGCTATCCACAGCATGCCTAATTAATCGGAGTAATTATTTGCTTAGGCAGACAAAGTGAGCGTTTTGTCTGTGTTCGGCAGTTTTCGACAGGGGAACATTGTGTCCGGATGAGGGCACGTTGAATGGAGCGGTATCGCCGGGGGAGAAATTCCCCCCCGTTCTTTTTGTGCGTGTATGTTGGGGGGGGGGGGGGGGGGGGGGCACTATGTCATCTTCCATAATATTTGGGAATATGGAGCCAAGCAAGTCTCGCAGTCTCTGGGCAGACACTAATTAACTTATCCATATCTTGACACCAAACTGTGGCTGCATGAGCTGCAATCAGCCATACTGCAGTTGAACCCCGATGTCAGAGAGCCTCTTTGGACTTTGCGTGTTTCACGAGAGAATGAAAATGTTTGAGCAAAACATGGACGCACAAGCAAACTCATGGAGTCACCTACGATACACATGCAAACTCATGTAGTCACCTACGATACACATGCAAACTCATGTAGTCACCTACGATACACATGCAAACAACATGTAGTCACCTACGATACACATGCAAACAACATGTAGTCACCTACGATACACATGCAAACAACATGTAGTCACCTACGATACACATGCAAACACATGTAGTCACCTACGATACACATGCAAACACATGTAGTCACCTACGATACACATGCAAACAACATGTAGTCACCTACGATACACATGCAAACACATGTAGTCACCTACGATACACATGCAAACACATGTAGTCACCTACGATACACATGCAAACTCATGTAGTCACCTAAGATACACATGCAAACAACATGTAGTCACCTACGATACACATGCAAACAACATGTAGTCACCTACGATACACATGCAAACAACATGTAGTCACCTACGATACACATGCAAACAACATGTAGTCACCTACGATACACATGCAAACTCATGTAGTCACCTACGATACACATGCAAACAACATGTAGTCACCTACGATACACATGCAAACAACATGTAGTCACCTACGATACACATGCAAACAACATGTAGTCACCTACGATACACATGCAAACACATGTAGTCACCTACGATACACATGCAAACAACATGTAGTCACCTACGATACACATGCAAACTCATGTAGTCACCTACGATACACATGCAAACTCATGTAGTCACCTACGATACACATGCAAACTCATGTAGTCACCTACGATACACATGCAAACAACATGTAGTCACCTACGATACACATGCAAACAACATGTAGTCACCTACGATACACATGCAAACAACATGTAGTCACCTACGATACACATGCAAACAACATGTAGTCACCTACGATACACATGCAAACTCATGTAGTCACCTACGATACACATGCAAACTCATGGAGTCACCTACGATACACATGCAAACACATGTAGTCACCTACGATACACATGCAAACTCATGTAGTCACCTACGATACACATGCAAACAACATGTAGTCACCTACGATACACATGCAAACTCATGTAGTCACCTAAGATACACATGCAAACAACATGTAGTCACCTACGATACACATGCAAACAACATGTAGTCACCTACGATACACATGCAAACACATGTAGTCACCTACGATACACATGCAAACACATGTAGTCACCTACGATACACATGCAAACAACATGTAGTCACCTACGATACACATGCAAACTCATGTAGTCACCTACGATACACATGCAAACTCATGGAGTCACCTACGATACACATGCAAACACATGTAGTCACCTACGATACACATGCAAACTCATGTAGTCACCTACGATACACATGCAAACAACATGTAGTCACCTACGATACACATGCAAACTCATGTAGTCACCTAAGATACACATGCAAACAACATGTAGTCACCTACGATACACATGCAAACTCATGTAGTCACCTACGATACACATGCAAACACATGTAGTCACCTACGATACACATGCAAACAACATGTAGTCACCTACGATACACATGCAAACTCATGTAGTCACCTACGATACACATGCAAACTCATGTAGTCACCTACGATACACATGCAAACAACATGTAGTCACCTACGATACACATGCAAACAACATGTAGTCACCTACGATACACATGCAAACAACATGTAGTCACCTACGATACACATGCAAACTCATGTAGTCACCTACGATACACATGCAAACTCATGGAGTCACCTACGATACACATGCAAACACATGTAGTCACCTACGATACACATGCAAACTCATGTAGTCACCTACGATACACATGCAAACAACATGTAGTCACCTACGATACACATGCAAACTCATGGAGTCACCTACGATACACATGCAAACAACATTCAGGGATCCACGATGATATCGGCACATCATCGTTATCGTCCGTTAAAGGCTTTAAGATATAACGAACATTTCTGCAGATATGACAGGCCGATAAAATGACGCCCAAATATGGCATGTTTTCCATAACCTAAGTTGAAGGAGTTTTCTTATTTTGCTCAGGGAATGTGTACATTTTGAAAAGCATTGTATTTACTGTATGTCTGCATTTGCCAGTGGGCCATTATGATAAGACTAGGCATAATAATGTGTTCATTCCACTACAGGAGAGACTTGATGTTCTCTGAAATTATGTGGAAAAACACGCACGCAAATATCGCCAATCGGACGAAAGAGTTGGAAAATATCGGATATTGGCAGAAAAATCCAATATCGTGCATCGCTAATGCACACAATGGGACACTCACTCTCACTCTCACCCGCGCACACACACACACACATGCAAGGACACACGCATACCCCACAATACAAACAACCCTAGGAGCAGAAAGCGTGATAAAATAAGGCACTTAAGAAATCAAAGTGAGATGGGAGGGGCTCGGGAGAGAAGGACGCCAGGCAGGGGCAGAGGAGGACAGGTGTGTGTGTGTGTGTGTGTGTGTGTGTGTGTGTGTGTGTGTGTGTGTGTGTGTGTGTGTGTGTGTGTGTGTGTGTGTGTGTGTGTGTGTGTGTGTGTGTGTGTGTGTGTGTGTGTGTGTGTGTACGTGCGTGCGTGCGTGCGTGCGCACAGGGTTGTCCCGTACACTTTCCTTTGGCTCAATCTCGGCAGTAAACATGATTGACGGCAGCCATATATCCCCAACCATTATACAACTTTATGTATCAATAATCAGAAATAAAGGCAGCCTGAACTATACATTTAGCAAACCTTAGCAGCCACATATAAATGAGCAGTCGCGCACGCACGCACACACACACACACGCTCACACACACACACACACACACACACACACACACACACACACTCACACTCCCTCTCCTGCCCATATTGAACGGGTCGGGTCCTTCGAGCACCCTAAATCTGTTCATCTGTCAAAGTGTCAGAGTCTATGCATCATCCGCTAGTCCTAGGAGCACACACACGCACACACACACACACACACACACATACACACACACACACACACACACTGGAGACAGGGAGCATCTCTCAAAAGCCAAAGCAGGAGGCTTTACCATATTTTAAAGGCTTGCTGAGATATCAGATTGCTCTCCATCTTGGGGGAGACGGCTGCTGCTCTTGTGTTTGTGTGAAAACATAACAAAGTGTTTCAGGGACCCTGTGCTGCCTTACAAGCTGCTGGACGAGACACATTCACACTTCCAAAGTAGCCAAAGCAATACTGGTGATGCCGCATAGAAGAGATACTGTATATTAATTATATATCGTTCCATACTAACGAACCAGTGAAGGTTTTTTGAGTTAGGCATGTACCAATAAAGACAATGTTGCCCTGTTGATCACTTGTAATGCACTCTTGACAAGTTAATAATAATCTTTAGTTCAAATTGGCTAAGTGGGCGGTGTCTGTGGGCTTTGTGATGTCATCAGTGATATCACTTGAGCAATTGTGATGTCATCAGTGATGTCACTCGAGCAACAGGCCCCAGTGTTTAGGGGCACACGATTCCGCTCCTTACTTTGGTTGGTTGTAATGTTTTTGTGATTATGGGATTGAAACATAATGTATTCTATTATTGCACTAACAGTAGATTGATAGGCTATTGATCATAGGCCCTCAAAATGCATGGGCTCCCCCATTGTGTTTCTCCTAGAGTAGGCTTATGATAATGAGAATAACCCTAGTAGAGACCCAATTAACACCCTTATTATCGTTATTCCGGTCCTCCTTAAATCTTGTGATGGCGTGATGTGACTCGAGCAGCTGGGATTGCCCAACTGTGATGTCACTCAGGCAGTTGTGATGTCATCAGTGATGTCAATCGAGCAACTGATGTAGAATTAAGGAATATAGCATGAGAGCCAGTGTGTTGTGAAGAATATATCCCCCTGATCAGCTGTTGCCGAGTGGGATAACTACTGAGCAGGGGGATATATTCCACAACACACGCATCTCGAGTGCTATATTGCTTTTATAAAACGGTTTCCAAGTATGATAATATAATAATAATAATAATAATACTATAAGTCCGACTCCGACTGGCATGTCATTCTGATAGAGTCAGTTGAAACACTACTGTAAGGCGGGACCATGCGGGTGATTTGATTGGATCGTTCTGGAGACTGAAGTTGACATTGGCCAATCCTGGCGCTTGCTGAGTAGCTGAGAGCTTTCTGGAATCCCCGACAGGCAGCTCCAGCCGCAGCGCTGCATTCTCAGCGCTTGCTGAGAAGCTGAATGCTTTCTGCAAAGCCGACACCAACTAACGTTACGGGGTTAAATGCGGGGTTAACAGCCTTTCTTTTGCAAAGAAGACATTAGCCCGCATCTATTCTTGTACAAAACATCATTTTCTGCGAAGTATTAGTAAAGTTATAAGCGAAGATCGATTCACAAGGATCTGACAGCTGTCTCCGCCATTTTTTTTTCTCTACGTTGTCATTTGAGGTAAGCCTTATTATTACTCTCTTAGTAAGAGAGTTGCCATGGCAACCAATAACCCATGGCCATGGGTTATTGAACTCGGTTACTGGAATTATACAATGGCTGTGAACCAATCAGATTGCTTGATTTGAGAGAGCCGTTTTATAATGAGACCTAGATAAGTGGGCGTTGTCTGTCTGTCCGTCAGTCACGATTTTGGGAGTCGCCACCCGAGATTCCTATTACCCTAATAATAAAATGCCCGATACCGATAACCAATATTAACATTGCTGTTATGGCCGATAACCAATATTTACAGATGACGATAGACCTGTATAAAAAACTATAAAAATCTAATTTTGTATACTGAAAAACACATGTAAACACTGAATTTGAAAAAGTAATGTCTTTGTTTATTTCCAAAACATTTGGAAAGGCCCATAAAGCATTATGATTTACCACATTGTTTCCTCTCAATATGAAGGTTTTGGCCGATACCGATATTAACATTGCTGTTATTTTGCTCATCGGATTGATACCGTAAAAAAATGACTAACATCGGCCGATATACCGTTTGATTGCCGACATTGCCTATCATGCATCCTTAGTTTGAGTCACTCTTGAGGTGACTGGATCTTCGCACCAAGCAGCTAATATACTGACAAACAATATAAATGTAAATTGGCCTCTGAGGTACATAATGTTCTAAATCTAAAAATACACAGGAAGTGTTACTTGAGGGGAATATCTCTGTCGAGGACTGATGCTGCCTGTGAGAACATCCTAATAACTCCGGCGCCTAAACAGTGTGTGGATTAGGCGGCCGTGGCGAACAAAACCGGTCAGAAAACTGCAATCTCTGCACGCCGACAAACGCAGACATGTCCTCGCGTCATTGGTCTTCAAGTAACCCCACTCGAGGTGCTTATGTGCTACGACGAGGCGCTGCTCCACCGGCGGTGTTACATATTCCTCAGAGATGCAGGGATGCAAACGGGGAACAGTGCGCTGCTGCGCTGTACGAATATGATTAGGGTGTGGAAAAGGGCACGGCCTCCTCCGTACAGGTAAGGACAGTCGTAGATGCGAGCGTAAACAAAAACACATTCCCATGCTAGTTAGGAGGGGAAAAAGTCATTTGCAATGTTACGTCGTCAGTGGAATTGCAAAAACATGCGTCCCTTCTGTCCCCCCCCCCCGCCCTCCCCGATCCTCTCTCTGTGCCTTTGTCTCTGTCTCCCTCACACACACACACACACACACACACACACAAACACACACACGCTCTCACACACACACACACATTCTGATGGCCGTAACTCAAAGGTCACTGGAGCCCTGGAGCGTGTAGTATCTTACCACACCTCAGTGGTCCAACACCGCTCCCAGGTGAGCGGAGATGCTGTGTGCTCAGCATGCTGATGCCAGCGCGTCTCCTAAAGAACAGAGCCCAGCAAAGTAATTTGTTTATGTGTGGCATTGTCTTTGATTGTATGCAACCGCGTGCGATGTACAGTACAGTACGTGCCCGAGAACTGCCGGCTCTTGCACTCTTTGCCCGTTGCCTTTCCGGTGGGCCGACGGTGTCGTCATGGCGGACGCCCCCCCCCCCCCAAAAAAAAAAAACCCCCACAAGCGTCACCTAAGCGCCTGCAATCTCTCTAATTGCTCGCGCCGCGGTGCTTTCGGGGTCCGTATCGCCTGAGCCACCGCCGGGCTGCTTCTGTGCGTCCGCCCGCCCCGCCGCCGCTCTGACAGCTGTCACCTTGGTCTGCGCAAACACCGGCCGGGAGAGACGTGCCGCAAAGAGCTGGCCCCCGAGAGGCACCGCGACGGGATTCCAAATGAATTTGTTTCCGTTCAGCGTTGTTAACCATCAATTAAAATAGGGTTCGACAAAGATGACATGGTTAAAAATATAGGACACAAAGCAAAAACAAGGGTGACCGAAGTTGATGTCATGGTTAGAACTCGGCTTCAAATCAACATTTTCTTAAATCAATTCAGCCAATGAGGTTGAGGTAACTCGTCTCCAATGTAATTACACTTGTTTCACGAATTTTCTAGAAATCAGTGTTAGTAGGCCTACCTTGAAACAAGTCAAAACAAGGCAGATCACTGCAGTACTATCAAGAAAACACGAAAAACGGTAGATTCTCTGCCTACGAACCATTGAGATATATGTCGATGCTATCAACATGGGGGTCACAGGTTCGAGCCCCCGTGTTACCTCGGGACAACCATGAAGGCACAATTGGCCATTTATGCGGGTGTGAAGCCGTATTAGGCCTGTGTCCACCTAGCGTCTTTTCCTCAGGTCCAGCGTCTTTTTTCAGTTGTTTCCAATGGGGGGAGAGCGTATGCGGGCGCACACGGACGTCTAGAGAAAGTGCGCTGCACCCAGCGTCTATTTTCAGAGCGCTCCGCCGTTTTTGTGCGCCGGTTCCAGCTGAAAATAATTTAACTTTTCAGAAAGACGCTGGTGTCGGGTGCTCCTTTTCTGGCAACTAATCATATGGAGAAACTATCGCAACAGAGACAGAAAGGCTCAATTGTGGGAGCAGATTGGCTAGACACTTAATATTTCTGGTGAGTGTTGTGCTTACTGCTTTTAATAACGTAGCCTACCTGTGTTGTTAGCTTGCTAGCTGTCGGCTATCAAGCTACTACCGCACTGAACTAACGTTAGTTTCAGACTGCTTCCTTGTATATTGTGCGCTGGGATCAGCGCTGGGATCAGCGCTCCCCAGCGCACTCCCAGCGTTTAACAGTCGGAAAAAGATGCTAGGTGGACACAGGCCCTTACCCATCTGTATCCTGGTCAGTGCATTAGTGCCTCTTCTGGTCATTCGGAGCTCCTGCTCTGGGGGGGGGGAAGAGTAGCACGATCCTCCCATGTGCTCCATCCTGCCGGTGATGTGATTTCTTTCCCAGCGAGCCTCCATTGGCCTCAGATCACCTCCCCCCAAAGCTTTTCCTGTCTCTCTCCCACTGTTTAAAAACACACTAAAGGTGACTAGACACTAGACAGCCCATAATCCTTTTTAGGAAGAAGGGGGGGGGGGGGGGGGATCGTAGACAAGATATACAGCAATTATAGAGAGAGCCATTAGGAAATTGGGTTATAGGCCATTGGAAAGTTGTCCTTAAAGTTTTTCACAACCTTTTTCTGTCTGCATCGTTCTTTTTTCCTGCGTCTCTGAGGCGTGTCTGTCCAACTCTCTTACCGTAACTCCCCCCCCCCCCTCTCTCTCTCTCTCTCTCTCTCTCCCTCTCTCTCTCTCCCTCTCTCTCCCCCTCTGTCACACATACAGACATTATCATACTCCCGTCCCGCTCTCGCTTTCTCTCACTCCTTTCCTCTCTACTTCAGCACTTCCTGTCCCCTGCGAATAGTAAGATGAGAGTATGTGTTTGAGGGAGGGGGGGAGGGGAGGGGAGGGTTTAATGTCAACCCAGGCCGTGATCCGCTCGGAGGAGTTGATTTGCTGCGGCTCAGCGCCCCAGAGCCTGATTAGCATTACGCCGCTAGCTCCCCAGCTCCCCTCATACTGTACCGCGCACAACCCTACGTATGCCTCTCTCGCCCCCCCCCTTCTCTCTCTCTCTCTCTCTCTCTCTCTCTCTTTGTTTTGACTCAGATGGTCCTCCCGTCCCGTGCCACCCCATGCCTATAAGCAGCCCTACAAATAGCTGTGTCACGCCCAGGCGTACCGGAGCGGCCCTATTGGGATTGCCTCGCCAGCACGGAGTAATTATCAGTCGGAAAGGAACACTCTTATTCCTCCCACCTGCTGCGCATGTGAGTTTTACTTATTGTTAGTGCGTGCGCCGCGCGCCCCCCCGGGGACAATATATACTCTCCGACAAGGGGCTGAACTTGTGGCCCTCTTAAAAGACTCGCCAGGCTCATTGGCATTTTGGCCCCGTCGCGGCTCTCGGGGGTTTTTTGGCGCTTTTCCCACACTCAATGAGACAGCCTTAATGAAAGGTGTGCCAAGGCGGCGCAGTAACATCGATCGGGAAGAAATAACCAGATTAGTCCCTCATTGGGTCTGGGACTACGGATAAGCTGCCCCCCCCCCCCCCCCCCCCCCCCCCCGTTCAGGACTGGCCCATCCTCTCCAATTGGGTGTCAAGATGAATTGGACCTGATATCGAAAGATAAATGATAGCTGAGAGTTTGAGATGGAATTTCGACCGCCCGTCCCAACAGAAGGCAACAAAATAACAGTGCATTTTGAACAAGTTACCTTTGGATAAACACAGTACTTTTTAAGTTTATTGTCCACTGACGTGTGAAGATATTTTCCAGGTGCACTTGGGTCACACACTTCATTTTTACTCTCTGAAATAACACGGCAGTAATGGACGCCATTATGTACATTATCCTCATTTAGACAACATTCATCACAGAAGTAATGGGGACGACTCATGTGAAATTGACATAAATGAGGCCGATTGGGTGAAGTCCAAAAAGTCCATTTGTCTTCTAACTTCTAAACTGGGATATATCACTGCTTGAGCATGTGGCAATTCACAGGTAGTTATGCCAGACATATATCTAATGGGCAAATTGGCACGGAGTGCTGTGTTATTGAACTAAAAGCAGGAACAAACTTTGGGCTTATTGAATACACCCCAGGTGCTCAATAACTGCCAGACTCCATCAGATGACAGAGGCTCTCCGTTGAGCAACAGCGATTAGGCTTCTCCACTTGAGCCTCTCCAGCTGAGACGAAAAATAAGATACACACGCGGGCAACGTGGAGGAGGGCGGTTGAACGGAAAATAAGATAAAAGAAGAATGAAGAGGGGAGTATATTGGCATCTTATCGGCATCTCTCGGCGTCTTCACACTGGCCCGTTAGTGTGTCCTCTGACACGGTGAATAGGATGCACTGGCTCCGAGAAATAATCATAATAAACAATACACATTTTCAAAATGCCAAGTTCAAGGGAAAGTGCTCCATCATGGGGGCACTGTCCCCCCGCCAGCCTCCTTGGGCAGGTGCACTGCGAGCGGCGCGTCCCGGCATTCTTAATTCACCTGAGCACCGTTGCTTTATTCGTCCATACATCAAAATAAGACGAGAGTGTGTCTTTTTCGTCTGCAAGTGTATATTTACAAATGAACGCTTTTAATTTAAAAGAATGACCCAATTCTTCTCTGGTGTCAAAGACATGATGAGTAATGCTTTGCCTGGAGACTCGCTGCAAGTGATTGGTTTTCTATTGCATCAAAATCACAGATTCATAGATCATGATAAAGTGGACAATGCTTCATTAGTGGCTAGGACGGGACACGGGCGCCGGAGTGTTCCTGAAGAAACACCTTTTTTCTCTCAGCGGCAGCTCGACATGGCTGTGAAGTAAAGCTGCGTGCACGCACCGCTGAAATTTGAAGCAAACGCAAGGTGAAGGGCACATTTACAACAGAGACGGCAAACTTTTACAGTATTGTTTGGATAGGTATAAACGACCAGAGCTTAAATTAAGCGATAGATATTATATTACTATAGATGGGTCACCGCAAGCTCCGCCAACTCTAACAAAATGGTAGCAGCAAGTCTCCTAAATGGGCGTGATCAACCATTGACTCAGACCTGCGGAAAGTCTCCTAAGTGGGCGTGTCCGTGGAAAACCATGGGCAAAACCCACGTGACAAAATGACAGGAAGTGAGTTGAAGTTGGGCCGTCTTGCTTGAATCCCATCGTCTTTGATCGAGTCACTGCCTGCCTTTTTGTGGACACTGTTGTTCATTTTAGCTTTGCTCCAGCTGCACAACCCAATCGCCAGAGTAAAATGTTGGCATTTTATGTGTCTGAAAATCAAGCATGTACTATATCAACGTCAATTTGAAACAAAACATCAGTTATTTTGAAAACCTCTCTGCAATGCAAATGAAACAACTTTGGTTGTGTTTAGGCAAGTAAAAGAACTTGAAGCAAATTGGCTAAGGTTAGGGTTCAGGGGCCGGTTGCACCAACTGGTCTTAACTATGCCTGGTCGTAACTCCTACGTCGGTCTTAGTTAAGACCATGGACTTACGCCTGTTGCACCAACACGGCTTACTCTGGTCTTAACTACGCTGGTCATAGCGATGCGCGTTCATGTGAATTGTCGGGGAATGCCCTCTGATTGGCCCACATGTGCCTCGCGCCGTCACCCACTACTGTATGTGCGTCACTACACCCTCCCTCCTCCCACCCCCCTCCTCCTGTGGAAGCCCCGGGGGAAAATGGCGGCGGCGATTAGTGTCAGGGAGTCTGAATGAAATTGAATGTAACGTTCCCAATTCTATGTATTAAATTCTAAAAGAATTAACGCCAACATTTGGGAAGGCTAAGCCACACAAGTAGTTAGTTATAATCTAACGTCGTGCTTTCAAAGACGGCGAACTGGCGATGTTACGACGATGACGGTCAAAAAGGTCTCCGCGGAGATCTCTGTTACAGGCAGGCTCTACGCCTCCTCCTGACGAGGCGTAGGAGTTACGCCTGGTCTTAGTGAAAATAAGGCTTAAGTCGTCTTGGTGCAACCGGCGTAGCTGTAGGTCGTAAAGTTACGACCAACTTAGCTTAAGACCAGTGTAAGACCAGTTGGTGCAACCGGCCCCAGGTTTGGGTTGGGGTTAAAACCGGAAGTGAAAACACAACGTGCCTCACAGGAGTCCAACTGGCGCTCTGTCGTTTGCTTGCAGGACGGGGATGCTACAGGTCCACCGACCCCACTCCTACTCCCTTACGCACCAGCTACATACTTCAACGTGAGACAGTGGTTAGCCTGTGACGTGTCTAACGTTAATATTCACGTATCTGTCTAGAAATGTGATAGGCGACGTATTTTGGTTCGGAAATGTTCATCTACATTTCCGTGGACTCCTGAAACGGACAATGCAGACATTTTATTCTAGCTACTGGCCTGGAGTCTTCGAGGCCGGCCGCCTTTGGCTCCATGCCCCTCCCCTCCTGTCTGTCTATATGTCTTTAATAGGAATGCCACCCCCCCCCCCCCCCCGCCTCTCTTCCCTTCCATTCCGATTCACAGCTCTATTTACAGTTCCTGCATGGCCCGGCCAAATCAAGGGCCCTCAAATTGGGTAGTTAAGGAGCTGCGGGCGGAGGAGCGCGTTTTATCACCAGATATGTTCCAGAAATCAATGCAGCCTCTCCAATGGCCGTCTCTCTTTATGGAGCGTCAGGGAAATATGAGTGGAAATGGAGAAGCGCGAGGGCAGTGATGTGATATGAGTGAAGGCCTTCATTTCTATCACCTCCCCTGTTCAAAACAGACATTAACACCGAGGGTCCCATTGGTTACAACCACAGTCTCCTCCGAGTCCATTGTGTGCAGTCGTGCGAGATTTTCAACCTGAATGCTGGACATAAAATAAGAATAAGGTAAAGTTTAAAAAGACGAGTTAAGCCAGTGTACTATGGATGAACTATGTGTATGTCTTAGTGTACTATGGAAAAACCACCTATAAATGTCTAGTGAGCAGCTGTGTATGCAGTGGGCTGGATGATATTGATTCCATTATTATAACCTCCACCAAGCAAGGAGGTTATGTTTTCAGTGCCGTTTGTTGTTTGTTTGTTTGTTAGCAGGATTACAGAAAAAACTACTGTGCTGTTTTTCATGAAACTTGGTGGAAGGGTGTACTGTAGCATATGGGTCAAGGAAGAATGAGCGGACCTGATCCGACTCACAAAATTTGCATATCATAGCAGACGGAGGTCTGCGCACTATCCAAGTGCACTTCTAGTTATGTGTTTGGGATCTCCTCTATAAGAGCCCTGTTCTGTGTTCATTGGTTGTTTGGTTTGTTTGTTTGTTAAGTTATTTTGTGCAAATTGCTTTTTGCAATGTCCTTAGGGGAGCCCTGTATAAGGAAAATACAGGGCACCAGACAATAGAGACAGTCGGTCTGTGTGGGAAAGCCCACAAAATGTTACTATGGCTGGCGTGCGAGTGGGGTAAAAAAAAAACATATCAAAGGGCTGCGGCTGCGGCTCTACACTACAGGATCGGGGATTCTAGAGCAGCCAGGTACCTAGACGTTTGTTCAGATGTGTGTTTACTGTGGTGGTTGAATCACCGATCCTGTCTGCCTGGGCATGGCTAGCAGCTAAATGCTAACTATGCTGAATGGGGAGAACGGGAGGATTTACCCCACCCTGACCACCCCCCCAGCCAGCTACCCCAGCGTCTATGACGAGACATCGACTGTATCTATGTGGTAGAAGTCACGTCAGGCATGAGCCAGCTTTCGGTTAGTGTGCAGCATTCACATACCAGGAAGCAGCTTGGTTATTTTCTACACTGTGTTACACACATCTCTTTGGTGTGAACAGATGGAGTTTTTTTTAAAGTCAACAAAGTTTCACTCGCTCCAATAAATATAGCACTTGTTAGGTGCATCGCCACTGCCGACGGGGGGAAATGCCATTGTTGTGGGCTCGTGTGTCAGTCACACGGACTCAATGGCGGCCTGGTCTTTATTTAGAGCGCGCTCTCTCTGGTTCAGACCCAAGGTCATTGCATCACACTATGGACGCCGGCTGCCAACAAAGTGGCCTATCAGTCATCAGCCTTAATGAATAGGGTGCAGCGTAAAAATAGATACAAAGAGAGTCAGAAGGCAAGCGTTCATATAGCAACACGGGCGCGTGGTGGCAACGTGCACTTCTGATTACCAGTACCACACCACTGTCTCTGCTCCTCAACAAAGTGATGTCCTTAGTTTATTTAGTGGTTGTTTTAGTAATAATTTATTACTCTTTGTCAGCTTAGGGTTAGGGTTATTTAGCCTGGCTAAGTTTGGTCTGCTGTAACGTGGATGTTATCCACCATTGTGTGCGTGCGTGCGCGTGTTATTAAAGTGTAAGGCTGGCTTTACACGGTGAAACTTGCACGCAACTAGTTGCAGGTTGCAAGTTGCATGCAACCCAATTTCCATGCAACTTCACAGTTACACAAAGCAATTCAAAAATAATCAAGTCTCGTGCAACTTGGCAGTTTCTTCCAGCAAAACTAGCTAGCTAGATTGGTAATTTTTCATCTATTGTATCGTTTTCTTATTTTTTCAAGTGAGAATTGTCATTCTGCATCTTTGTATCGTATTTCATATCGTTTTCTCGCTGGAAAATATAAATTCCGACTCGGAGGTGTTGTATCGGTTTTTCTTCTGGCACTGGCTGGCTGGTTGGCTAGCTAGCTAGCTACTTTGTTAGATAAAATATGGCTGTCCCGGGCCCCGAGAATAGGAAGAGAGCTATTAGTGCATTAATACTCATGGATATGTTGGAGGAGGAGGAGGAAAAAACACAACATGAAAAAAAGTTAAACGTATGTTGGTGAAGGACTGGCTACTTAAAAGACATACCAGTGGATCGTTTCATGCTCTTTTCAAGGAGCTTGATCCAATGAGCCTCCGATGAGTGCATTGTTATTATTTTTCTCAAATTTATTGATTGATTCAAGGAAAATAAATAAATAAATAGCTCGTTGTTGCCACCTTGTGGCAACAGTATGACATTGTAGCTTCATATATAGATAACTGATTATCATTAAAACATATAGCATAGCATTGAACAGTTATGTGATCACTAATACTTCACAACATGTTAATATTATTATTTTTAACCCATGTAGATCCTGGCTCCGCATGGATCAGAATACATTCAATGCTCTGGGATGCTCATCAAACATGTGAAGTTCGTTGCGGGTGTGACCATGTACGGCCGAGTTACAAACCGCTTTCTGTGTGGCCAGTAGGGGGCGCTCTGCCTATCACTCCAAATTGTCATGTAGATGTGTTCTGGCTGGGATGGTCATCAAACATGTGAAGTTTGGTGCGCGTGTGAGCATGTAGGGGCGAGTTACAAACCACTTTCTGTGTTGCCAGTAGGGGGCGCTATGACTATAAATGGATATTGACACATAGATGGCTTGAGGCATGGACACTTATCATGCATGACAAGTTTGGAGCAGATTGGACAATCTACAATGGAGTTACTCCAACTTCCTGTGTGGCCAGTAGGGGGCGCTCTGCCGATAACTCCAAATGGTCATCTAGATGTCTTCCAGCTGGGATGCTCATCAAACATGTGGATTTTAGTGCGCGTGGGACCATGTCCGGCCGAATTACAAACCACTTTCTGTGTTGCCAGTAGGGGGTGCTATGACTATAAATGGATATTGACAAATAGATGTCTTCTGAGACTGCACACTGATTCAGACAGCCAGAGCCTATGTGATCAGCTGACTGGTTATCAGCATTTTGATTGGCCGTTGCATGAAACTAGTTCCTCAAAGTTGAGAGCTTTGCAACTGTTGCGGCTGAGTTTCACAGAAGTTTCAAGTGAGTTGCAGAAGGCTTTATACCATGCAATTCATTTGCAACTTGGTTTCACCTAAGTTTCATGCAACTAAAGTTGCGTGCAAGTTTCACCGTGTAAAGCCAGCCTAAGAAGCCCTCTAATATGGGAGGATGAACCTACTTACTGCACAGTACAATTTTGCTCACCATCAGCAATGCTGAAACTCTGATATTTAGCTTGCAGTGCCGTGGCCTTTGACCCGGAGGAAAGACTAAATAAGTGCTTTAATTGTGCACCACTCTACTAAAAGTAAATATGGGCTCTGTTCAAAAGCCATTCCAATAGTGTAAAGTAGCAATCATGTGCACAGAGTTGTCTCAGCTACAAAGATGAAACGTACATAATTGGCACTGTCCTAAAATGAGGTATAAGTACGCA